>NC_083318.1:41921064-43121064 GCF_963455315.2 Globicephala melas | reverse complement strand
GAGCTCATTTCAGGCCTGGGGGAGATGGGTCTAGGTAAGTACAGTGCCCTGAGATGAAGACTCCAACACAAGGGGGAAAGGCAGGGTGGAAAACCAGAGAGAAGAGGCAGAAATTTCTGGAAGATCTCAGGTTGAGCTTCACAGAAGAGGTGATACTGGGGTTGGAATTTGGAGAGAGTATCTTTAGGTAGGAAATGGGCAGAATGGAGGCACATTAGGCAGATGACACAGGTATGAAAGCAAAGAGATGAGAAAAATCCTAAAAGATGGGAAAGGCCACATGGGTAGAAGGTGGTGGGATGCAGGGGTGACATTGCTGTTAGTCATTTACATGTTAGTCTGAAAGATCTCAAGGGGTTTAAATTCAAGACCTGGGGAGAGAAAAGGATGTAGCCCCAGTGTCGTGTCACAATTCCACAAAGAACAAAAAGTGAGGAAGAGAAGTTGGTAAAAGTACTGTTCTCTGGAGTCTTTATAGAGTTGATGTCAGGGAGGAATGGCAGATGGAGTGGAAGAGGGGCCTCCTACACTCACCAGCCTACCAGGACCTACATGGAGGGTTGTCAATGACCACCCAGAGTGTGACAGCCTCAGAGTACATTTGGATATCGTCCTCAACATCATCAACACTAATAGTTCTCTCTCACTCGCTGTGCACCAGGCACTGTGCTAAGCACTTTCCATGGAGTATGAGTGCATTCATTCACTCACTCATTCACCCAGCACATAATTTATTGTACATCAACTCTGCCAGCCCCTGTCCTAGGGGCTGGAGAGACAGTAGTGCACCAGGGATGAACGCTCTGCCTCCATGGAGCTACCAGTGGGGAAAGAGACCAAAAACTCATAAATATACAAGTGACAGAGAGGAAAAGTCAAGGAGGAGAAAGGGGTGAAAGCAATGGATGGTCACCAGCCTTAGATGAGATGGTCAAGGGAGGCCTCTCGGTGGAGGTGACTTTTGAGGTCAGACCCAAATGCAGTGAGGAATCAAGCCAGGTGACTATGTGGAGTAAGAATGTCCTAAACAGTCAGTGCAAATGTTCTGAAATTAATGAATGAGCTATGAGCTCCTACTATGTACCAGGTTCTAGGGGATGAAAATAACAGCAAACAAAAAAATTTCTATCTTAGTGGTGCTTATATTCCAATGACTGGATTCTGCTTGGCGTGTTCAGAAACATTAAAGATGGCAGTGTCATTGCAGGGCAGGACCCAGGACCTGACCTGTGAACCTGACTCCCACTCTCAAGAGAACTGAACCACCACCCCAGATCCTCCCTAAGCTCCCTCTAGCCACACCACGGGAAGGACATTTCCCTTGAAGGTCTACACAGATTGTCAACCCTGTGGCCACTGCTCCCTCACTCACACATCTCAATTCTACTCACACATCTCCTGAGATAGGAAAAGATGGTTAAACAGTTCCAGGGGTCATTAAATAATAACTCTGGTCTGGTCTGGGTGACATAAATATTGGAGAACCGATTAGACCAGACCGAAAGCCATCTTATATTCCATTCCAGGCCCTGAAGTTGTTGGTTCTTCTGGTTCACTACTGGCCTTTGGCCACTGGCAGAGCTGGGAGGAGGTCTGTCCAACGTGGTGGAGTCAGCTGGACCTGGGCTAGAGGTTTGCCTCTGACATCTCCCAACTAAGGTTTCTGAGCCAATTATTTAACCCTCTGGGATCCAATAAGTTCATCTCAACAATGAGAATCATTTGGATGACGATAACACTGCTGGAAAAAGGAAGAAGAAAGAAAGAAAAAAGGAGGGAAGGAAGGGAGAAAGGAAGGGCAACAACGGGGAGAAGAATAATAATAATAAAAGTCTATTGATAGTATTATTGGATTGCTTAAACCAAAACAATCCAGAAGCTGCTCTATCTTCAGACTTTGCAATTACCCAGGTTAATGAATCACCTTACCGTTAAACTTTTCTTAACGGGGATAATGAAATCAGCTTTAGAGCTGTTGTAAGACATTCATTGGTCAATAAATCTAAAGCGCCCAGTGCCCCATGGCTTACACAATGGGTATTCTACACATCTGACCGTCTAAAGTCCATGGCACAAGAATGGCTTGTGGATGTAGCTCAGAACTTCCTTATGTAAATTCTTCAAAGTGTAAGTTTTCTTTTTTCTAACACAATAAGCAAAGGGTAGCAACCATTATTTATCAGTTGTATGTGACTGTGGCTTTGCCCCGTTCTCTCTCTCTCTTTTTTTTAAAAGATATCTTGATTTATTAATGATAATTGAAAAATACAATAAAAACACATTGTAACAAGGAAATACCCCAGAAAAAATTTTAAATCAAAGATATAAGAAGAAAAGAGAGAGTATATAAGGAAATAAGAAGATCAGTCTAGAACCTTGCTACTCAAGGTGTGGTCCCAGACCAGAAGTATTGACATCTCTTGGTACCTTGTCAGATATAAAGATTCTCAGGCCTCATTCCAGATCTATTACGTTGAAATCTGCATTTTAATAAGATCCCCAGGTGATTTGGGTGCACACTAAATTTGGAGAAATTTATAAGATCCAATACATTAGTTAGGATGCTTTTGGTTTCAAGTACGAGAAAACCATTTCAAAGCAACTTTAAATATAAGGATAGTTTGTGGTTTCTTTAACATCTTTATTGGAGTATAATTGCTTTACAATGGTGTGTTATTTCCTGCTTCATAACAAAGTGAATCAGTTATACATATACATATATCATCAATTCTCCTCCCTCTTGCATCTCCCTCCTTCCCTCCCTATCCCACCGCTCTAGGTGGTCACAAAGCACCAAGCTGATCTCCCTGTGCTATATGTCTGCTTCCCACTAACCGTCTATTTTACATTTGGTAGTGTATATATGTCCATGCCACTCTCTCACTTTGTCCCAGCTCACTCTTCCCGCTTCCCGTGTCCTCAAGTCCATTCTCTACACTGCATCTTTATTCCTGTCCTGCCCCTAGGTTCTTCAGAACCCCTTTTTTTTTTTTTTTTTAGATTCCATAATATGTGTTAGCATACGGTATTTATTTTTCTTTTTCTGACTTACTTCACTCTGTATGACAGTCTCTAGGTCCATCCACCTCACTACAAACAACTCAATTTCATTTCTTTTTATGACTGAGTAATATTCCATTGTATATATGTGCCACATCTTCTTTACCCATTCATCTGTCAATGGACACTTAGGTTGCTTCCATGTCCTGGCTATTGTAAATACTCCTGCAATGAACATTGTGGTACATGACTCTTTTTGAATTATAGTTTTCTCAGGGTATATGCCCAGTAGTGGGATTGCTGGGTCATATGGTAGTTCTATGTTAAATTTTTTAAGGAACCTCCATACTGTTCTCCATAGTGGCTGTATCAATTTACATTCCCACCAGCAGTGCAACAGGGCTCCCCTTTCTCCACACACCCTCTCCAACATTTATTGTTTGTAGATTTTTTGATGATGGCCATTCTGACAGGTGTGAGCTGATATCTCTTTGTAGTTTTGATTTGCATTTCTCTAATGATTAGTGATGATGAGCAACCTTTCATATGTTTGTCGGAAATCTGTATATCTTCTTCGGAGAAATGTCTATTTAGGTATTCTGCCCATTTTTGGATTGGGTTGTTTGCTTTTTTCATATTGAGTTGCATGTGTTGCGTATAAATTTTGGAGATTAATCCTTTGTCAGTTGCTTCATTTGCAAATATTTTCTCCCATTCTGAGGGTTGTCTTTTCATCTTGTTTATGGTTTCCTTGGATGTTCAAAAGCTTTTAAGTTTCATTAGGTCCCATTTGTTTATTTTTGTTTTTATTTCCATTTCTCTAGGAGGTGGGTCAAAAAGGATCTTGCTGCGATTTATGTCCTAGAGTGTTCTACCTATGTTTTCCTCTAAGAGTTTTATAGTGTCTGGCCTTACATTTAGGTCTTTAATCCATTTTGAGTTTATTTTTGTGTATGGTGTTAGGGAGTGGTCTAATTTCATTCTTTTACATGTAGCTGTCCAGCTTTCCCAGCACCACGTATTAAAGAGACTGTCTTTTCTCCATTGTATATCCTTGCCTCCTTTATCAAAAATAAGGTGACCACATGTGCGTGGGTTTGTCTCTGCATTTTCTATCCTGTTCCATTGATATATATTTCTGTTTTTGTACCAGTACCATACTGTCTTGATTACTGTAGATTTGTAGTATAGTCTGAAGTCAGGGAGCCTGATTCCTCCAGCTCCATTTCTCTTTCACAAGATTGCTTTGGCTATTTGGGGTCTTTTGTGTTTCCATACAAATTGTGAAATTTTTTGTTCTAGTTCTGTGAAACATGCCGTTGGTAGTTTGATAGGGATTGCATTGAATCTGTAGATTGCTTTGGGTAGTAGAGTCATTTTCACAATGTTGATTCTTCCAATCGAAGAACATGGTATATCTCTCCATCTGTTTGTATCATCTTTAATGTTTTTCATCAGTGTCTTATAGTTTTCTGCATATAGGTCTTTTGTCTCTTTAGGTAGGTTTATTCCTAGGTATTTTATTATTTTTGTTGCAATGGTGAATGGGAGTGTTTCCTTAATTTCTCTTTCAGATTTTTCATCATTAGTGTATAGGCATGCAAGAGATTTCTGTGCATTAATTTTGTATCCTGCTACTTTACCAAATTCCTTGATTGGCTCTAGTAGTTTTCTGGTAGCATCTTTAGGATTCTCTATGTACAATATCGTGTCATCTGTATACAGTGACAGCTTTACTTTTCTTTTCCAATTTGGATTCCTTTTATTTCTTTTTGTTCTCTGATTGCTGTGGCTAAAATTTCCAAAACTTTGTTGAATGATAGTGGTGAGAGTGGACAACCTTGTCTTGTTCCTGATCTTAGAGGAAATGGTTTTCAGTTTTTCACCATTGAGAATGGTGTTGGCTGTGGGTTTGACATATATGGCCTTTATTATGTGGAGGTAAGTTCCCTCTATGCCTACATTCTGCAGGGTTTTTATCATAAATGGGTGTTGAATTTTGTCAAAAGATTTCTCTGCATCTATTGAGATGATCATATGGTTTTTCTCCTTCAATTTGTTAATATGGTGTATCACATTGATTGATATGCGTATATTGAAGAATCCTTGCATTCCAGGAATAAACCAATTTGATCATGGTGTATGATCTTTTTAATGTGCTGTTGCATCCTGTTTGCTAGTATTTTGTTGAGGATTTTTGCATCTCTGTTCATCAGTGATATTGGCCTATAGTTTTCTTTCTTTGTGACATCTTTGTCTGGTTTTGGTATCAGGGTGATGGTGGCCTCATAGAATGAGTTTGGGAGTGTTCCTCCCTCTGCTATATTTTGGAAGAGTTTGAGAAGGATAGGAGTTAGCTCTTCTTTAAATGTTTGATAGAATTCGCCTGTGGAGCCATCTGGTCCTGGGCTTTTGTTTGTTGGAAGATTTTTAATCACAGTCTCAATTTCAGTGCTTGTGATTGATCTTGTTATATTTTCTATTTCTTCCTGGTTCAGTGTTGGAAGGTTGTGCTTTTCTAAGAATTTGTCCATTTCTTCTAGGTTGTCCATTTTATTGGCATATAGTTGCTTGTAGTAATCTCATGATTCTCTGTATTTCTGCAGTGTCAGTTGTTACTTCTCCTTTTTCATTTCTAATTCTGTTGATTTGAGTCTTCTCCCTTTTTTTCTTGATGAGTCTGGCTAATGGTTTATCAAGTTTGTTTATCTTCTTAAAGAACCAGCTTTTAGTTTTATTGATCTTTGCTGTCATTTCCTTCATTTCTTTTTCATTTATTTCTGCTCTGATCTTTCTGATTTATTTCCTTGAGCTAACTGGGGGTTTTTGTTCTTCTTTCTCTAACTGCTTTTGGTGTAAGGTTAGGTTTTTTATTTGAGATGTTTCCTGTTTCTTGCAGTATGATTGTATTGCTATAAACTTCCCTCTTAGAACTGCTCTTGCTGCATCCCATAGGTTTTGGTTTGTTATGTTTTCATTGTCATTTGTTTCTAGGTATTTTTTTTACTTCCTCTTTGATTTCTTCAGTGATCTCTTGGTTATTCAGTATTGTATTGTTTAGCCTCCACGTGTTTGTATTTTTTACAGATTTTTTCCTGTAATTCATATCTAGTGTCGTAGCATTGTGGTCGGACAAGATACTTGATATGATTTCAATTTTCTTAAATTTACCGAGGCTTTATTGATGACCCAAGATACGATCTATCTGGAGAATATTCCATGAGCACTTGAGAAGAAAGTGTATTCCGTTTTTTTTGTTGAAATGTCCTACAAATTTCAATTAAGTCCATCTTGTTTAATGTATCATTTAAAGCTTGTGTTTCCTTATTTATTTTCATTTTGGATGATCTGTCCATTGGTGAAAGCAGAGTGTTAAAGTCCACTACTATGACTGTGTTTCTGTCAATTTCCCCTTTTATGGTTGTTAGCATTTGCCTTATGTATTGAGGTACTCCTAAGTTGGGTGCATAAATATTTACAATTCTTATATCTTCTTCTTGGATTGATCCCTTGATCATTATGTTGTGTCCTTCTTTGTCTCTTGTAATTGTCTTTATTTTCAAGTCTGTTTTGTCTGATTTGAGATTGATACTCCAGCTTTCTTTTGATTTCCATTTGTATGGAATATCTTTTTCCATCCCCTCACTTTCAGTCTGTATGTGTCCCTAGGTCTGAAGTGGGTCTCTTGTAGACAGCATATACAAGGGTCTTGTTTTTCTATCCATTCAGCCAGTCTATGTGTTTTGGTGGGAGCATTTAATCCCTTTACAGTTAAGGTTATTATTGTTATGTATGTTCTTATTACCATTTTCTTAATTGTTTGGGGTTTGTTATTGTAGGTCTTTTCCTTTACTTGTGTTTCCTGCCTAGAGAAGTTCCTTTAGCCTTTGTTGTAAAGCTGGTTTGGTGGTGCTGAATTCTCTTAGCTTTTGCTTGTCTGTAAAGGTTTTAATTTCTCCTTTGAATCTGAATGAGATCCTTGCTGGGTAAAGTAATCTTGATTGTAGGTTTTTTCCTTTCATCACTTTGAATATGCCTTACCACTCCCTTCTGGCTTGCAGAGTTTCTGCTGAAGTTTCAGCTGTTAACCTTATGGGGATTCCCTTGCACGTTATTTGTTGTTTTTCCCTTGCTGCTTTTAATATTTTTTCTTTGTATTTAATTTTTGGTAGTTTTATTAATATGTGTCTTGGCATGTTTTCCTTGGATTTGTCCTGTATGGGACTCTCCGCACATCCTGGACTTGATTGACTATTTCCTTTCCCATATTAGGGAAGTTTTCAACTATAATATCTTCAAATACTTTCTCAGTCCCTTTCTTTTTGTCTTCTTTTTCTTGGACCCCTATAATTCAAATGTTGGTGCGTTTAAGGTTGTCGCAGAGGTCTCTGAGACTGTCCTCAATTCTTTTCATTCTTTTTTCTTTATTCTGCTCTGCAGTAGTTACTTCCACTATTTTATCTTCCAGGTCACTTATCCGTTCTTCTGCCTCAGTTATTCTGCTATTGATTCCTTCTAGAGAATTTTAAATTTCATTTATTTTAGTGTTCATCATTGTTTGTTTGCTTTTTCCTTCTCTAAGGTCCTTTTTAGATGTGTCTTGTATTTTTGCTATTCTATTTCCAAGATTTTGGATCGTCTTTACTATCATTACTCTGAATTCTTTTTCAGGTAGACTGCCTATTTCCTCTTCATTTGTTTGATCTGGTGGGTTTTACCTTGCTCCTTCATCTGCTGTGGTTTTCTCTGTCTTCTCATTTTGCTTAACTTACTGTGTTTGGGATCTCCTTTTCACAAGCTGCACGTTCATAGTTCCCATTGTTTTTGGTGTCTGCCCCCAGTGGCTAAGGTTGGTTCAGTGGGTTGTGTAGGGTTCCTGGTGGAGGGGACTGGTGCCTGTGTTCTGGTGGATGAGGCTGGATCTTGTCTTTCTGGTGGGTGGGACCACGTCCGGTAGTGTGTTTTGTGGTGTCTGTGACCTTATTATGATTTTAGGTAGTCTCTCTGCTAATGGGTGGGCTTGTGTTTCTCTCTTGCTAGTTGTTTGGCATAGGGTGTCCAGCACTGTAGCTTGCTAGTTGTTGAGTGGAGCTGGGTTTTTGTGTTGAGATGGAGATCTCTGGGAAAGCTTTCACCGTTTGATTTTACATTGAGCTGGGAGGTCTCTGGTGGACCAATGTCCTGAACTCGGCTCTCCCACCTCAGAGGCACAGGCCTGACATCTGACTGGAGCACTAAGACCCTGTCAGCCACACAGCTTTTGGGAAGTCTGAGGTCTTCTGCCAGGATTCAGTAGGTGTTCTGTAGGAGTTGTTCCACGTGTAGATGTATTTCTGATGTATTTGTGGAGAGGAAGATGATCTCCACATCTTACTCCTCTGCCATCTTGAAGGTCTCCCTGCTCCGTTCTCTTTTTTACTCCGTAGGTGTTTCATCTAACCCGTAGGTGTTTCATCCTCATTTTCTGGATGAGGAAACTGAGGCTCAGAGAAGCTGAACCACTTGCCAGGGTCACAAAGCCTGGGAGAGGCTGAGCCTAGGGAGAAGGCAGATCTGGAGGCCCCCAAGCTCTTTCTGCCTCTGCAGCTCAGGATTTCTTCACTGGGTGAGAGAAGAGGGACATTTGTGGTCTTTAGATGTGGGCCAAGCCATAAAGCAGGATGAGCAGGATGCATCTGCCCCTTCCATGTGTACAGCCCTTCTATGTACTTACAAAGAGAAAGTTCCAGAAGCTCAAGCTTCCATTCGTGCACAGTCTTTCATCATAGTCACATCCTGGGGGGATGTTTTTAAAACACAATAAAAAATTTAAAAAGACAACACAGACTTTACACAAGCTTTTATCCAACTTGGCACTCTGTATTTTCTCTCTGAGGGCTTTCTGCATATGAAGTGAAGGAGCCAGAATGTGTGCAGTGTGTGTGTGTGTGTGTGTGTGTGTGTGTGTGTGTGTGTGTGTGGTGTCCCTATAGGAATTATTCTCTTGGTAACAAAACACAGGAAGCTCTCAGGTGGGTAAGAGGTGCTGAGTGGTGGAAATTCTGCATCCCCTAAAGCTGCTCAGTGATGGGAATGTCTTGTATTCCTTATAAAACTACATCTCAGCAGAAAAAAAGAAACAGGGCCTCTTCCTTCCATTGGCTCTGGCTCTGTGTTGTGGTAACTCACAACAAAACCAATGTCGTCTTGAACCTCTGGAATCCAGTGCATCTCACCTGGCATCCTACCCAGCCACCTCTTTCCCCAGCCTCTCTTCTAAATTGTTTTTGGCAGGACAAGCAAAGGAGGCAAAAGTGTTTGGTGCTGACAGCTCCCATGCAAATACAAGGCCAGGCATCACTTGCGGAGTTGGTTTTCATAGCACTTCACGTTGAATGCTCACTTTGAAATCTCTCACTCAAAAACATTTCATGAATACGCAAGAAAACACTTATTAGGAGCCCTGCTAAGTGAGGGATAAGGATGGGGGAGTGGGGAGAAGATTCTAGGGGAAGGCTCTTTGGGGGCCTGGTGAGTTTGAGGTGGGTTATCCAGGGAAGATTTTCTTCAGGTATTTGGATATGTGGGTAATAACATAGCAAAGATGATTTCTGTCTTGTCTATCACTATAGCCCCAGCCCTTAGGGTACAACCAAGCACATAAGAGATTCTCAAAAAATACTGGCTGAATAAATAAAAGAGGAGAGAAATTATGGTAAGAGCAAAGATTATGGGCTTCAGAGTAAAAAAAAAAACTGGGTTTGAGTTTCTAGTTGTGTGACCTGAGACAAGTTATATTTTCTATCTCAGCCTCAGGTTCTCCATCTATAAAGTGGGTCTAAGAAAATCCATCCAATAAGAATTAGAAGTAATTTAATTAAAGTCTAAAGCATGAGGCTTACACAAATGGATCATTAAGATTTTATATCAGTGAATAAATGAATGAATGAGGCCATTAGCTGAGGGAAGAGACAAGAAGACAATTTTCTAAAAAGATTGCACAAGTCTCAAAATATGCCATGCCAAGGGCCTGACAGTCAAATGGACCCTGGCTGTTTCTAATTTCCTCCCAAAGACCACACTCTACCTAATGGCCGTTAAGCATCCCACACTCGTAGCCTGAACGGAAGGACTTTCCATGGAGTAGGAGAAAAGGTGAAGACAAAGTTTGTTCTTTAGGGCAAAATTTGTGCCTTTTTTTAACAGCCTTCTAGCTCACTTGCCATGGTTCCTCCTCCTCGTCTCCAGTTCTACAGCTAGGGGGCTCTGGAGCTCAACCCAGCACCTGGTTCTGGGTCATCTCTCCCAGTGTCACTGTTTTATATGTCATCTGCCCACTCATGACTCCCGCATTTATATCTCCAGCCATAGCTGTCCCCTAACCTCCAGCTGCCCTCTCAGCATCGCTGCTTGGATACCCAAAAGGTATCTTAAACATCAAACATCCATGTCCAAATGCGCTGCTGACCTTCCCCCTAGATGCCTGCTCCTCCCATGTTTTCTCCCAACTCAGTTCACGGTAACGCCATCCTTCCAACTGCTCAGGGCAGAACCCTCCAAGAGTCATATCTGCCTCTTCTCATGCTGTACATCCCGTTCATCTACAAGTTCTTCCATCTCCACTTTCAGAATACAATCCGGAACATGGCTTTTTGCCACTTAATTACTGCCAGTCTCTCCTACTGGCGGATTATTGCAATTGTGTTCTGACCCATCTCCCTGCTTCTGGTCTTGCCTCCTGCAGTCTATTCCAGTAGAGTAGCCAGAAACTCCCCCTAATGTACAAGTAGGACCACCGTGCTTCTCTGCTAAAAGCTCTTCAATGACTCACCATCTCACTCAGAGTAAATGCCAAAAATACTCGTGATGTCTTGCAGAGCCCTGGGTGACCCAGTCCCCTCATTCCATTCTGACCTGAACTCCTATGACATAACCCCTGGGTTACTCTGCTCCAGCCACACTGGCCTTGCTGTCTTTGGAGCTCACCCTGCACTCTCCTGCCCCAGGACCTTTGCACTTGCTCTTCTCTTTACCTGGAGAGCTCCCTTACTTCTTTCAGATCCCTACTCAAATATCCCCCTAGTCCTCAATCCTGCTTTATTTCCCCAAACAGTTGTCACCACCTGACACAAACTCGACTTACCTGTTTCCCTTGCTATTGGCTTATTGTCTGTCTCCCCTTAGAATATAAGCTCCCTGAGAGCTGACTTTGCTTTGGTCACTGCTGTTTCTTTACACCTTTTGTACAAAGACTGGATCTCAATAAAATCTCTCTCTTTTTTTGTTTGTTTGTTTGTTTGTTTGTTTTGTTCTTCGGAACCCGGGCCTCTCACTGCTGTGGCCTCTTCCGTTGTGGAGCACAGGCTCCGGACGCTCAGGCTCAGCGGCCATGGCTCACGGGCCCAGCCGCTCCGCAGCATGTGAGGTCTTCCCGGATAGTTGCACAAACCCGTGTCCCCTGCATCGGCAGGCAGACTCTCAACCACTGCACCACCAGGGAAGCCCAAAATCTCTCTTTACAAAAACAGATTTAACACGAGAGTTATTTTAGTGTCAGACAGCGCTCAGCCCCAATTCCTGTTCCAGCAATGTGATTGAGGTTAAATTACTTACACTCAATAAGTCTTAATTTCCTTATCTGGAAAACGGCAATCAAAAAACTCTTCCTTATAAATTAAGTGAATCTAGGAATATAAAGTACTGCGCTCTCTGCTTGGAACATAGTCATTGATCAAAAATACATTAGTTGGGCTTCCCTGGTGGCGCAGTGGTTGAGAGCCCGCCTGCCGATGCAGGGGACACGGGTTCGTGCCCCGGTCCGGGAAGATCCCACATGCCGCGGAGTGGCTGGGCCCGTGAGCCATGACCGCTGAGCCTGTGCGTCCAGAGCCTGTGCTCCGCAACGGGAGAGGCCACAACAGTGAGAGGCCCGCGTACCGCAAAAAAAAAAAAAAAAATTAGTTGAGCAAATATCGTATACTAACGTATATATCTGGAATCTAGAAACATGGTAGAGATGATCTTATTTGCAAAGCAGAAATAGAGACACAGGTGTAGAGAACAAATGTATGGATACCAAGAGGGAAAGGGGTGGGGTGGGAGGAATTCGGAGACTGGGATTGACACATATACATTATTGATACTATGCATAAAATAGACAACTGATGGGAACATAACTGCAGAGCACAGGGAGCTCTACCTAATGCGCTGTGGTAACCTAAATGGGCGGGAAGTCCAAAAGGGAGGGGATATCTGTATGTGTATGGCTGATTCATTTTGTTGTGCAGTGGAGGCTAACAACAACATTGTAAAGCAACCATACTCCAATAAAAAGTAATATAAATAAATAAATAAAATAGCAAAAAAAAAGTTAGTTCTTGTTTTGCTTTGACTACTATTATTGAACATCATGCTTTCCAAAGGGTGTGATCTCTAGGCTCGTGACAAAAATGACAATGTCTGTATCTCTCCCAGTTTATGTGCATTTAATTACAAAGACCCTCTCTTCATGATTTCCATCCCACTAACCTTATTATTTGATTTTACAAAGACGTTTTGAAAAGATTATAATTGAAGGAAGATATGGGTGGTAATGTGAACCCCCAGATAATCTGATTGCCAAGAGCATGAAAGAGGCCTTACTAGCGGAAAAGGGTCAGGAGAGAGCGAAGGCTGCATAGACTGAGCAGAGAGATACTGGCCTTGACTCAGAAAGGCCCAGGGTTGAGCAGGCTGCCTTCTCTGAGAGGCAGGGACAAAGGGCTCCATTTTCTAGGAGGTGTGCTCTTCTGCCTGCAGGCTCAGAGCTCCTGCCCAACGCAGCATCTCCTCCAGGTAAGTGGAGGGAGGTGGGCTGGGGGGTGCAGAGTAGCTGTGCAGTTGCAGGCAGGGTGGCATGGAGGAAAGAGCAAGGGCTCTGGCCGCAGAGATATGGATTTGGATGCTGGCCCTGCTACTTACTAGCTGTGATCCCGGGCACATCGCTTAACATTTCGGAGACGCAGCTTCATTCATTCAATAAGCGCTAGTGGGCTTCCCTGGTGGCGCAGTGGTTGAGAGTCTGCCTGCCGATGCAGGGGACACGGGTTCGTGCCCCGGTCCGGGAGGATCCCACATGCCGCGGAGCGGCTGGGCCCATGAGCCGTGGCCACTGAGCCTGCGCGTCTGGAGCCTGTGCTCCGCAACGGGAGAGGCCACAACAGTGAGAGGCCCGCGTACCGCAAAAAAATAAAAAATAAAAAAAATAAGCGCTAGTGAGGGCCTCCCACGTGGGGCCACTTGAAGCGACCACATGAGCAATCATAATAGCCAGTGTTTATGGAGCACTTACTGCAGGCCAGGTGCTGCTCTGCACATGCGTATTATCTCATTTAATCCGCACACCCTCCCCACATGGAAGAACGACCCTATTCCCATGACGATGTTGAGGCCGAGGAAGTTAAGAAACTCACCCAAGGTCAAGTATTGAAGGTGGAAGTCAAGGTTAAGCATTCTGGCTCCAGGGCCATACACTTGACCACTACAGCACTTTCAAGAAGCTGGAAACGCCTATGTAAATGTCATTGGGGTGCAAGTGATGCTGTAGGGCTGGTGGGGGGTATGTGGTGCAATTGGCGTAGAGCAGCAGGTGTAGCTGGAGGAGAGGGGAGCAGCGGTCCGAAGGTCAGGGAAGGGTTCCCCAAAGAGATGATAATGGAACTAAGAACTTTAGGAGTTACCCGGTCATGGAGAGTGGCCCAGGAGGCACTGTGGACGGCGCTCTCTCAGCTGTAACAATGAAAGGGCCAGAGTGTTAATTGACAGTCTTGACAGCGCTGGGGTCCTCTGATTCTATCCCTTCCCTCCTCCAGCTTCGCCTACACAAGGAGGCAGCACCTTTAGGTCTGGGGTTTCTGGTTGCCCTGGGGACCTTCCTGTGGATAGAGCGGCCTCCACCATGGCTGCTCGTAGAACTGGGTGCCCAGTGGAACCACTGAGAGGAAGCAGGACTCAGTTGCTGGGACCCCCCCCCGGGCAGAGCCTAAGCCTGCCTGGGGCCACCTCAGCTCTCAGGATTTCGCACCGACTTGGCACATGGCAACTGCTCAATAAACAGCAGGGTTTGTCAACCTCCACACTGTCCACAGGCGGGGCTGGTGTTCCTTTCGGTGAGAGATTGTCCTGTGCATGTTAGATGGTTAGAGCATCCCTGGCCTCTACTCACTAGATGCCTGTAGCAACCTTCTTCAACCTGCTCCCAGTTGTGACAACCAAAAATATCCCCAGAAGTTGCCACAGGTCTCCTGGAGATAAAATCACCCCAGTACAGAACAACTGAACTGGGGGGAAGTAATAGCACATTGTCAATTCGCTTAGGTTTATGGAACAACATGCCTTCTGCCGGGGGTGCACGGGGTGGAGAGAGACAAGTGTAAAGGCATGAATTCTGCAGACAGTCCCATCTGCCGTGGTGCACAGGGGTGAGCATGACACAGAAAATGTGAGTTTGCTGCTGCTCAGCTGTCTCTAGTCTCCTAGTGTTTAAAGTTACCCATTTTAATTTGCTCTAAAGGCAAACCAGTGACTTTTTTTCTGGTAATCAACCAAAGAAAGGCCATAAAGGCAATTTTGACTGAAGTCAGTTTTTACAAACCCAGGCACTGACTCTAGAACCTGACTGCCTGTTGCCATGCAACTCGGCAGTGGCACTCTTGTACCAAATGCTGTCAGAACTGGCTTCTAAAGACAAGTGGCAGCCCCCATTGAGACCAGCCAAGGTGGGAGCTATCCTCTTACAGTGGGGTCCCCAGAGCATCTAGGGCCCCTCAAGCCTCAAGGTGCTAGTCTCCTTCTGCACCCACTCCCATTAGCATGAGCGTTCTGGAACTGTGTTTCTTGGAACTGGGCACGGGGTTTGCCCTAAGCGAAGTACCCGCAGCCCTAGGGCAGGCTGGATTTGGCAAGAGCCGGAGTCCTGGAACCCAGATGGACCGCCGCAGAATAGACACCACTGCTGTCAGGGAAGCTTGAGGCTATAGTCCTCGGGCTCTGGGAACCAGGCAGGACCAGATGCGGAAGCGGGTGTGAGGGCCAGACAGGACAAAATCGCTATTCATAAGGTGCTTTCACTCATGGTAGGCAGTGAGACCCAAACCTGGTTGCAGATTAGAATCACCTGGGGGCTTTAGAAAACCCCAGTGTCCAGGCTGCTCCTAGACAAATGACATCAGAATCACAGGGTGGACGGCTCAGGAATTTTTCAAGCTCCAAGAGAGACTGGGATGTGCAGCAAGGTTGCACTCCTCCAGGGATGGTTCAAAGTGCTTTCCCTGTATGATTTCATCCTCACCACCATCCTATTGTCAAGATTGTCCTACAGATAAGGAACTGGGGTACAGGGAGGTTCAGCATTTGGCTGGGTCAGAATTAGTACGAGACAAAGCCCATCTTCAGAGTCCATGCTCCCAGGCATAATTACAAATATGAAAGCACCCACCATGTAGCAGAAAGATCAGGGACCTGGGTTTGAAGTCTGCTTCTGCCCCCCACTGCCTGGGAGAAACCTGGGCAAGTCATTTCATTCCTTTGATCCTCTCAGCCTCTTGTCTGCAGAATTAGGGGGGGTGTTATCATCTTTACAGAATGTTGGGGGATTCAGTGAGATAATGTTTATGAAGCCCCTTATAGCATTTTGGCACAGAGTTCAGTGCTGGGTTGTTTATCCTTATTATTAGACCATGTGGCCAAATATGGGTCAGCAGCTGAGACAGTGGATGTTGAGAAGGGAGCATTCCTTGAAACAGGAGCATTGCTCAAAACATTGACGTACTGCAGGACAGACAGCAGGAATGGAATGCGAAGGCAAAGCTGAGGCCGATTCCAGGAGGAGGACCAGGTAAGAGGGGGCAATGACAGAGCAGCCAGGGGCATGTGAAGGGGACCTGCTAAGCAGTGCCTCTGTCTGTCACCCACGTCCCGTACCCCCCACACTCCTGACACTACACAAGGCATCAGCACAGTGTAGAAGGTTTATGGCCCCTCCCATCTCCCCTGGCACCCCGTTTTCTCTTTCCTCCCTTTCTCCCCAACCTGTCCCAATTCCTCCTAATTCCTGCTTGGCCAAGGTTAACAGATAATTGGCATTAGCTAAAAAGAAGTTAAGGGGTGATTCCCCACCTTACCTGATTCATGCATTCCTTCAACAAGGGTAGTGTCCATTTTAAAAGGGACATTAAAAGAGGGAAGGGAGGGAGTGAGAAACAAAAGGAGATGCCATTCATTTCTGATAATTCAAAAGTAATACATGTACATGATAATAAGAAGTACAACAGTGACTATCCTTGCGGTCCAGTGGTTTAGAATCCACCTTCTGTTCACAGATGACATGATACTACATAGACAATCCTAAAGATGCCACCAGAAAACTACTAGAGCTAATCAATGAATTTGGTAGTTTCAGGATACAAAATTAATGCACAGAAATCTCTTGCATTGCTATACACTAATGATGAAAAATCTGAAAGAGAAATTAAGGAAACACTTCCCTTTAACATTGCAACAAAAAGAATAAAACACCTAGGAATAAACCTACCTAAGGAGATAAAAGACCTATATGCAGAAAACTATAAGACACTGATGAAGGAAATTAAAGATGATACAGATGGATGGAAAGAGATACCATGTTCTTGGATTAGAAGAATCAATATTGTGAAAAATGACTATACTACCCAAAGCAATCTACAGATTCAATGCAATCCCTATCAAGTTACCAATGGCATTTTTTACATAACTAGAACAAAAAATCTTAAAATTTGTATGGAGACACAGAAGACCCCAAATAGCCAAAGTAGTCTGGAGGGAAAAAAACAGAGCTGGAGGAATCAGGCTCCCTGACTTCAGCCTATACTACAAAGCTACAGTAATCAAGACAATATGGTACTGGCACAAAAACAGAAATATAGATCAATGGAACAAGATAGAAAGCCCAGAGATAAACCCACACACCTATGGTCAACTAATCTATGACAAAGGAGGCAAGGATATACAATGGAGAAAAGACAGTCTCTTCAATTAGTGGTGCTGGGAAAACTGGATAGCTACAGGTAAAAGAATAAAATTAGAACACTCCCTAACACCATACACAAAAATAAACTCAAAATGGATTAGAGACCTAAATGTAAGACCAGACACTATAAAACTCTTAGAGGAAAACTTAGGAAGAACACTCTTTGACATACATCACAGCAAGATCTTTTTTGATCCACCTTCTAGAGTAATGGAAATAAAAACAAAAATAAACAAATGGGACCTAATGGAACTTAAAAGCTTTTGCACAGCAAAAGAAACCATAAACAAGATGAAAAGACAACCCTCAGAATGGGAGAAAATATTTGCAAACGAATCAACAGACAAAAGGTTAATCTCCAAAATATATAAACAGCTCATGCAGCTCAATATTAAGAAAGCAAACAACCCAATCCAAAAATGGGCAGAAGACCTAAATAGACATTTCTCCAAAGAAGACATACAGATGGCCAGGAGGCACATGAAAAGCTGCTCATCATCACTAATTATTAGAGAAATGCAAATCAAAACTACCATGAGGTATCACCTCACACCAGTTAGAATGGGCATCCTCAGAAAATCTACAAACAACAAATGTTGGAGAGGGTGTGGAGAAAAGGGAACCCTCTTGCACTGTTGGTGGGAATGTACATTGATACAGCCACTATGGAGAACAGTATGGAGGTTCCTTAAAAAACTAAAAATAGGATTACCATATGACTCAGCAATCCCACTACTAGGCGTATACCCAGAGAAAACCATAATTCAAACAACACACGCACCCCAATATTCATTGCAGCACTGTTTACAATAGCCAGGTCACGGAAGCAACTTAATGCCCATCGACAGATGAATGGATAAAGAAGATGTGGTGCATATATACAATGGAATATTACTCAGCCATAAAAAGGAATGAAATTGGGTCATTTGTAGAGACGTGTATGGATCTAGAGACTGTCATACAGAGTGAAGTAAGTCAGATAGAGAAAAACACATATCTTATATTAACGCATATATGTGGAACCTAGAAAAATGGTACAGATGAACCAGTTTGCAGGGCAGAAATTGAGACACCGATGTAGAGAACAAGCGTATGGACACCAAGGGGGGAAAGCGGGGAGCTGGTGGTGCTGGTGTGATGAATTGGAGATTGGGATTGACATGTATACACTGATGTGCATAAAATGGATGACTAATAAGAACCTGCTGTATTAAAAAAAAAAAAAAACTGTAAAAAAAAAAAAAGAAAAAGAATCCACCTCCCAATGCATGGGACTCGGGTCTACCCCTGGTCGGGGAACTAATATCTCACATGCTGCGAGACAACTAAGCTCTCGTGCTCTAAAGCCCATGTGCCGCAACTACTGGGCACTCTGGAGGCCATGCACCACAACTAGAGAGAAGGCCATGCACCACAACAAGGATCTCGCACGCTGCAACTAGGACTCAATGCAGCCAAATAAATAAATGTTTTAAAAAAAGAACTACAAAAAACCAACCAGAAAATGCGAACAAGTAAAAGGAAGCAAGAACACAATCCTATCTACTGAGAGACTACTCTGTTCATACTTGGGTGTATATCCCTCACACCCTCCTTTAGATCCATATAAAAATATTTTTAATTGGATTATAATATCACATGCTTATAACTTGTTTTTTCATTTAAATTATCTTGAACAAAAGAAAATCATGAACATCTTTGACAATACACTTGTTTCTGAAACACAACATCTTTCTAAGCTTAAATCATTTCGTGTGTGATATAGTAATATTATAATTTATGATGGGGACCATCCCACTGTCAGAAAATCTGATTGTTGCCAATTGTTTGTTATTATAAGCAATGTTGTTAGAAACCATCCTTAAAGATAAATCTTTTCTTTATAACATTTAGAATTCTTTTCTTTAGGATAAATTCTTAGAAATTAGACTACAAGGTCCAAGATTTTCCTTTGGAAAGACACTCTTTACTATTGAAAAATTCAAATATTCCTAAGTAAAGAGAGTAGTGCAATGAATGCCTAAGTACCCTTCACCCAGATTAAACAACTATCAACTAATGGCCAATCTCGTTTCATCTACACGAGGTCCCAATTACCCTCTCCCTTGGATCGTTTTGTAGCAAATCCCAGGCATACATTATTTCATTCATAAATATTTCAACATGTATCTCCAAAAGATGAGGCAAGAGCAAGCTTGTTTTGAAAGCTCCCAGAACATATTGCCAAACTGCCCTGCCAAAACCCCATTCCCACAATCAGTATAAGAATGTGGCAATTTCTTCTCACTTTTGTCAACCCTGAGTGTATCCATTCAGTGTCCCATGACTTATGGAAAGATATCAAACATGGAAAGCTAAAGCAGAGAGTTCAATAAAGGTGATTTTAAATAGGGAGCCAGTTACAAAGATATTGGAAAAGCTGAAGGGACAAAACAACAGAGTGAGGCAGCCCAACAGCCAGAAGCTTCCCACTAGCACCCCTGGGGTTAGAGGGGATAAAGGGAACAGGTGAAGTAACCAGAGCCCAAGGGCCAGGGCACCCAGCTGGAGCCATAACCCTGGAAGGAGGAACCCCCCCAAGGAGAAATGGAGTCAGTGGCTGCTAGAGATGCCACTAGAAACAAGAGAGAGAGAGAACGATGTCCTAGCTTCTCACCTCCCTCTGCTCCACTGGCCAATCCTAACATGAAGCCAGTGGACAAGAGAGTCTGGGCTATGAATATGCTTCAGAAGCCACCTCCCGTCCCTCCCCCCAGTCTTCACCAACACAAAGCAGCTGGGACAGGATGGGGAAAGCATCTGAGAGCCAACAGGCCGATAACCAGAACTCTGAGCATTGCCACTCTACTTTAACTTTCTTAATGAACAAGAGGTATATATGGGTCAAAAAATATCTGCAAGTCATCAGACAAGGCATGAGATTGACAAGTGTAAAGTGTAGACCACAGAGCGAGAAGACACGTGCCGTTGGGGAGAAAGTAAATTAGTGCTCCCCATTGGGAGGGAAATTTGTCAATATTTCTCAAAATTTAAAATCACAAACCCTTTAGCCTAGTAATAGCCCTTCCAGAGTTGTAGACCGCATATAGTTACACATAACAAAGATATGTGTGTGTGTGTGAGGATGTTCATTACGACATTGTTTATAATAGCAAAACACTGAAAAGAATTGACACAGCCATAGGTACCAGATAAAAAACATGAATGATTAGTTGGAATGATTTCTAAGAGATGCAGCTACATGAATAAAGGTTAAAAAAGTGTGCACATCACACTTCCATGTGTTTATAAGTTAATATGTGTTTAAAATAGTTCTCAAACTGTGTACGGTTGTTTCTCAAATCACTGGCAGCAGCTGTTGCCTTTGGAGAGTGGAAACAGGGATTAGAACAGGAGAGAGATCTTTGTACCCTTTATACTTTCAAAATTTGGTCCCTGTGCTTTGCATTAGGCGGAACCATATGAAATTGCCAAAGTGGTGTCATTTTTGACCCACAGAACAGCACTTTCATGTGGCCCAGACTAACATTCTTTTAACAGTGAAAAAAGTAACCATATTTTACAATATCTTCAGGATGAGCTATGACATTGGAATGTGAATTTGGAGGTGATGATAAGGTGGTGATATGTCACACCACCCAGTGTCAGGATGATCCCATATATTCTCAGAATTAAGTTAGAAAAGCCAGGTGACATCCCATGAACTTGGTGCTTTCAGGAGAATTAGTTACACAAGGATGCCTTCACGATTATCAAGATGATATCGACTTGCTCAAAATGAAGGAGAGTTGACAGGCAGTTTGGGGCTGTGTGTGCTTTCCCATCAGCTCTGGAGGCCACCAGAGACGCAAAACAAACCCAGACTAGGAAGCTGATTCTCCCTCTGCCACTGTTTGAAGATATGTAGCTTTCTGTTCCCAGAGCTTAAGTACAATTTTCTTCACTTTGAGAGATAAAAAGAAACTTAAGCAATCTTGACAGCTTCTGATGAAAACCACCCCCAGGCTCTTCACATTCCAGAAACTGCCAGGGGCTTGGAAGGCCTCCCATGGATGACTGGACTTGTTCTGATTCACGAGAAGCATCTCACTGGGGGCAGGGCGTGGGGTGTGAGTGCTGCAGCCCAGACAGCGAAGTGCAGGACGGGGTAACAATACCAGCAGGAGAAGCAGGAGATGTTGGCAGAACCCTAAGTGCCTTACTTGCATTGTCTCCTACCTTCCTCCTCTCTCCCTCCCTCTCTCCCTCTCTCCTTATTTCCTCCTTCCCTTCTTCCTTCCATCTTTTTACTCCTTCTTTTTTTTAATCACCTTTTCATCGAGCAGTTACTCTATACCAGTTATTTTGGAGGATGAAAGTTGAGGAAGATAAGGTCTTTCTTCTTGGAGCTCATTGTCAAGAGCAAGAGGAAGACAGAAACTAAAAGCTCACAGTTACCAAATGTTTCTACAGGTCCAGTGCTGCACTGTGCATTCAGAATTCACTATTTCACTTAACCAACACTGCAGTCCTACGAGGTAGGGACTTTTGCTTTTCAGAGGAAAAAAATGAGGCAGGATCAAGGTTTGAACCCAAGGCATCTGTCATTAAATTCTGTGCTCCTACCTGCTAAGATAAATGAGGAATTTAATAAGAATGCAGTAAAAGCATACAGAACCCCTAACCTAGCTTGGGACAGACAGAAACCTTCCAGGATGAGGGAATGTCTCAAAGGACCTGACAGAGGGTTATTATGTGCCAAAGACTTGAGGTGAGGAAAAGCATGGCTCCCACAGGGAACCCCAGCAGCAGGACATTGCTGGAATACAATGCCTGAGGATGGATGGAGAAGATAACGCAGTGACCGGGCTGGGGAAAGCTCGTTTATCAGCACAGGAGTGAAAGTGCTGGCAGGAGACAGTTATAAGATGCAGGTTGATTCAAGAGAGTTTAATGAAGGAACTATTACAAGGATGTGGGCAGTTTAAGGGAAACCACCACGGGATGGGGAGACACCTGGACTAGCAACACCGAGCCAAGGGCTGCCACCTCCCTTGGGCAAGAAGGGGTAAAGGGAGAGACCATTACCGGAACCCAGGAGGGCATGGTGGCTGTGGCTTTAACCCTGAGACCCTGCCCCACTATCACTGGAGCTGGAGCCTTTCATAAAAGAACCCACCGCCAGCCCAGAATGAGGTAGGAGAATCAATATCTCACTTCTTTCTCTTCCTGCCCTCTGACATCCATCTGGTGCCTCTTGATGGCCAAACACAACCAGAAGCCAAAAGGCAAATGAGCCCAGCTAAGCCAGTCCAGGGAGGTCAGTCTTCCAGGTCAGAGAAGGGCAGAGAAAGGAGGCAAGTGGATCTAGAAAGACAGATGGAGACCACCTAGAACTTCCAGGTTCAGGAGTTGATATTTTATTCCATCAGGGTTGGGTATCACTGAAGAGTTTTAGATAGAGATGCAATATGGTCAGATATGAGTTTTCATAAAGACCTCTCTGGCAGTAGTTCAGTGGATAGAGCTTCAGGCAGTGAAACATGAGCCAGGGTGACCAGCTGGACCAGGGAACAGAAGGGCCAAGGTGAGAGATGGTAAGGAGCAGAAAAGGAGCATAGATGGGAAAAGATGACACTTATCCAGATGAGAGATGGCAAAGAGCTGAAATACAGCATAGATACAAAGGAAAGAATGGAGATTAAGCCTTCCTGATAGGTGGAAATTTTCATGCTAATGAAATGTCCCTCTTCGTCTCTATTAAAAATTTTTGTCTTAAAAAAAATGAAAGAAACTGATGGGCCTCAGTAAAGACAAAAACCAGGACTCATTGTTGAATGACCAACTGAATATTTTTGCCCATAACTGAGATTTTAAGAATATATATCGAAGGAACACAAACAGGTTTAGAGAAAGGTAACTAATGAGTTTTGTTTGAAACAAATTAAATATAAACTATTTATGGGACATAAAATTGTAGACATCTAGCAGACTTTCTGATTTGAGTACAAATATTGAGTAGTCTCTGTACAGAGGTTTAGATACTAAGGCCATCAGTAGGCAAATTCTAGTTAAAATCCATGAGGGTAGATAAGATGTTCCAGGGAGATGCGGATGTCCAGAGAAGGGGGCCAAGTTGTCTGCGGAGCATGAACGCTGAGAGGTGGGAGGAGAAAGAATCACCTATAAGGGAGACAGACAGGAGGAAGCCCAGAGAAGACAACAGCCAGGAGAATGAAACTTCTTGAGAGCAAAGGCCGGAATGATAAACAGCATTAAACACAGTAGAAAGAAAAGGACAAGAGCGTCTGCTGGTTAGATTAGGAGGTCATAGATGACTTTAGAAAGAGTGGTTATG
The DNA here is from genome assembly GCF_963455315.2 of Globicephala melas. NCBI lineage: Eukaryota > Metazoa > Chordata > Mammalia > Artiodactyla > Delphinidae > Globicephala > Globicephala melas. Next base: position 43,097,704 of record NC_083318.1, on the reverse strand, counting down.
ACTGAAGTTGGTAGATGAGTTGCCATGGGTTGAGGAACAAAGTGAAGATGAAGGAAACCCTGAGAATGCAGACTCCTCTGCTCAGAGGTCTGGATGAGGAGGTAGAAAGGAAGGTGACACCTCGGAGGACCTCCAGGTCAGTGGAGTCTCATGGTATGAAGGAGGCTTTGAGGAAGAGCTGGTAGAGAAGAAGCAGAGAAGAAGGAGAAGCGATGATACTTCAGAAGAGGGAAGATCACTGATGGAGTCCAGACATGGAGGCCCCAGGAGGGAGCAAAGCCAAACACCCTCTGTATTCTAATTGCCCGAATACTCGTCCATGCCCCCAGACGCCACTACTAGGCTGGGAGCTCATATCTGTTGATGTTACCCGGTACATGGTTGTGCTCAACCAATGCTTGCTGAGTGAATAAATGCATGTGTGGATGTCTGGGTGCCATATATATATATATATATATATACACACACACACACACACACATATATATATATATATTCAGTGCTATAAGGTCAGAGCAACTTGCATGAGATGGCCAAGGTTTAAAACATGAACTCGTCCAACAGAGCTCCAGACCTCTAGAGCAAGATAATGATCGGCAGTAAGGAAATCTTCAAAATTTACTTTATAGCTACACTCTTAATAAAACCCCCAACCACGTCATGCTGGATGAATGCCCTTATGGTGAGAGTTGTTGGACTAGAATCAGAGAGGTTGGAAACCAACAATTTTTGTGTTTAAATTAATTGGAAATTTTAATAGCGCTGATTTTTATTAGCTCATTTAATTTGGATTATAAGAGGCTACCATGGTTGTATGTCTTGCTTTTTAGCTTGGGTGAGGGATATAGTCAGATTTCTTCTCAAGGCATTTCTTTAGGTTTTCAGTTGAATTTCTCTCCCAGAGCGACTAAGGGTTTGGCCACTTGCAAAGAGAGCTGAGGAAGGGGTTCTTGTCTCTGATCGAGTTCTCTGTGGACTGTGGTCTCCATTATTCATCCCTCCTATCTGGCAATAGGAGTATCTTGAACCTCGGGTTGGCTAGATCAACCAGGGAAGTCACATGCATGGTCAGTGGCTGAGAAGATGCTGAAAAACAAAACAAGAAATGTGGTCATTTGGGGAAAAAAGTGAGGGTAAATTGGGAAAACAAAGAACCAGTATTTCTTTTGAGAAGTAACATGGAGGACAAAATGCACTCACTCCTTGGGTCCCAGCTTCACATTTCCCACTGGGACAGGCAAACCCCCATGAACCTCATCTGTAAAGTGGCAATTCATTCAAATAAAATTTAATTGGTCTCTGCAGTGTGCCACACACTATTCTAGGCACTTGGAGAACAACAGTGAACAATAATACCCCTTCTTCAGAATGCTTTCAGGAGTAAATGGGATAGTACATATAGAATTACCTGGTGACAGTTTATAAAAGGTGGTGAATTAGAGGTTAGTGCAATGATGATGGTGCTTCTCATATATGGAATATAATGATACAAGGATGCGCTGGGAGGAGGAGGGTTGACAGAATGATCGTTGAGTTGAATGTCTCACTTCTCGGCTGGGTTGTGAGCTCCGCGAAGCCAGATACACTTCTGCTGTATTCACCTCTCTGAATCCCTAGCACAGTCCCTCACATGTAAATATTTAGTTATTAATAAGAAATCATTCTCAACTGACTGTTGCCAATTAAGTTACAGAATCCCTTCAAAGTTTTTCTTCATCTGTCAACACCCCATGACCTAGGGTCCTGCTGACAACTAGGGGAAGTACAAGGCATGGCTACAATGCCTGGTCCATGGAGGTGCTCAGGACCCAACTGTTCCCATGGATCACTTCCTATTTGTAGGCTCTGCCCAGCTGAATTCACGCACCTGTTGTTCCTGAGTGGGAGAGCCTTCAGAGCTCTTCCAGCGACTCCCCACGTGCATAGGGGAGGAATTAGGCTCAGTGATGTGAAGGGAGGTGCCCAAAACCACTCACTCAATAACAGAACGAGCTAGGGCAGGGCTAAGATGCAAGAGGCGTGAGGCTGGTCAATGCCTCAAAGTATTGTCATTAGGGAGATAACCTACTCATTGGTGAAACAGTTAAATCCATGTGGCTGATTAAGTGTTAGGAGTCCCAAGGTTGGGAAGGAGAGTGTAAGCAGGAATATGGAAGGAGGCAGTGTGGAGAAGCTGGGACTTCAGCTGGGCTTTTGGAGGGAAGAGAGGAGGTGATGGGGAGGGAACAGCATGGGCGAGACCTCAGAGGAAAGAATGGCAGTGGTCCCCCCAGGGCACAAAGAGGAGAGCAAGACTATGGGAAGGAGACAAGGTTAACTGACCTGCTCCACGTCAGTTAACTGCATGCCTGCCAGTTTATCTCATCCTAGTTTATCTCATCCTTCCCATAAACTTATGAGACAGATTTTTGTTGCCCTTTTATAGATGGGGAACAAGAACTCCTTGGTATAGGACAAAGCTGGTATTTGAACCAGGTCTGTCTAATGACAAATTTTGATGCTTTTCCCCCTGGCTATGTGTCTTCCTGGAGGGACCAAGTGGGGCTGTATTAGTGATGAGTTCTCCCACTAGAACTGGGGAGACCTCGGTTCTACGCCTGAATAGCTGAGTGGCCTGGGCAAGTGACTTAACCTTTTATCTTCCTCCCCTCCTGTGTCAAGAAAGGTAGTAATGGCTCCTGTTTTATAAATGGCAGTAGTCGTTCCTACCGTATGCTTGTCTCAGATCAGCCCAGGGGTTTCTTCTACGGGGTTCTCATCCAGGGCATGGGTTGAGGAAATGCCGTGGTCACTTTCCTTGAGGAAGAAAAGGAACGTGACAAATCAGTCTTGGCTATTAAAGCCTCCACCCGGCGACACACTCATCTCCACTTCTTTGGTCAATGCAAGTGCAAGTCCAGTGGCTACACCCAAGTTTAAGGGGGCCGGAAAATGCCATCTTACTGTGAGCTGGGTGGGAGAAAACTGCAAGGATTAATGACTCCCACAAATAACTCATAACTGTATCACTCTGTTTTATAAGAGCTTTTTAGATACCTGAGTTCTCTCCATTTTCAGAACTCCCCGTGTGACTCTAAACATCAGAATGAAGAATGTAGATGTGATTCTAGGTAATGGGGAGCCTTTAAGATTTCCCAGGAAGGAAGGTTATTTCCATAAGTCAATGGAGGCAACAATCAAAGCTGTGTTGGGGACCAATGACAACGGGGATAGAATGCAGGGTACCTTTGCTGTGGAAGGACCTGAAAAGATGGCAACTGTGGAAAAGATACTGGAATAATCCAGGTGCATCCTGGAATTCGGATGGTGTGAGGGAAAGATAAGGCAATTCTACAGAGACATTTTAATGCAATAAAGACTAACTGAGTATCTACTCTGTGCCAAGCACTGTGCAAGGCTCTGGAGGCACAGAGATGGATAAGAATGACTGTGGAGTCACTTCCAGTCCTGGTGTGTGAGACAGATGTGAACAACTCATCCTTTTAGGAAACAAATAGAATTAACGAACCTTGCCCTTGGATGTGGCCACTGGACTTGCTTTGGCCAAAGAAGTAGAGATGAGCAGGTCACTTGGCTGCCTCTGTTCTCAGCCCTGTCACCTCAGAGTAAGACGCAACACTTAGTTGTATCCTGGAAAAAGTAAACCTGAAATGTCCCTTTAATGAGGGGGTCCACATTTTACTGAAGATGTCGTGGGGAGTCTGAGAAGAGTCCTCCATCGCACACTGCACAACAGAATGTACGGTTACCAAGGTGACCAAACCCCATTCAATGACGCTCTTCTTCCCCCCACCTGTGCTCTGACCACAGCCTGCCTCACTTCCTTGTCCCAGGCCACTGACACACACACCGCAATACTGCTAAAGCTCTTCCTTTTCTTTTTGCAAAGCGATCTAGTGCTCCCTCTAAGCCTCTTAGAGTCTGCAGTCTGGCACACATCACCATCCTAGCAGATGATCAACCTCCTTAGAACTCACCCTCTGTACAAGGGGAAGCAGGTGGTGAAAATAACCATCAACTTCATCCGTCTCGGCCCATTGCCTTTCCTGACACTTCACAGAGCAGAGAATTGTGGCTTCAGCTAATCTGTTACTTAACCTTTTCTCAGAGAACTCTGAGAAGACAAAGCAGGCCAGTCACTCTGTGCCAGGACCCATCTCACTCCTTGGCAGGTCCCTTCCCTCTTCCTTTCGACTCTGCCCCGTCATTTAGAACTGAGATACGTTTGCCTGGCTCCATGGGTGTCTCGCTGAACTTGATGGCTGGGGGATCTGTAACTCTCTCTGCTTCTACACACCAGTGCTAGGATTCCAGACACCTGGGGAAGTGAATGGAGGTCCCTGCTGGGTCTCCTACTGGTCCTTCTCCCCACGGAAAGCGAAATGCAGCTCCCAATACCACCACTATGTAGGTAGAATTAGCATTCCAAATAAAACCAAATGATGAATATGTATAAATGTTCTTTCTAGAATGCTAAAGCAACTAACAAATATTGTTCATGTTTTTAAATATATCAATAAATCAAATAATGCTGAGTGAGTGACATATCATACCAATGAATAGTGTCCATTCACCAAATGATGTTGGGGTCATTTCCTACTAATTGTCCCCTATGCACAACTACTGGCTGGACTCTGCCTCATCCCCAGCACATCCTGGGGATGGAGAAGTCCCATATCTTTAATGCCCTGAGCAGGGCTCCTGTCCTCACCTCAGTCAGGCATCTAAATTTTCCCCAGGCCCTAGAGAAGGGCCTGTGACAAAGCCCTTCCTCTTCTTGGAAAGCAAATAGAATTAACAAACTTGAAGCATGTCCACCAACCTCTGTGTGTCCTTTTCCTGGAAAACAAACAAACAAACCAAAACCAGGATGGTTACGAGGAAGGAGATAACGCACTGCTTGCAGAAGTTCTTTCACAAAACCTTCTTGGGGAGACGGTGCTGGCTGAGTGCTGCATTCCTTTTAGAGACAGAAGTGAACACCCAACCCTACAGATGGTGTAGGAAAGTTGGGACTCTGGTCCAGGGAGGGCATAACAGGGCTCAGGACACCTTGCTTTCACCTTCAAGGTGGTCACCTGCTCCCTGCTTGAGGCCACAGAACTTGGCTGTCCATTGCAGACCAACTGCCCTGAGCCCATCCTCAAGCCTAGGCCACTGCCCACTGTATAATCATTTTGTTATTTTCTATATTTTCTGATGCTCTGGTATCTTGGGGCCTTGCTGCTGCAGGAGAGACTGCTGCTCCCAGGACTAGCCAATTTCTAGAAATAGAAAAAATCCACCTGCAAGTGCTCCTTTCACATGCAAACTAACCAATCCAAAGCCCACACCCCAAACATCTCTTATTGGGCTCACACAGGACTCACACTCCAGGCCAGTATTCCCCTGCCCTGATCACCCCAGGGAGGGCCAGGTACCAGACGGCTCAGGACAGCCCTTGCACTGCAGAACCTGATGAAGTGTGTTGGACTAGCCAATGCTAAGCCTGCCTTTCACACAACCCCAATACAGGCTCTTGCCATGTTTTCTTCCCACTCTCTCCTCCTAGCCTCCTGACTAGCCCTGCTGCTTCTCCCTGTGGCCCTGCATGGTGTGATGGGCCCCCTCCTCGTGGGAACTATGGGTAGCAAACTGTTTTTTCAATGGCACTCACCCCCTGGTCTGTACACCTCACCATTCCTGAATAATAATGAAACTTACATTTTCAAACACCCACCTTGGGTAGAGGGCTGAAAGTGATGTTGGCAATATTTGAACGTTGCTTAGCTTTGTCTTGGATGGGCACAAAGAGTCAGTGACTAGTGTCAGTCTCTGGATGTCCTGAAACTTCTGTCTCACTGGATTAAAAAAATCCAAGTTAGGTCCTAGGGCAGAGAGGTGAGTCACTGACAATTTGACAGGTTCTAAAACAGAGAATTAGTAAGGGTTTCCATGCATCTTTGTTCTGCAGTGAAGCTTGTCAGAATCCAAAGCCTGGGTACGTTATTCCCATAAAATCTCACAGCCGTCTTAAATTAAGGTGCCTATAACACAGGTCGAGGAGCATAAAGACCTGTGTTGGAAAACCCCGCTCTTCTCCTGTGTCTCCCCTTTACTCTCACATCACTACCCCACTCACAACACTTTGACACCACATGTGTGGGTTTTCCCCCACACCAAGCAGTTGTGTGACACCACCTGGGTGTCTTACAATTTAACTCCTTCCTGACACTGTCTACCTGGAGGGCACGAGGCTGCCCCTTTTGGTAGAAGCCAATTATAAGTAATAGGTCCCCGAGTTACCCACAAATTCTGTCCAACTTCTGGACAAATTGGAGGTTCCCAAAATCCCCTCCTTGAGTTCAGTTAATTTGCTAGGGAGGCTCACAGAACTCAGGGACATACTTACTTATGTTTACCAATTTATTAAAGGATATGATAAAGGATACAGATGAACAGCCAGATGAAGAGATACATAGGGGGAGGGCTGGGAGGGTCCCAAGCGCAGGAGCTTCTGTGCCTGTGGAATTGGGATGCACCACACTCCCACTGTGGATGTGTTCACTAACCTGGAAACTTTCCAAACCCCATACTTTGGGGATTTTTATGGAGGCTTCATCACATAGACATGATTGACAATTAACTCCATTTCCAGCCCCTCGCCCTTCTCTGGAGTTTGGGTGTAGATCTGCAAATTCCAAGCTTCTAATCATGTCTTTCTGGTGACCAGTCTCCATCCAGGAACCCACCTAGAGTCACCAAATTAGAACAAAAGACACTCCTATCACCCAGAAAATTCCATGGGATTTAGGAGCCCTGTGTCAGGAACGAGGGTCAAAGACCTAAAAGTAGAACAAAAGGTGCTACTAGTGGTCTTATCACTTAAGAATTTATAAGGGTTTTAGGAGCTATGTGCCAGGAACTGGGGACAGAGACCAGTATGTATGCTTTCTATTATTTCACAAGATCCAACCTATGAAATTTGAATCCTTTTGAATAAATGTATTTGAAAATAAATTACACACACCCCTGTTTTCTTAAGTGAAGTTAATTCAAAGGGGGCACCATAAACTAGGCAACCAAAATAAGAATATTTAAGCTCTTAGTGAAGGCCCAAATCATGCATTCACTTGTCAGTAGACCACATAAGCTTTATGGTCCAGATAATACCTATTTTGATGGTTTAAGAGACACTTGTTTTATTTCTTCCTAGCTTTTTGGAAATTGGCATGATACTAATTTTTACTAGTATAATTAAGAATCAGATGTCTTTACTGACTCTTTCCTACCCTCATTTACAGATAGGACAAACAAGGTTTAAAGAAGCTAAGTGCCCAAAGATTGATGGCTAGAAAATAAAGGAGCTGGGATTTGAAATTAGAGCTGTCAGCTACTGGAGCCTGATTTCTAAACCTCACGTCTGTACTGAACAGCTAGCATTGTCAGATTAGTGACTTAGGGTGGCTGGTGGGTTACTGAGTTTTACCTACAGGAATGTCAACCAGTAATGCTGTGGGAGTAAAATGAAATGCCACAAAAGGTATACAGTAGCAGAGAGTCAAGCTCCTGCTGGTAGATTCTATAATACCCTTCCTGAGGAAATGCCACACTGTTCCTCATTTAGGGAGAAGTTACTCCATAGACATTTCCCTGCAGGAGAAGTTCTCCAGCTCTGAGAGTGCTTTATCCTGCTTTCTGTTGGTTTGTTTTCATTTTCCCAAATGTCATGACACCATTTTTTCACTAGTGCTACTGAATTAGCTTGTCTCAGAGTCTAGAGCCTGCCTGGTTGCACTTTTGAAGTTGAGGGACCAGAGCTGTGCAAGTCTTTGCCTCAGAGCTTCTACCTTCAAGGATGTATTTTGAGTGATTGATCTTGAACTTAGTTGTACTCTTCGCATGGCAAATTTGATTCGTGTCCACATAATTAGTAAGACCCCCCCCAACTTTTTACCGTCCTGAGATTGAGTCGTCGTGGAGCCAGAAAGATGAGCTGTGTGACCTTGGGCAAGTCATTTAAACCCTGTGCACCTTCATTTCAGTTGACTCACTTCAAAACCATTCACTGAGGTCCTACTAAATTCCAGGCCCCGGGCTAGGTCACACAAGAACGCAGGTTTTGAAGCTAGACAGACCTGGGGTCGTACTCCAGCCCATCACCTGCCTAATCATGGGGCCTCGGGACAGCCATTTCCCTTCTCTAATATTAGCCAGCAACCCAGGAGCGCGTGCCTTCTCCATCACCCTGCAAGGATTGATTAAACCTCTATCATGTATCGGGGTCCATCCTGGGTAAAGTGAACACCAAACCCAGACACAGGGCAGTGCTTACCACACGCAGGCACTGCCGTGAGTCTTTGACATACGTTAACCCAGTTAACTTTCATGACGACCTATGTATGAGGTAGGCACTCTCAGTATCCCTGTCCTGCAGCCAGGAAATCGGGGCACAGAGAAGTTAAACTTCTGGCCTAAAGTCACACAGCTACTCAGTGGCAGAGCCAGGATTCAAACCCAGGCAATCTGGGTCCAGAGTCCCTGCCCATCGCCCTGTGCAAATTCAGGCTCTCAGTGACCGTCCCAGAACTTCAGCAACAGATTCCTCTCCAGTTTCTGCCACCAGTCTTGTCCCCTTCAGTGGTCTTTCCACACAATAGTCAGCTCATGTCCCTCCCTGCATAAAACCTTCCAACAGTTCCTCACACCTTCAGGGTCAAGACCAAACTCCCCTCCAGACCCCAGAAGCCCAGCAGTCCTGCCCTTGAACAATTTCCACAGGCTCAGCTCTCGTAGGACACAGCCCTTCCCAAACTACCACCCCTTGCATGCTCCTACCACATGAGAACACCCTGGGACCTCGACCTTCTGTGCTGTGGCTTACCCTGCTCCCTCTTTCCCTCCCCTCCACCAGGCCACGCCCAGTTCATTCTTTAATAGAACACTTATTAGGAATTTTTTTTTCATGCAGACAAATTTACAGAAACAAAATAAAACAAAACTCCACTGACTTTCTGTTAAGATATATATATGTATGTGTGTGTGTATGTGTAGAGAGAGAGACTGAGAGACAGAGAGAGAGACAGAGAGAGAGAAATACATTCATATGGTGCGTTAGTTTGCCAGCATTGCCGTAACAAAGGATCACAGACTGGGTAACTTAAACAACAGAAATGTATTTTCTCACAGTTTGGAGGCCGGAAGTCCAAGATCAAGGTGTTGGCAGGATTGCTTTCTTCTGAGGCCTCTCACCTTGGCTTGTACTCAACCAGCGTCTCCCTGTGTCTGCTGTGTGTGTCTCTGTCTTCCATGTGTGTCTGTGTCCAAATCTCCTCTTCTTATAAATAGGACAGTTGTATTGGATTAGGGCCCATCCATATGACCTCATTTTAACTTAATAACCTCTTTAAAGACCCCATCTCTAAATAGAGTCACATTTCAAGGCACTGGGGGTTAGGACTTCAATATATGAGATTTTGGGGGGGGGACACAATTCAGCCCATAACACGTGGTTAGATAATTCTGGCAGAAGACAAGATACAAAATAAAAACAGAAAGCATTTTTCCTCTTTCCCATGGCTTTCCACACAGGAAACCACTATGAACAGTTTCTTGGGATTCCCATCCATTTGACTTATATGCATAGACCACCCCCTCCCCCCTTAAAATCATCTAGAACAAAGTGACTATAATTTCTACAGTTTTGCTTCCTGCTTTTTCCACTTAATAACGTCTTATTATCTCTTCATAGCAACACATACAAATCTGCCTCACTCTTTATGGGCTATAGAGTCTCCAGCACAGAGAGGTACCTACTTTCTTGAATCGAGCCCCTGGGTGAACACTTTGGTTGTTTCCTAAGCTTACACCCCTACAAACAAAGCTGCAGGGAACACCATTGCACGTGGATCTGGGCAAACTTTTGCCGGTAAAATCCTAGGCTAAATTCCTACCTGGTAGATCGCTGGGTTAAAGGACACTTGTAGCCTGCACATTGGTGGGCTGGGCTAAATCTCCACTTCTGAAAAGCACCCCTATTTATGCTCGTAGCAGGAGTGGGTGAGAGAGCCTGCTCCAATGGGTGTTAGCTTATTTTATTTTATTTATTTATTTTAACATCTTTATTGGAGTATAATTGCTTTACAATGGTGTGTCAGTTTCTGCTTTATTACAAAGTGAATCAGTTATACATATACATATGTTCCCATATCTCCTCCCTCTTGTGTCTCCCTCCCACGCTCCCTATCCCACCCCTCTAGGTGGTCACAAAGCACCGAGCTGATCTCCCTGTGCTATGCGGCTGCTTCCCACTAGCTATCTATTTGACATTTGGTAGTGTATATATGTCCATGCCACTCTCTCACTTTGTCTCAGCTTACCCTTCCCCCTCCCCATGTCCTCAAGTCCATGCTCTAGTAGGTCTGTGTCTTTATTCCCGTCTTACCCCTAGGTTCTTCATGACATTTTTTTTTCTTAGATTCCATATATATGTGTTAGCATGCAGTATTTGTTTTTCTCTTTCTGACTTACTTCACTCTGTATGACAGACTCTAGTGAGCTTCAAGCTCTTTGTAATTCCTCAGCTGACTCCTGACCCCTCCAGGTGAGTTGAACAGTCTCGCCCTTTTGTCCCTTTTGTCACGCCCCAGTGCCCTTTTGTCTCTGTTACGACAGCTTCCTGCACACAGTTGTTTTAGCTATAATTTCTTTTTTTTTTTCAATATGAAAAAGATTTTATTTCAAGTTTAGGAAAAGGAAAGAAACTACAAAAACAAAAAACATTTCAACAAAGCAGACTTAAACCACTTTATAAATGTAAGCATATAATTTCTTCAGGGCAGAGAAAAGTTGGCTTCATTTTTGTGCACCCAGGGCCTTGATCATAGCAGGCGCTCATTAAAGTTTATTGAATTGCTTATTGGCTCCTTCAGATCCCTTCCTGATCTTACAATCCTGTGAGTCTAGGTTGGGGATAATGTTTCTTGACATGGTCAGGTATTCGAGAAAGAGTTCTAGAATGCAGCCCATTCTGGGAAGCTGCATCCGGAGGGACACCATGATGTCCAAGGAGCAGAGATCTAACTTATGCTGCACGGGAGGCTCAAGCCGAGTCCCAGGGTGTTTTGGAGAGGTCAGAGCCTGTCAGTCAGAGGGTGGTCATGGAACACATGCAGTCTCATTGTGATGGGCTGGCCTCCAACATGGGAAACTGGGCCATCAGAGCTGACGGAGACCTTGGGGTGGGAGGTGGTGCCTCTCTGACCTCTCAACCTCCATCAAAAGTCAAGATGGCTCCCCACACTTGTCAAGCCGGGACTGTGATCTTTTTAATTGTAAAAACTTTGAAATGTCAAGATACTTACGCAGATGCCTACTGTGCCTTTATTTCCTATCGACTACATCTCTAAGTAACATTCAGATCTTACCTGCTCCACTTCTAGCTTTATGCTGAAAGTAATATTCTTGGAGATTTGGACGTGTCCTGAGCCCTGAGTTATCAGGAACCCTATTTTGCTGATGGCCCATGGCCAAGTTCTGTGGGGTCAACCTAGTGACTAGTTCATGGAGTGACAGTAAGGGAGGAGGTGGGCTGCCCTGTTATTCCCCGGGCAGAAGATATCCACCCAGGGTGACATGCAGTCATTACTCTCTTATTTCATTTAAGACACTGAGGGGAAATTTTTGTGCAGTTCAATACTAAAACCTTGGAAGAAAGCAAACCAGCATTCTCTAAACTTTTCAAGTAAGAGCTTGGAAAGTGTCAATGTGCTTTTTCCTCTTCCCAGGTATAGAGCATCTTCTGGGGATGCACAGACCTGGATATAACTTTGCTTAAGGACAATAGACGAGAACCTCAATGCTTCCATTAGAGAGGCTCTACAATTTAACTTCCTACCTCCCTGAGCCCCCTGGACCTCTCTGTCAGCTGGCAGTACCCCAGATTCTGTCAGAGGAAATTTCAGAAAAGACTGGAGCAGATACTGATGTACTGGTTCCAGGGTTTAGGTAAAAACGATTCAGTTGAAAACCGAGTCAGCCGATAAGGCCACCTGGCTGAAATAAAGGTATGTCAAAACCAAACGACGCCAGGGTCTGAGTTTTCAGTACATACCGGTCATTTGGATGCACTGGGTCTTTCTGGAACTTTTGAAATATACCTTTAATCATTTTAGTGTACTTCAGAATTTCTCAGGTTTGAAGAAAAAGGATTCTAATGTTTTCTTATTTATTCCTAATTCAATTTCAGCCTATTATGACTGTTTGGACTGAAAGAGCAAAATGGTAGAACAGTCTAAAAGCCTACCGATAAGGATTAGTTAAAACAACCTGAAAGTACAACAGGGAATTAACTGGAAAACAACCTAAATGTTCCACAGTTGGTGGCTGGCATCAGTGAACTGTGGTGGGTTATAATACAGTATTTACTGTATGATCAAACATTATAGAAAATGATATATTTATAATACATGCGTGGATGCATGCAAAATAATGTGAATTACACAGCTGGTCTGCCCCACACTGATAATTCCAGGCTTCAGGCCAGAGTACAGTGGGGGTCTGACATCCCATATATCTAAACATTCAGAAATTATCGATCAAACTAACACACTGTTAAATGAAATAAGTTCTATTCTTCCTTTAATTAATATACTTTTCTAATGACTTTGAAGGCTAAGGTGAAATGTAGACTCCTACATTTAGACTCCGCAGAGCTCCAAGCTGGAGAGTAGAAACATGAAGCAGTGAGTAGTTGCCCCTCTCCCTCGCCCCCCAGCTCTTGCTCAGCTCAGCCCCCAGCCCTCAGCCCTCAGCCCCGAGTCTGTCCCCTTCTTTTGTCACCCACAGCTCCATCCCATGGCATGAGCAGCATCACATGCATGTGTGAGCCACCCAGCCTGCACATCCCAGTTCTGTCCCTAGCCCACTCTTAACAGCCACCTTTAGGTCCCCTTTGGGACTAAGGGTGCCCAAGCAGCAGTGTGGCCCACGCTTATGAAGCTGGACCCAGGAAACCGGTCCATGAAGGTGAAAAAGTGGGCCTGGGACATTTGGAATATGAATCTGGGTCTTGGGTGTTGATGGGAGGTCTAGAAGGAGAGTGGGCACTAGCTCTTAGTGGGTACAGCCCTGTGACCCCACAAACTCCTTCCCTGATAGACAGAGGCCTGGCCTCATGGGGTTTAGGGCAGTGAGTTAGCTTCCTATTGCTGCTGTAACAAATGACCACCAATTTAATGGCTGAAAACAACACAAAATTTATTATCTTACAGTTCTGGAGGTCAGAGGTCCAACACAGATCTCACTGGATAAAATCAAGATGTCAGCCAGGCTACACTCCTTTCTTAAAGCTCTAGGGGAGAACTCATCTTGTTTGTTTCATCTTGTAGAGGCTGCCCACATTCCTTGGTTCATGGCCCCTTCCTCCATCTTCAAAGCCAGCCTCACTGCATCTCAGACTATCCTTCCATGGTCACGGTTCCCTCTGGCCACAGCTGGGAAAGGCTCTCTCCTTTTAGGGGTTCATGGGATTAGATTGGGTCCAACTGGATAATCCAGGATAGGCTCCCTATTTCAAGGTTCTTGACCTTTATCACGTCCTCAAAGTCCCTTCTGCCATGTAAGGTGACATACTTACAAGTTCCAGGCATGAAGATGAGGATATACTGAGGTATGTGGGGGGTATTATTCTGCTTGCCAGTGACAGGGACCCCTATTGGGACTAAGGTCAACTTTGTAGGTACACAAGTATTAACGATGATTGTCTTTGGGCACATGAGATTATGGATAATCACTATTATCTGATTTGATTGTAATTGGGAAGATACTGAAGTAGAATAAGAAAATATAATTTTAAATGGCTCCATTTCGTTTGGTTTAGGGCATTACCTATGTTCTTCTATTGTTGAATATCTAGGTCACTTGCAGCCTTTATCTATAGCAATTGGCCTGAGCAGAAATAACTGGCAGAAAAAGAATTTGAAATGAAAAGCAACTAGTACAAGACAAAGCAAAGCAAGGCAAAAAATTCTAAAAATGACCAGCTGGTTTTTTTTTAATTTTAATAAATGTTTTATTTAATCCAACATATGCACAACATAATCACATCAACACATAATCAACACTTTAAAAATACTTATAGGGTCTTTGTGCTCCGGCCGGGTTTTAGGCCCGTGCGTCTGAGGTGGGAGAGCCGAGTTCAGGGCACTGGTCCACCAGAGACCTCCCAGCTCCATATCAAACCGTGAAAATCTGCCAGAGATCTCCATCTCAGTGCTAAGACCCAGCTCCACTCAATGGCCAGCAAGCTACAGTGCTAGACACCTATGCCAAACAACTAGAAAGAGAGAAACACAACCCCACCCATTAGCAGAAAGGTTACCTAAAATCACAATAAGGTCACAGACACCCGAAAACACACCACTGCACGTGGTCCCACCCACCAGAAAGACAAGATCCAGCCTCATCCACCAGAACACAGGCACCAGTCCCCTCCACCAGGAACCCTACACAACCCACTGAACCAACCTTAGCCACTGGGGGCAGACACCAAAAACAACGGGAACTACGAACCTGCAGCCTGTGAAAAAGAAACCCCCAAAACAGTAAGTTAAGCAAAATGAGAAGACAGAGAAAAACACAGCAGATGAAGGAGCAAGGTAAAAAACCCACCAGATCAAACAAATGAAGAGGAAATAGGCAATCTACCTGAAAAAGAATTCAGAGTAATGATAGTAAAGATGATCCAAAATCTTGGAAATAGAATAGCAAAAATACAAGAAACGTTTAACAAGGACCTAAAAGAACGAAAAAGCAAACAAATAAAATGAACAATAAAATAAATGAAATTTTAAATTCTCTAGAAGGAATCAATAGCAGAATAACTGAGGCAGAAGAATGGATAAGTGACCTGGAAGATAAAATAGTGGAAGTAACTACTGCAGAGCAAAATAAAGAAAAAAGAATGAAAAGAATTGAGGACAGTCTCAGAGACCTCTGAGACAACATTAAATGCACCAAATTTTGAATTACAGGGGTCCAAGAAGAAGAAGAGAAAAAGAAAGGGACTGAGAAAATGTTGGAAGATATTATAGTTGAAAACTTCCCTAATATGGGAAAAGAAATAATCAAGTCCAGGAAGTACAGAGAGTCCCATACAGGACAAGTCCAAGGAGAAACACACCAAGACACATATTAATAAAACCACAAAAAATTAAATACGAAGAAAAAATATTAAAAGTAGCAAGGGAAAAACAACAAATAACATACAAGGGAATCCCCATAAGGTTAACAGCTGAACTTTCAGCAGAAACTCTGCAAGCCAGAAGGGAGTGGTAAGGCATATTCAAAGTGATGAAAGGGAAAAACCTACAGCCAAGATTACTCTACCCAGCAAGGATCTCATTCAGATTCGAAGGAGAAATTAAAACCTTTACAGACAAGCAAAAGCTAAGAGAATTCAGCACCACCAAACCAGCTTTACAACAAAATGCTAAAGGAACTTCTCTAGGCAGGAAACACAAATGAAGGAAAAGACCTGCAATAAAAAACCAAAAACAATTAAGAAAATGGTAATAAGAACATACATATTGATAATTACCTTAAATGTAAAGGGATTAAATGCTCCCACCAAAAGACATAGACTGGCTGAATGGGTACAAAACCAAGACCCATATATATGCTGTCTACAAGAGGCCCACTTCAGACCTAGGAACACATACAGACTGAAAGTGAGGGGATGGAAAAAGATATTCCATGCAAATGGAAAACAAAAGAAAACTGGAGTAGCAATTCTCATACCAGACAAAACAGACTTAAAAAAAAAGACTATTACAAGAGACAAAGAAGGACACCACATAATGATCAAGGGATCAAACCAAGAAGAAGATATAACAATTGCAAATACTTATGCACCCAACATAGGAGTACTGCAATACATAAGGCAAATGCTAACAGCCATAAAAGGGGAAATCGACAGTAACACATTCAAGTAGGGGACTTTAACACCCCGCTTTCACCAATGGACAGATCATCCAAAATGAAAATAAATAAGGAAACACAAGCTTTAAATGATACATTAAACAAGATGTACTTAATTGATATTTTAAGGACATTCCATTCAAAACCAACAGAATACACTTTCTTCTCAAGTGCTCATGGAACATTCTCCAGGATAGATCATATCTTGGGTCATCAATCAAGCCTTGGTAAATTTAAGAAAATTGAAATCGTATCAAGTATCTTGTCTGACCACAATGTTATGACACTCGATATCAATTACAATCTGTAAAAAATACAGACACATGGAGGCTAAACAATACAATGCTAAATAACCAAGATATCACTGAAGAAATCAAAGAGGAAATCAAAAAATACCTAGAAACAAATGAAAATGAAGCATGATGACCGAAAACTATGGGGTACAGCAAGAGCAGTTCTAAGAGGGAAGTTTATAGCAATACAATCCTACTGCAAGAAACAGGAGACATCTCAAATAAACAGCCTAAACTTACACCAAAAGCAATTAGAGAAAGAAGAACAAGAAAACCCCAAAGTTAGTACAAGGAAAGAAATCAGAAATATCAGATCAGAAATAAATGAAGGAAATGATAGCAAAGATCAATAAAACTAAAAGCTGGTTCTTTGAGAAGATAAACAAAATTGATAAACCATTAGCCAGACTCATCAAGAAAAAAAGGGAGAAGACTCAAATCAACAGAATTAGAAATGAAAAAGGAGAAGTAAAAACTGACATTTCAGAAATACAAAGGATCATGAGAGATTACTACAAGCAACTATAGGCCAATAAAATGGACAACCTGGAAGAAATGGACAAATTCTCAGAAAAGCACAACCTTCCAACACTGAACCAGGAAGAAATAGAAAATATAAACAGACCAATCACAAGCACTGAAATTGAGACTGAGATTAAAAATCTTCCAGCAAACAAAAGCCCAGGACCAGATAGCTTCACAGGTGAATTCTATCAAACATTTAGAGAAGAGCTAACTCCTATCCTTCTCAAACTCTTCCAAAATATAGCAGAGGGAGGAACACTCCCAAACTCATTCTACGAGGCCACCATCACCCTGATACCAAAACCAGTCAAAGATGTCAGAAAGAAAGAAAACTACAGGCCAGTATCACTGATGAACATAGATGCAAAAATTCTTAACAAAATACCAGCAGACAGAATCCAACAGCACATTAAAAGGATCATACACCATGATCAAGTGGGGTTTATTCCAGGAATGCAAGAATTCTTCAATATACACAAATCAATCAATGTGATAAACCGTATTAACAAACTGAAGGAGAAAAACCATATGATCATCTCAATAAAGGCAGAAAAAGGTTTTGACAAAATTCAACACCCATTTATGATAAAAACCCTCCAGAAAGTAGGCATAGAGGGAACTTACCTCAACATAATAAAGGCCATATATGTCAAAACCACAGCAAACATCATTCTCAGTGGTGAAAACCTGAAAATATTTCCTCTAAGATCAGGAACAAGACAAGGTTGTCCACTCTCACCACTATTATTCAACATAGTTTTGGAAGTTTTAGACACAGAAACCAGACAAGAAAAAGAAATAAAAGGAATCCAAACTGGAAAAGAAGAATTAAAGCTGTCACTGTTTGCAGATGACATGATACTATACATAGAGAATCCTAAAGATGCTACCAGAAAACTACTAGAGCCAATCAATGAATTTGGTAAAGTAGAAGGATACAAAATTAACTCACAGAAATCTCTTGCATGCCTATACACTAATGATGAAAAATCTGAAAGACAAATTAAGGAAACACTCCCATTTACCATTGCAACCAAAAGAATAAAATACCTAGGAATAAACCTACCTAAGGAGACAAAAGACCTGTATGCAGAAAATTATAAGACACTGATGAAAGAAATTAAAGATGATACAAATAGATGGAGAGATATACCATGTTCTTGGATTGGAAGAATCAACATTGTGAAAATGACTCTACTACCCAAAGCAATCTACAGATTCAATTCAATCCCTATCAAACTACCAATGGCATTTTCTACAGAGCTAGAAAAAAAAAATTTCACAATTTGTATGGAAACACAAAAGACCCCAAATAGCTAAAGCAATCTTGTGAAAGAGAAATGGAGCTGGAGGAATCAGGCTCCCAGACTTCAGACTCTACTACAAATCTACAGTAATCAAGACAGTATGGTTCTGGCACAAAAACAGAAGTATAGATCAATGGAACAGGATAGAAAACCCAGAGGTAAACCCACGCATTTATGGTCACCTTATTTTTGATAAAGGAGGCAAGAATATACAATGGAGAAAAGACAGCCTCTTCAATAAGTGGTGCTGGGAAAACTGGACAGCTACATGTAAAAGAATGAAATTAGAACATTCCCTAACACCATACACAAAAATAAACTCAAAATCGATTAAAGACCTAAATGTAAGGCCAGACACTATAAAATTCTTGGAGGAAAGCATAGGCAGAACTCTCTAGCAAGATCCTTTTTGACCCACCTCCTGGAGAAATGGAAATAAAAACAAAAATAAAGAAATGGGACCTAATGAAACGTAAAAGCTTTTGCACAGCAAAGGAAACCATAAACAAGATGAAAAGACAGCCCTCAGAATGGGAGAAAATATTTGCAAATGAAGAAACTGACGAAGGATTAATCTCTAAAATATACAAGCAGCTCATGCAGCTTAATATCAAAAAAACAAACAACCTAATCCAACAATGGGCAGAAGACCTAAATAGACATTTCTCCAAAGAAGATATACGGGTTGCCAACAAACACATAAAAGAATGCTCAACATCATTAATCATTAGAGAAATGCAAATCAAAACTACAATGAGGTACCACCTCACACCAGTCAGAATGGCCATCATCAAAAAATCTACAAACAATAAATGCTGGAGAGGGTGTGGAGAAAAGGGAACCCTCTTGCACTGTTTGTGGGAATGTAAATTGATACAGCCACCCTGGAGAACAGTATGGAGGATGCTTAAAGAACTAAAAATAGAAGTACCATATGACCCAGCAATCCCACTACTGGGCATATACCCTGAGAAAATCATAATTTAAAAAGAGTCATGTACCACAATGTTCATTGCAGCACTCTTCACAACAGCCAGGACATGGAAGCAACCTAGGTGTCCATCGACAGATGAATGGATAAAGATGTGGCACATATATACAATGGAATATTACTCAGCCATAAAAAGAAATGAAATTGAGTTTTCTGTAGTGATGTGGATGGACCTAGAGACTGTCATACAGAGTGAAGTAAGTTAGAAAGGGAAAAACAAATATCATATGCTAACAGATATATATGGAATCTAAAAAGAAAAAAATGGTTATGAAGAACCTAGGGGGAGGACAGGAATAAAGACGCAGACCTACTAGAGAATGGACTTGAGGACATGGGGAGGGGGAAAGGTAAGCTGGGACAAAATGAGAGAGTGGCATGGACATATATACACTATCAAGTGTAAAATCGATAGCTAGTGGGAAGCAGCCTCATAGCACAGGGAGATCAGCTCGGTGCTTTGTGACCATCTAGAGGGGTGGGTTAGGGAGGGTGAGAGGGAGGGAGATGCAAGAGGGCAGAGATATGGGGACATACGTATATGTATAGCTGATTAACTTTGTTATAAAGCAGAAACTAACACATCACTGTAAAGCAATTATATGCTAATAAAGATGTTAAAAAATATATCAGCCTAAAAAATAATAAATAAAAGAAAACTTAAGGAGACATGCTCTGTATTTTTAGATACCTGAAGGACTGTCACACGTTCACAGAGGTATAGAAGCTAGAATTTGATGGGTATATAAT
Organism: Globicephala melas; assembly: GCF_963455315.2. Classification (NCBI taxonomy): domain Eukaryota; kingdom Metazoa; phylum Chordata; class Mammalia; order Artiodactyla; family Delphinidae; genus Globicephala; species Globicephala melas. The sequence continues at coordinate 43,077,881 of NC_083318.1, read as the reverse complement.
AAGAACCCTGACTAAGCTGAATTTGCCTAAAGTATAGGGTACACAAAAGGGAATACAGTATTTGGAAATGAGTTGCAAAAGGTCTTTTAGTACCAACTTATGGAAGTCTGTAAAAGTCAGATCAAAGTGTTAGGACCTTAATCATATAGATGGTGAGAATCCATTGGAATTTTTAATTTTCTTTTCTTTTGACAAGATAACATACATATGGTAAGAAATGTAAACAGCAAAAAGAAAATCTATGGAAAATTCTTGACTCCCAAAACTGCTGGTTTCCTTTTCATACTAATACAATAATATATATAATGCCAGCTCTTGTCTAAAATAGTAATATAAATTGTCGCATACTCTATACTATTTTATGAAAAATTACTGCTACTATTACTACTACTATTAGTAGTATTATGCTTACCTCATCTTGAAGATTGTTCCATATCCATACATATAAAGTTGCTTCCTTCATAAAAAAAACCAAAAAAACTTGTATAAATATATTTTTTTAACTTTTTATTTTATATTGGAGTACAGTTGATTAACAACGTTGTGTCAGTTTCAGGTGTACAGCAAAGTGATTCAGTTATACATATACATATATCTATTCTTTTTCAAATTCTTTTTCCAATTAGGTTGTTATACAATACTGAGCAGAGTTCCCTGTGCTATACGGTAGGTCCTTGTTGGTTATCTATTTTAAATATAGCGGTGTGTACATGTCAATCCCAAACGGTTACCAGGGGGAAGGGTGGGAAGGAGGGATAGTTAGGGAGTTTGGCCAGCTGTTTTTACAGTGGTCTGGGGATTTCTAGGAGGTCCCTGAGGCACTTTCAGGGGTTCGCAAAGTCAAAGCTGTTGTCCTGATACACTAAGATGCCATGTGCTTTTTCACACGCCCCTCAGGAGTGGACAGTGCAGGTTTCCAGAGGCTACAGCAATATCACGACAGATTGAGTGCAGCCACAGAAAGGAGGAGGCTTCCGCTAAACCAGACAGGAAAGAGCTTTGCAAAAGTGTAAAACAATGTCATCCTTCTAATTATTTTTTATTTTGGAAAATATAGCTATTTTTCACAAAAATATTTCTGTTAACACGCCGTAGGTTTATTATTGTTTAAAATAATGGTTTAAAATTTTATTTTTAATTTCTAGTTCAGTCAATTTTAATAGCTATAACTCACAGAAACAGAAGTTTGGGGATCTCCATCATCTTTAAGCACGTGAAGAAGTCCTGAGGCCAGATTGTTTGACCACTGAGCCTAGCAGTCAAGAGAGCAGGGTCACATCCCACCCAGAGGGACATGACAAGGACTAGACAGTCCTGGCAGGGCTGGAGTCTGGGCCAGGGGAGGGTGGTGACGAGTGGGCAGAGGACTTAGGTGGTGTCCCAGTCAGCCAAGGAAAGCTCTCCCAAGGCATAAAGAAGGGTGAGCCAGCTGACAGGGCACTTTAGAGAGTCTACCGTCTCTGCCCCACCCCCGAACAGTCTAGAGCAGGTGAGCAGTGAAGACCCTTCCTAAATTACTGACTTGCTGATTCAGTGACATAAGGAATCCTAGAGAAAGCAGGTTTGGGTAGAAGGATAAGAAGTGTGGTTTTCAGCAGGTGGAGGTTGAGGTGGGGATGAGGTCCTTGTCACCACCTACAATGCGGGAAATTGGTTTCAAGTCCCCAAGCCAATCTGGGATAAATAAGATGATGCTTAAGAGAGTAGCTCTTAAAAGTTCTCATCAGAAGAAAAGAAATTGAAAGTATGTGTGGCGAGGGATGCTAAGCAGACTTACTGTGGTGCTCATTTTGCAATATACACATATATCGAATCATTATGTTGTACACCTGAAACAAATATAATGTTCTATGTCAATTGTATTGCACTTAAAAAGAGATGTTTTATTAATAGAAACTTACCATTCTTTTAAAAATAAAGAAGGATAGGATCATGGCTAGTCTGCTTGAAGGCAAAGGGCTGCGGATTGTAAATCTGACTTTGCCACTTACTGACTGCAGTGGGTGTGCAGTTCTGAACCTCTTCGGTCCTCAGTTTCCCCATCTACAAAATGGGCATTAAAACAGCCCCTACTTCTTAGGGTTGTTGTGAGAATCCAGAGAGCCGGAGCATGGAAAGTACTCAACACGATGCGTAATAAATCACCTTTTTTCGTGGGGCAAGGGTGTGGGGCATGGTGTGCCTTTGGAGGTGGCTATTTCTCTGTCAGGAAACCTTTATCATTCTTTCTAAATTCACATTCTTTCTCCCACCCAGGGCAGACTTAGTCACCCACTTGGCAGCAGCAGGGCCTCGGTGGTTCACACACTTGCCTACACACACCTGGGGAAGGGAACCTGGGCAGGGGCTGGACACACCCTGAGCTGAGCGACCTGCCCTGTCCCGCCTGAGTCAGCTCCCTCCCCACCGCCTGATGTCGCCCCAGGAGCGCGGGGCCAATCAGCGTGGTCGCCGCCCTCGCCAGGTACCCGGCTCACACCTGCTCCAGCAAACCAGTGGGATGCAGGAGCCCGCTCTTCCCGGCCCCCCTCCGATCCTGCCCTCTCTGCCAGCGTTCTCCGGGCCTTGGCTCCCACCCTTGCTGTCATCTCTCCCATCCCATTGCTTTGGACACCCCCCTCCCCTTAAAAGGCAGGAACCTTAATTCCTAAGGGGGGCAGGATGGGAAGGGAGAGGAAAGAACCACCCACAGCAGGGCATTTCTTACAAGGTTGGCCTTGAGTGAGATTTTAATTTTTTTTCCCTAAGACCCAGACTGGCTTTTCCCGTTTCACTGACAAATATTGTCACAGAGAAGAACTGCAAGGAGGAGGAAATGGAAACCTGGGGAAAATCAGCTGAATGTGGAAACAGTGGGAGGAGGGCGTGATGCACAAAGGCCTCAGGGTGCACCTGCCGGGCCACCCCCAACCTAATTCCACCATGCGTTTCCCCAGAGGCAGGAGCTTCCTCTGACTTTGAGATCCTCTAAGATGATTCCAGGGGAAAACCCGGCATCTGCTGTTACAAAATGACAGGTATACTGCTAAAATGCTTTTACATTGTTATCTCATTTCACTTACTTGCCTGGGAGATTTGTATCATTGTCCTCAGTTTGCAGATGAGGAAATTGAGGTCTAGGAAGGGTGGTTTGAACAGCTAGTGACAGAGCCAGAAAGCAAAGCACTTGGGGTGAACACTCTACTCTTCCACCTCTCTTACTCTGTAATGGATTGGCTGACATCCAGCAGGGAGTCATCATAGAACACGCTAGCTTCCTGGGGAGAGGACAGTCGACTGAAAAAAATGCACAACCTAAAAGTTGAGGGTTACGTTTTATTCAGCGGAATTTCTGAGGACTTCTTGCCTGGGAGACGGGACCCTCAGGTCTCTCTGAGGGACCTCTTTGAGGAGGTAAAGGAGGAGCCCTGTTATAGAGAAGTTTTTGCAATGAAGACCAGGTAGTCAGAACGTCAAGAGATTACTGTTAATTAAAGAAAACCAGACATCTCAAGGAATCTAGTGCTTTTCTATATGGGAAGATGCAAGAGTCTGGGCTCACTGAAATCATTCCTTTGCTCTGCCCCTCAGCTCTCCGGGGCCAGAATCCTGTGCTTTCCCATCCTGAGTCTCCTCAGGGTGCACCGTCAGAGGTGGCTGCCGCCTCTGACTGCTTAAAGATGGGCATTCTGTTTCCATCCTGAGTTCCCTCAGGGCTCACTGTCAGGGAGGCTGTAATGCAGAGGTCTGAGGTCTGCAGCATCCTTTGTTTACTGATTCAGCAGGCAACATTCTTTCCTTCACAGGACAAAAAACAGGGCAAAAGAAAATACCATTTTGATGGTGACTGCCCAGCACATTTTATCTTCAGAGCAGCCCATCAGAAAATCGCATGATTTATTTCTTCATTCATTTAACAAACATGCGTTGAGTCCTTCTATGAGCCAGGCACCGTACTAAGGCAATGCAACAATCAGACATAAATCCTTGCCCCCATGAAGCTGACATTCTAGTGGGGGATGAGGAGAGACAGGCAATAAACAATAAATGTAAGAAAATAATAATTGAACTATATGGTAAAATAAGTGCTATGAGAAAAAGTAGAGCTTGATAAGGGGGATTGAGAGTATAGGAGAAGTAGGAGTAAGTTGCAATTATAAATAGGGTTTTCAAGGTAGGATTCATTGAGAAGATAGTAAGGGTATGAACTTGCTGCTGTCTTAGGAGAGCATTTTCTAGGCAGAGGGTGTGGCCCATGCAATGGTTCTGAGGCTGGAGTGTAACTGGAACAACTAGGAAGCTAGTAGGGCTGGAAAGAAGGGAAGGAGTGAGCAACAAGGAGAGGATGGTAGGATCTGTGGTCTTGAGGAGGTGCGGGGAGATGTCATGTCCGGTAAGATCTTGTAGGTCATTATAAAGTCTGACTTTCACTCTGGGTGCCATTGAAGGGCATACAAGGAATGACATGATTCGATATTCATTTGAACAGGATCACTGTACCACAGAGTAGCACGCAAGGAAGCTGGGGTGGAGTGAGAATACCAGGTAAGAGGCATTCACGGCAATGCAGTTGAGAGATGATGGTGGCCCAGAACAAAGGCAGGAGCAGTGAAGGTGAAGAGAAGGACTCGATTTTGAATCTACTTTGAAGATAGAGTCAATAGGATTTGGCGATGGGCTAGACATGAGTCATGAACAAGAGGAGTCAAAGGCGATTTGAAGGTTTGACCAAACTGAAAGAATAGAGTTGCTCCACCTGGGACAGGAAATGCTGTGAAGAAATGATGGTGGGGACTAGGAGATCACTTTTGTTTCTTAGCAACTGTGTAAACAACTAATAAGGCACAATCACATTTGGTGCAGCGGCTTTCCCTGTGCTCCAACACACTTTTTCATTATGTCAGTGGGGCTTTCCCACCACCTTATGCCCCCAGCTTCCTTTCTACCACTGCTGCCTAGTAGATTTCTACTTATCTTTAAAATCTTAGGTAAATGGCACCTTTCAAAGAATCCTCTGTTGACACTAAGGGCCTGGTGTCAATCTCTCAACCCTTATAGTCTATGCCACCCAGTGTGACACTTGATTATATGCTGTCATTTGTGGTTCAAAACTTCTTTGAGGTTTGCTAGCTATTGTTCTCAAAAGGTCAATGCTCATGGCTTATCTCTTGCATTTCACAGGATACCTGACCCACAAGCTTGGTTCTTAATGAGACTTGATCAGAGCTTATTGACTGAGCTGTTTTGGGACATTGTGGTGAATGACCACTGACTTGGTGAATGGCCATGTCAGATGGGCATCACAGATTTGGAATCATGGAGTCAGCACTTCTCTAGTTCAAAGACCCTGTCATCAGATGAGAAGCTTGGATCCCAGAGAGGATAAGTAACTGGTCTGAGGTCTTTTAGGGAATTAGAAAACAGGACTAGGACCTAGCTGCTCTGATTTTTAGATTGGTGCCCTTTCCCCCACACTTATAAAGCTGAGCCCGGGGGCAAGTGGTGTCTTTTTAAAACAGGCTCCAAAATGAAACTCTAATTGCTTAAGAGCAGGTACAAGAGAGGGTATTTTAAAACAGACACTCTCACACTCTGCTGATGGTAGTAAAATCGCCACAACCTCTTTTTATAGCAGTTTGCCAGTATTGGATCAAACTCGTAAATGAACAAACCCTTTTATCCAGACTATCCATTTCTAGATATTTGCCCTAAAACAGACTCAGATGGGCAGGAAATGACATGTATGCAAGATTAGTTATTACAGCAATGTTTGTAGTAGCAAAATCTGGAAACAATCTAAAAAGGCATTAATAGGGAAGTGTCAAGATAAGCCATAGTCATCCCGGCAAGGGGTACAATTGTGAAAAGGAATAGATATAATGCAGTAGATTTCACGTGCTGATATGAAATCAGGGCCAAGGGAAAAAGGCAAAATAGGGAACAGTGTGTGTACAAGATGATTACATTTGGATAAGAGAAATCTGAACATGTCTACATAAATATGTTTGTATATATATAATATATTTCTGGAAGGATACACAAAGAATTAATAGCAACTGTTTCTGAGGAGGAGAACCAGGGAGGGAGGCTTATCTTTTTATTTTATACACATTTGTATATTTTCAATTTTTATTACCTTTTTAACTAAAAATTTAACAAAATATATTTCTATAATTGAAATACTAAATATTGCCCAAAAATGGTTTGCAAGCAGGCCTTGTTGTGCCCCCCCTTTTTTGCAGAAGACCTGGATGAATAAGTCCGCTGTCCCCTTAAGGAAGGAAATCTGCCAGTAACATTCCCCCAAGGAAGCGCACCCATTTTGACTGTTGCCTACATGTTCATTCTTGCTGGTAACTGTTGACAAATTGGGAAATGACTCTGCCAACCCAGGTGTCCTTGAGAGGCCAGGCCTCAGCAAAGTATCAAGAAAACGAGCATCCACCTGTGATCTCCCACCTGTTTCTTCAAGGGTGGGGTTGCAAGGTTGGGCAAGTGTGATTCACCCCCCTTCCGCATGAGGAAAGGGGATCTAGTAGGGCAGCCGCCAGCTCTGATCTGATGAATCAGAATCGCTGGGGCAGGGCTCTGGCAGCTACATTTTTTTATCTGCTCCCCCCCCCCCCGCCCCACAAACACCCGGGTAGTTCTGAGGCACACAGTTTTGCCAACTGCTTCCCTCTCCAATTCGAATTTATACCCCCTGAAACTTAGCTTCATCAGTAGAGGACCGGTTTCCTAATGGGACTGTTGATAGGATGACACATACCTATGAAGTTGTGGTTGGCAGAATACTGCCTCCCCAAAGATGTTCATGTTCTGGTTCCTGGAATCTGTGCATGTTATCCTACATGGCAAAAAGAAGTTTGCAGGTTAAGCTAAAAGAATTTGAGATGGGTGCCCCCTGAATATCCAGGTGGGCCTAATCTAATCACATGATCCCTTAAAAGAGGAGAAACTTCAGAGGGAGATGTGACTATAGAAGAACGGTCAGAGAGATGGAATGCTGCTGGCTTTGAAGATGTGAGAAGGGGTCACAGCCAAGGAATGTGGGCGGCCTCTTGAAGGTGAAAAAGAGCTTCAGAAAGGAATACAGCCCTACCAACATCTTGATTTTAGCCTAGTGACATCCTGGTAGTACTTCTGATCTCCAGAATTATAAGATAATAAATTTGTGTTGTTTGAAGTCCCTGAGTTTGTAACGATTTGTTACAGCAGCAATAGGAAACTAAGAATTTATTATTTTATAATTATTTATTAGTTTATTATTTATTTATTAGTTTATTATTATTATTATGGGCAAAAAGTGTTCAATGTGCATCTAATCAAATGTCTATACTTCATCGAGATTGCAAAAAATACAGGGGCTAAAGGAACAGTTAAATGACACCAGGAGGAAACACCAGACAAAGAAAGAATTTAGCATATTCTTGAAGACAACTGGTGTAGATTATTTTAAAAAGCAATATTAAGGACAAGAAATCCGAGAGGGGCTGCTTTGGGTTAAAATAGACAAAACAGACATAACCAAAAGCAATTTGTGATACTTGATTAGATCTGGACTCAAAATAAGACAAGGAAAAAACTATAAAAGACATTCTTGACATAAATGGAGTTTTAATATTTGTATTTTTTATTATTGACTATTATAGTCCATATATTAGATTAGATTATAGAGTTATTAATATTCTTAGATGTGATCATGGAATTATGGTTAGTAGAATATTCCTGAAAAATTCTTGCTGGAATATTTAGGGGTAAAGTATCATAGTGTCTGCAGCTTAATTTCAAATATTCAATAGTTTCTAAATAAAAGAACAGAAGGAAGGGAAGAAGGATGTGTAAGGGAAGGGAGAGAGAAAACCAGAGTAAGGAAAGAGAAAGTAATAATGTAAACATGGCAAAATGTTAACTCCTATTCAATCTGGGTGAAGGCTTTCTGCATACAATGAGTTCATTGTACATTATTTCAATTTTCTTATATTTGAAGATGTTCGTAATAGAACTTGAGGTGAGGAGAAATATGAATTGATGGAGAACTTCAAGATAGAAGAATAGATCTTGAATCACCTGTTCTGGCAAATACTGTAGATGGATTGACCCTTGTGTATTGGGTTTTGGTGTCTTCCACTCATGTGTTCATTCACTTACTTATTTTTATATTTATCGAACAGGCGGTAAGTGTCTCCTATTTCTAGGTCCTGATTTAAGACACAGGAGATCCCAGGAAGAGAACTCCCTTCGGGGTAAGGAACACTTATATTGAAATTTTCTACTGAGCTCTGGGCAGTTGGAAAGCCTGGAGTGGAGAAGACCCATTTCTGGGTGAGGGCAAGTCATGCCAGAGGAGACCTTTGCAGCTCTGCATCCCTGGGCAAAAGGGGAAAGAAAGGAATGGGAACGACCTCATTACCCTCATTCCCACAACCGTGAGATGCAGGATTGGAAAGTTGTGCTTCACCTCAATCCCAGTACTCATCAAGCAGGGCATTTGACCTAAAGACCATCCATCCATCAGAGGCAGGCAAAATCACTCATTCCTCTATTCAACTCATGTTTGATGAACTCCTGCCTATGCCAGGAGACAGTGTAGTTGCTGTGGGTTCACAGTGGAGAAAGCAAAATTCCTACCCTTATGGAGTTTATATTCTTTTTGGGGATGAGGATGGGAAATAAATAAAAAACTAAATATCATAATGTCAGGCAGTGATAAGTGCTACAAAGACAAACAAAGAGTGAGGGGTAGAGAGCCTGGGTGATTGGAATGACCACCTGAGCAGACCTTTGAGCAGAGATTAAAGTGAGGGAAATTGGTCTGGGGTAGAGGAAAGAGCATGAGCAGAGTTGCTGGTGGAGAATGTTCTTGGTGAGTTCAAGCAAAGGGACAATGTGACTGGAATGAAAGATGGTAAGAAAAGAGGCTGTGGAATAATAGTAACAATAATAATTTGGTCTCCATCCATGGCTCCTGGTACAGAGCTCGTAAATCCTTTGAAGTTCCTGAGTGATAGAGGTGATAGGAATGTTTTTGCTATTTATAACAAGCCCCTTACAACCGACCATACCTGAGTTTATGCTAATGAGGTGACTCTTGGAGGGTCTCTAGATGGCTTCAGGATGAGGGCTGGTTGTCAGAGGACCCAGCTGTGTGATTTTAGTCTGATCCCTTCACTTCTGGAGAGGGGAAAGAATCTGGAGATTGAATTCAATCACTAATGGCCAATGATCTAATCAATCATGCCTACATGGTGAAACCTCTATGAAACCCCACAAACACTGGGCTTTGGAAGGCTTACAAGTTGGCAAACACATCCATGTGCTGGGAGGGTGGTGCACCCCAACTCCAAGGGACAGAAGTTCCTGTACTCAGGACCCTTTCCACCTCGCCCTATGTACCTCTTCATGTGGTTATTCATTTGTATCCTTTATGATAAATTGTAATGGTAAGCAGAGCATCTTCCTGAGTTCTGTGAGTCATAGAAGCAAATTATGGAACCCAGGGGAGGGGGTTGTGGGAAGCCTTGACTTTGTAGCCAAATTGGACAAAAGTGTGGGAAACCTGGAGATGTGATACTTTGGAGTGGCATCTGAAGTGAGTGCAATCTTGTGGGCTGAGCCCTTAAATTCGTGGAGTCTGAGGCTAACGCTGCATGGTTAGTGTTAGAGTCTAATAGAATTGTAGGACACCCCATTGGATGTTCAAGAGTTTGTTAGTTAGAGGAAAAAAAAAAACATTAGCGGCAGAGAGTGCCCAGGGACCAGACCGTAAGGAAACTTACAGGCTACAATGCGAAACTGAATTCTATTCTAAGTAATTACTGTTTTACCATTTGTGGGTTTTGGGATGCCCACTCCATATCCAGCTCCTTTACATGCATTAATTGTCTTATCTTCAATATTCACAATGATACTTTGAGATCAGTATTTTTATGCCCATTTTACCATTAAGATAAACCAAGGCTCAGAAATCCTAGGTAACTTACACATGGTCACACATAGTGGGGCAGGTGAAGCAAAATTTGAATTCAGGACTGTCTGACATTGTCTAACTGGCAATGGCAGCAACAGGATGAGAGCGTTGAGGTCTCCCCTAGTTGCACAAGGATTCTTTCAGTGGCAGAACAAGAATGGGCAACCACAGAAGTCTGGAGTGAGAGGCAACTGCTCAGATGTGGATGAAAGTCACATGAGAAGTAAAAGCAATGAAACTCATGAGATTACACCAAGGGGTGTTGTAAAGGGGCAGACAAAAAGGGGATAATGTTATCAAAATAGAGCACCTGATTAAATCGTTGTATTTGTCATTCCTTTTAGAGCCCATTGCCTGTGGCTCCACACCACGATGGGTTTCTCTGCTTTGGGATTAGGGTTTATTAGAAATCATTTCTTAGCCTGACTCTCAAAGTTGACTTTCTAGTGTCCCTAGGGAGACAGTAGTGTTAAGTGTTAAATACCAGGCTTTTCTTACAGGTCAGAGGGGCTTGTCTATATTGGAAACATTCCCTTTTGCTTACCGAGCCTGGCCTCCAGAGTCACACCACCGGCCAGAGGGAAGACCCCAGATGTGATGTGAGTGATGCGCCCTCAGTGCAGGAAGAGGAAGTCCAAGAAGAATAGGACAGAGGGGTCATAACCAAGTGTCTTGGCTGCCCCGCACACCAGGATTAAAGTCCTGAGGGTGGAGGGGAGTGAAGGAGAGTAGAAACCTCTGCATGGGTTTGGAGGTAATCTAAAGGGGGCTCCCATCTTGCTCCTCCTACCATTGCTCAGGCAAATCACAAGACCCCGAGAGAATGCCTTCGTTGAGCATGGCACCCACATTAGGTGGCCATGGCTGAGGGACTTTGTGAGGGCAGTGAAAGCCACCCATGTTCCTGTGCTCCCCATCCTGAGAAGGGGGACCACAAAGGTGCTGAGAGAGCTGGTGGATGAGAAGAGGACTGGGGTGCAGACAAGGAGGGAGATCCCAGGACCGAGAGCTCAGGAACAGAGCCAGGACCAGGAAACAGCCAGCAGGAGCTGCGCACACCAGCAAAGAACAAGGACCCACTCCTGTTCCATAGCTCCCTTCTGCCCCCAGATGCCTTTTGAGATTAAGGTGGTGAAGAAACCCCTTGAGAGAGCGAGAAAATAACCTTGAGGAGCAGTTTTGGTTTTTTAAAAAAATATTTATTTATTTGGCTGCCCTGGGTCTTAGTTGCGACATGCAGGATCTTTAGTTGCAACATGCAGGACCTTTAGTTGCAGCATGCAGATCTAGTTCCCTGACCAGGGATAGAACCTGGGCCCCCTGTATTGGAAGCACAGAGTCTTAACTGCTGGACCACCAGGGAAGTCCCAGCAGTTTTATTTTTGAAGTTATTTCTTACCCCAAAGAGATTGAGTTAACGCCAAAGAGGATAATTAAAATCCCCAAAGAGAGAGCAACCTTTAACCGCCTTGCTAACCCCCGCTCCTGCCATCATTAGCATGAATGGGGACTTCCGAGCACAATGCCAGTGCTTCTCAGAAAATATATGTGTTTTGCAGATCTAAACTGTAATGTACTCATTTCCATTTGTCAACTCTCAGAGCTCATCTTACTCACACTCTCAAGAACTTCTGACACATGGATCAGTCTTTCTGGAAATACTCTCTTTGAGTGGCTGCACGGCCTCACACTCAGGGTTTGCCTCACCCTATAGGTCGCTTCTTCTCAGTCACCTTTGCCATCTTCATCTCCTCTCACAACCCCTCTATATTGGAGGGTCCCAAGGATTAATCCTGAAACCCCTGCTCTTGTCATCTACATTCCTGCCTCCCAAAGTACCCCAAGACCACTCTGTCCTCTGGGTTTAGACTTATATGTCCAAGTGTCTACTTGACATATGACATGGATGTCTAGTAGGCATTTCAAAGTAAGCACGTCAAGAACTCTTGACTCCTAACTGACTCCTTTCCCAGGTGCATCCACATCTGTAAATGACTCACAATTATCCATTTATCCAGGTCGTAAACCTAGGACCCATCTTTGATCCTTTTTTTCCTTTAGCCTTACATCAGATCCATTAACAGGTCCTGCTGGCTTTACCATTAAACCACCGTTATCTCCCACCTTGTCTCCTAACTGGGCTTCCTGCTTCCTTTCCCCTATGGGTAATTCTCCCCTTAGCACCCATAAAGCATCATTTAGAACATAAAACAGACCCTCTCCTGCCCAATACTCACCAAAGTCTTCCTGTCACATGTAGAATAAAATCCAGTCTCTTCTCCATAGCTTGTAAATCCCTATATAATCTGACCCCTGCTTCTCCCTTGGGTCTCATGTCTAATTTCTAACAGCTCTAACTCTTTTCTCTGCTTTGTTTCCTCTGTTCCAATCCATACTGGCCCGTTTGCCATTTTCACACTTCTCGAACTTATTCCTCACTTGAGTCTTTGCACCTTGCTTTTCCTTCTGCCAAGAAGACCTGCCCTAGATATTTACATGGCTGATTTAACTCACCACATTCTTGATCCTTCTTTCTAAAGTAACACCCCCCCAAAAAAATAAAATAAAATAACACCCCTCCATCATTTTCTGTGTTCCCCCTGAGAAGGGAGAATTGGCTTGAGAATGAGGCCAACACAGAGGACAGCAGAGTTGAGAAATGGAGAGAAATACAATAGTGAAATATCTTTCTCTAATCATAGATCCATAATATATGATGTAATAGTGTAAGCCCCTGCTTCTAGCCATGCTTGAACTTGGATTCTTTGCAGTATCTGGAGTCAACAGGATCTCTTTTGTTCTGAAACCCAGTTTGAGTTGTTTTTTCTGTCACTTGTGATCAAGAGTCTTGATTATGGGAACCAAACCTATCTATGCCCATGCGCTGTCTACCTTGACCTGACTTTCATGTTCTACTGTCTTCATCAGCATGACTTTACTCTGCAAGGTAAACCTTTTCTCCTTGTCCCTTAAAAGAAAAAACTCTCAGTAAAATCATCATTTTACAGCAAGGCAATGAGTTCTCAATGAATGTAAAAAACTGCTGAGTCATGCTTCAAAGTTGCTGAGTGGCAAAAACAAGTTGTGCCATCATTATCTTTAACAACATGACTACTATGCCAGGAAACATCTGCTTGCCCAGGAAGATAAGAAGTTGCAAAGGACTTTATTATTTGGGTCAGGAACTCCCTGAGGTCAAACTGATGTAAATGAACATCAGCCTGCTTGATATTTCAGGAGACAGTATCAAATGACATTTATACCCCAAGACTCATCTAAAGCTTTGCCTGGGAACCCCTGCCTTGCTGTGTCCATTAATCCTAAATGATTATGTCACAATGCTTACCAGTCCTAATCAAGCCCCTGCATTGTAAGACCCACCTTAAACCAGACGCCGAAACCCCATAAATATCTAAAGATCCTAACTTCATTCTCCCCACTCTTCTAAGATCCAGTCAGGGTGGCAGTAACCTTGGATAGACTGAACAACCAGTTGTTTCAGTGGTATTTTCAGAGAATAAGCACTTGAGAATAAATACAAATAACTAATCCTAGACCTGAGCTCTGTGAGTATGTGCGTATGTGTTTGGTGTGTGTGTGTCTATGTACATTGCGTGCTGTCAGGGGCTTTCTGGATACTGACACCCAAGGGGAGTCTTTCTTTGGCCACATAGGTTTCACCTACTTTTTACCTGCTTTTCAAACATCACCAACCAGCCGATCTTATGAATCTCTGACCAGCCAATCTTATGGATCTCTTTTCCTGGGCCACAACTGAAACCGTGTACAAGTTCCTGTGTCCTTGTCTCTTGAAGTAAAAGGCTGACTCAAGAGTTAATGATTGGGAAATGTGAAGATGTAGAAACAAAGAATAGCTGTTGGGCTGGGGAACTGGTAAAATTACACTATAAATCTGCCACATCGCAGAATCACCGAACTCCCAGCTCCCTGAAAGATATAGATAAAGGCCTGATGTTCCTAAGTTGTTTTTAGGAAGCAGACCACTACCAGATGAAAACTGCTGTCTGCAAGGACATATCGACTGGTTGAAACCAGAAGGTTGATGATGCTTGGAACTTCACCTTGATGCCAACTAATCCGAGAATTGTGCACGAGCTGATCACTTCCTGATCCCTGAACACTAAAACTCCCACTACCCCCTCCAGGGTGGGTCAAACAGTCTTGAGGGCATTATCCCACTGTGGTGCCCTTTGCCTGACAAAGCAATAAAAAGCTACTCTTTTCTACTTCACCCCAAATTCTGTCTCCACATTTCTGTTCGGCACCTGGTGAACAGAGGCTGAGTTTTGGCAACACCATTGAAGTTTGAAAATTTGTGTCTTCTTCTATAACAATTTCTGCAATTGCACAGGCCACATGGTATTGTGGACAGACCTGGAGTCATGGTTGTTGAGTCCTTGCCCTACCACTTAGTAAATACTGTGGTTTGGGAGCTGTCACTTCCCTTTTGAACCTCATATTTAAAATGCAGGTAACACTATGTTTTTTTTGTTTTGTTTTGTTTTTTGCGGTACGCAGGCCTCGCACTGTCGTGGCCTCTCCCGTTGCAGAGCACAGGCTCCGGACGCGCAGGCTCAGCGGCCATGGCTCACGGGCCCAGCCGCTCTGCAGCATGTGGGATCTTCCCGGACCGGGGCACAAACCCGTGTCCCCAGCATCGGCAGGCGGACTCTCAACCACTGCGCCACCAGGGAAGCCCAACACTATGTTTTAATCAGCATAATATAGAGAACCAGAACTAAAAATAGAGAGAGGGAGAGAAGGGAGAGAGAGATTTTAAGGAATAGGCTCACATGATCTTGGAGGTTTGGCAGGTCCAAAATCTTCAGTGCAGGCAAGCAGGTTGGAGACACAAGGAGGAGTTGCAGTTTGAGTCCAAATGCCGGCTGCTCACAGAATTCCTTCTTTCTTAGGGGATGTGAGTCTTTTTCTATCAGAACCATCAGCTGATTCGATGAGGTCCACCCACACTATGGAGGGTAATCTGCTTTACTCAAAGTCTACTGATTTAATGTTAATCATATGTTTAAAATATCTTCACAGCGGCACCGAAAATAATATTTGACCAGCTATCTGGATACCATGGCCTAACCAAGTTGACACAAAAAAATTAGCCATAACAAAATACCAGAATTTCTGTTTTAAACAACAGTCATAACAATAAATTCAGCTTGGTCTTATGGCATTTTCCCAAACCCCAATTATTACTATTTTCTACTTTTCTAAAGTTATAAACTATCAATTACCATTATCTTTAAATTGACTCAAGTTTAAATTTATTTTAAAAGGAAGGCTTATTTCACTACATTAAAATAAAATCTAGTATAACTTTATATATATACAGAAAGTAATTATGAAAATAAATATAATGTGAAAAAATTCAAGTTATTAAAGTCTAGCTAGAGACCACTGCCTCATCTAGGCTCTGGGACTGAGTCTTGTTTTCTCTTTGTTAAAGGGGAAGAAAAAGAAAAGAAAAAAGATGGGCATTGAAGAAAAAAGGAGATATAATAGCAGCAAACTGAAAGCATTCTCTTTGGTGTCATTGGATTGAGAAAAAAATGTAAAGGGAATAGTTTTTTTTACCACAAGATTAGATATTATGTTTTTTCTAGGAATGATCTAAAATCATTACACATACAACAAAAAAGTGTCTCTCGTGGATTTGTATCTTACTCCTTGTGAGACATGTACTCCTATGGGAAAAACTCTACTTTTGAAGAGATGGAATCTAGTGTCTATAACTAAAAAGAAGAGAGAGAGAGACTGGAAGTACATGTCTAATGGGGACCTGGGGGAAGAAATGTTACATGCTGTGTAAGTAAATATTTCTCTCTATTTTTCCTAAAAACCCTTCAGTAAAGTCTACATTGGATGCTAAGGCAATGAATTCTTTATGACACAAAAAAGTGCTGAGTTGTGCTTCAAAGTTGCCGCATGGCAAAAACAAAATCTGCAGTCAGAGACAGTCAATATATGGGTTATAAATGACATTTAAATCAAATGATTATTGGGAATGCAGAGATGAAGAAGACACAGTCCCTGCCTTCGTGGAGCTCATACTAGTGGGAGGGACATGGTGGGGGTGAGTTGTCGCCCATAGGACAAAAGCATTTTCATAGGGTTATACATTGATTTCTCCATCTTGTTACTTTTGAGGGTAAGACAGTAATTTTAAAACAGCTTTAAAATAATATTATGTTCTTAAAACAATGAATGAGTTTCATAAGCGGGTGATTTTCTCTCACCCAAACCTGGTTATTTGAAGTTGCAGAAATCATGTTGGCAGCCCCATCTGGGTTATGGATTCAAGGTTTCCTCTTACTATTTTAGTCTGATCTCACCGGCATACACTGGTCACTGCTTCAGAGCAGCGTGTCTTAATTCCGGTTCATCCATCAATACTTTTGTCCATCAATACTCTTAAGTCTGGAGACAATCAATGTGTTATTGTTCAATAAGAATCACAGTGGTATGACATTGAAAGATGCATCAGATGACTCACTGGTGGCCCGTTGTTCCCTAGGTGATTCTTGGATTATAAATCTTCCCTATTTAGGAAATCTGGAGGAATATACTAAGTGATCAAACTTGTATTGACCATGTTTGAGCCTGAAGACTGCTGAAAGGACAGCAAACCTCTCCGCCCACCAGACCTTCAGGGCAGGTTTGAAACAACTTCTCACTAAACCCAGTAGTGAATCATCTGCTTTAATCTCTTTCCCTGTGGCTTCCTGAGTAAACTGTGATCAAAGGAACTCATTTTTACGTAATCCTAAAGCATCTCTCAATATCCTTCCAATACTGGAACTGAATTAAATGTGTTGTTGTGCTTTCCAGAACCAACCCTTTGCTTAATCCAGTTGGATGTTGTTATTAACATTATTGTTATCGTTATTATCATCATTAGAAATCTCTCTTGGGTAAATACCACAATCAAATCTCTAAGTTTCTCCCTTTTCCAAATCTCCTTTATTCGTGCATTCATTTGTCCATTCATTCATTCAACAAACATTTACTGCTTATACACTATGACAACCACATAAATTGCCTTTACCCTTGAAGAACTGATGGATGTTAATAAGCAAACTGATCATTTTGGCACAGTATGAACAGCTAAGTTGTGAAAATCAGGAGAGGCTTCCTGGAAGAGGCAACGTTTGGGCTGAGTCCTGAAGGCTGAACACATGTCCCTCAGGCGGTGATGTCAGAGAATGTGGTTCCAGGCAGAGAGAACAACACACAGAGAGTTGGGAAAGAGCATGAAAGAGGAAAAACATGGGAAAACAGCATGAACAGATGCTCAATGTGACTTGAGTGAAGGCACTTAGGAGTTATGGTGGGAGAAAAGTTTATAAAGTTTAGCCCTACCCTGAAAGCAGGGGAGAACCCCTTGAGGAATTTATATTAAAGGGGTTCCTTAAGTAGCATATAGATTAAGTAGTAGTACCCCTGACAATAAGAGCCGTCTCACACAAATTTAAAGAAAAAGCAGACTGATCTAAAACTACAGTGCAACAACTCCTCACACCCACCAGACTGGCTAAAATGGAAACAATAAACAATGCCAAGTGTTGGCAAGGACGTGGAACAACCAGAGCTCTCACACACTGGAGAAGTGTGTGTTGTGACAATCACTTGGGAAAACTTTGTTGGTAGCAACTACTAATGCTGAGCACATGCATAACCTGTGACTCAGACATCCACTCCTTAAGTATGTACCCAACAGAAGTATGTACACAGGTCTACCAGGAGGCATGTGGGAGAATGTAGCAGCATTATTCCTAATAACCCCAAACTGGAAATTACCCAAATGCTCATCAAGAGTAGAATACATAAGTAAATTATGTTCTATTCACACAGTAAAATGCCTTACATTAATTAAAGGGAGAAAATTTACAACACGCCACAATGGAGATGACTTTCACAAACACAATGCTGAGCTGACGAAGCCAAACACAAAAGCGTGTCTGTTCTATGATTCCATTTATATAAAGTTCAAAAAGAGGCAAAAAGACTCTGTGGTGTAGGAAGACAGTGTGTGGTTACCCTTAGGGGGTATTTACTGGAAACTGTGTGAAGGCAGCTTCTAGGGTGGTGAGAAGAGTTGTTTCTTAACCTGAAGGCTTATTACATGAATGTGTTCATCTTGTGAAAAACTCATCAAAGTGTATATTTATGATTTATGTACTTTTCTGTATGTATGTTATACTGTAATAAAAAGTTGCTCCCCTCCCAGAAAGAACCAAACACACACACACACACACACACACACACACACACACATACACACAAAACAGGAGAAAGAAAAGAATAGTAAAGCTACCAACATATTGCACTGGGACTTGAGTCTAGGGAGAGACGAGAAGAGCCTTTTCTGCAGAGAGTTGAGCTTAGTGCAAAGGTAAGAAAAGGAGATGAGATGACATGTGGTTTTGGAGTTCTGTACACAATTCTTAACATTCTAAAAAGAGTCAGCAACATTCTAAAAAGGTCCCATAAAAATCTAAATGCCCGGGCTTCCCTGGTAGCTCAGTGGTGAAGAATTCACCTGCCAATGCAGGGGACACGGGTTCAAGCCCTGGTCCCGGAAGATTCCACATGGCGCAGAGCAACTAAGCCCGTGCACCACAACTACTGAGCCCGCGTGCCACATCTACTGAAGCCCACGCACCTAGAGCCCATGCTCCACAACAAGAGAAGCCACTGCAATGAGAAGCCTGCGCACCGCAACAAAGAGTAGCCCCCGCTCGCCGCAACTAGAGAAAGCCCACGCGCAGCAATGAAGACCCAATGCAGCCAAAAATAAATAAATAAATAAATTTTTTAAAAATCTAAATGCCCTTCACTCCTTGCTTCTCGAAGAAGTCTTGGAGATCTAGCAACACCACAGGACACATGGCAACAACCGACTGCAGCAGAGTATGGCCGCTCCCCTTTGCCACAGTCCCCACTGCTGCTTCACCTGCTCACATCACCCACCCCTGTAGGCATCTGACTATGAGACAGTGGGGACTCACAGAAACCTGGGTTTTATCTCCTTTGCACAGCCCCCAGCACTATGAGGCTAGGTCATTGAGTGCAACTGGACCACAGATGCCTCATCTGCAAAAAGGAGGTAATAAATATCCTGCTTACCTAAAGGCGAGGGACTAGACCAGATAATCCCCTGAAGTCTTCTTCCAACTTGCAGATCTCTTATTCTTGCTTTTTTTTTTTTTTTTTTTTTTTTGCCTTATTTCCACTTTCCTTCATGCAACACTAGACTGGAGGCTTTGGAGGAATGGGTCTAGGAGTCTAACACTTCCTCCTTACCTCTGGCTGTATTGCTCACACAAAGTAGTCTGGGAGATCACTCTTGAATTCCTGGGATTTGACATAAGCCCGATCCATCTCAGTTGGTCTGTATTTCCTTTTACTCCACCAGGTACATTTAGAAAGTCTGGAACCAGAGGAGAAAGCCTGTTAGAATATAGAGCAACCCCAATGGTGGAAGCCATATTGAAATGGTTTAAATTGCTATTGTTTATGGAACACATATACTGTAACAGCACCAAGCTAGATATTTTACATATATTTTCTCATTCAATCCATGCAACAAATATCTGAGATAAGAATTTTTATTCCCACTCTGCAAATGAGGAAATAGGTTCTGCATAGCTAAACTTACCAATGTTACATAGCTAGGGAACAGAGGAGTCATGATTTAAACCTGAGTCTAACACCTACAAAATCTATACTCTAAACCACATGCTGCCTGTTCTGTCCTGAGACCAAGGTTTCGTGTTCTGTTCTAGCAGAAGGCAAATGTTTTTCAGTAATAATGGGTTACCTTCCCTTGGACTCCTGATACTCTTATATTGAACCTATGGGGGACAAAACCAAGGACTGAGGAGTGCAAACGTCTCATTGAGCATGCTGACCAAATATACAAGCATACTACAAACAAATCTTGCATGGAACCCACTCCAGGTGACGTGAGTTAAAGATTGGGCACTCCCTCCTCACACTTGGAACTTTCTTATAAATCATTTTCTGCATTAAAAAAGATCTACATCCTTGGGCTTCCCTGGTGGTGCAGTGGTTAAAAATCTG
Source organism: Globicephala melas (assembly GCF_963455315.2). Taxonomy (NCBI): domain Eukaryota; kingdom Metazoa; phylum Chordata; class Mammalia; order Artiodactyla; family Delphinidae; genus Globicephala; species Globicephala melas. The sequence goes on along the minus strand of NC_083318.1, from coordinate 43,057,816 downwards.
CCTGCCAATGCAGGGGACACGGGTTTGAGCCCTGGTCCGGGAAGATCCCTCATGCCGCGGAGCAACTAAGACCGTGTGCCACAACTACTGAGCCTGTGCTCTAGAGCCCGCAAGCCACAACTACTGAGCCCGCATACCACAACTACTGAACCCCATGAGCCTAGAGCCCATGCTCTGCAACAAGAGAAGCCACTGCAACGAGAAGCCCGCAGAAGAGTAGCCCCCACTCACTGCAACTAGGGAAAGCCTGCACGCAGCAACAAAGACCCAATGCAGCCAAAAATAAATAACTCAATTAATTAATTTTAAAAAATCTACATCCTAGAAAAGGGAAATGTAATTTTTTTCATAATTGAAATGTTGTTAGTTATAATGAGTGGATAATATGGTAATTTTATACCACATTAAAAGAGTCTGACATGTACAACAGTACGAATAGGAGGACATGATGTAAGGTTACAAGAAAGATTTTAATACCAACTCTTCCAGCTATTAAGCTGTGGGTTGCTGGACAAGACTTTTGACCTCTTTGAGACTTCATTTACTCATCTGTAAAATGGGGACAATTATGATACCTGCTGTTATCCAGGATTGCAGGGGTTCAGAGGATGGACTGCATTCAAATTCCAAGTTTATTATTTACTACTCCTGAGACCAGGAGCAAATTATTTAAACCCACATTGCCTCAGTTTTCTCAAATGAAATGAGACATAATAACTGTATATTCTTCACTGAGTTCTTTTGAGGCTCAAATGAGTTTATACCAATAAAGCTGTGATAACAGTGCTTGGCACAAAGTATGCCCTAGAGAAGCATTTGTTATTATTATAAGTAGTGGTCTGTATCAGCGTGTGCTTGAAAACACTGTGCAAAGGGCTGTTTTGCTGTTATTAGTGAGAGTTCCCCACATTAGAGTGTCTTTTAAATTCCACATACAATGATATCATTACTCTCTACTTAGCAGGTGACTTGGCAGACAGGGTCAAGGACAATGTCAGGCTGCTAACAAGACCCAACACAGACAAAGACTTGAGAACTGAGGGATTAATTTAGAAGGAACCAAACCTGTTTTCTGAACCTCTAAGCATGGGTTACTTATGCACTTTATAGACAACTGTGCATATCATCGTTAACTTCCCACACATGGTCAAATCAGACCTGGTATCAAGAAAGGGAGAGAAAAGAAAAGGGGCTATACTGCCATTTTGACTGTGGTCCTTCTCTAAATAAGACATGGTTCAGAGGTAACTCAGAAGCATTGTGCACCACTAATTTGCATTTTGATGATCTCCCAACTCTTTGTCCTTGTCGTTATTGGTGGGAACAGTATCTTATAATACTAGAGGCAAATATTCATGAGTCACATTGCCTGAGTACACACCATGATTCTACCACTTACTAGCTATGTACTTTGTGCAAATTACAAACTTTCTACTATGCCTTACGTAAAAGGAGGAGAGCATTTGTATCTACCTCATAGAATTATTTTTAGGATCAAGTGAGATAGTATATAGAAAGCACTTTAATACTGCCTGGGCCTTAGCAAGCTGAACTATGAGTACTATGGTGAAGTGAAAAGTACAAGTACACTGGAGGTGAGTAGACTAGGTTTCAGATCTGGACACCAGTACTTACTACTGGGCATACAATAACAGTTGACTTCATTTATCCACTCAACCAAGGCTTACTGAGTACCTACCATGTGCCCTGCCCTATTCTAGAAGTTGGTGTACACTAGTAAACAGACAAAAGTCACCACCCTTGAACAGCTTGCATTACAGTGTGGAGAGGGGCTGACAATAAATGAGTCATTAAAAACAAGCAAATTATGTTGTTCTGATTGTTCACATTGGGAAGGTGTCATTTGATGAAAAACTTGAAGAAGGAGAGAGACTTAGCTGGGGAAGAGGATTTCAGGCAGAGGGAAGAGCTGATGCCAAGGTCCCTGAAGAAAAGCAAGGCTGAGCCTGGTGTGCTAATGAATAAAGGAGGCCAGTGAGGCTGGAGGAGGGACAAAGGTTTAGGAGAAGTAGGAGACGAGGTCTGAGAGATCATCTGGGCCTTGAGATCCACATTAAGGATGTCAACTTTTACTTGAGAGACATGAGGACTTACTGGAGAATTTTGAGCAGAAGAGTGTCCTGCTCTGATTCGTGTTTTAAGAGGACAACTTTGGCTGCTTTGTGGAAAATATACTACAAGTAGCAAAAGCAGGGACTGGGTAGGAGACTGTTGTCAGAATCCAGATAAGGAGTGAGAATATCTTGGATCACAGGGACAAGACAAAAAATGCCAATTTATGTGCAAATTCTAGCTTTTTTTTTTTTTTTTTTTTTTTTTGCGGTACGTGGGCCTCTCACTGTTGTGGCCTCTCCCTTGTGGAGCACAGGCTCCAGACGGGCAGGCTCAGCGGCCATGGCTCACGGGCCCAGCCGCTCCGCGGCATGTGGGATCTTCCCGGACCAGGGCACGAACCCGTGTCCGCTGCATCGGCAGGCAGACTCCCAACCATGGCGCCACCAGGGAAGCCCCCTGGCAAGATTTTTAAAAAATAAAAAAGGAATATGAATGAGATGGACATCAGGTTTGTAATGTAATGGAAATAAAAACAAAAGTAAACAAATGGGACCTAATGAAACATAAAATCTTTTACACAGCAAAGGAAACTATAAACAAGACGAAAAGACAACACTCAGAATGGGAGAAAATATTTGCAAATGAATCAATAGACAAAGGATTAATCTCCAAAATATATAAACAGCTCATGCAGCTCAATATTAAACAAACAAACAACCCAATCAAAAAATGGGCAGAAGACCTAAATAGACATTTCTCCAAAGAAGACATACAGATGGCCAAGAAGCACATGAAAAGCTGCTCATCATCACTAATTATTAGAGAAATGCAAATCAAAACTACCATGAGGTATCATCTCACACCTGTTAGAATGGGCATCATCAGAAAATCTACAAACAACAAATGCTGCAGAGTGTGGAGAAAAGGGAACCCTCTTGCATTGTTGGTGAGGATGCAAATTGATACAGCCACTATGGAGAACAGTATGGAAGGTCCTTAAAAAACTAAAAATAAAATTACTCTATGACCCAGCAATCCCATCACTGGGCATACACCCAGAGAAAACCATAATTCAAAAAGACACATGCACCCCAATGTTCATTGCAGCACTATTTACAACAGCCAGGTCATGGAAGCAACCTAAATGCCCATCTACAGACAAATGCAAAAAAGAAGATGTGGTACATATATGCGACGGAATATTCCTCAGCCATAAAAAGAAACGAAATTGGGTCATTTGTAGTGATGTGGATGGACCGAGAGACTCATACAGAGTGAAGTACATCAGAAAGAGAAAAACAAATATCATATATTAATGCATATATGTGGAATCTAGAAAAATGGCACAGATGAACCGGTTTTCAAGGCAGAAATAGAGACACAGATGTAGAGAACAGAAGTATGGACACCAAAGAGGGTATGCGGGGGGCGGGGCTGGTGGTGGTGGGATGAATTGGGAGATTGGGATTGACATGTATACACTAATATGTATAAAATAGATAGCTAATATGAATGTGCTGTATAACAAAAAAAAACAAAATAAAATTTTAAAATGAGAAGAATAAAATTAGTAAAAAAAAAAAACTTCCCAGCTCTGTTAATAAAAGTTGTACCCAAAGAGAAGAAAAATAAAGAAGAAAATAATTTCATTTTCTTCTTGCAACCAAAAGCATTCTAAATGGAACACCAACCCTGAAACGCATTGAGGAACTCGTTAAAATGAATTGTACACTGATAAAAAAAAAAAAGAAAGAAAGAAAACAGATTTCTGTTGTTTTAAGCCACCCACTTAATGGTAAATTTTTACAGTGGCTATAAGAAACAAATACTATGTACATCATTTTCTTTGATTTAGAAAGAGAAATTAGGAGAAGGAAGATAAATGAGGAAACAGAACAAAGGACAGTTTTTTGGCCAAATCAATAGATATTCCCAATCCCTTTCTTCCATGTCACTTTTACTCTAAAGGATAGGAAAAAAATACTTGCTTTTTCAAGCTCCATTGCAACTACTCATATGACACCGTTACTAGCCAATGAAACAGAAGGAGCATTCTGCTAGGTGATTCTGAGAAGACTTTTTGTTTTTTATTGTTTTGTTTGTTTGACAAAAGGCAAAAGCATGGTGAGGCCAGCCTTCTTTGTTTTCTCCTCCTCCAATTCAAATGTGCTATCTTGGGCTAGAACAGTCATCTTGCAACAAATAGTAAGCACGAGAGAAAGACCAAGAGGATCAGAGTGCAAGGTCACTGACACTGTGGAGCCCAGAACCAATTCTAACCAACACCTATTTCTAGACTTGAGTTACATGAGACAAATAAACCCATATTTGTTTAAGCCATTACGGGATGGATATTCTGTTACTTGCAACTGGAAACATTCCTAACTGCTGGAAGAGGCTATTGCTATAGTTCAGGCCAGAGGTAATACGTAAGGATAAGAAAAGCAGAGATGGATGGAAAATCAGGAGAGAAGAGAAAAATGCTGTAGATATAGATATTGAATTAGAACTTGGTGATCAATTGAGTTTGAGGAAGAAGTCTGGTATAACTATGAGGTTTTAAGATTGGGTTCTGGATGGATTTCTTCTTCTGTAAGCCAGGTATATACAGTTCCCTATTCATGATGCAGCAAATGGCTTCAAATAGCCCATCCTAGTCTTATTAGTGACACAAATAACTGAATACAGATGATGGCAGAAAGCAACACAATTTTCTCTCCCAACATACAAAGAACTGTCTTCAATCATTAAAGCCCCCTGGCTTTTTCTACCCAGTGATGATTTTTCTGCTCAGGTCAGCCTAATGCATCAGTCCTTAAGCCTAGGCTTTAAAGGTTGAAGGGGGATTATTTGCAGATTTCTGTATTCTGAGTTTGCAGTTTTTCAGGTGAACATGCTTGTGATGCTGCGTCTTACGGAGAAGAATTTGCCTTCTCCATGTGATTTCTAATTATTAACCATACACATTTTAAAAGAGTGCTTCTCAAAGCATGGTCCAGATAAGCTGCATCAGCATCAACTGGGAACTTGTTAGCAATGCACGTTCCTAGGCCCCATCCAGACCTCCTGAAACAGAAATTCTGGGAGTGGGGCCCAGCAATCGCATTTTAACAAGGGCTTCAACTGACTTAATAGGTATCCATTGTCCTAGGGGAGTTTTAACAGAACATCTCTGGCTTGACAAAATTGACTTTCCCAATTCTCATTTGATATACAGAATTGATTACTGGGATAGAGGTGGAAATTTTCTTAGCGGCCAAGGAGCTTCCTGGAAGAACAGGGATATAGACTTGAAAACCTTCCCTTTTGAGACTCAACATCAGTAGAATGCATTTGGTGGTTGGAATGATCTTGGCTGAGCTTAAACTTCCAGTGGAGAACTCAGTATGAGAAAGTGGGAAGTCGGGCTCCAAGCTGAGGTTCCATGATAGAAAGGCTGATCCTGTCAGGTCTGTGCCTAAGACTGGAACCCCACCCGACCCCACCATGCTGGCACCAAGATCATGCTTCTGGGGACTTGTTAATCATTTGAATTTAAACAAAAGTGTTCCCACCGTGGGGGCCTAAGCATGGGCCCTGTTGTCCAAGTATAACAGTAAAGAGTAGGACCCCCTTGATGAGTTACTGTAACACAGACAAGACCTTTGGGATTCTTGGATGATTGATGGAAAGAAGATTGGCTCCATAAAAGTTCCCCTTCCTGCACTCACTAGATTACACTGGGCCTTATCACCCCCAGATTTATTCTTCACTCTGCCCTGTTCTACTCTATATCCAGGGCAGCTGACCCTTGAGGACTCCCATGTCTTCTGGCTTCTTGCTGAATTCAGTTAGTTGAGGAGTTAGTGGAGACTGGAAGGTAAGGAAAAGGGAGAAGTGGGTGCTACCATCCCACCCTCTCTACTTAGGTCACCCTTTCCTTCAGCAGGTTTGTCATCTATGTGACTCCTGCACTTCTGCCCAAGAGGTCCATCCTGGTCCCATCTCCAGCCAAGTGACATGGCCCCTAGGTTCTGGTGACACATTCTCCTCCCTTTGGTTTTCCAGCCTCAGGGTAGTGATGGCTTCCAGCTGTTACTCCTCTCTAGTCCCAATTTGGCTACTTGGCCTCCTTCATTACTGGTGTAATAAATCCCTCATTAAATTCCTTCTGTTGTAAACAACTAGAACATTTTCTGTTTTCTGATTAGATCTTGATGATGTGACTAACATGGCAATTGTCACAAGAGGGTAAACTGGACTTTTCAACTGAAATATCCAGATAAAGTAGACCTAGATACCAACAGGAGTTGTGAGTCTGATGCCTCAGTCCTGAGAATTTGCAAAAGAGCAGGAGACTAAATGTTCTAAACCTCTCACAGATGTTGAGGGCTGGTCTCTATAGCACACATGGCCCGGGTTCCCACGCCCTCTGGCTTTTGGTTGGGTTCAGCCAATAGGAGTTACTGGCAAGATATGGAATGCAACAGGAAGGGAGAGAGAGGGTGCTTAAGCAAGTTCCCTGAAACATAATCTTGGTGACAGTATGGTGAGGTCACGCAGGGGTTCTAGTCTTAGCCACATACCATCCAGAATCAACTGGTTTATCATTTCTGCTCCTTTCTTTCAGGCTGATATTTTGGAAGTGGCTGCTTTCCTCACCTATGACCAGTGTTCTTGGCATGTGGCTTCTCTCTAATGACCATAGCTCTTCCCAGGTCCCAGTTACACTCATACCTTAGGGGTGATAACAGCTAGGTGCTTCACCATCCCTTATTGTTCCATGAACCCTGCCCACACCTTTGGAAATGACCCTTTTAAACTCTATTAACTGCTCTTTGAGTGTGCCATCTGTTCTCTGCTAATAAACTGGTTTATACAGGGTATACAGGGACTAGGATTTGGAGATCAGAGGCTCTGTGAAGAGGATTTCCTTTGAGAGCTGAACTGGGAATTCAGGAGGAGGGATGTCATGTGTGCCCAGGGAAGATAATGAATTAGGTTTGAAACACCCGCTGGAAGTTCTGAGCACAAGGGACGGGAACAGGGGTGTTTATTGAAAGTGGGCTTCACTATAGGGTGGTCTGCTCAACTGTTTCATTGAGCAAACCCATGATATCTTTGGCTGGTCAAATTTATTAGAGGAGATACTTCAGACCTCTTGAATGGCAAAGCCACACTTCAATTTTATGGTGATTGAGTGGGAAAAGAAGGGTAGGAGCAATGTCTCAGCATTTAGAATGTAAATGTTACTTAACCCTTCATTTTGTTTTTTGTATTGTACCACCTCTTTTTTTACCTGACCATTGCCACCAGTCTAGAAATCCTCTCTATTTTATCCTCTTCAGAATGTAAATCTCCATTCCTCAAAAAACTAAAAATAGAACTACCATATGATCCAGGAATTCCACTCCTGGGAATATATCCAGAAGAAACAAAGAGGCTAATTTGAAAAGATTAATGCACCCCAATATTCCTAGTAGCACTACTTACAATAGCCAAGATAAGGAAGCAACCCAAGAGCCCATCAACAGATGAATGGATAAAGATGTGATATATATATATATATACACACACACACATACACACAATGGAATATTATTCAGCCATAAAAATAATGAAATTCTGCCACTTGTAGCAATGTGGATGGACCTAGAGAATATTATGCTTAATGAAATAAATCAGACAGAGAAAGACAAATACTGTATGACATCACATATGTGGAATCTAAAAAAAACCCACAAATGAATGTAAGTGCAAAACAGAGACAGACTCACAGATATAGAAAACAAACAAGTGGCTACCAAAGGGGAGAAGGAAAGGAGGAGAAGCAAATTAGGGGTATGGGATTAGGTGATACAGACTACTATATATAAAATAGGTAAGCAACAGGATATATTATGCAACACAGGGAATTATAGTTATTATCTTGTAATAACTTTTAATGGAATATAATCTGCAAAAATACTGAATCACTATACTGTACATCTGAAACTAATATAATATTGTAAGTCAGATACACTTCAATTTTTTGAAAAAGAAGAAAAAAGAAACCTCCAATTATTTTCCAGGGTGGAGAGGGGTCAATACAAGGATTGAATACAGGGATTTCAACTACTTCTACTACAGATATTTAAGGAATCCTCTGGTCTTACACACCACTCTCGCTTTACTTCCAGAGGTATTCGTTTTCTTCAGTTCCTTTTGAGGGATTGACAGTGTCATAACAAAGTGCCACAGCCCAGGTGGCTTAAACAGCAGAAATTAGTTTTCTCACAATTCTTGAGGCTAGAAGTCCAAGATCAAGGTGTCAGTAGGGTTGGTTTCTCCTGAGGTCTGTTCCCTAGCTTGTAGATGGCCGTCTCCTCTCTGTGTCCTCACATGGTCTTCCTTCTGTGTGCATCTGTGTCCTACTCTCTTCTTCTTATAAAGATACCGGTCCCTATCAGATTAAGGCCCATTTTGGAGGGGCCATAATGGATTCATCATATCAATCCATTACAACCATAATGGAATAAAGCCTACCCTAATGACCTCATCTTAACTTAATTATCTTTTTTTATATATAAATTTATTTATTTATTTATCTTTGGCTGCATTGGGTCTTCGCTCGCTGCCCACCGGCCTCCTCTAGTTGCGGCAAGCAGGGGCCATTCCTCACCGCGGTGCGCAGGCCTCTCATTGCTGTGGCCTCTCCCGCTGCAGAGCATGGGCTCTAGGCACACGGGCCTCAGAAGCCCTGGCGCACGGGCCCAGTTGCTCCACGGCATGCAGGATCCTCCCAGACCAGGGCTCGAACCTGTGTCCCCTGCATTGGCAGGAGGATTCCCAACCACTGCACCACCAGGGAAGCCCTAATTACCTTTTCAAAGGCCCTATCTCCAAATACAGTCCCATTCTGAGGTATCGGGGGTTAGAACTTCAACGTATGAATTTGGAGGTGAGGGAAGATACAATTCAACCCATAACAAGCAGTATAAAATTGGATTATTTTGGCCTCCCCCTGTGCTAGCTTAGATTTAGCTTATTTGATTTGCCACATCCACTCAGCCAACTGCTTCACACTTTCCAAAATGCAGTTGCCATTACCTCTTCTCCCAAAGTCTTTATCCTGAAAGGTTTATGTCTTTCTCTATACGTCTCACTTATTCTCATTTGGTGTGGTTTTGGTAGTCAGCAAAAGTGAATGCTTGTGTTCCAACCATCATCTTTCAACAGATGTCTCTAGCCCACTTTATAGCTCTTAGTATGGCAACACAAGAATTTTCCAAATTATTGAGAAATCTTCCTAAAGATAATTTTTATGGCTACATCACTGAATCTTTCAGTAGGAGGGTATCATATTCTATTTATCTATTTGATCTGTGGTTATACTTTCAAGTTTTTAATAGAAATAACATGACAGTAAACATCTGGGTCAAGAATATTAATTAACCCTTTAATGAAGTCTTTTGATATATACCTCAGTTTATCAAATCTAAGACACCATCCATTGTAAGATACAGCAAAAGAGTTGAACAAGTTTGCTTCTGGAGTAGAGAAAGGGGGGTTGGTGAAGTCAAGAGACTGGTTGTTTACAAGTCTTTTAAAACATTTTGACTCTATGTGCATCTATGAAATCCGATAAAAATAAAAACTGAAGGGAAAAATCAAGCCGGGACATACCTATAGCATGGTTTTAATTATTTGAAACCAATAAAAAGTTTTTATAGAAAAATACTAAAGATGAATAAGGATAAGTTTATAAATTAGTTTTATATTTATTGTTATCTATTTCTGGGTTTTTCAAAATTGTTAGAGGTGAGTAGCTATTTTCTAAAGAACAGAAAAGTTTACTTTTGTTTTCTTTATTCTAAAAAGAAAAATGATCAGAAGGAAATATACTAAGCTATAGTCCTTGAATAGTGAAACAATGGTTGTTATCTCTCCTTAGTGTTTCCATATTTTCTCTAATAAGCATGTTTGGGGTCTTTAAGGACCCAAGAAATAATACCCTGCGTTAGAAATAGACAAACAATTAAGGCAGATGAGGAATAAATTATCACCCTTATACTTGGTAAACACTAGGTCAGATGACTTGCTTAAAAATCAGATTTTTGTGTTGGCTAGCTAATTAACCAAATTAACTGTAAATCTACTGAAAGGGACACTCCACTTTGTGCTATGAGGACCACTCAAACGTTCACTTAGAATCAGTTGCCGAGGTATGACACAACCTTTGGATTCTTTCATACTCCTAAATATCCAGGGAAACCCCAAGGAAATGTAGAGTATTCCCAGAGGTGTTATCAAAGGGTGGTTATATTTCTGTTGCTAAGTGACAATTCACAATAGTTAGCACTGGGACAATCTGAAATGGGAAATGGAAACTCTTGCTAACATGACTGATTAGTAAGTTTCATAAATCATCGTTAATGCCCTAGACTGAAAATAAAATTATGGAATAAAAGTGTAAATGTGTGAAAAGGAAGCCTGAGTAGTTTCCAGAGTACGCTCCAAGGGGTAACTAGAATTTCCTCCAGGTTTCTGGAAATCATGTCTTGCTATAAATCTAGGATTGCCTGACAGGTGGGTGTGTGCATCTTACTGGTGGAAGATGAGGGCTTTGATCTTATAACTCAGCTTGGTTGGAGCCACAGGAGAGGCCTCTCAACCTAGAGCAGGTCTTTGTCTTCTCGTCCTGTGTGATCATTGCTGTAGTTTTGCCAGAACCTAAAGCCTTCTCTGTCACTTCTCACTCAACTGAGTTCCCTTTCAACTTAATAGTTTTCACTGAACATACTCCTATTTAATATTCACCAAGGCAATATTCATATCTGAAGAGAACAGTGGAAAACGAATACTGGGTTATTTTTAGAACCAAGCAGCCTTTGGATGGGTGGGCCCCAAAGTGTTCTCATGTCAACCACAGTCAGTAAAATGCACACAGGTTCTCACCTTTATCTGCTTAAATTATGACCATCCATTTAAAGCAGACAGACTGACTTCAGGACACTGGGACAATGCACACTTTTGCCAATGGTGCTTTATAATTCTAGAATTATTGCTAGAAACGGTCTCTCAGAATTTCACGGGGATCCAGATTTTTGGCCATTAGAGTCAGCCATTTATATACCTTTAAAGTCATGCCTCATTTTTCTGTTTGTTTGAGCCCAACGTGATCACTTTTCTTCAGCAAACAGGGAGTGAAAAGACTTACAAAAATCACGTTCAGGGCTTCCCTGGTGGCGCAGCGGTTGAGAGTCTGCCTGCCGATGCAGGGGACACGGGTTCGTGCCCCGGTCCGGGAAGATCCCACATGCCGCGGAGCGGCTGGGTCTGTGAGCCATGGCCGCTGAGCCTGCGCGTCTGGAGCCTGTGCTCTGCAACAGAAGAGGTCACAGCAGTGAGAGGACCGCGTACCGCAAAAAAAAAAAAAAAAAAAAAAAAAATCATGTTCACAAAGGGTCTTCAAAAGAATGAGCCAGTAGCATTTGGGCTATAGCCACAAACAGAAGACAACAATTTGAAGGGGAAAAAAAAGTACTAACGTATTCACACCCCACTTGCTAGCATATATTGACAGAATGCAAGAGGTATTAATAAATAGAACATCCAAAGAAATAATAGCTAAGATGGACCCACAATATCCTTGGCATATGTGGCACAGCCCAGCGGGCACTCAGATCCCCTGCAGGCCCCAGACACTCATCACTCACCTCCCCAGCTGCTAACATGCTGGCAGCTCTTGGTGCTCAGCTGAGCCCCCTTCAGAATTGCTCACAACAACCTACCGCTGATGGCTACTCAATGTTCCAGCCCTTGCCACCAGGACAGACCACCTGAAGGACCAACCCTGCTCCCTTTGGGATCAGCTGAGGCCTTTGCTGGGGCTGCATTGCAGCTTCGTTTCTCCTTTTCCCCAAGCCTGCTTCTTTTGTTTCCTTTCCTGGAGGGTTGATCCCGAGAGCACCCTGATAAACTTTCTACTCTCAAATCTCCTTCTCCTTCTGAGTCTATTTCCCAAGGATAACCTGACCTACAACACGGATATGCCTTAGACTGGTTCAAAGATCATCCACCAACTTGTTTTAAGTCATGAAAGTACTTCCAAGGGCACTGTTTTGAAACAGAAAACTTATTCCAGCTTGTAATTTTGAGGTATATGTTAACAGATTACAAAACAGTTCACATGCTTTGATTGCAATTTTAAATATACGTAAATATGTGCATTCATAATAATAAAGACTTGAGGATATAGGCAATGAACTAGTACTTTCTGAGGACCTACTTTTTACCAGGGATTAAGCTTGGCATTACACCAAAAATATGAAAATGGTGATTATCTCTGAGTGATGGAATTAGAAGTGATTTTTATTTTCTTCTTCCTCTTTTTAGCATATTTCCCAAATTTTCTCTTCTAATTAGATACAGTTATAAAAATTATGTATCAACCTTACATAAATAAATATTCATTTTATCAAATATTTCAATAAACATTTGCTATAATTTTTATATTACATGTAACCCCCAAATCTTCTCTCTATTCTCTGAAAAACCTAAGACCTACAAAAATAAAATGTGTCAATCCAACAGAAGTTGAAGAGCAAGTTCTAAATTTCAAAATTTGGGATATGCTGAGTTGTCATTAATTCTCTAGTACTGAAATAGCCCAAGTGTTTTCTGAATCATTTGCATTTTGAAGCTAGAAAAGGGGACTTTTAGGTACTTCCTGATGACCTCATTACATGACGTGACATTCTGCTTACATGACAAAAAGAACATAAAGTTTTGCCAGCATTGAGTCTTTGGTAAAGACACCTCAGACATCAAGAAGGACAAAGCCCAGACTTGAGAGTTTGGGACCACACCCTAAATGTCCTGATATTCTTTATCAGTCCAATCTGTAATTTGTCATCCAAAAATTATATCCATTAGTTTTTCTTTGACACATGTTTATTTAGAATACATTTTTAGCTGACTATATTTGGTCTTCGATTCAGAGAGAAAATTCAATATATTGTCACTCTAAGACTAAAAGGACAAAATGTAGGCAAAATATTTTAGATATATATTATTAATAATTATATTAATAGTGTGTTGCTATATTATATAGCCTTACCAATATAGCATATATTATATTAATAATATTCTATGTTATTATTAATATAAAATATAGTCTATTATTGATAATATAGAATATATTATTAATTCTCTCCAAATCCATTTATTTTGGGGCTTTTTGGCTCAAATAAGTATATTTTATTACACCTCTCAGGCAAAAAATTTTGACTGAATTCAAACAAGTTTACCTAAAGATTAATCGAAATGGGGATATATTTTTACGTAAGCTTTTCCAGTTGTTTATGAGTTTCTGACAAGCTAAAATAAAGGGTGAGATGTAAAGATAAACTGACACTTTTCAAATTATGAGTCTGGCCAGTACGGTGACTGCATGCCAAGTCACGTCCAGCGTGGCACTGTCTGATCTACTTGGATATGGCGTAATGAAGGAGACGACGGAAGTGGGAAGCCTGGAGAGCTGATCCCTTTAAACAGTGTTTCCGATTTTCTCTGGTCTTGGAACAAACGAGAGTATAGCAAGGACTTTGGGGAATTAGTGATATTCATGGATTTCAAGGAAGTCATAAGAGTGTTCATTAGAGAACTGCTTAAGCTAGGCTGCCATTACTAGGGAGGGTGAGAATCATAGCTTTGAAGAATGCTAATTCCTCATCCACTCTCAACTCATTGGAGATGCCAATAATTTAGGGATTAGGTGAAAAGTAATGAGGAAAAGGATCACTGAAAGTTTACTGGGCCCGTATCCTCACAAACCACCATATTCTACTGCCCTGGTCTCCAAAGTTTCAAGGACTGGCAAGGCACTTAAAGGGGACATAACTGTGAGCTGAGATGAAACAACCCAGGGGGGAGAAGAAAGGGAGGATCTGCCTGCCTCCCTGCTCCCATTGGTCCAAGATAAGATAATTCATTCACACATTTATCACCAACAATTACTTACTGAGTCCTGCTGTGTGCCAGGAAGACAGAAGTTAATACTGACTATGGCAATAAAATAGTCACTGTTTACAAATCATTTACTCTGTGCTGGGGGTTCCACTGAGCACTGTCATTTCATTACTTCCTTTGATCCTCACAGGGACACCATGGTAAGTGCCATTTTTAGCACTATTTCACAGTCAAAGACACTGAGCCTGGGTCAGTAAGAGGGGTGGCTGGACTTTAAAGTCAGATGGTCTAAGTCATGAGCCCACATTTTTAGCTACTGCTCCTTCAAGAGATAACTGTGTACAGACATGAGAGGTACAGACATGTAAATATATCATTTCTGCTTACTCCTTCATCCATGCAGCCATTCAGTAGGCATTTATTGAACCCCTACTATATGTAGGCATTATGCTAGGCTCCAAGGATATGAAATCCAGGGAAAGGTCAGGACCCCAGAGTTGGAGGGACTGACAAACAGGTCCCTCTTCTCTGGCTCCCCACCGTGCTCCATTCACAGCACTGCATTTGCTTTATTCCCTAACACACCCACAGCAGCTTGAAGCCAAAGATATGTCTCACGCATCTCTGTATTCACAGCCCCCAAGAATTATGCCTGGTATGCAGAAAATGCCCAGGAAATATTTGTAGGATAGAATGTAGGAAAAACTTGAAAAAGACCCAAGTCACAAAAATGATTCCCTGGTTCATTAGGCCCTGACTTGCCTGACCCAAGGAAGGAGGATTTATGATGTAGTCCATGTAAAGGTAACTTGAATGATAATATTCCCTTGTGGAGTCCTCCCTGGGTGTCCAAATAGGAGCTCTGGGTTCCATAGTCAGCTCCCTTGATCCTGAAATCTATCAACCTTGGATCTTACCTTTATCAAATAGTAGCATTAATATCTAGAATCATGATAGAACTGTGGGAAGAGATGAATTTTGAAGTCAGACAGCCAGGTTTGAATGCCAGCTCTGCCCCTAATTGTTTTCTGTATAAGTCATTTAACTTCTCAGAGTTTCCTCATCTATAAAATGGTTTTAGTAATTGACTTCTTTGGATCATGGTGAAAACTAAATGGTATGATAGCTAACTTTATGTGTCAACCTAGCTGGGTCACCTTATCCAGATTTTTGGTCAAATATTATTCTTGATGTTTCTGAGAGGCTGTTTTTTTTTTTTTTTAAATGAGATTAACATTTAAATCAGTGGAGTTTAACTAAAGCAGATTACCCTTTATAATGTGGGTGAGGCTAATCCAAGAAGTTGAAGGCCTGAGTAGAACAAAGCCTGACCTTCCCTGAACAAGAGGGAATTCTGCCAGAAGGTGACCTTCAAACTTGAACTGTACCATTAGCTCTCCTGTGTCTCCAGTCTGCTGGCCCACCCTGCAGATTTTGGACTTGCTAACCTTCACAATTACATAAGCCAATTCCTTAAAATAAATCTCAATCTCTCTCTCTCTCTCTCTCTCTCTCTCTCTCTCTCTCTCTCTCTCTCCATGTATATTTTGATAGTCTGTTTCTCTGGAGAATCCCAACTAATACTAATGGTATGATTCTTGGACATCCCTGACATAGAACAGGTGCTCAGTGGATATTAGCTTTATTCCCCCTTCCCTGGAGACTTTCAGCCTCTTCATTCTACAGTGAGAAGATGGCGGTGCAAAAAGGTACCAGGACTTTTCCACTATCCCAATGTAACCTTGAAAAGTTCTGAGATCAACCAGGCAATCAACCAGCTTTGAGCATCACAACTTAAAGCATGGAACATCTGCTCCATGCCTGAAGGGACCATTTCATTTTCTATAAAGAATACCCTTGAAGGGACTTCAGAGTTTATCTGATCCAAAAATTTCTAGGTGTTGGCCTGAGGGCCACATACGGGTTGCTTGGTTGGTTTGTTTTTCTGATACAAGATTTTTTTTAATTAGTAATTTAAGATTTGGAAAATGTCATATAAGTCTGGATTCCTGGCTTCTCTTGAGGAATTGGAAGATCAGATGACCTCAGGCCTGAACTCCTGCCCGGCAACATTGGGCTGGAGGTGAGAGGTCACCACCACCACCACAGAGGTCACCACAAGTCATGGGGGCATTTTACTCATTTGTGTTACCTGTTGACCCCTGCACACATTTGAGTCTGTGACTCCTTGCGTCCTCCAGCTCCTTCAATTTAGAAAAGAGGAAAGTGTGACCCAGAGAGGTCTGGTGTACTTGCACAGGGTCATGGAGCTGGGATTGGCAGAGCTGGGTCTAAAACCCCGGGTTTTTCTTCCTGGGCCCCTTAGAATATGCTCTATGCCAAATGAGCACAAATACTTTTATTGATGAATTAGGTGATTCCAAAGGCGTTCTCCTGTGAAACTTCTTTATTTCAGCAGTCAGATCAAGTTTATTGTTACAAATGAATGCAGTGCTTTAAGACAGAGCTAAATTATGACCTGTCTTACTCATCTCTGTGATTATAAGCACAATTTGGGGTCAGACCACACCTAACTCTGCCATTATCATGGGCAAATTTCTCACCTTTTTTTTTTTTTTTTTTTTTTTTGTGGTACGCGGGCCTCTCACTGTTGTGGCCTCTCCCGTTGCAGAGCACAGGCTCCGGACACGCAGGCCCAGCGGCCATGGCTCACGGGCCCAGCCGCTCCGCGGCATGTGGGATCTTCCCGGACCGGGGCACGAACCCGTGTCCCCTGCATCGGCAGGCGGACTCTCAACCACTGCGCCACCAGGGAAGCCCTCTCACCTTTTTAATAATAGTTGTACAAACCACAAAGTGCAGTGGTGAAAATTAAATGAAATATTTCATGTAAACTTCTCACTATAGGGTCTGGAATATAGAAAGCGTTCAACATATGTTGTTGAATTAGGACCTCAGAGAAATTAAAATAAATATGGCAAAATAGAAAAGTAGCTAAACAATTTTGCATCTGCAAATATGTATGAGTTCACAGTGATCCCATCAATTCAAATCCAACACCAGAGTGTTTTCTTTATCTTTACCACTTTATATATTCATTCTTTGTGATATTTCATCTAACCTACAAAACATGATATATGTCAGTACAAACTTATTGATTAAAGTTCACAATTTAGGGACTTCCCTGGTGGTCCAGTGGTTAAGACTCCTTGCTTCCAATGCAGGGAGCACGAGTTCCATCCCTGGTCGGGGAACTAAGATCCCACATGCTGCACAGCGTGGCCAAAAAATTAATCAATATTTTAAAATATATTTTTTTAAAGTTCAAGATTTATTTGTGGTTATTTACATCCTTAGAATATACCCCAATAATAGTGCACAGTCAGGATGTTTTGTTCAAACAAAACTTGAATTAATCCCTTACGCTTGGGTGGTTGAGTTATCAATAAGATGTACAGTTGGGTCAATTTGCTGCTGTTTGTATTGATTTTAGAATCTCTTTTATTTCATCTTTTATGATCTAATTTTGGGTTTTAATATGTTATCCTTGTTTCAACCAATAAGTACTATGTTACTGGGATTGAAGTAATGAAAAAGACAGAGTGTCTGTCTTCTAAAAGCTTAGAGGTGGTAGTGGAAACACACATATAAACAGACCATTACTATAAACCGTGTCTTGGAGGTATGGATGGAGAGCTGAGGGGTCGTGGTGGTTTGACTGGTAGATAATGGGGGCTTAATAAGGCTTGCTGAACAAATCAATGAATGACTGAATCAATGAACCGATTTTTCCTTTTATTTGTCCCCTCTAGACTATGAGTTCTTCAAGATGAGGACTCAACCTAATTGATCTCTGTATCCCAGGGAGGGCCAGAATTGGTCCCAATCTATGCCTTTAGAATAAAAAGCAGCCATTCTAGGGCCCTGCCTTCAGCACTAGGACTAAATTATTTCCATGAATGCCATATATTTCATTTGTCAGAGTAGCTGTCCCAGTTCCTCCCGTGCTATCTCAGCACTTTCCCGCTCTTTTCTTTTCTTATGGCTATTACATTTTAATATATATTAAACATTATTATTTTTTAACATCTTTATTAGAGTATAATTGCTTTACAACGCTGTGTTAGTTTCTGCTGTATAACAAAGGGAATCAGCTATACGTATACATATATCCCCATATCCCCTCCCTCTTGCATCTCCCTCCCACCCTCCCTATTCCACCCCTCTAGGTGGTCACAAAGCACTGAGCTGATTTCAGTCAAGCTCATCACTTTCTTCACTTGTCTTCATGGAAAACCATGTTCCTATTTTAAAATGAGGGTGGGGTGGGGTTGGGGATACTATTCATTGAAAAAGTAAAAGAAGAAAATAATGGAGGGATTTCCCTGGTGGCGCAGTGGTTAAGAATCTGCCTGCCAATGCAGGCGACACAGGTTCGATCCCTGGTCTGGGAAGATCCCACATGCCACGGAGCAGCTAAGCCCGTGCGCCACAGCTACTGAGCCTGTGCTCTAAAGCCCGTGAGCCACATATACTGAGCCCACGTGCTGCAACTACTGAAGCCTGCACATCTAGAGCCCGTGCTCCGCAACAAGAGCCAAGCTGTGCGTGCAGAAGCTCGTGACTTCTGTGGCCCGGCGCCAAAGTCAGAGACTCCCAGCAGCTAAGGGTGACCTGAGACCTAGTGGTTCCCAAGGCTCTTTTCTCCCTCCAGCAGTCAACTTGGATCTAATTATTCTACCCATTCCAGGAAATTCCCTGGAAGGCAGCTCTGTGGAACTGAACTGGGAGATTTCACAAAGGGAGATTTGTTCTTGCACCAAAGGCTCCAGTTAACTACCTTATTTCTTCCAAGTCTTACCCTTTTCCAATGCCCTTTCAGTACAATATTCACTGGGAGGGAGCTTGTCCGTCCAGCACATTTTTTTTCTTCCAGCACTTTTGTCTTCTGATTTTATTCTAGCAAGGAGAGCTGCCCACCTTTACAGCCACCGGAGTAGTGGGTGGTCGGGAGAGCAGGGGCTTGGATTGGCAATGACAGCAGGGGTTGTTGAACTCTGGGTGGGCTTGAAGAATGAAAAGTATAGTTCTTAGATTGATGTCTGGGGGGCAGTGGTCATGTTGATACCTTTTGTCAGTATCCAGCTTGCGATGGGAGCCAGCTCTTAGTGAAAGGTCTTAGGAGGATCCCTGGCCCAGTCCTCTCAAGTGGGCAAGTATTAACCATCTAGGATGATTCAAAACTCACCTAGGATGAGAGAAAGTGTGGCTGACCCTGCTCATTGGCAAGAGGGCCGTTCCCTACCCTCTTCTCCATTGCCCACAGGGTCACAGGGTCTCGGCTTCCAAACCAAGTAGGCTCGTCAAGCAATTTCCTCCAGAATAAAAACAGGTTCTAGGGCTTCCCTGGTGGCGCAGTGGTTGAGAGTCCACCTGCCGATGCAGGGGATACGGGTTCGTGCCCCGGTCCGGGAAGATCCCACATGCCGCGGAGCAGCTGGGCCCGTGAGCCATGGCCCCTGAGCCTGCGTGTCCGGAGCCTGTGCTCTGCAATGGGAGAGGCCACAACAGTGAGAGGCCTGCAAAAAAAAAAAAAAAAAAAAACAGGTTCTAGCATTTTTTTGAATTTAAAAAACTAACCTTGATGGTACTCTATGTGTTATGCACTATTCTGAGAACTATACATCTATTTTCTCACTTAAAGCTTAAACAACCCAAAGAGATGGGCACAATTATCACCCCCATTTTACAGGTAGAGAAACTGAGCTCTGTTCTAAGCACTTTACATGTGTCAGGCCCTAGAGATCAGATGGATCTGTATGACCGTCAACGTGAGGCTAGCAGACCTGGGAGGCAGGTGTCATGCTCCGTGTGCTTCCACCATGCGCCATTCACCTCAGTTATTTCTAATCCCAGAAACAACAATGGCCACGTCTGACAGTGACAAAGCGACAACTGAGTGCCCTTAAGGGCAAGAACGGCTCCTCTACCCGACCGGTCTGTGGAGTCATTTGGGGTGCTGCTCTTGACTCAGTGGCTTCCAAACTGTTCTCCTGCCCTCCCAGAGAACCTGTCAGCCTCTGAGATTCCCTAGAAAATGTATTTCCAGCCAGAGTTGTATTCAGCCATTGCAGCTGAAGTCACTGGTTGATACATGTGTACAACACGTGTTAGTTTTCTCTTCTCTGCAAGTCTGCATGGTGTATCAAGATTTTAAATATTGTTTCACACTTACATCCCTTATTAAGAATCACAAATTTCACTATGTCATCACATAGACTCTTGGAAAGTCTCAAGTGAGTTTTCTTAACAGAAGAAAGGTGTGTCATCATGTGATTCTCCAAGCTGAGATTCTTCTTGGAAAGCAAACAGCACTATTCCTTCTTTGATGTCTCCGAGGACAAAGAGGAATGGGTGAGGGTTTTCAGGTCTTCAACAGACTGTGAGTTTGGACTCCTCTGGGCACCTATTCCAGCCTCCCCCACTCACGAGACATACCCAGGATGATCCTCTCTTCCAGTTGCCCAACTCACTTGACCTTGGGGTGGGGTAGGTGAGAGGATGTGTTGCCTTTAGAAGCCCATCTCCAGCTTGTTTAATTCTTGCTCCAAACCCATAGATAATTTTTGCAGGTTTTTTCCCAGCTCCACTGAGGTATGATTGACAAATAAATATATATTTGAGGTATACAATGTGATGTTTTGGTATATGTATACATTATGAAATGATTATCACAATCTAATTAACATATTCATCATCTCACATAGTTATGTGTGTGTGTGTGTGTGTGTGTGTGTGTGTGTGTGTGTGGTGAAAAAACTTGAGATCTACTCTCTTAGAAAATTTCAAATACACAACACAGTATTGTTAACCTTCTT
The DNA here is from genome assembly GCF_963455315.2 of Globicephala melas. Taxonomy (NCBI): domain Eukaryota; kingdom Metazoa; phylum Chordata; class Mammalia; order Artiodactyla; family Delphinidae; genus Globicephala; species Globicephala melas. The sequence goes on along the minus strand of NC_083318.1, from coordinate 43,036,970 downwards.
CACCATGTTGTACACTAGGTCTCCAGAGCTTATTCATCTTATAACCAAAACTTCACAACACCCTTTTACCAGCATCTCCCAGTTTCCCCCACCTGCCAGGCCCTGGTAACCACCATTCTATTTGCTGTTACTATTGATATAAAGTTGACTTTCTTAGATTCCACATATAAGTGAGGTCAAACAGTATTTGCAGACACAATTGTTGTTAAAAGAATGATTCCACAAAGTCCTTTATTACTCATTTATTATTTTTACAGTATAACTCATTTATATCTGTTATAAATATATTCCAAACTGGAGATTCACAGATGTTAATGAACTTGCTCACTGGGTCACTTGTCTCTTAATCCCACTACCTTGTGCTGTTTGCGCTTTGACTAAAGGATGAAAAAGGCAATGTGAACCCATGTGAATGAAGTTCAAGGATAAATGCTGTCAGGGACCAATTCCAACCCTTCTGTGCTTTGTGTGTGTGATCCGAGGGCCAGCCAACCACTGCCTCTCAGGGTAGCAACTGACTCCCTGATGGATTGATAAAAAACACATATTAAAATGATGACTCATGTAGTAAAAAAAAATTGCTTCATTATTTTTAAAAAACGGTGAGAAAAATGTTAGGTTAACGTTGCATTTATAAAATGCCTCTTAAAGTTATACTCTAGGTTTAACATTTTACTTCATACAATTTTAATTTGCCATACAGAACATTTACCTATATACATAAGTACTTGCCTTTTAAAAACCCACAAAAACAGAGTCATTCTGTGCAGTACAGATTCTACCTGAGATGCTCGAGTCACAGTCGTAGGAGTTGTTCTCAGGAGGAATGGGATGCCAGGAAGTAAGTCAACATGGCCCCTGCTGCACCCTTTCCGTCGGGGAGTGTGCACTTCTGGGTTGAGCTTGTTTCCAACAAGGGCTAAAGTGCACAGACAGCTGTCAAGCCAAAGAAAGAATGTGTTTTGCCAAAATATTTGATATATACTTGGCCTTGTCTGCCAGGTCTATAAGAGACACAGATGTGGCATGAAACAGAACAACATAATCAGTGACATGGGGCTAAAGAAAGACCCACTGAATGTGGCATCACTGTGGATTGAGAGACACTGTTTTTTGTAACACAAAAGTGTGTGTACACATACACACAGTTATGCATACATATGTATGTATGTGTATCCTTTCAAGTATCAGAACTGTATTTGTAAGTGTGCCTCAAATATTATGAGGTCATTAACCATTACAGAAGGAAAAAGAGAGCCTTTAGGAGTTGGAAAAGCCTTTGAGTGAGTATGATGGTGGGTACCAGTTGGCATAGTAAGAGGATTTCCTAGAGCAAACAAGAATAAAGTGGGGAGACAGGGCATAGCAGGTTTATGAGTAAGATATGAGGTTCATAAGCAATCAATATTTCAGTAGAGATGTCACTTATAAGAAGAGTGATATGGAGGATCTATTTAGATATGTAGGCCAGAAAGTCCTTAGGGCTAGAGGTGCATGGTCAATGGCAAAGGTGCAAAATTGGAACTACAGAGAGAACGGAGGCAGGGATGAAACATCATGGTAATGAAGATACAAAGGTGTTGCAAGAAGAAAATAGCACCTCAGGCCCCAGCCACCTCCAGGGCTCCTCAGGGCTCTCTGCAGCATTGTGTGAAGCCTTGGGACCAGCCTCCTCTTTGGTCTCCACCAGCTTTGACCTTAAACACTTAAATGAGTCTTCTTGGGAGAAGATTCTCACAAATTGATTTTTACTAAATCCATTTCATCTCTGAAAGGGGACATAAAGAACAAAATTTTCCTAACACAGGGAGCCACTTCATGGGGTATCCTGGTGAACAGGAAGGTATCTTAAAGGATCCAGAACTCAGCAAGCAAGCCCAACAATAAGGCAGAGTCTTGAGAAGAAAACAGCTAGGTTACCCAGTGGATTAGCAGGGAGCTATTTCTGAGGACATTCTGCAGGTAGGCAGAAGGCAAGTCTGAATCTTAATCAGAACTGGTCCCTAGCATCCATTCTCATGTCCAGCCAAGACTACAACCCACAAGGATGTGCCTAAGTGGAGAACAGGCTGTAGCTGTAGGGGCTGCTGAAGGAAACAGGATTGTCAACCAGGGGCAGGCAGACAGGGGTGAGTGATTTCTTACATATGAGACACTATGCTAGACTGTCAAGTTTTGTCATCTTTTTTAGTTCTTACCACATTTTGAAGAGGGTAAGTTTATAATCCTTATTTAAGTGACAAAGAAGCTGAATTTCAGAGAGGTTAGGTACTTCATTCTAGATCACAGAATGACGCCAAAATATGAACCCAGAAGTGTCTGACTCCAAAATTTATGCTGTTTTCAACAAACCTAGTGGGTTCCCTGAAGGATTCTCAAATTAGCTTATTAATTCTTCACTCAATGCATCTATGTTTTAACCAAAAAACTAGAAAATCTCCAGATGTTTAAAAATTAAGCAACACATTTTGAAATAACAATTAAATCAGAAAATATTTTTAACTAAATGATAATGAAAAGAGACATATCCAAACATTTTAAGAGCTGCAGCTAAAGTAGCACTCAGAGAAAAATTTATAGTGTTAAAATGTACATATAAGAAAAGAAAATGTACTGAAAAATCAATGATCTAAACCTCCATCTTAAGAAGCTGAATAAAGAAACCCAAAGAGATTAGAAGGAATATCTATATCTCTAATAATAAAGAGAAAAGCAAAACCCAAATAAGTAGAAAGAGAAAATCAACAAAGTTAAAGGTTGGTTCTTTGAAAGAGTAGTAAAAATGATAATCCCCGAGCAAGACTAATCAAGTAAAATTCAAGTGAGAAATAAATTGTCACATCAAGAACAAATATATATATTTTAACTGCCTCCTACATAAATAAGACACTGAGAATGAGGAGGAGAAGGAAGAGGAAGAGGACAAAAAAAGTATCTGTTTTGAAGCCATCTAGAAAATCACATTTCAGATTCTATTGTATTTAATTTAATCCAACATGCATTTATTGGAAGAGAACATAAGGGCTGGCCATCTGGTTTTATCAGTCTAGAAAGATAGAGCACATGAATTTTGGAGTTGAATAAAGCTGAGTTCAAATTCATTCTCTACCTTGAACTAAATGTATGATTTTGGGAAAAGTATATAAATTCTCTGAACTTCCTTTTTCTCATTTGACAAATGAGAGATAATAATATCAACCTCATAGGGCTATCGGAAGGATTAGAGGTAAAGCACCAAGCGTGTGGGTAGCTTATATCTTACAGAATATTTTTCCCAACATGACCCATAACCATGGCATTTATAGTTTATCTGTAGGAAGGGTACAAAAATATATCCTGAAACAAGGTCATTCATTTGGAAATGTAAACTTTTCTGAAAAGTCTGGGCATTTACTTTTCTTGACCTGCCAATAAGAGAGGCTTGGAGTGGTCATTCTTCAAGGGAAAGGATGTTACCAACATATTAATAACATAAAGCATCATATGAAAATTAAACTGAAATAATATAAAATTTCCACTCTAATGTTATACAGTAATTAATCTTTCTTGATTATTAGGAGATCGAAATAAAAACTATGCCAATAACATAAGTTATTTTAAGACTCTAGAGGAAAAGGCTCCCATCTCCAGTGTTGATATTATGACAGAGAATTCCCCCGAATCCTCAGCTTTCCACGAGCGTGTCTCCTGAGTCGTGCATTTTGATGTATACTGCAGGGCCTCAACCACGCAGACTGGCTCATCTGCAAGATGAATCCCCAGGCTTTTTCACACACTGAAGGAACTTGCCAGAGCTATGACGAGAAAGGAAAAAAGGAGATCAAGAGGCAGTACAATACACCTATGGTCAACTCACCAATGAAAGAAGCCCCTTTGTTAACGACAAAACTACGCATCGACCACTTAGCATCCACCCAAGTTTCTTTCCTGCACTGACAACAAGGAGAAAGGTCAAGTCCAAGAGTGAATGACTGAAAGTACAGCCCAACTTAGCTTCATTTCACTTGTAAAGCCATAGAAATAAATAACTGATGTTTGAAGATAATATGTGGAGATGAAAATGTCTGGCTCACACAAGTCACAGATATGTGCTATGAATGTCAGCTGAGAGTCAGGAAGCAGCAGAAGCAGCAACCTAAGAGGAGGGACCTCCATATTTTCTGTTGAGGATTTGCTTTCTCTTCAAAAACTTCCTGAGGAAGTGTTGGGTCTAAGCGTCAGGCAGCAAGAGGTCATAGACTCTCTGGGGGATGGCTGGCGGCCATCAGCAAAAGGACCACAATCCTTGGCACAGAAAGAATCCTAGGTAAGTATTAGCAGGTGAAGGACTCTTGCTTTCATAAAAATCAAATAACAAAGCCACAGGGTCCAATGGGAGTGGTTAGCACATGGAGGAGAGAGGTGGAGAGCAGGGTAAGTGGTTCCTTAAATTGCAGCTGAATCTGATTTTGCTAAATGTGAGTCAAGAGAGAGAGCGAGAGGCTTAGAAGCAGCTACCAGTACCCCTGTTTCTAGGATAGGCCATCTCAGGCTCATCCCTAGCCAACTGTCATGACTAGTTGGGTATAGTGGCTCTAAGTAGAGAGTCAAGCCATCCTCACCAATACAGTGATCTGAGATTCCCCACATGAATACATTCTAGGAGGGAAAAGTATCTTCTTCCTTAAGGAAATAATGCTTCAGAAAAGGAATCTTTAGAGGACTATTTAGGATTTTCGAAGCCACCTTTGCTTTACAGTAAATGAAGAGAATAGGAAGACATTGCTTAATTAGTTTCTCATTTATTGGGAAGTCAATTTTGGTAAAGGAGCAGCAATTGTGCTGTTAAGATAATCTCTCTCCAATAATATATAAATATCCACATCCAATGTTCCAGTAAAATGGAAACACTTGTGATATGTTGGATAACACATTGAGGATAGAGACAGAGTATCTTGAAATAACATAAAAGGAGAAATGCACCTTTAGGGTTTTTTAATATGCCACTAGGGCACACTAGCCAGAAAAAGCAATCTGACTATTTGCTTTTTTTGGGGGGGGGGGCGGGGGTGTACGCGGGCCTCTCACTGTTGTGGCCTCTCCCGTTGCGGAGCACAGGCTCAGGACGCGCAGGCTCAGCGGCCATGGCTCATGGGCCCAGAAGCTCCGTGGCATGTGGGATCTTCCCGGACCCGGGCACAAACCCATGTCCCCTGCATCGGCAGGCGGACTCTCAACCACTACGCCACCAGGGAAGCCTTATTTGCTATTTTTAAAGTAATCCAAAAAGTAGTATTTTAAAACATATCTTAAGAAAAACATATCTTAAGAAATTCTGGGGACATCCCTGGTGGTGCAATGGTTGGGAATCCGCCCGCCAATGCAGGGGACACGGGTTCGATCCCTGGTCCGGGAACATCCTACATGCCACAGAGCAACTAAGCCCATGCACCACAACTACTGAGCCTGCTCTCTACAGCCCATGAACCACAAATACTGAAGCTCACATGCCTAGAGCCCATGCTCTGCAACAAGAGAAGCCACCATAGCGAGAAGTCCATGCAAGGAGGGAGCCCGCACACAACAACGAAGACCCAATGCAGACAAAAATTTAAAAAATAAAAAATAGGGCTTCCCTGATGGCGCAGTGGTTGAGAGTCCGCCTGCCGATGCAGGGGACGCGGGTTCGTGCCCCAGTCCAGGAAGATCCCACATGCCGCGGAGCAGCTGGGCCTGTGAGTCATGGCCACTGAGCCTGTGCTTCTGGAGCCTGTGCTCCGCAACGGGAGAGGCCACAACAGTGAGAGGCCGGCGTACCGCAAAAAAGAGTTGCCATTTAAAAAAGTAAATAAATAAATAAATAAAAATTTTAAAAAAGAAAATCTGTGTATATTTTATAAAACTGAGTGTGTGTATGGAAAAAATGACTTTAAGGATATACAGCCATATGTTAATCGTGTTTGTCTCTGAGTAGTGGGATTTATTAAAAGGTAATAGAATCAGTAGAAGGTCTAATCCATGTAAATGTAATTACAATTCTGTTTGCTTATTAAAAAAATCACACTGAAACAGCGGGACAAATTTGGTTAAATTGGAAAGTATGTTTGGGATGGAGTGATTTAGACTACAGTCTACATCTATATCCATGACATTCACTTTGGGCTCCCCTAGAGACAAGCAGCTTGCAAAGCCACAGAACTCTTAGACACAACAAGGGCTCCTGGTAATTCAAGGAGGCATGCCGAGTATATCATGACCTCATGGTTGGAGAAAAACAACAGGAATTTCAAATATGATCCCCAAGTTTAAGGTCACATGAGCTGGTGCTCTGAGTGACAGGTGCTGACTTACGAATCACGTCTTCCTAGGTGGGCCACTATACAAGTCCATGTGGGAAGGTATGCTTAATTATTCTTCCCAGGTGGAGGATGAATGAGCTTACCCAGAGCCTGTAGTTTGGGCCATTCATAAAAAAATGGGGAATGCTAAATGTAAGAAAAGAGATAAAAGAGTGTTGGGGACGACTCATCTACATTCCCCCATCTTGTCCTAAGTTTTGGCATTCCATTTTCTCAATGCAAAGTATCTTTGAGTAACTTAACCTGGTCAGATGTTTGCCATGTTTCTTTTATAGTTGTTCCTTTGTTCTGTTTGTTTTCCCATCTAACTGCTGTAGAAGGCTTCTGTTATTTTCTGGCAGTTTCCAGAGAGAAGCCAGCTGACTGATGGGGAATTCAGGTCATTTGAGAGACAAAGGCCTCACTGAATGTTCTTTGAATCTGTCCTTCTGTTTTTCTGACATGGTTGGTGGGAAAGGGAGGTGATAGAGAAGTGATGGGAAAAGTATCCTAACGTTTCAGCTTCTACATTCCTTAAGAAAAGTTTTCTCTCTGCATCTGTCTTGTTCCAAGCTATCACATATGGGAAAATTTCCAAAGATGCTTTTAGCAGAGATCTCTGTCTATATTAAGTATTGGCCACAACTTCTTAAAAATAGTGAGGGGAGAGGGGTCCCAGTTTTGATAACAGGGTTGCAGGTGACTTTAAAAATATATACCTATCTGTAATTTAAACTTTTCTCCAATAAACATGTATTACTGGTAAGTATTTTTTTTAAGATTTTACATTTTTTCATTAGAAAATGATAAAGCTTGGTAAACTGCCATTTGGCAACTTACCAAGTGTTAGGCATCTACACTGAGACCCAACTAAAGAAACCTCACCTGCAAAATTATGCCAAGTCACAAGGATTTTATAAATCCTTTGTATATGGCAAAACGTGCTTCTACTCCTCTGAAAGCTAGGAGTTCTGGGTCAGGCCTCTCATGTGGGAAACCAGGAAAGATACCCTCAAAGTCTGGGTCAGCTTTACAGGAAAATAACTGCTTGAGTCAGGTGTGGAAGGAAGAGAAAGAGGAGGGAAGGTGGACAGCAGGAGGCCACTGGCTGGAAACACCTTCTGGGCTGAGCTGGGGGAAGAGCAGAGTTCACCATAGGTCACCACCCAGATCACCATCAAGGCCCAAGGGAAGATGCCTGTGGATGGCAAGACAGCCATTTCTTCTTCAAGAAGACATCAATTACCTGTAGTTATCTTGGCAAGTAAATTTGATATTCCTTTGCCTTATAATCTGTCTCAGATCATTTATGGAGGAACCCGAGCAGGAGTCACTGGGGAAAAAAAAGAAGAAAGTGTTAAAATAGCAAGAGCTCACAAACATTTCCTGAGTCTCTTGGTTTCTTCCAGGTAGCAGGCCCTGGTCAAGGCCCTGGGGTAAAGAGGTGAAGCAGAGGTAGCTTCTAAGAGCTCACAGGTCAGCAGGGGAGCCAAAGGTGTGAACTACGTAGATACCTACCATGGAAATAAAATTAAGAGACTGTTGGAATGGGGTAAATGTAGAGTAAGGCCCCATTCATTTCCTGAGCCAGTCCTTTCTCAATGCATTTCTGTGACTGTGGACTCTTTCATGGACTGATTCCTGAAATAACCCTGAGAATATATGGCTACAAGGTAGTAACATATACCTGGGAAATTTTCCAGGGTCATGGATCACCCAAGCCTGTAGCGTATGAACCTTCATTGGATTCAAGTTATGGACTTCCACACGTCCAAAAGTTCTAAGATGGGAGAGACAAAGAACATTGTTAACCCCAGACTAAATTTTTCAGGCATCCACAGCCCCTGTGAAAAGCCAACAGGCGGGGTGCCATTGGTTAGAACTTACCCTTTGGAAGTGATCCATGATTTGCATTAAAATCAGGCATCTTTACTCATTCAGTGTGACCCTAAATGAGTAAGATTCTCAAAAGAAGATTCTTAATCTGTACATTGATGTTGATTCTTTAAGTACTTGCTATTCCAAGAGTGGGCCTTAGACCAACGTAATGAGCTCATTAGACCTGCAGAATCGCTGCCCACCACCACCTGCTGAATCAGAACCTGCAGCCGAACAATCGCCAGGTGATCTACTCACTCTCTGAGTTTGAGAAGCACATCGTTGAAAGACCCCGATGTCCTGCTCTAACCCCAGCCTTAAACTCTCCCCATTAGTCTCTACCACTCCTGTTACAAGTACTTGGATCCCTAATATCAGATTACAAAATTCTGGAATGTTAACACTTGTACCCAAAAACCTACAAGGTTGGGGTCAGAAGAAGATAGAAGGACGAATGTTTCTTGGTGGAATTAAACATTGAAAGAGGAGAGAAGGAAAATTAATTTGGGGCACGTGGAGTGCCTGGGGCACATTAATACATGCTCCCTCCTCTCAATCAGACTTATCCGGGGAAAGACTGAAGAAGAGAGACTGGAAAGGTAATCAACGTGGTAAAAACTGTAAGTACGGAAGGGGGTTAGAGAAGGAAGGCATGAGTGTGACCAGAGTCAGTGGTTAAAGGAGTGGATGTGGAATCTAGAAAAATGGTACAGATAAACTTATTTGCAAAGCAGAAATAGAGTCACAGAAGTAGAGAACAAACTTATGGTTACCAAGCGGGGGAAGGTGGGGTGGGACGAACTGGGAGATTGGGACTGACATATATACACTACTATGTATAAAATAGATAACTAATGAGAATCTACTGTATAGCACAGGGAACTCTACTCAGTGCTCTGTGGCGACCTAAATGGGAAGGAAATCTAAAAAAGAGTGGGTATATTTATATGTATAACTGATTCACTTTGCTGTACAGCAGAAACTAACACAACATTGTAAAGCAACTATACTCTAAGAAAAATTAATTAAAAATATGGAATTTCCTTAGTGGCACAGTGGTTAAGAATCTGCCTGCCAATGCAGGGGACATGGGTTCGAGCCCTGGTCCGGGAAGATCCTACATGCCGTGGAGCAACTAAGCCTGTGTGCCACAACTACTGAGCCTGCACTCTAGAGCCTGCGAGCCACAGCTACAGAGCCCACATGCCACAACTACTGAAGCCTGCGTGCCTAGAGCCCGTGCCCCACAACAAGAGAAGCCACCGCAATGAGAAGCACAGGCACCATAATGAAGAGTAGCCCCCGTTCGCCGCAACTAGGGAAAGCCCGCGCAGCAACGAAGACCCAACACAGCCAAAAATAAATTAAATTATTTTTAAAAATTAATTAAAAAATAAAAAACAAAGGAGAGGACAATAACTGATACTCATCCAGCACTTTCTCTGTCAGGCACAGGGCTCAGCATTTCCATATATTATCCCAGTTAATCTTCATATCACCAGCACCTCCTCAGGTACATACATACTACAGGGGCCCTGCTAAGGTCACATAGGTGAGATGTCATGACCTCTGGAGTCCCCGCTTTTAACCACTATAATAAACCACTGACACTGTCTGCAAAGAGGTAATGAAGGTCAAACGCCCAGCAGAGCTCCTACTGTTCCCAATAGTAGACTTACTGCTGACTTGGGATTCATACAGTCCAGGGAGGAGAGAGGAGTCGGGCAGATCTTCGTGGATGGTGAGACTTTAGACAGTCAGAAGGAAGGAGGGGCCGGGTCATATGGGGGAGCAGCGTGAACAAAGGTGGAAAATGGGCAGGATGGAGTGTCATGGGAGAGAGAGCTGAGAAGATTATAGCGGCGTCGTAAAGCCAAGAGGAGGAGCTGGACACATGCAAGGACCATTAGGACTTTTGGAGGATTTTAAACAATGGAGAAACCAGACAAAAGTGTTGACTTCGAAAGACAAAGCTCACCACAGAATACAAACATTTTACCTTTTTTAGCCCGGATTCAGTACTGGCCTTCAACATGAAAAGCATATTCTTCTAAAGATGAAGTGGCCAATAGGAGACTGTGCTAACCCTTACAAATAGGATGCAAAGAAATAAGTACCTGTTTCTATCAAAGGCGTTACTGATGGATCCATTGAGCACCACCTGGACCACACCACAGGCATTTTCTGCAAACTTAAGAACAGAAACACCATTCCTCAGCATGCAAACTTAAGTGCCACGCCCCAGCACTTCCATCCCAAACAGCTCTTAGCATCCTCTGGTGAAGGAGGAACGGCCTGTATGGCTCTAGCTTGGTCAGGCCAGATCTGTGTAATTTTCATCCCAAGCCATTGGAGGGATTATGCTTCCCATGAGGGTTTTCTGGAAGCAGTTGCTCCAATCTGTGTCTGAACAATGAAGTTCAGCATCATCACTGCTAAATTGGTGGTTCAGAAGGTGGAAGTCCAGGGACCCCCCTGGCAGTCCAGGGGTTAAGGCTCAGTGCTTCCAATGCAGCAGGTGTGGGTTCGATCCCTGGTCAGGGAATTAAGATCCTACATGCCACGTAGTGTGGCCAAAAAAAAAAGAAATAAAAGGTGGAAGTCCAGATGAGTAACAGCAACATAATCACTGAAGGAGGAAGGTAAAAGCACTTTCTTGGGGCCACGCACTGTAGACACTGCACATTTCATTTAGCAGGAGCAGAGCAGACACGTAAGGAGTAAAAGAAATGAAGAAAGAAAAAAGAAAACGCCAAGAAAAAAGAAACTGTGGAGAGATGGTGACACTGAAGCCTGCAATGGCATAAAGAGAAACGGGGAATGGATGAGTGTATATTTTTGAGCAAGGGGTTTTATTCCGCTGGAATCTTCCCTAGGCACTGGGGGAAAACAGGATGAACAAAACTAAGCAATATACTTGTTTCCTCCAGGAGGCCTATCCAGGTCCCTGGGACTAGCTCAGGTCTCCTTCACACATGATACAACTATACCGCATCGTGAGGTTGAGCTTAACGCGGGGTTAGCCACCAGTACTGAGAGTTCTGTGAGAGCTGTGAGCCTGGCTGTCCCGCTCGCCACTGCAGCGCTGGAGCCTCGCAGCTAGGGCACAGCACAGAGTGGGCGCCCAGGGAGAATCCACGCATGGAGAAGAGGCAAGGGAAAGGGGAAGCAGGAAGTCCAAATACTCTGCGATGGAGAGTATGGAAGAACCCAGGACAACAGAAGCCAAGTCCTGAAGGATGAATCGGATTCTGCCTGGTAGAGGTCGAGGCAGACGCAAACCAAAAGGCCCAGGAGCTTGCGAGAGGAGTGATGTTTGGGGGAAAACTTCGGTGGATGCTGAAGCTAGGTAGATGAGTTAGTTCACAGAGGGCCATGAACGCTTTGCCAAGGAATCCAGCCTTTACTCCGCAGGAGATAAAACACTACTGAACAATTTGAAAGGGAATTGTGAAAACCCTGTGCAGTGTCGGTCTTTCTCCTGGGGGTGATGAGCAGAGAACAGAGGCCCAATTACTATCAGTCACAAGTGCTAACCCAACAGATGGGTGCCAAGCACTAACCCTGTCCTATGTAAGTCTCAACAGCCCCCGCAGAGTAAATCTTGGGTGAGTTTGCCCCAAGGTCACGTCACTTGGAAGCAAGGAAATGAGCTGGTGGGGGGGTTGAGGGGGGACGGAGGGGGCGGGGGGATCCGAACCACCAAGCAGCACTGCCTCTGGTGTCAGAAAAAGAAAAGATCAAGTCGGATGAAAGAAGCCCATTTACATCCATCTATCTATGAGAACTTGGCCAAGATAAAGGTGCAGTCCCAGGGGAGCTCACAATGGTAGAACACCTTCCTTCATTTTCCTGTGCTCCTGGCCCCAAGGACAGTGTGAGGAACACAAGTAGGTGCTTGTCACATACAAAATGTGACTTGGCTTTCAACGTTTTCAGCAACAGCACTGCCACCAAACAGATCACAGACTGATAACATAAATAGAAACTATTCTCAGAAAAAGCAAACAAACAACGACAACCAAAAACTCTGCAGTGCCTCTGATTTTCACAGCACGTAGTAGGTACTCTACAAATATTTGTTAAAGGAATGCATTCAGGTAAACCATACTAGGGTTTACCTGAATCTCCTTAAGGTAGGTGAGGCTCTCAGCTCTGCTACTCACTAGCCCATTGACTTTGAATGAGTCACTTAACCTCTTAAGTTTCCTCACCTGGAACATGGACGTTTGTACCTTCTCGTGCCACCTGTTGTGATGACTAAACAAAATGACACAGGTGACACAACTGGCCCAGGACTTGTCATGAATATGCACTTAACATATGTGAGTTCTCACTTCGCCCAGCTCCTCCGATGTCTGAGTTTAATTTTGGAGAATTCTAAGTAGTGTAGTTTCATTTTCTCCCGTGTTTCCCATTCATTTCTTTCCTTTCTTCCTTTCTTTCCCTTTTTTCCCCTAGTCCGCTTAAAATAAGCAACTTACAAGAAAAATAAATATGTACAAAGGCAGCTTAGAGTGAGGTCAGAAACAGATAGCCGGGAGGATGGTATTTCCCACCCTGGATTCTGGATCTGGAGTCAGACAATTTGGATAAACACCTAGATCTGCCACTTACTGTGTACATTTAGTAGAAGGCTTATTTACCTGCACCTCCATTTTGTCAAATGGACGTGATACTCATGGTGCCTACTTCATAGGGTCCCGGTGAGGATAAAAGATTTTAATCCATGTAAAGACCTGAGGACTGTGCCTGGCACACAGTAAACGGTCTGCAAATGTAGATCATTAAGACTGTCCCAGGAACCTAAGATTGGCCAATACCAGGATCAGAGGATTTAAAAAACCCATAGATGGGCAACCAAAGCCAAAAAATGGATAAGAGCAAGAAGTCTTCAAATAGAGCTCAGCGACCTTCCACGAATGCCCACAAATTACACATGAAAATATTCTAGCATGTGCTTATGAACATTTTTCTGAGGAAAGAATACTAAACTTCTGTTTCTAAAATGACCTGTGACCCAAAGTGCATTAAAACCAACCACTTACTGGATGACCTCTTAAGCTCTTTGGTCTCCAAGATTCTAGAATTTCACTTGTGGTACTTACCCTTTTGGACACCAAGTCCCAGAATACAGAAACAAAGTTGTTGCTGCAGTCTTTCTTCCAGTGTGGACAAGATTGATAGTTCATTTCTAAAAGACATAGTTTACAGAAAAGTAATTAAAGTGGAAAAGAAAAGGTATAATTGATCTCTGTTCTTCGCGGGCTATTGGATCCCAGTGGAGCTGCTTTCCGGTGGCATCCCCGCCAAGATGGAGGATGGAAAATGGACACATCTCAACCCAATTTAACTAAGTGCCCCCTGAATCCCTTCCAAGTCCTTACCTTACCCTCCAAATCCCAGACAGGAACACAGTGACCAGCTTTGAGTCATCATTCTGGGAAATTACAGCAAAAGTTCATCTGACAGAGACAAGCCCCCCTGTATTATTTCCGCTTCCAGGAAGAATTAGAGATAATTTCCTCCCCCACCACCTTCTGTCTCCACACCCTTAGGCTCAGATGCCCTCAGAGTCTTTCTACACTCGCCCCATCCAGACAGGCTTAGCTGTCAGTGAGGAACCACAGACATAAGGCACGAACACATATTTTCTGTGATACTTCTTCCAAGGATATCTGCTTTAACGCACCAGCATTTTTTTTAAATTTTTTTATCAAGGTATAATTGACAAATCAAATTGTAAGATAATTAAATGGTACAGTGTAATGATTTGATATGCATATACATTGTGAAAAGATTCTCCATCAAGTTAATTAATATGTCTATCACCTCATATTCTTTTTTTTTTTTTTTTGATGAGAACTTTGAAGTTCTACTCTCTTAGCAAATTTCAATTACACAATACAGAGTTAACAGTTATAGTCATCATGTTACACCTTAGATCCTCAGATCTTATCTGTCTTATAAATGAAAATTTGTACCCTTTTACCAACTTCTCCCTATTTCCTCCACTTTCCAGCCTCCGGAAACCACTTATCTACTCTGTCTTTATGAGTTCCACCTTTTTTTTTTGGATTCCACATATAAGTGATACCATGCAGTATCTGTCTTTTTCTGTCTGATTTATTTCACTTAGCATAAAGTTCTCCAGTTTCACAGTGTTGTCACAAATTATGGGATTTCCTTCTTTTTAAAGGTTGAATAATATTCCATTGTGTGTGTATTTACATATATATGTACATATATATACATATACACATATATGTACATACATATATATATACATGTATGTATAAAGCATATACATTTGCTTTATCCATTGCATTTGACTACACAAACATTTATTGAGTGTTAGGCCCTGGAGATAGAGAGATGAATTAGATAAAGTCCCTGCCTTCAGAGGTCACATAATCTACTATAATCAAATAATTCAGAGAAAGAGCAACTTGGGTTGGGGGTGGTGTGCAGCACCATGTGGGAAGGTTGACGTTGAACTTGGTTTTGAAGGATGAATAGAAGTCTTCAGACAGACGTGCTAGAGAAAGGGGCTCCATGCCGAGAGAGCATGTGCAAAGGCACCGGGTTTAGATTTGTACCGCCAGAGTAGAAGGGATAAGGAGGGGATAGATGGAAGATGAGGCATATGAAAGACAAAGGCCAGACCAGGCCAAGGAATTCCGACTGTATCTTAGAGGCAAACAGAGCTATTTGGGTTTTAAGTAAGAGACAGAAACAATTCCATTATGGTGTCCAGACGGAGGCTGACATAAAGGGGTCAGGGGTGAGCAGTTGGGATCCGACAACAGTCCAGCAAGAAAGGAGGGGGCATTAGTGATCTGGATTCAGGCAATTGTAACAGCCACAAGAAAGAAAGGATGAACTGCTAGGTAAATGACTAGGTTGGTGACAGATTGGGTATGCCAGAGGAGGATGGAGTGAGAATGAAGGCAGAGTCTGGGATTGTCTCACCTCAACTTTGCCTCATCCAGCAGGTAGGGGAAGTGTGGGGTGAGAAGCCCTGGAACCCTCTCTTGGTGTCCCAGAGGTCAGGCATGCAGCAGCCACCTATTTCTGCTGTGGGTACGCGTACAGCTGACCCTGCACAAATACCCATCTTTCTACTTCCACTTTGTTATAGGTTGAATCGTGTACCCCCAAAAGATATGTTGAAGTCCTAACCCCCAGTACCTGGGAACGTGATCTTTTTTTTGGAAAAGGGTGTTTGCAGATGTAATCAGGTCAAAATGAGATCATTAGGGTGGGTGGGTCCTAATCCAGTAAGACTGCTCTACTTATAAGAAAGGGAAGTTTGGTCACAGAGACAGACAAGCACAAGACGCACAGGGAGAAGACAGCCATGTGAAGATGGAGGCAGGGACTGGCGTGAACCAAGGAACATCAAGGGTTGCCAGCAAACACTAGAAGCTAGAAGAGGCCAAGGACTCTCCCCTGGAGCCTTCAGAGAGCACACAGCCCAACCAACACCTTGATCTAGGACTTCTAGCCTCCAGAACCGTGAGAAAATAAGTTTCTATTGTTTTAATGCCACCCAATATGTGGTACCTCATTACGGCAGCCACAGGAAACTAATATAACCACAGACGTGGGCTTGACTGCCAGTGACCAGAAAGAAAGTTCTAGATCAGAAACACTTCCGGGGATGAGGAAGTAATCCTGGGAGTTTTTATAATAATTAAATGCATTAAAAACAAAACAGCACAAATTAGAAAAAAAAAATCCATGTACAGATGTAAATAATTACTGCAGAGTCAAAAGATAAATTTGAATCATCTCCAATAGATGCAAAACTGTTGACGATGATGAAATGAACATAATTTTGTAAGGTGCTACAAGGGTGCCCCTGTTCATAGGTTTTCATGAACATAAAGCTCTTTTATCTTCACAACCATATCTGGAGAGAAGTCTCTGAGTTTCACCTACCCTCTCCCCACAAGGATGCTCCCCCTTGCCACCTGCCCATTAAATAAAATTTGAACATCACAGAGAAAAAGAAGGGAGAGAAATTTTACAATAAAGTAAGATAAATTAAGTATATAAAAAAAGCAGAATAAGAAGTTAAAAAAAGGGAGAGATTAGAAGCTTATAACAGAAACTATGACTTTCATAATAAAACAAGTAAACAAGGCAAAACCAAGGTAGAAAAAAATTAAGGAAAAATTGTTTAAGCCAGACAATAGAACAATTAAAATATAAAAATTAGGAACCAGAAAGACAGCAAATAAAATAAGGAAAAGAGGTTAAAATCAATAAAAATTGAGGCCAAAGGAGAAGGAAGTAGACAGAATAAAACAACCTATACAGGATTCAGTTGAATAGAAAGCAAAAATAAAGAACTCTGAAAGGTAAACTGATGAGAAATAGATTTCTTTATTTCTCCAATCTTTTCTAAGAAAAAGCTGACGTGGTATATTGAAAAATAAAACTAAAAGCAAAGTTTACAGGAAATACATTTAAGCTAAAAGGGTTAAATGAATGACCTTGAAAAGCTAACTTGCAATAAGGGAAATTTAAAAAGGAAAGCAAGAAATATGGTAAAAACTATAAAAGTTAACCAAAAAGAAAAAGAGTAAATGGAGAGATATATTTATATGCCATATTTCTAGGTGCAAAGAGTCTGGATTAAAGATTAATTGAAAAGTTACAAAATAAAAACACTGGATGAAAATACAGAAAACTCTCCAATCTTGAGTAAGAAAAATTTAAGCAAAATATGGAACCCAACAGCCAAATAGGAAAGGATAGACAGATTTGTTGCATTTCTGTGTGGCAAAAGACAATATAAACAGTATTAGAAAAGAAACAGAAACTGAGAAAAATAGATTTGCCACCTTTGTGCCAGAAAACAGGCAGGATGACACGTGGTTAAGAACACGAGTTCTACAGCCAGTAATCGTGGGTCTCTCCCAGCTCTGCCACTCACTAGCCGGCAACTTACTTAACAGCCCTGTGCCTCAGACTCCTCCTTTGTACAATGAGATCATCACAGGGGCTGTGAAGGATTAAATGGGTGAATATTCATACAGCGCATAGAACAACGGCCCATAAGTAGTAGCTACTATTGTTAATTTATATTGAACTTCTATAAATAAGAAAATAATAGACATCCCAATAAAAAGGATTAATATATATGAACTGCCAGTTTACAATAGAAATAAATATCCACCATTAAATATACAAATATACTCAGCTTCACAGCAAAAGAAATGCAAAAATGAGCCGAGGTATTATTTCTTTATCAAAATGGCAAGACATTTTAAAGTATTATTGTCCAGTGTTGGTGAGGGTCTGGGTAAACAGATTATCTCATATATTTTGAGAGTATAAATTGTTACCAATTTGTCACTTTCCACCACAATTTATTCCACACTGAAATTCCACCCGTAGTCATTTATCTTTCAGAAATACTTCCACAAGCATGCCTGTGTGTGTGTGCACTCATGTGCGTGTACAAAAGCGCTCCTTGCGATGGTGGTTGTAACAGCAAAAACATCTGAAAAACCTAAGTGTGCAGCAATCGGAGGTTGTTCAGATAAATTATGATATGTCCATAGAGCACATAAGATGAGGCCTTTTCAAAAGATATGGCTGTATTTATACCTACTAATTTTAAATGAATAAAGCAAGTTGCAAAACAGTATGTGTACATTTCAAGTATACAGACTGTCCCCGACTTGCGATGCTTGGGTTTAGGATTTTTCAACTTTTTGACAGTGTGAAAGCGATATGCATTCAGTAGAAACCATAATTTGACTTTTGAATTTTGATCTTTTCTCAGAGTGGTGATATGGGGTCTGATCCTCTCTCGTGATGCTGGGCAGCGGCAGTGAGCCACAGCTCCCAGGCAGCCACGCCAGCCAGCGGGTAAATAACCAAGACACATACGACCACTCTACACCCAGACAACCATTCTGCTTTTCACCTTCAGTACAGTATTCAACAAATAACACAAGCTATTCAACACCTTATAAAATAGGCTTTGCGTTAGGTGACTTTCCCCAACTAGAGGCTAATGGAAGTGTTCTGAGCACATTTAAGGTAGGCTAGGCTAAGCTACGATGTTCAGTACGCTAGGTGGATTAAACGCATTCCTGACTTATGATATTTTCAATTTATGATGGGTTTATGGGGACATAAGGAAGATCTGTATGTATTTATATGAGCGCAGGGAAATGCAGGGTATGTACCAAATTGTTGACAACAGTCCCCCTTTGGGAAGGAGCATGAAAATCGAGGAGTGGGGGAACTGGAATTTTTGCTTTTTACTTTGATGCATTTCTGTATATGCAAGTATTTTTCGATTAGGAGTACATCTTGGGCTTCCCTGGTGGTGCAGTGGTTGAGAATCCGCCTGCCGATGCAGGAGACGTGGGTTCGTGCCCCGGTCCGGGAAGATCCCACATGCCGTGGAGTGACTGGGTGCGTGAGCCATGGCCGCTGAGCCTGCGCGTCCGGAGCCTGTGCTCCGCAACGGGAGAGGCCACAACTGTGAGAGGCCCGCGTACCGCAAAAAAAAAAAAAGAGTACATCTTTTTTGTAATTGGAAATAATGCAAATCTGGGTTGAAGAAGCTACTACAATAAGTTTTTTTAAATAGTCAAAAGCAATAAAAATAAGAATAAAACTATATAAAGTAAAAATATCCACATTATAAATAAAAAGAGAAAAAAAGAAGTGAAATGAGCTCAATCAGGCTTTCTCAGTAGAAAACATCTCCCCACAGTGAGGTGTTCTGGGTCTTTCTGGGCAAGGAAGGTGACTTCTGATCAATGGCAAAGCCACACACTGGCCCTAGACCCAGAGAAGCCCAGCATGTGGTCCCTATGGCTGTTCTGTGGAACAAGGACTTTGGCCTGGTTGCCTCAGAGTCCTCATTCTGTTCTAGAATTCTTTGGTCCTGAATGATGCCCTTATAGAAAGTAAAACACCAACAATTCAGAAGCAGGCTACTCTTGCACTCAGAAAGGAGGGAATCAGGAAGCATGAACAGCCCTAAACTCTAAAGTCAATTTTTCTAGAAAACATGAGTTGGTCTACAGAATTCTGTTTTACATGAGCCTGAGTTGTCATTAAGGGTATAGATGCCATCAGGGCGGGCTCCTGTGGCTCCTTCCTCCACACTTATCTTCTGGAATCCCTAGCAGAGCTCAGGGCTCCTGCACCCTGCACGTCCCCAGGCGCCCCCAAGTGGACCAGATCCTCACCATAAGAGCCTGCATCTCCGCACCAGTTAAGGTCATCCGCAATGTAACCCATCAGTGTGTCTTCCAGGGTGAACATATCTCGCTGGACCTTCGTGTACTGGTGCGCCAACTCCTTGGTTTTGCTCCAAAAGACTGTCTAAGAGAGAATAAAGACAATCTATTATTGAGATCAATTTACTAAGTCAAAAAAACTCCACCGAATTTGCATCTTTTTAAATGAAAGAAAACATAGGAAACATCAGAATAAATCACCTATAGTAAGAGTAGGTGTTGCGGGTTTCACGGATCTCTGTGTGTGAGAATGAGAGAGAGTACATGTGTGGAGGGTGTGTGTGTGTGTGTGTGTTCTCTAGGTCATGATGTAAAATGAAGTTATTATTCTGGATTGCAGGGAAAAAAGTCTCAAAGCCACTGATCAAAATCTTATAATAAACCTAAGCTCCAAACACATCTGGGGGAGGCATTAGGTAGTCCCAAATTCCTAAAGTTCTCGGCAAAACAATTTTTTCTAAGTGCTATTTTCTGGGAGAAGTGCCCTTTGATTCTTAAACAGCTCCATAACCCCTGCTTTTTTCCCCGAAATTCCCCTATCCCCTTACAAAAAAAGGAAAAGAACAAATATAGTGAGTTTTTGCAGGGTCCCTTGTAAAGGTGCAGAAAGTCAAATTTCAGAACAATCTTCTGCTCCATGGATCTATTCATTCTTAGTAGGAGGCAGTGGAGGTTTGAAGCCGGGGCCCTGGAGTCATGCTGCCTTATGAAACCCAGCATCACTGCTCACTGGCTGTCTGACCTTGGACAACCAAAGAATTGCTAAGCCTCACATTCCCCATCTGTAAAAGGTATTGATGATAATTGTAAGGAAGTCCTGAGATGCTGAGATGAAATGAGACAATGCAAATAAGGTGTTTGTCCCGTGTCTGTGGGCAGTCACTTATTCAGCCAGTGTCCCCTGGTGATGATTTACCAGCAGCTACTCTGTGTTGGGCTTTGGGCTTGGTGTACACCCCGGAGTTCCATAGTCGCTCCAGCTCTAACAATGGGAGGAGACTGTAATTGTGGCTGTCTTAAGGGCTTCGTGAAGATGATTTGGGGCACATTGAATTTTCACTTTAAACACTGACTTTAGAAAGGATGCACTCCATTACAGACCTTTTCCAGTATAATTAATGTATTAAAACCCAGGCCTCTATGGCTCTAAATCTTGGGCCATTTACATTTCAACTGGTCACTTTCAAGACCATCAAACTTGAGTAATCACTGGCCACCTAAACTTGCCACGCCTCAGTTTTCTCTCTAGTGAAATGGGATTGCTGATGTCTGACCTACCTATTCCACAAGTTGACTGTGAAAACCTAACAGAATAAAGGTTCAGAAAGTCATTTGGAAGCAAAAAAAGGCCCTCAGCAGATGCAAAATGGCATTGTCCTCATCATCATCATCGGAGGTCAGGGAGAGTTTTGCAGTTCTATAAGGTGGATTATTTTTGTTTGGATTGGGTTGGGGTTTGTGTTAGGTTTGTTTTGCCTGATTTTTGGCCGACTCTCCTTTCCTCTTTCTCTGTCCCCAGTTCTCTCTCCAGTCCCCAGATGTTCTAAATCCCAATGACATCCTGGTCTCCCAATGGACCCCAAGCTCCCTCCCTGCCAACCATGCCTACATCCTAATAAACAGATTTTCCTCTTCCCTCATCCTGGTCAAAATGTAGTCCCATGACCTCTTCCCTTTGACTTTTATCTTCAGTTTTCAAATCCATAACTTGACCCAGTTACCTTGTCACAAGGCACCATTTGATTCACCAGCTTCATCAGTGGGTGGTAGTCTTCCTCTGTCGCACTGCAGGGGTCCTTAGAGATAAATGCATTCCTGAATGCCTCCCTGATCTTTTGGCAGTCTCTATCTCTGTGAGATAAAACATGGGAAATAAAATAAAAGATGAATAATTAGATTTCAAACATATGTTTAGAGCATAATTACCCCCCAAAAATATCTGTGTGCCAGGTGGTTCATATACACTGTCACGTCTCATGTGTACAAGAGTTTTATGAGATGAGCATCACCCTCCCTGCCCTACAAGGTCCCTGCACTCGTGGGGCTTACTCTCTGGTTAGAGAGACAGACAGTATACAAACAAGCAGATACGCTAACGAAATAAGTATGGATTATGATAAGTATGCAGGAAATCAGTGGGGAATATTGAAGCAATGACCACTGGTCTGGAGAGGGCTCCCTGAGACTAAATGTTGAGAAGGAGTGCATTCCAGACAGAGGGTGTCACAAGTGCAAAGGCCCTGAGGCAGAAAAGAACTTGCTGATTTTGAGGAAGTGAGAAAAGAACAAAGGGAGCGGTGGTGAGAAATCAACAAAAATAATCAGTCTTTCAGACAAGGAAACATTTCAAATTTTACCTAATTACCATGGGAAGGCAGTGGATAGGTTTAAGCATGGAAGTGACCTCATCTGATTTTGGGTTTTGAAAAAGTCACTCTGAGAAACTCCGTGCCAGCCCCAAAGATGGAGCAAAGTCTCTGGAATAAGAATTCCAACCCCATGTCCTCTCCAAACAGCCCCTGGCAGTGAAAAGGCAGGCTGGCAAAGCAGCAGAGATGGACGGGAGGGAGGGATGCTGGAGAAGATTGCAGCTGGACCTTCCCTTCTGTGTCTGTGTTAATTAGTGCACCTGAGCCCATCATTTCCTGGGGGGAAGGAAGTGGGTTTCCACTGGGAGTGCTCAGACATGGTTATCAGGACACACTCCAGCCTTTGGACCCGGCATCCCAAATACAGTACCAGGTCAGGCAGCTAAACCTGGGGGAGTAAAGACGAGCCCCTCATTTTCTATTCCCTCTGAGCCTGCTCTGGCCCTGCAGGGCACGAACAAAGCAGCCATTCCAGAGGGTCTTTTGCCTTCCCAACTCAGGCTGGCCAAGTCGAGTGGATTATTCCTCCTGATAAGCCAGGGAATCAGAGGATACCTGTGAGACACAGGGCCTTACACCAAAGCCACCCTGTGTATGTTGGAGACTCATCTTCTCAGTCCAAAATAGCTGCTCCAGTTCCGGCCATCATGACTACATTGCAGCCAGCAGGAAAGGTTAGGGAACAAGAAAGGAGGAGAAGGAAGAGAAGGGAGAAGTAACCGCAGCAATGGCCATGTGCCAGCTGCCTTTTAAGGACACGTGCTAGAAGATGTTCTTGCTATTTGCTCTTATCATATTTGCTAAAATGTAGTCATGGGCACACTTTGCTACAAGGCAAGATGAGAAAGGCAGCCTTTAATGTTGATGGCCATTCCACATCAAAAAGTACAGTTTTACCACAATGAGATATCACCTCACACCTGTCAGAATGGCTATCATCAAAAAGAACACAAACAACAAATGTTGGTGAGGGTGTGGAGAAAAGGGAACCATCCTACACTGTTGGTGGGAATATACATTGGTGCAGCCACTGCAGAAAACAGTACGGAGGTTTCTCAAAAAACTAAAAATAGGACTACAGTATGATGCAGCAATTCCACTTCTGGGGATATATCTGAAAAAAATCAAAAACACTAATTTGAAAAGATACATGCACCCCAGTGTTCATAGCAGCATTATTTACAAGTTCCAAGATATGGAAGGCCCTAAGCGTCCATCAACAGATGAATGGATAAAGAAGATGTGGTGTATACATACACAATGGAATGTTACTCAGCCATGAACATGAATGAAATTTTGCCATTTGGAGCCATATGAATGGACTTGGAAGGCATTATGCTAAGTGAAGTAAGTCAGACAGAGAAAGACGAATACTGTATGATCTCACTTATAAGTGGAAGCTAAAAAATGCAACAAACGAGTGAATACAACAGAAAAGAAGCAGACCCACAGATACAGAGGATAAACTAGTGGTTACCAGTGGGGTGGAGGGACAGGCAATATAGGGGTGGGGGAGTGGGAGGTACAAACTATTGGATGTAAGGTAGACTCCAGATGTATTGTACAACATGGGGATATAGCCAATATTTTATAATAACTGTACATGGAAAGCGACCTTTAAAATTTGTATAAAAAATTAAAATAAGAAAAATCCCAAAAATTTAGAATAAAAAAATCATGAAAGCACAGTTTTAATTCTAGAGAAGGGACTGGCCTGCAGGCTCTGTCCCAGGAAGGTACCACCATTGTCCCATTTTACTGATAAAGAGGAAACTTTAAGGCTGTGAATTTAACCAATGTGCCCGAGGTAACATGATCAGTAAGTGGTAAAGCGGGATTGGACCCCAAATCTGTGGGTGCCTCCCACATGGCTACAGCCTTACCGGGCAGGCTATTAAACTGTTCCAGCCTGTTGTCTTCATCTGTAAGAGGGAGATAAGAATACTTCATGCCTGGGAAGTTTTGGAGGATTAAATGAGATAACACTTGGCTTGTCCCCCGGGCCCCCGGTTCTTTCATGGACGCCCCTCCCCTTCCCCAGCATGCATGGGACCGTTCACCTGCATCACTGCTGACCTGTGAAAGCTCTGCCGGGAAACCATTATCCACCTGGCTCTGCCCATACATTATATATGTAAGAGAAAAACGTTCTTACATAATGTACTTCGACATCAAAGTTTACGGGGCACCATCACGGGAAGTTTAGAGCAAAGGTGTTTGGAGGCTGTTTTACTTTAGAAGACCATGTTTTACTTCAATTCATGTAATGCAGTGGCCCTCACAGGAATTTCCTGTTCTGATCCCAACTCCCTCGTAAACTCTTCTGCCTCCCTCCTCAGCCACAAAGAGTGGAAGAGGAGAGACATCTCCTTGATGTGGAAGGACAAGAGAATTTTCCACCACAAAAAAACTGGCAGTTCAGTGAAATCACCACGCGCTGGGCACCTACCATACACCAGATGCTTTCACCACCAAAAACGGGAGAACTCACAGATCTCCGAGAAGATTTTTATGCTTTTTAGGTATATAGATGCCTTCAAGACACATTACCTTAAGAATTCAAGAAACCCCAGGTTAAAAATTAAAAGTTTTTATGCTTTTTAGGTATATAGACCCCTTCAAGACACATTACCTTAAGAATTCAAGAAACCCCAGGTTAAAAATTAAAGTTTCTTGTTTAGAAGGAGCAGAGTTTAGAACATCAGAGTTGAAACAGATCTTGGAAGAGTTTATAACTCATCCATCTTCCCTTTCACTGTCTGAGACCAGAGCCTCCTACATGCCCCAAAAGTGAGAGGAAATGGGGAGAGGTTATGAGAAGGTTGGGGACAGGCTTTATGAAGCCACTTTTCATCCTTAAAATCTGGGGTGGGGGGTAATAAATTTGGAGTTTGGGATTAAAATATACACACTACTAGAAATAAAATAGATAACCAACAGGGACCTACTGTATAGCACAGGGGACTATACTCAATATCTTGTGATAACCTATAATGGAAAAGAATCTAAAAAAGAATATATATCTATACATATATACATATATAAACAATCGCTTTACTGTATACTTGATACTAACACGACATTGAAAATCAGCTATATTTCAACAAAAATTTTTAAAAAATCAAAAGTAAACATTTCACCGTGGATGAGCAATAAGCATTTTAATTGGTAGATAGGTAGAAAGATAGATGGATGGAAAGAAAGATAGAGGGAATTCCCTGGCGGGCCAGTGGTTAGGACTCCACACTTCCACTGCAGGGGGCACGGGATTGATCCCTGGTCAGTGAACTAAGATCCCGCATTCAACGCTGCACAGACAAAAAAAAAAAGAAAGAAAGAAATATAGATAGATAAAAATAAAAAGAAATTAGGACGGAGGGTACAGAGATGTCCGCAGTACTCATTCATACATGTCATTGCAGACATGGGTCTCAAGTTCACAAGTGTGGCTGGAAAAATGTGAGCCCTTAATTTAGTTATTTTTATTTGCAAAGCCCACGGTCCTCATTTTTGTCCCCCCGGGTAGAGCACTCTTCCATCAAATCAAATGGCAGACAAGCAAAAGCTGTTTCGAGTGAGCAGGCTGGTTTCAAGGAAACAGAGGGCCTCAGGATCCCTGCGTCCTGCGGGGATGGAAGCAGATGTCTCTAGCTAAAGAGGCAGCGTGGGAGAAGTAAGAACCATTTCTGAGAGTTCAGTATCGCTCTTCTCTTCAATAGCTCCTCTGTTCCAAAATTAGAGGCTTTAATTGTGACACTTCTAGGGCGGCCTACCCTTCACTGTGAAGGGAATTGTCAGCCCAGCGGGCTGTTCCTGAGAACTCAGGCCATGCCTGTGGCCCCTACACATGGTCACCTGGCCCAGAGGGTTGTTGGGCGTCACCGGGTCTTGTGAACTCTGGCCGCACATGAGGATCCCCTGGAGAGCTTTGGTAAACACACAGTGCCTGGCTCTGGACCAACCAAGGCAGGGTGAGGGAAGGGGAAGAGAGCAGAACCTGTAATTTTCCAAAAGCTTCTCATTCCCACCTCCTCCCAGACCCCTGGAAACAGCCCTCCTACTTCCTGTCTCAATGAATTTGAAGACTGTAGTTACCTCCTATAAGTGGACTCAGACAGTATTTTTCTTTTTGTGACGGACTTATTTCACTGAGCATAATTACCTCACGGTCTGTTCATGTTGTAACATGTGTCAGAATGTCCTTTTTTCAGGCTGAATAACATTTCATCGTAGGTATTCACCACAGTTTGTTTATCTCTTCACCCATCATGGGCACTTGGGTTACTTCCTCCACCCATCCTTTCATTCCACGAATATTTACCGAGGGCCTACTGCTAGCTTCACGACAGACACAGGGCTAAAAAGATAAATACACACCATTTCTATCTTCAAGGCACTCATGTCAAGGTCTAGAGCAGACAAAGAACAAAACTCATCACAACTAAAGCACTGGTGGCTTGCCCAAGGCACTAAAATTTGCAAACACAATGAAGAGTAGAACATTTTCCCATTTTCTACTACCGAGGATAGAAACAGATTTAAAAAAGAAAAACAAAAACTTGATTAAATGTGAATCAGGATCCTCATTTGGAGAATGATTTTTCTTTGTTTTCTCCCCCAATTGTGACACACGCAAAATCGATATATGTTTATAACTTCGGTGGGTTTCTCTTTGACCACCTGCTGGCTTTGCTTTCTTTGGTGGGTTCCAGAGTGATTGGTGATTTGTAGCCAACAAAAAAGAGATGCTTTATAGGGTGCCTGTGCTCAGCGGAATATAAAGCAGTCTTTGAACAAAGTTTTTACACTTTGGAGCTTGGAATAGTTTGGGTGATGTTTATTTTACATTAAGTGGGAAAAGTAGGTCTAAACTTAGAGAAATAGAAAAAGAATGGCAGCAAACTGATCACTGGAGTTGTCTCTGGGAAGAGAAATAAAGGGGAATTTCCACTTTCATCCTATACTTTTCTGTTGGCTTACAACAGAAATGGATTCTTGTATTATGCAAGTAACCTAGAAAAGAAGAGGTTAAATTTTTTTTAACTGAAGATCTGGTATGATTACAATCAATTTTTAAAAAGTGGAAAAAACCCCCACAGTAATCAAACCGTGTCTTAAAAATAGTAATATCTTGTTGCTAGGAGTATAAGGGTTGTTTTGTGACGTTTTCTTCCCTATATTTTGAATGTTTCTATAATAAGCATATATTACAATGGGAGGCATGGCAAAACTTTCATTTTCTTTTCAAGTTGCTTGAGCTGTTAGACCAAGCATTTGAGACTCTTGGAAGGTCTTAGAACATGGGAACAGCTCAGGTCCAAACCCCCGTGGTCGCCACCTACCATTTCTGTGCCGTCTCCCACATCTCTGGGCCAAAAGGTGACACTTCTCATTCCTCATCTAGTTCAGTTCAACACCAGGGGAGACCTAGTGTTGGTGACCCAGACCCATTTCTCAAGACCTAATGACATGAAATATGGGGTGAGGTGAGAAGAGGGCCATGTACCTCTTCCAGGGCATCTTTCTTTCCACGCTAAAGACTTCCTTGCATCCTTAAGCAAAATCGGATTGTCAGATCACCCTCTCACTTATCCCAGGTTGTACCCAGAATCAAACTTTGTGAATAATTTCAAGGAGACGGGTCATTGAGAAGCTCAGACAAAGCAAGGACAGGTCGGGGCATCCTGTATAGCCCCCAGGGTCCATCCTGTCCTCCTTCCTGGCCCAGAATGATAGATGAAGTTACCAAATGAGGTTTTGCAAGGTTCCTCACACAGCCAGAAGGAGTGAAGTGATGAGGCATCTCCATTTTATTCTCTGGAGAATTCTACAGCTTCCATGATTTTTCAGGGACTCAAACCTCACACATACTGCATTTATTTTCTATCAGCGATCCTTTAACAAATGACATCCTGCTGAGGGCATTCAAGAGATAAGTCTCTTCGGGCTTCCCTGGTGGCGCAGTGGTTGAGAGTCCGCCTGCTGATGCAGGGGACACGGGTTCGCGCCCCGGTCCGGGAAGATCCCATATGCTGCGGAGCGGCTGGGCCCGTGAGCCATGGCCGCTGAGCCTGCGCACCTGGAGCCTGTGCTCCGCAACGGGAGAGGCCGCAACAGTGAGAGGCCCGCATACAGAAAAAAAGAAAAACAAAAAAGAGATAAGTCTCTTCATTCTAACCAATATCACTAGCGTATCTGCCCAGAGGGCCAGTTGTCAAGGAGATCCCAGCAGCTCACTGGCCTTCCTTTAATTCCCTCACGGGCATCCCTCTTCCTAAATAAGTAAAGCCAGCTACTTTAGCTCCTTCCTCCCTGGGGCCCAGAGTGCACCAGGTTGTATGTGTGTGGAGACGGTGGTGATGAAAAAGAGAAAGTCAGCCTTGACACGTGGGAGCTGGCCTGGCACTGGTAGGAAGGCCTTGGTGTTCTCCTGTGGACCACAACTCCAGGACAGTGGCATCAGGTAAGGTCACTGTGTGACCATAACAGCACGCCGTGTGAACAGACAAAAGCAATGTCCAAACCGCACACACACAAATGAAGTGACCCAATATCCATTCGTTGTGGCTCATATGAGCGACTGCTGCTTCTTTACCAATTACAGCTTCAGCTTTCCTTCATTCTTCCAGCCTGATAGATAAGATTTATTAAGATTCCCTCTCACAGAATTACCCCCTTCCCCTCTGCTTCCTGGCAGCAAAGCCAGCCTCCTCGAACCTTTGCCAAATCTCATAAAATAAGCCTGAATCTTACCAGTCCTTTCTACCATCCTCAGTCAGAGCCCTGCCCTGCCCCTCTGGGTCCCTATGGTGAGCGCTCAGTCTTCTTGCAAAGAGCAATACAACCACCTTGTTCAACCACCGTGTAGTGGCTGGTCTTGTGGTTTGGGGGAGGTATTGATGGTAACCCACCGTCTGAATGGGACATTACAGAATCGAAAGGCCTGTAAAAATCATCACAGCTTCATCAGTGTTTATGCCTGACAAGCTCCAGGAGCAGCTTCTGAAAGACATGATTTGTTAATAAGCAACTTTCCGTGTTGAGCTGCACTCTCAGCCTGACAGCTGTTTTCTGTTTGCCTCCTTAACTGGTGACCTGGAGGCTCAAGGCATGCAGGCCGGGCACAGATGTCAGGATTCAAGGTCACTGGGGTGTGCTCCCCCTTCCTCCCACTCAGCTCCTTCCAGCAGATGCCATTACTTATCCCCCGAGAGTATTCCCTCTTGTTCACTTCCTACCCCTTCTCCCTCCCTCTGACCCACCTAGGTAGGTTGTCTCCTGTGCCCAGAAGTCATGCTAGAAGGAGAAAGGAGGGGGCATGACACCACAGAGCACTCACCCTGTGCCAGGCGCTGCGCTTGGCGCTCACTTTGTATGCATCCAATTTAACTCTCACACCAGCCCCATGGGGGGCAGGGGTACAATCCCCTGCTACTGAGGCTCAGAGCTTAGTTAACTTGCCCAAAGCCAGTCAGCAAGTGGCACAGCTGCCTTAGGTCCAAACTCTGCTCTCCCTGCTAAACAATGCTGCATCCCACAGGAAATGTTAAATCATGTCCCTACCTATCCCCAGAACGAAGTGGGTCCTAACAGAAAGGAGGACCCAAGACCCCAGAGGGGTTGTCGTTTCCCTGTAGGTCAAATGAGAATTTGAAGACCAGAATAGGGACAGAAAGTAAGTGGAATAAGAGGGGACGGGGCAGAAAGTGTTAAAGTTTTATGCTAAAGCGAAGAAAACAAAAAAACAAACCAAAAAAAGATATATTTGGTGGTTAAATCCATTTTGTATGCTGTCAGCCTAGTTCAGGCTTCATAACTCTGTAATGTCACCTCTCTCTAAACCTACATCCTTCCCGTAAATGACAATTATATTTCAAAGTCCCCATCAACGCAGCAACATCACCTTCGTAATGTGTTGCTCCCCGGGGAAAGTGCTCACATCCCAAACCCTCTTCCTTAAAAGCACTTGAATCTCAAGGGGTAATTACACTCAGTCTGTGAATTTTCCTGCTGTTATGTCCTGCAGGGCCGCTTGTCTTGGACCAAAGAAAACGTGCAGGTTAACTCAGCGATGAAGTCTCAAATTTGAGGCTGCTGGAAGCCTGCATTGAAGGTGAAGACTGCCACCTAGTGGAGGAAGGGGGTAATTGTCAGGGTTCACTGAGGCAATTAGGACTTCCCTAAGTAGGATCTTAAAATCAGACTCTTCCGGCTGAAGGAAAGCTCAGAAATCATTAATTCATCAATCTGGCAAATATTTATTGAGCATATACTATGTTCCAGGCGCGTTTATGAGTAAGTAAGATATACCAGTGAACAAAATACACAAGAGTCTCTGTCCTGTGAGAATTCCATTTTACCAGAGCAAGACTGACAATAAACCAATTTTCAGCAAGACTGACAATAAAGATAATGAATGTTGTAGAGTATCCTAGAAATTTATAAATTCTATGAAAAAAAGGAAAAATAGAATAGGATAAGGGTGTCAGAGGTTATGGGGGAGGAGGTGTCTGTTTTTGGCATTAAACAAGTAGGACAGTAGATGACCTTTCAGCAAAGAATTGAAGGAAGCAAAGAACTTAGTCATACAGACATCCAAGCAAACAGCGTTCTGGGCAGAAGCAACAACCTTCCCAACAGCCCGAGTGCCTGGTGTGTTCAAGAAACAGTAGAGAAGCCAGTGTGGTTGGAGCATAGTGAGCAAGGTGGACAGTAGATAGAAATGAGGTCAGAAAGGTAATGCTGCCCCACTGAGTAGAGTTTCATAAGCTACTCACGGTGAACTGAGGAGCCATAGAGGATACTGAGCACAGTAGGTACATGATATTACTTAAGTTTCAAAAGATTTCTCTGACTGCTTTGTTGAATATAGTCTGAAAGAGGGAACAGGCAAAGAAAGGTAGACCAGTAATCCGGGCAAGTGCCCATGGTGATTTGGACCAGGGTGGTAGCAGTGATGATGGTGAGAAGTGATAGATTCTTGATTCATTGTAAATTTCCTAACAGATAAGATGCATGGTGTTAGCGAAATAAGGAGTCAATGATAATTCCAGGGTTTGGGGCCTGAGACACTGGAAGGATGGGGTTGCCATTAACTGAGATCGAGAAGGCTTTGGGTCGAGGTATTGATCAGGATACATAATATACTGTGTAGTATATATTATAACATTTGCTATATATGAAATACTACATACTATATACTATATATTAAAATTATATTCTACATATTATATCAAAGTAGGATATATACATATATAATTATAGGAATGCAAAAATGGGAATTATTGAGCCATAAATTTAACAAAATATATGCAAGACTTGTACTCTGAAAACAAAACATTGCTGAGAGAAATTTTTAAATGACTAAGAAAATAGAGAGATATCCCATATTCATGGGTTGGAAGGCTCAATATTAAGATGTTACCAAATCACAAGTCAAAATTTCAGCATGCTTTGTTAAAAATATTGGCAAGTTGATTCTAAAATTTATGTGAAAATACAAGCTAGCCAAAGCAATCAAAGGAAAAAAGCTGGAGGACTTATATTATTCGGCTTCAAGGCTTGCTAAAGAGCTTCAGTGATCTAGACAATATAAGAGTTGTGAAAGGCTAGCTATAGATCAAGGAAATAGAACAGAGAGTTCAGAAAGAAACCCATACATACATGGTACTGTAGAGTGAATTTTGTGTCCCCCAGAATTTGTAAGTTGAAATCTATTTCCCAAGGTGATAGTATTTGGAGATGAGGCATTTGGGGTAATTAGGTTATGAGAGTGGAGCTATCATGAACGGGATTAGCATCCTTATAAAAGAGACACAGAGAGCTCCCCCCTCCCTTCCTCCATGTGAAGACCCAGAGAGAAGGAGGCCATCTTTGAACTAGGAAGTAGGTTCTCAGCAGACACTGAATCTGCTGGCATCTTGATCTTGGACTTTCAGCCTCCAGAACTGTGAGAAATAAATTTCTGTTGTTCATAAGCCACCCAGTCTGTGGTGTTCTGTTATGGCACCTGGAATTGACTCAGACATGGTCAACTGACGTTCAGGAAAGGAGTCAAAGAGATTCAGTGGGGAAGAGAAAGATTTTTCAATAAATGATACTACAGCAAATAGGTTTTTCATATGTGAAAAAAATGAAATTGACCCTTATTTCACACCATACACAAAATTAACTAGAAATGGATCAAAGACCTAAAGCACAGTTATATAAGAAAAAATGAACAAGTTGGACCGTATAAAGATTTAAAAAACAAACTTTGCTTTTTAAAAGACTCCATTTAAGAAGATGAAAAGGCAAGTCATAAAGTGGAAGTAAATATTTTCAGGATACATCTGATAAAGGACTTGTATTCAGAATACATAAACCACCTACAACTCAATGATAAGAACTAAAACCTAATTTTTTTAAGATTGGGAAAAGATTTGAATACATACTTCAATAAGCCCATGAGATAATGTTCAACATCATTAGCCATGAGGAAAATGCAAATTAAAACCACCATTAAAATACCACTGCAAAGCCATCAGAACACTTCTAACAAGGAAGTGTAACAACTAGAATATTCATACCCTGATAATGAACACATAAAACTATACAATTACCTTGTGAAACAGTTTAGTAGTTTCTTAAATAGCTAAACTACATGGTTCAGCTATTTCATTTTTGGACATTTACCCAGGAAAAATGAAACCACGTGTCCACACAGTAACACCTTGATTTCAGACTTCTGGCCTCCAGAACTGTGAGACAATAAATTCCCACTGTTTAAGCCACCCAGTTTGTGGTACTTTGTTATGGCAGCTCTAAGAAATTAATACACCCAGTAAAGGTGAAAATGACATACTCTATGAATTTGGAATTCTGCCTCTAAGTAAACATCTTAGAAAAAAATCATAAGCGCAAGTAGACATGTATATTTTAGCATTGTTTATGTCAGCAAAAACTGAGAGTAAGGGAATCTATTAATAAGTGTAGGTTACGGTCATTCAGCAGCGTACTATACAGCAGTTAAAATTAATGAACTAGTGCTCATATAGCAACATGAATAAATCTCTAAAATAGTGTAATCAAAATCACCAAAACATATTGGTAAGTGGAAAAAGCAAAGGTTATTCTACAGGGCAAAAACACAAAATAAATACAAATTAAAATTAAAATTCAGTAACATCTTCCCTTATTAGATTGTCAAAAATCAGAAAGTTTAAAAACATCCTGTGTAGTGAACGTATGAGGAAATAAACTCTCATTGCCTCATGAAGAGAATTGCCTTATAAAGAGAAATCTGGCTATGTTTTCAAAATGTAAAATGGTATATTTTTTGACTTAGTGATTCTGCTTCTAGGATTCTATCTTACATCTCCAAGTATTTTATTGCAGCATGGTTTGCAATATATTGCAAAAGTTTTAAAACAACCTAAATGTCCATGAGTACAAGTCTAGAATATGGTGAATCTATACAGAGGAATATTATTAGAATGAGACAGAACTACATTGATAATCAAGATAAACTGTTAAGTGAAAAAAAACTGAGACAGAAGAGAGGATGTGTATAGAAAAAAAGAATACATGAATATACACTTATATAGTCAGAGAACATTTCTAGAAAGATACAAGTGAAACAAGTAGTATTTGCCTCTGAGAAAGAAGAAAAGAAAAGTGAGGGGGGAGGTATTTTGATTTTATCTATAGCATGTTATTTCTTTTAAAACTAGGGAATAAAAGATCTGACAGAAATATGACAAAAGTTTTATTGTCTGTTAATTCTGCACGATGTGTAAATGGCTAGTTGTAACATTGTTCTATGAATATTTCAGTGCATTTAACATTTTCATAACTTAACATGTTTAATTTTTTAAGAAAAGAATGGAGAGGAGATATGACCTGGGGAATAAGGAATATTGAAGAAGGAGAAAGTAGTCCCTTGAATGGGAAGAATGAAGAAAACTAGACCTGTCAAATACAAAAAGTACAATTTTTAGCTGTAAAGTGATATGTTCGGGCTTCCCTGGTGGCGCCGTGGTTGAGAGTCCACCTGCCGATGCAGGGGACACGGGTTCGTGCCCCGGTCCGGGAAGATCCCACATGCCGTGAAGCGGCTGGGCCCGTGAGCCATGGCTGCTGAGCCTGCGCGTCCGGAGCCTGTGCTCCGCAATGGGAGAGGCCACGCCGGTGAGAGGCCCGCATACCGCAAAAAAAAAAAAAAAAGGATATGTTCATAACCTTGGTTTCCAAAGCACCTTTTAAAATTTTTACCAAGAAGTATTAAAACATGAAATCAGATCCCCAAAATGCAATTAATTGTCTTTCATCTAAGTCTCACATCGTCCTTTGTAGTTTTAAATCTCTCCCAGTTTCAACTGTATGTCTTCCGTCTTTCTTTACTCTTAAAGAATCCCCAAGGAGATTTCATTACTGCTCTAGACAACTTAATTCATAAACAGATGTTTCCTCCTAGAAACCAAGATAATGCAGGAAGCAAATTTATTATGAATTTCACAATATTTACACCATGAAGTACCAAAACCAGAAATGACTTTACAACATTTGCTTGTTAGTCATAATAAGAGAAAACAAACCTTTGAACTATCAAGACAAATCTGGACCATGGCCAAGTAACTGCGTTGGGGGAATTGTTAATATCTCTTCAAATCAAGCTTTACTAATTGCTTCAAAAACATCCAAAGACTAAAGAGGTAGGCAGCTTTCTGCTATGTGGATATGTCATGTTTGATACAGCAGGTAAGAAGTGGAGAACTAAATTTAGCAATTCTTGAAATGCCTCATTATGGAAGAAATTTGAATTATGTCTATAAAACTACTAAGCTAAAGCCATTCATTTAAGCAGGTCTATAGCTTCCTTTTGTGAAGCTCCTTACTTTTTTTTTTTTAATTGTGGTATACCCCACTATTTAGAATTCCACTTGGGGGGTTAAGTGATTTTGTATTCTTCACTATATTTTAAAAATATTTTTCCAAGTATTCTAAAATGGGCATGTTTTACTTTTATAATTAGAAAAAAATGTCATTGGAAGAAAAAAGAATGTCATTCTCACGCTCTATTTATTCTTCAAGTTTCTGACCTCAGTTTTCACTTTATTTTTTGTCTTTAATAACAAGATTCTCATCATCCCCCTGCTTCCAGAGCAGGTATTTACTGGTGATATTTTTTTGAAAAAGATGAGCCCCCATTCCCGACTCATATCAACTATGAAAACTCGTGGATATAATCAATCCTTCCCTTCCAAGCCCTTAGTCTTTGAAACACACACACACACAAACACACACCACACACACACACACACACACACACACGAAAACAATTCTTGATTCATCTCTCATTCAGTTTCCTGTTTTGTTCTCACCATCTTGCATCTGTTCTTTCCACCACAGTTCATTTAAAGAAAATGTTGTCCTGGTTGTTTTCTAACCTGATCTAGGTCTAAGGCAAGACCTTACATCTTTTTTTACATAAAGATGTAAAAAAAAAAAATGTTGCTGAATTTGTTATTGGCAGGACAATTGTCAAAGACCTAAGGAAACTGTAGAAATCTAGAAGCATTCTTTATATATATATATATATATATATATATATATATAAATTTACTTATTTTATTTTTGGCTGCATTGGGTCTTCATTGTCACATGCAGGCTTTCTCTAGTTGGGCTTTCTCTAGTTGCTGCAAGCAGGAACTACTCTTCGTTGTGGTGCGCGGGCTTCTCACTGCGGTGGCTTCCCTTATTGGGGAGCAAGGGCTCTAGGCACGCGGGCTTCAGTAGCTGTGGCACGCGGGCTTAGTAGATGTGGCACACGGGCTTTGTTGCTCCACAGCATGTGGGATCTTCCAGGACCAGGGATCGAACCCGTGTCTGCTGCCCTGGCAGGCAGATTCCTAACCACTGCACCACGAGGGAAGCCCAGGAAACATTCTTTACTTAGACAACTTCTCAGTCGACTTTAAAGAAGCTGGCTCTCAAACCCCAATTTCTTCCATCTTGAATCCCTCCTTATCCATCCAACCAGCACACTATTTCTGCTCTCCTTTCCAGCAAGACCCCTGGCGAGAGCTGTCTATGTACAGTCTCCAATTTCTCTCTTCCCACCTTTTTCTTGAATCCATTCCAGACAGGCTTTCACCATGACCACTCTTCTAAAACTGATCTTGTCAAAGTCATCAATCCATTGGTCAATTTTTAGTTTTCATCTTACTTAACCAGTCGGAATCACTTGAATAAGACAATTAACACTTCCTCCTTATAAAACATCTGCTTGAATTTCTCTGCACAGTTGACTTCCTCATTTATATCTCCAGCCCAGACCTCTCCCTAGTACCCTAGACTCAAAGAAACCAGCTTCCTATTCAATATCTGCACTTGATTGTCAATGGACATTGCAAAACTACTATGTACAAAGCCAGACCAGTGTTTTCTTTCCCAACTTGCTTCAGCCCAGTAGTTCCCTTTCTGATAAATGGAAATTCATTTTTCTGGTAACTCAGCCCACAAATCTCATTTCTTCTTTTTCTCTAACATCCCATACACAAGTCCATAGCAAATCACATGGAATCTACTTTCAAAATGTATCCAGAATATTTCCCCTTCTCATCACCATCCATCACTATCCAAGTCTCAATCACCTCTCACCTGAACTGCTACAAGAACTCCATGGCCTCCATGCTTCTGTCCTTGCCCCACTACCATCTATTTTCAACCCAACAGCCAGAAGGATGCCTTTAATAAGGTGTCAGACAGTGGTACATGCTCTATACATCACTATTCATCACTAGTGGATGTATCCTATATCCTAAGGACAAAAAGAACCATAAAGACATTTAGATATTTTGTTAGTAATAATAATAATACATACATACATATTATTTGTATATATGAAAACGAATACATAATTATATTAATGTTATTAGGAACCAAGCTTTTTAGGGTCAGAGAAAACAGATACAAACATAAAATTTAGGAATTCCCTGGTGCGTCTCAGGGCTCATCCCCTGGGATCACGGGTGTTTGGAGGCGGAACTGATCTCAGGCACACAGATGACAATCGCCGCTCCCCTGTCCGCCTTTGGCAGCCTGAGAAGCAACGTTTTACTTCCCAGCTTATTCTGCTTTATGTACAACTTCGAAAAATGAGTTTTCCGGGTGAAACCAAGCCCTGAGAATGGAAGTCAAGAAAGCGTTTCACTATGGGGAGAGATTAGAAGCTAGCTGGGAGAGGGCCCGAGGAACCTTCCGGAAAGTTCCGTAGACTGATGTGGGTGGTGTTTCTAGGGTCTGAACGGAATCATTAAGCAGATGCACTTTACCGTGTGTTTTATCTTTAAAATTTTTTTAAGTTGTTACCGCTTTGTTTTGCTTTGTTATTGGATGCTGTGGTCACATTCATTTCAGGGCGCACGAAAAGAATCGGGATGTTGTTTTATAGTAATGAATGAAACTAACTTCAGTGATCGGGCCCTTCAGACACCATCCTCCCACCTCAGGCTCCGCAAGCCACTTCACCAGGTGTCTGTAACTGTCCGGGGCGCTTTTGGGTCAGAGATGGCGAACGCAAACCCCATGAAATGTAGGAAACGCCAGCAACTTCCCGGCTTCTTGGCCGAGTGGGGCTGCGGTCCCAAATGGGGCCGGGCTCCGGGCGTCTCTGACAAGTGTCCGCCAGTTGAGCGCAAGGGCCAAGGAGCAGCGCGCTCGCCACCGCCCGCCTGCACCTCCGGGGACTGGCGCTCGGACTGGCGAGCCCGGACTCCCTACTCAGCACTGCCCCGCGGGCTCTCAGCTGACTCGGAACAGTCGATGCTTTGTTTCAGGCAATCCTGACGGCTACTCGGAGCGCACGGTCCGGCTGTGCCCAGCTGTGCCCAGCCACCACCGCGCGCGGTGCCCCGCCATGCGCCAAAGACGCCGACTCACCTGAGCTCCGGCTGCACCGACTGGGTGTACTTGTAGCATCGCTCCAGGACGATTTCTTGAAAACGGGCAGTGCTGCCCGTCCCATTCCACTTCATGTGCTCGGACGAGTGGCGCCACATCCGGACTCCGACCACCACCGCGATGATCCCCCCCACCAGAAGACATAGAAATATGCAGAGACAGATCTTGGCTTTCTTGGGTCTGGAGTCGGCCATGGGTTCCAACGCGGGTCGCCCGGGCGAAGTTGGAGAAGAGGCTGCTGGAGGCTGGGCAGGCAGGGAGGAGAGAGCTAGCTCGGTTCTGAAACTGCACTTCCCCTTTATCTCTCACTTGCTTTTTCTCCGCTTCCTTTCCCACCCCCATCCCCTCCTTCAAAGTTCTTCGATCGCGGTCGCTCGACCAACAAGGATTTCAAGGTCTTAAAAAGCCTTCGAGACCACCTAGAGGGGTGGGATAGGGAGGGTGGGAGGGAGGGAGACGCAAGAGGGAAAAGATATGGGAACATATGTATATGTATAACTGATTCACCTTGTTATAAAGCAGAAACTAACACACCATTGTAAGGCAATTATACTCCAATGAAGATGTTAAAAAAAAAAAAAAAAAAAGCCTTCAGCACCTACTACAGCCGTTCACTTCCCGACTTCTGAGCAGAGAGCCACCACTTTGACCTTACTTGACAGGAACTCAAAGAACAGACAGAGTACAGCCTTATACTCCTCAGTCATCAGTCGGCTCCCTTTATCAAGCCGCACTTTACACTTTACCCACACCTGCTCCCTGGACAGTGTCAAGGCGACTGTCTGCCTCCGTACCTGTGTACATGCAATGCCTTCGGCCCGCAAAGGAAGGCTCTACCTCTACTTATAACGTTGAGGAATACCTGCTCAGCCCCCTGTAAAGGCTCTACTTAAGCCTTATGCCTTCTCCCCATCGGCATCAGATTAAGCTATGGGTTCAAACTGAGCTCTGGCTGGGTGATGTGGGGTAAGTTACTTGACCTCTCTGTGCTTCAGATGTAAAGTGGACACCATAGCAGTACTCACTTCATGGGGCTGTTATGAGGATTAAATGAGCTCATATTTACGAAGTGTTTAGCCTGGCACATGGTAAGCACTCACTAAGTGTTAGCTATTCCTACCTGCTCCCTGAGGCTGTGGAGGGGATGCAGTTTTGTAATCCATGAGGTGTTGCTTGGAAGTGTCTGTCATGCAGTAAGTACTCAAAGTAGTTGTTCAACAAATAATCCAGTAGCTTTTCCCAGATGCCCCCTGCATCACCTCTCTCAAGGTTTCCTAGCACTAGGAGCATCTGTGACATTTCAGCAGAGACCTAAGGCAAGTGGAAGATCAAGCCAAGAGACTTCCTGGGGCAAACAATTTCCAGACAGAGGGGAGAGCAAGTGCAAATACCCTAAGGCAGAAAAGCCCTTGGCCTGTTCCAGGAGCAGCAAGGATGCCATTGGAGCTGGGGTGCAAGAGTAATGGAGGCAGAGCAGGAGAGAAGTTCAGAGGGTAGGAGGAGGCCAGGTCACCCATGGCCCTGTAGGACAAGATAGGACTTTTTGGACTGTGAATTTTATTTTTAACCTATTCAAGGTCACTGAGTGACTTGATCAGGCATGACATTTTAAAGGCTCAATCTGGCTTCTGCACTGAGAATAAATTGTGAGAAAGCAAGGATAGAAAGATAGAGACCAGTTATGATGACTTTAACCAGGAGAGTAGTAACAAAAGCAGCAAAGAAAAAAGGAAGTTGGATTCTTGATGTAGTTTGAAAGCATAAGCAATGGCATTAACCGATGAGTTGGATGTGGGGTTTACCAGAGAGGGGTCTAAGATGATTTCAGGAATTTTGGCTTGAGTAACTGACCAGAGAAAGGACAGCATTGCCATGTATAGCAAAGGGAGAACTAGGGGTGAAATAGATTCGGTTTGGGGGAAAAGGCATGAAGAAAGAATTTGGTTTTGGAGGTGTTAAGTTTGAGATGCCTATTAGGTCCCCAAGAGCAGACATCGAGTAGCTAATTGGGTATAAATATCTGGTATTCAGGCAAGGGGTCAACCCTGGAGACATAAATATGGGAACCTTTCTCATACAGTTAGTTTTTAAAGCCAAGAGGATAAATGAGATCATGTAGAGAGTGTCTGTGGACACAGAAGGAAAGGGTTCCACCATGGGGCATGTGTGTAGAGAGATCAGAAAGATGAAGAGAGCTCCTGCAGACAGAACTGGGCAGAGAGACCCCTGACACCAGAGGGAGGGCCACTTGGGAGTTACTGGTGCAGTTGGCAAGAGCAGTTTTAGAGGAATGTCCAGGACAAAGCCAGATGTGAGTAGGTTGATGAGAATATGTGAGAAGAGAAGGTGGCTTCAGTAAGTTGGTTGACTTTTTTTGGAAGAGCCTTTTTTGTCAAAAGGAACTGAGGACATGATATTGAGCAGAGACCTGTATAATATGTTTGTAGGATGACAGGGTAACCCAGTGGACAGGCAACAACTGATAATGCAGGAGAGGGGAAATTGCTGGAGCAGAAGAGCTCGCATGTAGGTGAGAGGAATCCCAGGCACGAGCTGGTGTGGCAGGTGCTGCAGCCCTCACAGAAGGAAGGTGGAGGACATAGCTTTGGGGGAGGAGGGCTGGTGGATTTGCTGACAGCGACTACGTGTGGATGGTCGCTTTTTTTTTTTTTACATCTTTATTGGAGTATAATTGCTTTACAATGGTGTGTTAGTTTCTGCTTTATAACAAAGTGAATCAGTTTTACATACACATATGATCCCATATCTCTTCCCTCTTGCGTCTCCCTCCCTACCACCCTCCCTATCCCACCCCTCTAGGTGGTCACAAAGCACCTCGCTGATCTCCCTGTGCTATACGGCTGCTTCCCCCTAGCTATCTATTTTATGTTTGGTAGTGTATATATGTCCATGCCTCTCTCTCTTTGTCACAGCTTCCCCATCCCCATCCCCATATCCTCAAGTCCATTCTCTAGTAGGTCTGTGTCTTTATTCCTGTCTTACCCCTAGGTTCTTCATGACATTTTTTTCCCTTAAATTCCATATATATTGTTAGCATACGGTATTTATCTTTCTCTTTCTGACTTACTTCACTCTGTATGACAGACTCTAGGTCCATCCACCTCATTACAAATAGCTCAATTTCGTTTCTTTTTATGGCTGAGTAATATTCCATTGTATATATGTGCCACATCTTCTTTATCCATTCATCTGATGATGGACACTTAGGTTGTTTCCATCTCTGGGCTATTGTAAATACAGCTGCAATGAACATTTTGGTACATGACTCTTTTTGAATTATGGTTTTCTCAGGGTATATGCCCAGTAGTGGGATTGCTGGGTCATATGGTAGTTCTATTTGTAGTTTTTTAAGGAACCTCCATACTGTTCTCCATAGTGGCTGTACCAATTCACATTCCCACCAGCAGTGCAAGAATGTTTCCTTTTCTCCACACCCTCTCCAGCATTTATTGTTTCTAGATTGTTTGATGATGGCCAGTCGCTTCTGACTGCTTCTCAGTGAATAGAGAAAGTCACCTGCTGAGAGTGGGTGGGGCCAGTGCAGCTCAGGAGACCAGGAGGGAGGATGGGGTGGGGACATCAGAGGTTCCCAGCGTGTTGTTAAGGGGTCAGGAAGCTAAAGAGAAGCCAGTCAGCGAAGGTTTCCTTCTTTTAAGCCATGCTTTGTGACGATGTAGCTTTTGAAACCTAACTC
This sequence comes from Globicephala melas, assembly GCF_963455315.2. Lineage (NCBI taxonomy): Eukaryota > Metazoa > Chordata > Mammalia > Artiodactyla > Delphinidae > Globicephala > Globicephala melas. Next base: position 42,995,473 of record NC_083318.1, on the reverse strand, counting down.
TGGTTACTTTACCCACTCCAACTTCCTGCTTGCTCTAGACACAGAAAGCAGGCATGGAAGCTTCCAGCCTCCAGGGGCACCTCGCCCCCCCAGCCCCTATGGCACTCCAGTCCTGGGGCCCTTCTCTCTGTCTCCAACCAACCGAAGCTCTTCCCTGATGCTGGGCCTTCACAGATGCCATTACCTCCCCATCCCTACCCAACCCCTGCTGAGCTCCTTCAATGTGACTTCCTCAGAAAGCCTTTCCTGACCCCACTGAGCCCCCAAACTGAGTTAGGTCTCCAAGTTGTACACTTTCCTAGCAGAAGAACACAGATGCCAGTGGTTCTCCTGGGACAATACAGAACCCAAAAGCTCTGGTGTGGATCACCCAGACCAGAGAATTTCTTCAAGGTGTCCTCTCCAACTAGACCAGGGTTTGCTTGAGACTAGGTCTGCAGGAATTAAGTCATAGAAAACAAAACTTATGGTTACCAAAGGGGAAAGGGAGGGGGGAGAGATGAATTAGGAGTATGGGATTAACAGATACATACTGTTACAGATTAACAGATACATACTTACATATATATAAAATAGATAAGCAATGATGATTAACCATTGACACAGGGAACAATATTCAATACCTGGTAATAACCTATAATGGAAAATAATCTGAAAAAAACACATATATATATAACTGAATCAGTTTGCTATACACCTGAAACTAACACAGAATTGTAAATCAACTGTATTTCAATAAAAAAAAAAAAAAGCCTCGGGCTTCCTTCGTGGCGCAGTGGTTGAGAGTCCGCCTGCCGATGCAGGGGACACGGGTTCATGCCCCAGTCCGGGAGGATCCCACGTGCCGCGGAGCGGCTGGGCCCGTGAGCCATGGCCGCTGAGCCTGCGCGTCCCGAGCCTGTGCTCCACAACGGGAGAGGCCACAGCAGTGAGAGGCCCGCGTACTGAAAAAAAAAAAAAAAAAAATCTGCGTGCATCACTGAATTATTTTGAGCATTGAATCAGGTAACATATAGAGAGAATAGCTGAGTGACCCCTTAGCAAGTGTTCAACAAAGAAGCACTAATAATGGGGGAGCTGCGTGAGGACAGGAAGGATGGCGGTGAGTCAGAGTAGATTTTCAGAAGGCTTTGGAGAGACAGTAACACTAGATGAGGCTGTGGAAGGGCAAGGAAGGTTTGCAAAAGAGAGAGAGACATGGAAACAGACCTGTAGGGCGAACTGGGGGCAGACGATGGGATATCTGGGGCACCAGAGGAGTGACCACCCCCAGGCCACACACCTGGCTAGTGGAAGTGCTGGTCCTAGAATGTGGGTTTCAAGCTCTTTTTTTCCTTGGTCAGCTTCATTAGTCATTTTTAAATCATTCAACTAATACAATCACATTTAAAAAATTGGAAATAGAGAAAAGAAGAACATTGCCTCTACTCCCATTCCAAAACCCTAACCCAACTACCATTAGCATTTTGGTATTTCTCCTTCCAGCCTTTTTTTCTAATCTCTGACAGCTTTAAAAGTAGTTATAATATATAATATTTTATATATATATATATATTTAAATTTCTGCTCTTTCCTCCTCACTGTGCAAATGTGGTCTCTGCCAGGCCATATATCCTTCCCCAAAACACTAAGCCCAGGCTCAAATCCCAGCTCTCCATCCCTAGGTAGCTCTTTGAGCTGAGCATTTTATCCGGTACTCTCCCAGTGTTCAGGCTGGCTGTAAGAACCTGGGAGTGTACGCATAAAGCAAAGAGCAACCAACTTCCGCGTGGTACAGCCTCTAGAAAAGAGGCTTCCTCCTCTCCCCATGCCTCTCACCAGAAGCCCAGCTCCACAAGAGCTTATGTTTTGTCCTAGCACCAGGACAATGCCTAGTAGGCAGTTGGCACTCAAGCAATGCCTGCAGAATGAACAACTCCCTCTCCATCAGATTCACCAGCTAAAACCCACCCATCAGTGGGCATTTGTTGTTCATCTGAGAAGTAAAGTGCAGTGTTGAAGGGAGGGGAGCGGAGAGGCTATGATTAATTACATAATTCTTTTTCCTCCAGTAATAATTACTAACATCAATTAGTGTCGAATACTTTGTGTACAATAGCCTACAATATTGTCATCATGTAAATATTTTATTATTCCCATATTGCAGATGAGGAATCGGAGGCTTAGAAAGGTAAGCAATTTGGGGCTTCCCTGGTAGCACAGTGGTTGAGAGTCCGCCTGCCGATGCAGGGGATGCGGGTTCGCGCCCCGGTCCGGGAAGATCCCACATGCCGCGGAGCGGCTGGGCCTGTGAGCCGTGACCACTGGGCCTGCGCGTCCGGAGCCTGTGCTCTGCTGCGGGAGAGGCCGCGGCAGTGAGAGACCCGCGTACCGCAAAAAAAAAAAAAAAAAGAAAGGTAAGTAATTTGGCCAAAGTTAGTTAATCAACAAGGGTTTTGAACCCAGACAATCTCATTTCAAGCCTGTCCTACCAACCCTACCTCTACGTCCTTAGGCAGCAGATAGTTAATGGGTTCCCACTCTGTGCTGGCCCAGAGTTGACAGACTCAACTTGTTCTCACAGAGGATTTGTGGTCCAGCGTGAGAACTTCTGGAAACACATTCTTGGGCATGCATCCATGGCAGCCATGAGGCTCTGAGCATCACCTGGAAGCTCAGGGTGGACTTCTTTCCCTAGGAAGGCGTTTGTCTCCCTAATGTGTTTTCAAATCAAAAGAAGGGTGAATAGATGCTGAATATCGAAAACAACAGAAACGCCCACTCATTGATGTCAAACACAGCACAGCCTGTCATCTGGGTTTTTGTTTTCTCCTCGTAGTCTTGTGAAAAGGAAAGCTGCACGCTTTCTCCTCCCATATCTTGAAACATAACAAAGCCACGTCATTCACTCTTTATTCTGTATTTTCGATGAAACAGATTTAATAGGACTTGGCAGAATGCCTTGGATTGCTTTCAATTCACTTGAGCTGTCTGCCCTTCTTGCAGTGCCCTGGCTTGCTTGTTATGATCTATCAACAGAGCCACTTCCTCAGTTAGGGCTAACCTTAGCCTAACAGCTTTGGCAACTTCTCAGCTCTCCCCACATTCCACCTCCTTCATCTAGTTCCTTGCTCTTTCCTGAACTTTCTGATGACAGCTTACACACCCCATGTCTAGAATCTTTTACAAGCTCTCTCATTCCTGTCATGAGTTTCCACATGCACCCATTCTCACATGCTTGTTGAGAATAAACTAAAGTGGGTGAGAGCAGAAGCAGGGAGAACGTTTAGGAGGCTATGGTGCCGTAATCCAGACAGGAGATGATGGTGGCTTGAACCACGTTGACTTCAGGGGATGTTGGCTGAATTGTGGGTATATTTTGAAGGCAGAACTGAGAGTTGTTTATGGAGTAAAGAGACGAAGAGAGGGACTTCCTTGGCAGTCCAGTGGTTAAGACTCTGCACTTCCACTGCAGGGGTCACAGGTTTGATCCCTGGTCAGGGAACTAAGATTCCACGTGCTGTGCAGCACACTGGGGAAAAAAAAAGACAGAGAGAGAAAAAGAGAGAGATCAAAGACAACTCCAAGGATTCTTGGCTTGAGCAGCAGGAAGGCTGGAGATGTCATTCACTGAGCTGCAGAAGACAATGAAAGAATTCATTTGGAGAGTGTTAAATTTGAGATGCCCATCACATGCCCAAGTGAAAACACCAAGGAGACAAACATCATGCCAGGCTTTATAAATATTAACCCATTCAATCCCCATAACAATCCATGAGATAGGGAGCATTCTTGGCCCCATTTTACAGGGGAAGACTGAGACTCAGAAAGAATGAGTGACTTACCCAAGGTCACCAAGCCAGTGGGTAGTGGAACTGGACAACTGGGATTCAAACCCAAGCCATGGGGTGCAGAATGCATGCTCTTCTACACCATACTGCCTCTTAGCTGAGAAAACACACACACACACACACACACACACACACACACACACACACATCTCTCATTCCAATCACTTAAGAAAATCCTTGCCATTAGCTCTGAGCTGATCACTGTGGCCAGGGCCTGGCATGCTCTTATTAGACTAGGTCTGAATCTCCTGCTGCCTGAACTGGGTGGGGGTAGAGCCCCACATGAGGAGAAGTTCTCCACAGGACAATCAGGATATCATCCCCAGAAGAAGGGTGAATAGATGCTGAATTTCAAAGACAACAGGAAAGCACACTCATTGGTGTCAAATTTAGCCCACTCATAGCAACTTGGGCAAAGTTTATACATTTGTCATTCCACATATGCATTTCAAACCACCCAGAACACCCCAAAAGTCATGCCAAAATTTTCTCAACGGATTTTCTTATAAGATGTTTACTTGATTCCCTGGGACACTTGTGCTTTCCATTCTTATATTCCAACACAGAGAGGCTAAAGGTCAAATATCTCAGCTGGGAGGAGGAACACATTCTTGAATATCTAAGAGGCAACTGTGAAATGATGTTTTCTCAACCTAGCACTTTTCAGAGCAGGCTAAAAACAAAATAAACAGAACACTCAAAAGAAAGCACCAAATAGAATTCATTGAAAGTAAGGGTACTGAAAATCATTCACTGGTTTGCTAATTTTGTTTTGTTTTTTTTTAATAAACAAGTCTTTAGAGCCGTTTTAGATTCACAGCAAAACTGAGCAGAAAAGAATGAGTTCCCATATACTCCCTTCTCCCACGCGTCCACTGTGTTGCTGCGTTGCCCACCCTCAACCTCCACCACCAGCGGGGCACATTTGTTACAATCCAGAAACCTACATTGACACATTATAATCACCCAAAGGCCATAGATTACATTAAGATTGATCCTTGGTGTTGCATACTGAACAGGTTTTGACAAATACATGATGACATGTAACCACCATCATAGTATCATACAGAATAATTTCACTGCTCTAAAAATCCTCTGTGCTCTCCCTATTCATCATTCCTTTCCCCCTAACCTCTGGCAACCACTGATCTTTTTCCGGTCTCCGTAGTTTTCTCTTCTCCATAATGCCATATAGTTGGAATCATACAGCATATAGCCTTTTCAGATTGTTTTTTTTTTCCTTCCACTTAATAACCTCCATTTAAGATTCCTCCATGTCTCTTCATGGCTTGATAGCTCATTTGTTTTTGGCCCTGAATAATATTCCATTGTCCGGATGTACCACAGTTTATTTTTCCATTCCACTACTGAAGAACATCTTGGTTGTTTTGTTTTCCGAACCTAAATTTATTTCAACCTAATAAATTGTAAAATTCTGATTATTTTACTTAATAATTAGTAGTCTAAGCAAAGTTCAAATTTATCTTTTAGAAAGATATCCCTTCTTGAAAAATAACAGCTCTACAAATAATTTTTTTTTTTATAATATCAGCTTTGTGCTCATATGTAATTTTCTAAATTAAGAAGACTACAAAGACAAAAATAAAATTACTCATAACTTCATTCAGAAATAAATATCATTAATATTAACAATTTGTTGTTATGTATATGTATACATATATATATATACGATTTTCCTAACATTTATACCCTAGAATTTTAACACAGATACTTTATCCTCTTTAAAAATTCTTCAGGGAATTCCCTGGAGGTCCAGTGGTGAGGACTCTGCACTCTCACTGCCAAGGGCGTGGGTTCGATCCCTTGTCAGGGAACTAAGATCCCCTCAAGCTGCGCAGTGCGGCCACAAAATTAAAAATAATAAAAATAAAACCAAAAATTCTTCATAAGTAGTATTTCTAATAATGCATAGTCTTCCACAGTACTGTGCTACCATAGTTTATTTGATCATTATCTCAATTTCAACTATTTCCAATCTTTCGCTATGCTATGGTAAAAAAAAAAGTCCTCTGGGCACATCCCTTAAGATTTTCTTACAATAACTTCTGGAATTTGAATAAAATATTATTCTTGATGTTAGAAGATAAAGGACAAAAATCTGAAGAACTGGGAATTACAAAATATTTTGTATGTAATCATTATATGTAATCATTAAAAAATTGGAAGAAATTTTCCCATATCAAGGTATGAGGAAGTCATTCTGGCTTATACACGATTTAACTTAAACTTTATGCTAACTAGAACAGCCTGTTTTGCGGCCTGTTAAAACATACATTGTGCATTTGCTTTAACCATTAAAGAAAAGAATGCATTTAAAAATCAAAATGGAATAACTGTGGTCCAGGCATCCAAAATGAAGCCTGGTGGCCACTGTGGTTTCAGACACAGTCCTGCAACACTGAGAACTGAATTTTCTGAACTGAATCAGACTCAAGGACACCACCAACTATTCTCAAAACTACATCTGCTGCCAGCTGCCAATTGCAAATTTATGATCTCAAGTTCTTCCCTTGTAACTATGCAACCATTTCAGACCCCAACCAATCCTTACTTATCAAGCATCCTTACTTCTTGCCAGCTCCAATTATGATTCTTGACAAATGACGTGTAATTTGGGGGGGTTTGCCTTTATAAGACTCCCCCATTTTGTAGTCTAATGGAACACAATTCAACTACTTCTTAAGCCTGAGTCTCCTGGGCTATAGTCCTCAGTTTGGCTCAAATAAAACCCTTCTCTATTCCTATTATAAATCGTTTATTGATTATTTCCATCGACATTGTTTGATATAGTCTGCTGGTTATCAGAAAAACTCACCTGTAGTCTACTTTGGTACCAAGCATGGGCCCCTTGTGAGCACCCCTGCCCTTCCTACCCCCAGCTTCACATCACTCTTCAGGTGCTTCAGTGAGTTTTCCTGATATCTGGATCTCCCTGTATTGGGTAATGTTCCAAAACTTTTATTTGAGCTATTATCTTAAGACTTGGAGTCTTAAGGGGGTACCAGTATATTTCCTAGGTGAAAGGGACCTAAGGGGAATTTCCTAAGCAGAGGAGCTAGAGGGGAGTTCCTAGCAGGGGACCTCGTAGGAAGTTCTTAGGCAGAGGACGTAAGGGGAATTTCTAAGCAAGGAACCTAGAGGGCATTTCTAGGAAGGAAAGACCTAGAGGGAACTTTGGAGTGAACTGAGTTGGCTAATCTTTTTTAATGTGGCTTAAAATTGGAAGGATTTGTACTTTACAGTAAAATGAAACTGAAAGAAAATGGAAAATTGTGCTTCTAAAGCCTACCATCTCTCAGCCACCCACTGGAACTCCAGCTGAATTCATGTACAATTGAGATGGACCCAATACTTGTAAGTACAATAATTCTCTCATCCTGAAATGGCCAAGATGGGGCTCTTTTGACATTCCCAAACTGGTTTTTGTGTGTGCAGTTAGAGAAAGTTAGCATGATAAAACAGTTTTTCAAACTTCTCACCCTGAGAAAACAAAACTATTCCTAGGAGAAAGATTAAAGCTGTAACTCTTTTATCATGTCCTTGAAATGTAGACACATCCCACACTGCCTGAGACTATGGCTTTGACTCAATTAGTAGAACCTAAAACTAAAAGAAAAAAAAGGCGGGGGTGGGGAGGCCTTTGAAAACTCAAGCAAGTAAACTTATTCTTACTATTATTTATGAGCCAATGAGTTTTATATTGAAAAGCATGATTCATGACTAAGTTTTAAAATGAAAACTATGTGATCTCTATGTCTATCTAGATGTCTGTATGTAGGTTACAAATATATGTTTCTACCTCTGGATGGTAAAAGAGGTGTATTTGATTGAATTAAAAACAAGTGCTTACAAATTAAATATTTCTAAACGTAACATGAAGTAGCCTAATTTTTTTAAGGATCACAAGATGAGAAGAAGGCGACAGCAGTAGTAGACAGCTGTAACCCAAGAATCCGGGCCAGGCCTGTATGATCCATCCTACTAGCTCAGTTGAATTGTTTACCAAATGTTTGTCTCCCTATCAAAATTGAAAGCTATTGTTTTACTTCTAGCTAACTCTTGCCCCAATTTACAGGACGGAAAGAAAATTCTTTAGCAACGTTGTCACAAAGTATAGCTACTGAGGGCAGTCTAACCAATTGTTGGATCTGTCATCAAATTCCCAGGTCAATACAAGACTGATATAAGCCTCTCATAATACCTGTCACCAAATTTTCAGGTCTTCCTAATGTTACCATCCACCTAGACTGACCTCCCTAACTTTACAAGTTCAAATTTTTCAACAGATTAACATGTCCAGTCCTTGTCTGATACCATCCTCAATCCTTAGAGATCAAGCACAATAACCCCAGACTGCTTTGTTCTTCCCCTTACTTAAACTGAATAAAGTCTTGAAGAGTAAAAGGTGAGTAAATTATGCCAGCAACTCCCACATGTTAAATACCACACAAATGACTTTCGGAAAGCTTGCAAGAGAAATGACCCATGGTTTGATGTTGTGTTGACAAAACTTCCAGTAAGAGCACTCCGGGAGGGGTCACTGCACTTCCCCAGGTTTTGTCTTCACGTGTGATACTGAAATTGACACGCCTTCCCAAGGATGGGCGCATAAATGTCTTCATAGCTGGAAAATAGAAGGTTTATTTGTATTGGGTTTATATTATGCATTGTCTGTATATAAGGAAACAGATTAACCTCCTTTTTCTCTTCATTACAGAGTCAAGAGATCCATGTTAGCAGGATACCAAGATACCTAAAGCATTGCAGCACAACAGACATGCCTAAACTCCTTAGCCCAAGTAATATTAGATAACGGGGTTGCCTTAGATCCTATGCTGGCTAAACAAGGAGTTGTTTGTGCTATTGCTCATACTACTTGTTGCATTTGTATCAATACCTCTGGAGAAGTTGAAATTCACCTAGAAGAAATTTCCCAAAAGGTAAAATGGTTACAAGACGTAAGACAAACTGACCCTTTAAATGATCTGTTCAGTTATCTCCCCTCAGGAATAGACAATTTTTTCTGCTTTGCTTTATAGATGATTGTCTTTATCATAGTATGTATTACTGTCTTTTTCTAGCTATTAAACTACTTATGACATCACTGCTTGCTTTAAGTCTTCTGCTAAAAGTACAGGTACAATCATAAGTATATTGAGCAGATTGTATATATGCTTTCGTATATATGATGCAGACAAAATATATACAGTTGTATACATACACACACATATATATAAATGCATAGTTTATAATTAAGTCTGAAAACGATTCACAAAAAAGAAAATGGTCATAAACACTAAAGTTAATGTCACAAAAATTTACTTGTTCACTCATGTTCACACTTCAAAACTATACATTGAACCTACTCTATGCACCTGGCTGTGGACTATATTCTAAGAATATAAAGACTTTAAAGCCAAGGTGTCTGCCCTGTACAGGTCTATATTCTATTCTGGAGAAAGAATTCTTATTAACTAAGGATAATTGATTGTTATGCACATCATGATACAAGCTCATTGACAGAAGAGTAGTAGCAGGAGTGAGTGAATAGTGAATAAACTAAAATTAGAATTTCACTAGGTCCTCATTCATAAATTATTTTATCATATTTTACATAGAGTCCTAGAGCTTGGTTTTCCAGCTACCAGCTATGAACAGCCTAAAGGTAAGAGTAAAGAAACTACCTCCTTTTTTTTTTTAGCACTTTAACGTGTGCCTATATTATCCCATACATGCATTATTATATGCAGTATTATCTCATTTAAATTTCACACTAACCGTTTTTCCTTTTAGAATGATAGGGTGGCACACTGGACACCGAAAAAAACGCTGTTGCTCAGAATTACACAGCCAGAGTGGAATTTCAAAATCCCATTTTTTTTTCAGTGTGTTTGTCTTCATTTTTCCCAGTTTTATTGAGATATAATTGACATACATCACTGTATAAATTTAAGGTGTACAGCATAATGGTTTGACTTACATATATTACAGAATGACTGCCACAATAAGTTTAGTTAGCTTCCATCATCTCATATAGATACAAAAAGAAGAGAAAGAAAAAAGAGAAAAAAAAATTTCCTCGTGATGAGAACTCTTAGGAGTTTCATGTATATCATACAGCAGTGCTAACTCTTGTCATCATGCTGTACATTACATCCCTAGTATAGTTGACCCTTGAACAATGTGGAGGTTAGGGATCAACTGCCATGTAGTCAAAAAACCACATACTGCTATCTCTGAAGTAAAACAAATGAACTGATAAAAGACTCACCCAAGGGCAAGAAGCTGAAATAGTTTGGATGGAATCAGCACTCAAACCCTGGTTCTTTCTATTCTCCGTATTGTGGTCTCTGAACACAAATTTTCCCCATACGTAGTTAATTTAAAGATCTGTAAAATGAAAATATAGGTACTATATTTATTGAAAAAATCTTCATATAAGTGGACCCTCACAGTTCAAAACTCATGCTGTTCAAGGGTCAACTGTACTTGTTTACCTTGTAACTGGAATTTTGACCACCTTTCTCCAATTCCCTCTCCCCGCAAACCCTGCCTCTAGTAACCATAAATCTAATCTCTTTTTCTATGAGCTTATTATTTTTGTTTTTAGATTCCACATACAAGTGAAATCATTTTAAATTGGATTATTTGATATTTTTTTGGCTGTCGAGTTGTATGACTTATTTGTACATTTTAGATATTAACCCCTTATCAGATATATGGTTTGCCAATATTTTTCCCATTCCACAGGGCTTTTTTCACTTTGTTGATTGATTCCTTTTCTGTGCAGAAGCTTTTTAGTTTGATGTAGCTGCTTTTGCTCATTTTTGTTGTTGTTGCTTGTGCTTTAGGTACTATATCCAAAATATCGTTGCCAAGACACATGTCAAGGAGCCCTTTTCCTACATTTTCTTCTAGGCGCTTCATGGTTTCAGGTCTTACATTTAAGTTTTTAATCTATTTTGAGTTAATTTTTGTGAGTAGTGTAAGATAGGGGTCTTTTTTTTCAGTAAGAAAGAGAGTGAGACAGAGAGACAGAAAGAGAGGAGGGAAGGAAGGAAGGGAAAGAAGAAAGAAACTGTATACCATATTTAATGTTCAAACAAAGATATTTTATTCATGCTTACTATATAAGGAAAACTTATGTCTTCATCAGACAACTATTAATTCATTTTTTCAATTTGCTTAATTAATACCTGTGTTGAGTTTACCATACGCCAGCACTACTATATCAGCAGTGAACAAACCAGATGAAACTCCCTGCCCGGCCAATGTTCATAGCAGCATTATCATAATAACCAAAAAGTATAAACAACCCAAATGTCCATCAACTAATGAATGTATAAACAAAATGTGATGTACCTGATGCTGAAAACTTGGTCTCTGTGCACTGGTGCCAAATCGAATCTTGGAGACAAAGTTTGGGTGAAGTAGAAAAGAATACCTTTATTGCTTTGTCAGGCAAAGGGAGACACCGAAGACTTGTGCCCCTCAAAATTGTGTGTCCCAACCCGGGAGGATTTGGTGAGGAGTTTTATAGCAGTTGTTCAAGGGTGGGGTTGCGGTAAGGATTAGGGTGTGTGCAGGGTGTGCACTCCTTTAATCTGGCCTCAGGTGGTCTTCTCTGGAATGAAGAATGCTAACATCTTCCATTTGTTGAGGGTTTTAGTTCTGTAAAGAGCTTAAAGATAGTGTTATGTGTATCCCTTGAGGCGGAACCAGGACCCTGCCCCAAGGCTGCACTATTGTTTCTTGACTGCTCCTCCCTTATCTCTGCATCCCCTCCCTTCCCTGGTTAGCAACTGTTTGGACCTGCCCTAAGAACTCAGGGAAGGTCATGGAGGCTGAAGGCTGTTCCCTACAAACAAGAAATGGGAGACACAGAAAGGCTTCCATGCCCAGGAGTCCCACAGTGTCCTGTTCGGTTTCATACCCATGCAATGGTATAATGTTCAGCCATAAAAAGGAATGAAGTACTAACACATGTTGAACCCTGAAAACGTTATGCTAAGTGAAAAAAGCCAGTCACAAAGGACCATATATTGTATAATTCCATTTATATGAAACGTCCAGAACAGGCAAATCTATAGAAACAGAAAGTAGATTAGTGGTTGTGTTTCCAAACGCCAGTTTGTGTGCCCCACGCACAGTGAGGCCAAGCAAACCGAAACATCAGAGTTTGGAACAGAAAAAGGTTCATTGCTGGGCCAAGCAAGGTGAACAGGTGGCTCATGCTCAGATAACCTGAACTCTCTGATGGTTTTCAGGGAGAAGTTTTTAATAGACAAAATTTGGGGTGAGGGCTACAGGGTAGTGACTTTCTTCTGATTGGTTGGTGGGGAGGTAACAGGGTGGTGGTCCAGAAATCTTGTGTTCAGCCTCAAGTCACCATCCTCCACCTGGGTGGGGGCCTCGTTTCCAGCAGAAGAACTCAAAGGTATTGTTAGACACATTCCTTGAGGAGGAACCAGGACCCTGACCCAAGGCTGTACTACTTTTTCTTGACTGTTCCTCCCTTGTTTCTGCATTCCTTCCCTTCCCTGATTAGCAACTATTTGAATCTGCCCTTTGGAACTCAGGGAAGGTCAAGGAGGCTGAATGAAGCCTATTTCCTACAAACAAGAGACAGGGGACATGGAAAGGATTTGTACCAGGGGAGGCCCCGCAGGGTCGTGCTCCATTTCAGTTGCTTAGGGCTGGATTGTAGGGGCAATGGGGAGTGACTGCCAATGGGTATGAGGTTTCTTTTGGGGCTGATAAAAATGTTCTAAACTTAGATTGTGAGGTTGCTGCAAAACTGTGAATATACTTAAAATATACATTGAATTGCATACTTTAAAAGGATTAATTTTATGATATGTGAATTATATCTCAATAAAAATGTTAAAAGAAAGACCCTGCCCCCCATGGCATTTACATTCTCTAGTGCAGCTTCCTCCCATTTCTCCTGGATCTGATATGAAGCCAGCCCATTTCATACCTCATGGTCCAGGTTTCAGTTCCTTTGTGCAGAAATCTGGGCAGTAAGCTCTCTACTGGACCAGTGGTGTAATCTAGGTATTATTCCTGGTTCTTTCTTAATTCCTTCACCCTCCTAGAAATTCTGGAACTTAATTTCTTATAATGCACTATGGGGAGATAGTTCTGTTTTACATATCTAAGAACCCTGACTATGGCAGAGACCAAGTAACTTAAGACCCATCCAGTTCAAGGCATTGACTCCTATAGACAATACTGTACAAAAGGCTTTGAACTGTGAAGACTGTAACTCCACGGTGCCACCCACAGTGAAGACCAGCATACCACTTGTGATGGACAACACATGACTCAGGTGGGAAACACTCTGTTCTGTTTCATTATAGGAATGACACCAAATACCTTATACATATTAAAACCATTAATTGATATTGAATATAATTAATCAAAATGCTTGTGCTATTATATTTTTAAAAATTGAACATTTACTCTCTAATGAATTACCTGTAAATGAAAATGATTCTCTGTAATATTAATATTAACAGGAAGAAGTGTTGAAAAGAGGGTGAGATTGCACAGATGTTTTAACAGGAGGACCACTGTTTACAACAGTCCTGGAGCTGTATGCTTTGTCCTCTGACAGACAGGAGAAGCTCCATCTCCTTAGCTAAGGTTACAAGACAGAGACATAGTGGAACTGGGGTGCATCTTGGGGCCCAGAAAGGCACTGTGAAGACTGACCATCACGGAAAGAGAACTGATCAGCCACTGCACAACTGTATGTCACACAGAAAAACTGTGAAAGTCACTCCAAACCTCATCCTCTGAGGCCACCAACAGGAATAACAACCTGACACACCTGCAGGATGCTATAATAACCCAAGTTCATGGTGATGGCCTGACTCATCTAGAAAGGATTCACATTCTATTCAGGGTACCAGCTTCACAAGGCCAGGAAGTACGTAACACACTCTAAGTCAGAATGGTTTTCAGTCTTTCTTAAACTATCCACCACATTCTCATCACATCTCCACTCAGCTGCAGGAAATGGTTGAGTGTCACTTCCTGGGTGTAGCTTGTACTCAAAATATAACTTCAATATGTTTTTTTCAAATACATCCCAACCCCAGCCCTGCCCTGCAGTTCAAACCTTTAGCCACAAACAAAAATAGCTAAAACCAAAATATTGGAGATTGGTAAGAAAAGTTCTCAGTTAACTGGGTGTTTCATGGGGCTAAACCCATTCTTCTCCTGAGGGTCTTTAATAGTTAAGTTTTACAGCACAGTCTATTTTCACAACCTTTAAAAGTCCAGGACTTCTTGTGTTTTTCTTTTATGAGAACAACTTCCCTCGACTTGTTATGAACAAAACTTGGGTCTGCTCACCTTTGTGCAGCAAAACCAAATTTACTCACTCTGGGTTGTGGTGAAGGAAAGTTCAGCATTTATTGTAAGCACCAAACAAGGAATCTGGATGGCTAGTATTCAAAAGAACCAAACACCCTGATGGTTGTCAGGGAAAGGTTTTTAAGGACAGAGTGAGGGAGGAGGTTGCAGGGTATGTGATCAGCTCATGGACATTCTTCTGATTGGTTTGAGGTGAGGTAATTGGGAGTCAATGTCATCAAACTTCTGGTTCCAACTTGTCTGGGGTCCATGGGCTTGTGGGCAGCATACAGTTAACTTCTTCCACCTGGTGGGGGTTTCAGTCTCTGCAAAACAACTCAAAGGACATGACTCAGAATAATATCTAGAGCCCCTGGGGAGGAACTAAATATGCTCGACTTTGTTTAATGGCTAAACTGTTTTTATTTTGTCTCGCTTGAGTGTTTTCCTATGTTTCTGCATTTTCTCACTTCCCTGATTAAACTCATTCTCTGGAACTTGAGGAAGGCCTAGGAAGCTAAAGGTTTTCTACAAACAAGAGGCAGGCAGAGAGCATGGTGGTGGGTGGGAGTGGGGTGTCTGTCCTGAGAAGGCCCTATGGTCATTTAGAAACCCACCTTGTGGGCTTCCCTGGTGGCGCAGTGGTTGAGAGTCCGCCTGCCGATGCCCTGGTCTGGGAAGATCCCACATGCGATGGAGCGGCTGGGCCTGTGAGCCATGGCCGCTGAGCCTGCGTGTCTGGAGCCTGTGCTCTGCAATGGGAGAGGCCACAACAGTGAGAGGCCCGCGTACCGCAAAAAAGAAAAGAAAAAAAAAAAAAAAAACACCTTGCTGTGTATTAGCAAAAACACTGGAAAGTCATTTTTTTCACATTTGGTTGTTATTGTTAATGGTGTGTTTTGTTTGGATTTCCTTTTTTTTCCAAAGTCCATTGTTACTTGCAAAATAAAGATTTATTTTACTGTGTAATTTTGAAGTGTATGCCTCTGTTTCAAGGAATGAGAGGAGTTTTCAGACCATCTTTGGAACCCTAGAGCATCTATCAATCAACATAATACTTGCCCTGGTGGAGGAATTCCCAGCTCTCAGATTACCTTACCCTTGTCCCCTGAAACCTCTAGACCATTGAAATTAAAAGCTGGAGTCTTTTTTTTTTTTTTTTTTTTTTTTGCGGTACGCGGGCTTCTAGCTGTTGTGGCCTCTCCCGTTGCGGAGCACAGGCTCCAGACGCGCAGGCTCAGCGGCCATGGCTCACGGGCCCAGCCACTCCGCGGCATGTGGGATCCTCCCGGACTGGGGCACGAACCCGTGTCCCTGCATTGGCAGGCGGACTCTCAACCACTGCGCCACCAGGGAAGCCCTGGAGTCTTTTAAATAATTAAGAAATTTGTTTCTTTGGAGGTGGGGTGTAGTGTTTATCTGCAGTAATAACCAAATGTCTAGATTTTCTTCAAATTGGATTCTCGGAGTACACATCAAGTTTGCATTCAGGGATACATAAACACTCCAAGATGTTCATCCTTCTTAAGAAGCAGCACTCTACACTGACTGAAGTTTCTATCTGGACTCAGCATTTAGTTTCATCTTTGGAGCTTTTCATTTGGAAATAATATGTGGTTGTTCAATTCACTGCTACACCATAGCCAGCAAAGAATTAATATACCAATACATCAGTCTTACAAATGCATTTACTCCTTGACCCACTGACTCCATATCTAGGAATTTATCTTGCAAATATCCCTGCCCACAAAAGAAATGATGGGTATACCAAATTACTCATTGAAACACTGTTAATAAGAGAAATGACTGCAAACAAACCAAATGATGTCCCCAACAGGGGATGGGTTAAATAAATTATGAAACATCTCTCCCATGGAATATTATGTAGCTGTAAAAAAAAAATAGTGAGGAATTGCTGTATGTGCTGATACAAAGTAATCTCTAGGATACATTAGTAAGCTGAAAAACACAAGATACAAGGTATTATTTATGGAACACTCCCTTCTGTGTAAGAAAAGGTAGAGAGTAATAATATTCATTCATATGTTCTTGTATTTTCACAAAGTAACAAGTGGTTATCAGAGTGAAAGGAAGGGGACAAAACAGGTGACAAGGGTGGGAGTGAGGCTTTTTACACTGTTTTTACTTTTGAACTATGTGTAAGTATTGCCTTTTCAGGGATAACATAAAAATCACCCAATGTAATCTAAAACAACTTGTAATATATTAGAAAAATGGACCCTTGAGGCAGCATGTGTTTCTCATCAAGCATGCTTATCAAATCACCCTCCAGTGGAGAAATCAACAAAATTGTGTAGGCAGCTGTATCCTTTGTTGTTTCTTCATATGACTCAGAACCACACAGAGTAAATGACAACATCCTTCCTCTAGGCATTGGCCCCTCCACACCCACCCCAGGGACCCTGAGAACAGAGCCAGCAGACCGGAAATGCTCTGAGAGAGCAGCCCTGGTAGATGTGTGCATGACTAAAAGACTATTTGGAAATTCAGAAATCTTTCCAAGCTACACATGACTGTTTCCCTGGGTCTCTTGAGGCCAGAGTTCACAGTGGGGTCACTGTAACCCTAAGAACCTCTATCTCAGTGCCTTTTGAAGCCTCCATGTATTTTGTAGAATATCACCTCCTTTCCAAGAGTCTCCACCTCACTCTCTCTATGGGTCCTCATGGGGAGTATTGCATCTCCGGTCACAATGTCTGCCTATGGCCGGTGGCTTCTGTCAGGATTTTCCTTTCTTGCTCAGCCCCCACTGGTGACATGTACTGAAAAGGCTGAGGGCTGGACACCTCCCACTTGATCCTCCAGTTTCTCCACCCACTTCCATTTGGCTCTCTGCCCCCATCTTACCCCAGCAGGCTCTCCCAGAGGGAGGAAGGAGAAAGCTATGTATTTCCTGTCTTAGTTCATTTGGCTACTATAACAAAACACAAAGACCAAGTAGCTTCTAAACAACAGAAATTTCTTTCTCAGTTCTGGAGGCTGGGAAGTCCAAGATCAAGGCACCCGCATGGCCGTGTTCAGGTGAGGTCCCTCCTCCTGGTTCACAGATGGCACCTTCTCGCTGTGTCCTTACATGGCAGAAGGGGAGAGAGACCTCTGTGGGTTCCTTTTCATAAGGCACTGATCCCATTCATCAGGCTCCACCTTCATGGTTAAGCACCTCCCACCAGCCCCACCTCCTATTACTACCAACTTTGGGGGTTAGGATTTCCACATATGAATTGGGGGCACACAAACATTCAGACCACAGCCATTGCCCTGGCTGGCTCCCTCCTTGCAGGGTGGCCTCCCACCTGCCGGATTCATTGACAGAAGGTCACTGCTGCTCTCAAGGTGACCTCTCCATGGGACTCTTTCCTTCCAGATTCTTGTGGCCACCTCATCTGCTGGTCCCTTTAGGCAGTGTTTCTGCACACTCTCAATATCTTTGTAAATGGTCCTTTGTTAAATCTTCTTCAAATTATCCAAATTTGAGTGTGTCATCTGGGTCCTGCTAGGACCCTGAGGGAGTAAACTGGCCCTGCCTGCAAAGCAGTTTGATTTTGCCCCATCATTGCTTTTGATGACCTCTCTCACTGGGAACCTGCATCTATGCCATAGTTGGGTCACTCTTTGGTAGCTCGGTCCCCCCACAATGCTATTTGTGGCTCTGTGTCCTGTCCCTAAGGCTCTCCCTCCCAGAGAGAGATGCTGTTAAATAATTACACGGGGACAAAGGAAACCAGTTGGCACTATGGGCCAAACAGGATGTATGATGTCCACACACACACACACACAACAAATCTCTACTACAGATATAATGATAACCTTCTAATTCTTCTCCACTTTCCAGAATTCCTTTGTTATCTGATAACCCCTCCCACAATGGATTTCCAAAAGCCCCATGCCATCAGCCCAGACCTTTCTGAACCCCAGGGATAGACACAGCTTTGACAAAAGCTCAAAAACATGTAATCTGACATTTTAGAAGAAGAGTAGAGTGTCTTGTATTTTAGATATGACATTATTTCAAAGACATAGAGGTAGAGAGTAATCCATTGTCAGATGAAACTCTACCAGAATAGTACTTTACCTCCTTAGGGATTGGTATTTGATTGATATCCTCAACCAGTATTTGGGGGCATCAGTATGCTGTGGCCAGAAGGCTCCTTCCAACAGGCCTCCAATGGCTTTCCATCATATTCAGAGAAAAGTCTGCAAAATGGCCTGCAAGATCCAACCCGATTTGTCCTCTTTCCCTCTGTCACACTGATCCCACTATCCTGGTCTCCTTGCATTTCCTCGAATAATTCAGACACACAGCCCCCCAGGGCCTTTGCTCCTGAGGCTCTTGCCTGAAATGTTCTTTCCACAGAGATCAGCTTGGCTTAATCCCTCCACTCCTTCAAATCTTTGTTCAAACATCATCTTCTCAGGGATGTTTTTCCAGACCTCCTTATATAAAACAGTAACCCCCAGCCCAACACTTTCTATCATCCTTCTCTGCTATATTTTTCTTGATAGCATGCATCACCTTCTAAAATACAATTTACTTCTTTATAAAGACTACTTATTGTTCATCTCCCCCACATACTAGAATACGCACTCCAAGAAGGCACGGATTTTTGTCTGCTCACTGAAGTAATCCTAGCAGTTAGTGCTTGGAACCTATAGACACACAATATTTGTTGGATGAGTTAATGATTAGAGCACAGATCTGATCATCCGTCTCCCTTGTCCAAGTTTTTTAGTCTTCAATAGTTCCACATTTCTCTAAGGACAAAACTAAAGCTTTTTAGGGCTTCCTTGGTGGCGCAGTGGTTGAGAGTCCGCCTGCCGATGCAGGGGACACGGGTTCGTGCCCCGGTCCGGGAAGATCCCACATGCCGCGGAGCGGCTGGGCCTGTGAGTCATGGCCACTGAGCCTGCGCGTCTGGAGCCTGTGCTCCGCAACGGGAGAGGCCACAACAGTGAGAGGCCCGCGTACCGCAAAAAAAAAAAAAAAAAAACTACGGCTTTTTAGCATACTTGTAAACTGGCAGCAATTCACCTTCTGGTCTTATACAAGCCTCCCTCCCCTATTGCCATGAGTTGTTGTAAGAGAAGAACTAGGATGATCTGTGAAAAATGAGAAATTCTGGGTTTTCAGTGTTGCGTTGAGAAAAGAGAAGCAAGGATGTAAACATAACGTGACTAAGGAAATGGTGAGTATTATTTATAATACTCACCATTATATACATAATAATACACGGAAATGGTCCATGTATTATTTAGCCTACTCAGCACTCCTCCCTTCCTGGACCAGCACGACCTTTCTTCTAAAGCATTGCTTTTTCTCTTCTGAATAGGAAATATTATATGTGGAATCTAAAAATATTACATGTGGAATCTAAAATAATGGTACAAATTAACTTGTTTGCAAAACAGAAATAGAGTCACAGATGTAGAAAAAATAAACTTATGGTTACCGGGGGGAAAGGGAGGGAGGGATAAATTGGGAGCTAGGGATTGACATATACACACTACCATATATAAAATAGATAACTAATAAGGACCTACTGTATAGCACAGGGAACTCTACTTAATACTCTATAATGACCTATATGGGAAAAGAATCTAAAAAAGAGTGGATATATGTATAACTGATTCACTTTGCTGTATACCTGAAACTAACACAACATTGTAAATCAACTATACTCCAATAAAAATTAAAAAGAAAATATTTGCTGAATGAGTGAGGGGAAACAGCACAGTTGGAAATAGAAAAAGTTAAATGAGTAAATTCAGGAGAAAAAAAGACTGTCAGTGGATCTTGGGGAGAAGGAAAGAGAGTACTTCCAGATGTTACTGGGTTCAAAGAAAACCAGACAGAAGTTAAAACAGCAATGGCAAATTTTATTCAGGAACTATTATAATATGGGAAAAAGAGAGCTTGGTATAGAGCTGGCTCCAATCTGAATAGAACATGGACAAGTAGAGACTTATAGCCAAGGCATAGGGGGAGGTCAGTGGGTGGAAAATTACCAACAAAAGACATCAAGAATAGGGAAGGTTATGGCTAAACTGACTTTAGGGGTTTTGCTAAAGGCAGGTACAGAGGAGGAAAGAATAATTTCGCCTCTACCCCTTTACGTTTTTGGCCAAGGGCCCTGTAATAAAAGACAGAGAAAAACAAACAGATGTATTCACATGTATACCTCATGCATACATGGGAGATACCCAGGGAAAAAAATGAGTAACTCCCTGAGGTGGCTTAGCATTCAGAATTAAATTCCACCTTAATAGGGAAAGGGGAGTGGAGGGAAGACAGTTCTGGGAGGTTATCAGGAAAAACATGGTAAACAAGGGCAACGTTTGTTATGCAGATTTAAGTGAGTGCCTTCTCCACTGATAAGATTCTCTTGTGATTTTGTTTTCAGCTATATTGAGGCATAATTGACAGATTGTAAGATATTTAAAGTGTACAACCTGAAAATTTGATATACTTGGGATTCCCCCCATCAAGTTAAACACACAATTTCCTCACAAATTTAACTTTTTTTTTCCAGTGAGAACATTTAAGATCCATTCTTTTAGCAAATTTTAATTATTCAATACAGTGTTATCAGCTATAGTCACCTCAGATCATAGTCATCCTAAAACTGAAAATTTGTACCCCTTTACAAACCTCTTCCTGTTTTCCCCTCCCCCCAGCCCCTGGCAACCACTTTTCTGCTTTCTGTTTCTTTTTACAGAGGTACGATTTACCAAGTTAATGTAAGTTATAGATAGCTTAAGAGAAAAGAGAAAAATGTTTCCTTAAATCTGTAAAACAAACCATTAAAGAACCAGCAACATCACCTAGAGGTAGAAAAACACCACGCGTCTATAACATTCATGTAAAGGCAGACACAGAGATATTACAGCTTTCGTTCTAAAATTTTGGTCATGAGACAGGTACAATGATACAAAAGTCACCGATTTATAAAAGAACAGTTAGATCCAAACTGTGATTCTGGCAGATGGACTATGTTAAGTTTACCCACTCAGATGGCCAAAACTTTTAACTAATATTTGTGGCGAAGACCTTGTCAAATAACAAAAATAATACACTTTAGTAAGGAGTTTGATGTTTTTTAATCAAGGGAAGACAATCCATGGATTGGGAGACTGCTGTGCCTCACAAGCTGTGGAGCAATCTTCTCCAAAAATCTTGGGCAAGAGGAAGTTTTATACAATATTAGAAGAGGTAACATGGAAACGGGGCATGATTGGCTAGGAGGTCAGGGATTTCCTTAAACAACTCCAGGTCCCATTTTCTCGGACAATGTGACCTAGCTAAGCCAAGCTGGTGGGTTCAGTTTTTAAGATGTTTCATTTGCTTTTTTCCAAATAGCTCAGGTAGTTGCTTTTGGGGTTGCTTGAGTCCCTGGAGAGCCCCCAGTGGAGAAGAGGGGCCAAAGTTCAAGTGACTGTAGGAATTGAGGGGCGGGAGAAGGAAAAGTCTGGGAGGCATGGACAGAAGGATGGAAGAGGCTGTGATTTTTGGTGGCCTTGGCCTGTAGCGGCTTGAAGCAGTATCTCAGTTCCCTGACCCGAGGTTGAAGCCAGTCTGAAGCAGTGAGGGCACCTAATCCTAACCACTAGACAAAAGGGCCGGTGGCCAGCAACAAGGCCCTGGCTCGTCGACTTTGGAGAAAGGAGTTTCAACAAAGAGACGGAAAGTAGTGAAACAAGTAAAATGTTCATTAGGGAGAAAAAAGTATGTGTGGAGAGACACACACGGTCAGTCTCAGAGAGAGAGTTGTTTAAATCACTTATACGGGGGCAGTTCTTCTGGGTTTCCTCTGGCCAATCATCTTGCTTTGTCTGACTCTGAGTCCATTTTTGGTCTGACTCAGGGTCCTCCCCCGTGGGCACGCACATCGCTTAGCCAAGATGGATTCAGTGCAAGGGTTTCTGGGAAGTTGACAGAACATATTATGGTCTGGCACACACACATATCCCTTCTCTGATCTCTGAGGAACCTTTCTGTGCCTGTGTAGTTTGGGAGGTCTCCTTGACCTCAAGAGTGAGAAATATTTGGACTCTTTATCTCTTATCTGGGGAGGACTCAGCTCCTCCTTGCTCCGGCCATTATCTTTATCTTGGAGTATCTGTCCGCAGGGGACAGACTCCAGCTGCTCAGCCAGAGGCCCATCTATCTCCTGCCTCACTTGAACAGACCTGTATCAAAGGACTCAAGGGAGCTGGATGGAAGACAGAAGGTGACATGAGGAGGAAGGATGTTTAGAGGAGCCACTCTGGGGAGCACTTCCGTTTCCCAAAGAGGCCAAGGAAGTTCCAAATTATCCTCAGCAAAATCACGCTAACAATGAGATGGGCAGAGTTGACAGAGCATAGAGTCAGCAGGAGTTTGAGAAGGGGGTTCCGACTGAGAAGTTCCCATGGGAGGAGCAGCATCAAATAAAACAGACAGAACAGAGACCTTTTAAAAATAGCTCCGATCAGCCTCTGAATATCAACTGCCAATGTGGCTAACTTCTGACCATAGAGCTATTTTAAAAAATCCTTTCAAATATCTTATTATCAGATTTCAGCTGGAACAAATAGCAAATATTCCTGGTGGTATTCAACTCTTCTTTTTTTTAATCCTTTTTCTCTTAAACCAAAGATATAGCTTTTCTCTTCCTGGTACAGAGTGGGAGACACCCTTACAAATGGAGATTTCCTTTATAAATGTAAATTTCCCTTACAAAAGGGTAATTAATCCTCAGTTTTTGAGCTTCTCAAGTGTCTGCTGTTTCTTAATCAGCTCAAAGTAATCCTTTGGCCCAAGAGGCACATTTTGGGGTGACATATTCTACTCCCCTTCACAGGGTAGGGTGATAAGATTTTGAGGGTGGGAGGCGATGAACTTGACCATCCATCAAAGGTGGGGGACTTTGGCTAAACTGACCCAGCGGCATTCTGCTTTAGCAAGAGTCTTTGCTGAAACTGGACTGAACAGAGTTCAAGATCAGAGCCCCAGGTCAGGGTCTTGAGAGTTTAGAGGAGCCTGACTAGAGTGAGGTCAAGGAGAATCTTTGTCACTGGTCAGATACTTCTCCCAGAGTCTCTGGGCAGGGTCAGCAGGAGGAAATAAGCCATGTGGTTTCACAGGCAAGTTATTCACCATGTGAACTCAGTCTCACTGCTTGGAAGGAAGCTCCTGAAATCGGGGACCTAAAGCTGAGGACATGGGACTGCTTGGTCTCCTGGAGCCCTGGGAGGGGCTGTGGGGGATGCTGGGACTGTTCTCCCTGGACCTCAGCCCATCCCTGAGAGTCCACACCAAGAGGGAGCAGACCAGGGCTGCAGGGCAGCACTTGAGCTCCAGTACAGGTTTCTGGAATCTTGCAGCCAGAGTTCATACTAACTGGTCAGTAACGAAAGTCTCAGACCTTCGCCCCTGAAATCAACATGTATGTGGGGATTAATGAGTTAATACATGTAAAGCAGTTAGAACTCTGCCTGGCACGAAGCAAGCACTCGAATATAAGCTATGTGTAAATAGGAAAAATTTGGAAAAGTATCCACAACACTCAGATCAGTTATCTCTAGTGAATGAAATGTGGCAAAGGTACTTTCACTTAATACATTTCTTAATTTTTTGGCAATTAAAGAAATACATTAATTAGAGCCTGCAGCTAGAAGTTGATAATGATGAGGATGATTCTGGCAAATAGTAACTACATGGATGATCCAACATAGTTGTTAAGAGTACAAGTTCTAGAATTACTTCGCTGGGTTTGAGTCCTGGCTCTGTAATTTCCTAGATGTGGTATCTCGCTGACTTATTTTCCTGCTCTACGCTCCTGAGTTTTCTCACCTTAAAAAGGGGGAGGGGGGATATTATTAACTATAAATTGCAGTGCGAGGCTCAAAAGAGGTACTGCATGGAAAACACTTAGAACTGCTCCAGACACACAGCAAATACGTCATCGTTGTTAGCTAATATTGTCCAGTCATTTCTGGTCTTCTAGCTTATTCACAAAACCTTTAGGATATAGGGCTGGGATTTTTATAGCAATATAACTGGAGCTCTTAGGATGGTAATTAATACTCTGCTGGGGTTTTATGTTGTTGTTTCATTTTGTTTTAGTGTTTTGTTTTGTTTGTTTGCTTCTTTTTAGATTTTACTTAGCTTTTCAAACACACAAAAGTAGAGAGACCAGAAATGAACCCCGCTACATCTTTCGTCTGACTTAAACAGTTATCAACATGTCACCAATCTTTAATACTGGATTTTGTTCCCTTTCAATTAGGACACAGATTTGGTGAGATTACATGACTTGCCCTAATTGGTGAATCAAATAATTTGCTGTGACAGGTAAATTGGTGAGAAGTGCACAACGGTTTCATTTTTTAATTAATTGTTCCCTCTTCAAGAATTCAGAAATAGCTTAACTGTCCTGAGGGCTCAAATTTGTGGACTTTTGACTCACAGTGTAGTTCATGGCGGGCCATGTGATAATTCTTTCTAGATCAGCACTGTCCAGTAGAAATATAATGTGAGCCATAGATGTAATTTTAATTTTTCCAGTAGCCATATTTTTTTAAAAAAGCAAAAAGAAACAGGCATAATTAATTTTAATAATATATTTTATTTAACCCAACCAATCCAAAACATCATTTCAACATACAGTGAATATAAGAATTATTAATGTGATTGCTTACATTCTTTTTTCTTTGTACTAAGTTTCTGACATATGGTGTTTATTTTATATTTATAAGACATCTCAGTTGGGATGCTCAGTAGACACAAGGGGCTAGTGGCTACCACAGTGGACAGCACAGTTCTGAATAGTAGTTCCTTGAGGTTTAAGATCTGTATCTTCTTCATCCTGCTGTCTTTTACAAATAATTAATGAACCTCTCTCTAGTTTTGAGCAGAGATACATATTAAAATTCTTCCACCTGAAGGGGTAGGAATGGATTGCTAACTATTCCTCACTGTCATTTGCTAGAGAAAGCCACATCTGCTACATTTTGGGTTTGTTATCATTTTAAACAAGGAAGCTCCGTCATTTTAATGAAATAAATACCTTTATTTTCAAAGGTATCCTTTGCTTTGAAAAATAAGAAAGTGACCAGGAAAGTGATAGAGTAGGAAGTCTGCCATGAATTAGGCAGTACTGTAGCAAGAAGGGATTTTGAGGCAGAGGCAAAATTGAAAGGATCCCAGAGAGAATCCCTAAATAAAATCCCTTATCTCAACTGGGAAGTATTTAAATCAAGTGAGAAAGAAACCAACCATAGCAGATAATGCTGGTGTGTGATGCTTACCCACTTGGGCAGTTTCTGGGCACTTGTCCAGCTGCCCAGGGGAGGCACCTGCAACTCTTTGTCTGGGAGCTTTCTCTGACTTCCAATACCTGCTCTATCCACACACAGGGTAGCTTGAAAGTGCCCAGGAATTCACACCCTCCCTGGGAGCAGCCCTCAACCAATGACTGACTGGAATGAAGAATAAAGACCTCAGCTCACATGTGTCTCTGAAGTGTTCTACCCTGTCAGCCCAAAGCTGCCTGCAGGATCAAGTTCCAGTTGCCCTCAGTGACAATTTGCCTGGAAATCCATCCTTTATTGGCTTCTTCCCTCCCTGGTCTCAATGTACCCCTCCCCTGACATGCAGTGGCATTACAATCACTAGGACCATCACAGGAGGGAAGCTCATGGGCTCAGTGAAATGGATGCATCCATTTATATACTATCTGAGCCACTGAGAGATGTAAGGAAAATAGTATTATAAGGAATGTGGAGGTTGCTTTCTGCTACCCCCAAAGTGCTAAGGGAAGAAAATGATAGAATCAGGTCAGCCAGCTATCAACTAAGGTATGGTGGGAGGCTAGAAGACCTCTATGGTGCATTTAAGGAGACACTCACCTCCTGCAGCTGCAGGGCAGACTGTGCTGAACATCATGTGAGCCCAGTATGTTCACCGTGAGCAGAGCAGAGTGACAAGAAATCTGAATTCATAGCCCTGGTAGGTCTACATCCCTTCCAGGCAAGGAGTGAGACCCTGAGACTCAGGATGGGCACATCTTTGTATATGTGATTGAAAACCTTGAACCCCCAGAGTTGGTAGGACTGGCTTTCTCTTCCTTTCTGGAGGACAGCAGCTCCCTTTGCCTGAAGATGTGCACAGGCTTCACATGGCAGGGTGATTCTTGCCCTCTTCAGGACCTGACTCCCTTCGTTGCTTTTAGATCATAACTAGGTTCGGGGCTTCCCTGGTGGCACAGGGGTTAAGAATACACCTGCCAATGCAGGGGACACGGGTTGGAGCCCTGGTCCGGGAAGATCCCACATGCCGCGGAGCAAATAAGCCCGTGCGCCACAACTACTGAGCCTACACTCTGGAGACTGTGAGCCACAACTGCTGAGCCCGTGTGCCACAACTGCTGAAGCCCACGCTCCCTAGAGCCCGTGGTCTGCAACAAGGAAAGCCACTGCAGTGAGATGCCTGTGCACCACAACACAGAGTAGCCCCTGCTCAATGCAACTAGAGAAAGCCCATGCGCAGCAACGAAGACCCAACGCAGCTGAAAACAAATATAATTAATTAATTAATTAATTAAAAAAGAAAAAAAAATGTATTGATAAGGGGACGCTCTCCCATAATTCAAAATTTAACAATCTGACAAGGACACCTAGGACCTAGTCCTAATAACATTGTTGGAATGGTTCATTGAAATCTGGAATAAAAGATGCCCTGAAGTAAATGAGATAAGATTTATTTATTATTTTACTTTGGCAGAGTAGTAAGAAAGGGGTTAAAGGCTCAGAGAGATGGGCATGCTGGAAAGAATATATAACACATCCAGCTGACTATGTTCCCTCAGAGCGCCCAGAGATGCTCTTTGTTAAAACAATAAAGAATGTGCTAGTGATGGGGGTACTGTCCTCACGGAGAAGCTCATAAGTGCCTGTGTTCTGAAGGCCAGGGATGGTGGTAGTGATGTTGCCATGGGATTGTGCTTCCTAGCGCCAAGAGGAAAAACAGGAGTCCAGAATTACAGAGACTGGGAGGCAACACTTAACTGGCATAGGCAAGGCAGATATGACTGCCATATGGCAATGAGTTGACATGGCAAATGGGGGCCTGGCAGGAAGGAATCTGCCACAGAGGCTAATAGATCCTATAGCTCCTTAGAGCAAGATATAGCTGTGGGCAATCAATGAGAATGTTGCTTGACCTTTACAATCAAGAGTGATATAGGGCTTCCCTGGTGGCGCAGTGGTTGAGAGTTCGCCTGCCAATGCAGGGGACATGGGTTCGTGCCCCGGTCTGGGAAGATTCCACATGCTGCGGAGCGGCTGGGCCCGTGGGCCATGGCCACTGAGCCTGCACAACCAGAGCCTGTGCTCCACAACGGGAGAGGCCACAGAAGTGAGAGGCCCGCGTACTGCAAAAAAAAAAAAAAAAAAAAGAGTGATATAGAGCAAATGAGCCAAAGGCTGATGTCCGCTATTACAGTGGGGGATCACAATTATTCACCCAATCCCCGGACCTGTATCTGGAACCTCAGACCCAGATCCAATCGTTTAAGGGGGAGGAAATGTCCTGCAATGCCACAGCAAGTATATAAAATAGTGATTCTCTCAACCTTTCCTTCAAAATGACCTATGGCCATTTATCTGAGTTACTGCACATTAGAAGAATGGAAATATTCTGACCTGCTTATGACCACTGACTATAAAATTTGAACTGTCACAGCTACAAGACCCAAAACACAGTCACGGCCCCCCCTTAGTTAAATAAGGGCTTACTGAGGCCAGGTAACTAATAGACTCCTGGCCAAAGTTTATCACAGTGGGTCCCATTGTCCAGGGACCCATCCAGTGGTCATTTCCCTAGCCCTTCTCACATTGGTTCCTTGACCTGTAATAGCTATTACAGTAGGAAAGACCAAATGGAAGCCTCTGAAACTGACCTCCATTCCAGAAGCAGGACCACATCCCAGGTGCAATGCAAGAGCTTAAGACCACCCTCAAAGTCTCAAAAAAATAAAGTAGGGTGGATTATTCCACCATATTCTCATTTAATTCAGTCTAGACCCTGCAAAAACCAAACACTAGATGGATTATGTCAGAAGGCAGCAGGCTATTATATATTTAATCAAGTGATAATCCCAATTCGTAGTTGCAATGCCAGAAGGTAGTATCTTTTTTTTTTTTTTTTTGCGGTACGCGGGCCTCTCACTGTGGTGGCCTCTCCCATTGCGAAGCACAGGCTCCGGACGCGCAGGCTCAGCGGCCATGGCTCACGGGCCCAGCCGCTCTGCGGCATGTGGGATCTTCCTGGACCAGGGCACGAACCTGTGTCCCCTGCATCGGCAGGCGGACTCTCAGCTACTGCGCCACCAGGGAAGCCCGGTAGTATCTTTATTAGAGTAAATTATCGCAGATTTGGGCACTTGGTATGCTTCGAATGCCTTATTTTCAATCTCCTTTGGTAAGAAGGACCAGAAGCAGTTCACGCTCACCTGGAACATGCAGGGGCTCACCATCTTGCCCAAGGGCTATGGTAGCTCTACTGCTCTAGATCCCTGGACAGTCTAAAAAGACCTTGATTGTCTAAACATTCTGTCTAACAACAGTCTGGCCCCTTATATTGATATCATGCTGGCTAAAACTAGTAGTATGAAGTAGAAAGTCTCCTAGATGCCCTGGTAAAACACTTGCAAGCTAGAATGTGGGAGATAAAACAACCCTATAAAGATTCAGCAGTAAAGTTAGAGTGAGCCAGTGGTCTGGGGCATGTCAAGATGTGCCCTACAAAATAAAGAACATCTTACATCTTGCACCTCCTATGGCTATGAAAGAAGTATGCCCCTTGGAAGACTTCAGTGGATGTTGAAAACAGCACAAACCACCCTTGGGTATATGGCTTGGATCCATTAACTGTATAACTTGGAATGCTTTTGACTTTTAATGTCTCTAATAACAAGAGGGCACTGTAAGGGTGGAAATTTTGCCCTTCCTCCGTTCTAGATTCTTTGGCTGGTCTAATAATTAAATGAACATAAGATAGATTAACAGGAGAAAAACAAATTTAATTTCATACATACAGGAGCCCCATTAAATTATGAGACACAAAGAAGTGACCAAAGCAGAAAGCTTTTATACCTTGTAGACATAGTAATTTGTAAAGAACTAACAAGAAAAAGGGTTTTGGGTTTAGAGTAGTAAATTAGTGAAGAAGTAACAGGCTTTGTTTATACAGCCTCCTTAGTCCAAATTTTCTATTTCTGGTGATAAGGATGCCTTCTAACCTCTTGGGACAGGGAGGGTACCTTTCATGTGGGAGATTTAACTCCTGCTTGCAGGAGGACAGAGGACGGTCAGAGTGTTCCTCTTGTACTGGCTGTTTCTCAAGGAACTTCTGTGTAAGTCTGAATTCGGTTTCAAGTGTTAAGCTATACAATAGCATTTTGATGCTTCCTCTGATGGTTTCTGTAACTTGTGTAACAAACCAGAAGTGGCTTCATGATTTGTACATAATTCTAAGTGCTTCTTTATTCATTCTTTCACTGTACCTTAAATTACAGGGAAAAACCCTCTTTAAAATGGTTTCTCATTAATCATTAGTTCATCTAGAGCTTCATGTGAACATACCGTTTATTTTCTGTCCATTGCATCGATCTTTACATTTAGCTTTATCCCTAAGCCTGTGGATATTTGCTTTGGAATGTTGCAGCAGTTTTCAAAACCAGAGACTCTAGATTCTTAGAAAAATTCCAATAATCCCCTGACGTGCTTTGTTGCGATGCCCATGTGTATACTTTTGTTTTGTAATAATTTACCGATATCCTTTATGACTGGCAATTTCTGTCACAGATCTCAGGCCAGAGAGTTAACATTTGTGCAACTGCCACAGGCACAGGCTCGGGGACAAAAGAGCAAATGGCATCACACTGCCACCATCGGTGTCCCATCTCTGCTCCTGCTGGCGGTTGCCACTATGGTGTAGACCAGAGGTCCTCGTGGGAGCCGTCCTCCATCCATGACTGATGGGTAGAAAAATATCTCAACCTCCTCCCATTCTCAGGTGCAGAAACTCTGAAGTATGTTCTACACTGTCTACAGTTGCTCCCCTGATAACCTGGATTGCCTTGCTGCCCTCCCTGACTCACTTTCCACTCCCTCACCAGCGTTTCTTGGGAGCACTTCCCAAACTGACTTGGAATTTACTTGGACTTATTTTCTGTCACCGGGTCTGCTTTTGAGGAAAGTCAGTATAACTTCTGACTAAGTCGTTAAGTCAGTCAACATCTTAATCTGGCACAATTAATAAAAGAGATTCCTTTATTCTCAACTCTCCAGGGAAAACAGCTCAACAAAAGCCTGGGGAAAAAAGACCTTCTCCTCCTTCTCGCTGAGAAATTGCTTGTCACGGGCTTGTCACAGCTGTGACAACAGAGCTGAGAATGTTAGGAGGAAAGGTAATATTATTGGTTTGCATCACGTGTCTGAAGGAAGGAGAGAGTGGAGCCATGAGGCACCAACCAGACTGTCCATGCTTCTCCCAGTGTAGCAACTGGGCTGGGGGCTACTGACTTCCTCAGACTTTTTTATTTTTTTGCAGTATGCAGGCCTCTCACTCTTGTGGCCTCTCCCATTGTGGAGCACAGGCTCCGGACGCACAGGCTCAGCGGCCATGGCTCACGGGCCCAGCCGCTCCGCGGCATGTGAGATCTTCCCGGACTGGGGCACGAACCCGTGTCCCCTGCATCGTTAGGCGGACTCTCAACCACTGCGCCACCAGGGAAGCCCGCCTCAGACTTTTAGGTCATAGGTCAGTTCGCATTTTCTTTAAAGGGCCCAATAATAAGTACTTTCAACTTTGCTGGTCATACAATCTCTGTTGCAACTACTCAGTTCTGCTACTGTATCTCAGAAGCAGCCACAGACAATATGTAAACAAGTGAACGTGGCTGGGTTCCAATAAAACTTTACTTCCGGACACTGAAATTTGAACTTCATGTCATTTCCACGTCATGAAATATTGTTCTTCTTTTGCTTTTTTCAACTATTTAAAAATGTAAAACCCCCTCGTGGCTTTTGGGTTGTACAAAAGCAAGTGATGGGTCAAATGTGGCCCCTGTGGACCATTGACAAACATACTCTCAATAATGCTGTCAGTTGTACCCCTCCTCAACTACGTTGTGAGCCCCTTTGAAGTCTGAGAGCTTCTGGGCATCTATCACTGTGACCTTTTTTTTTTTTAGTTTTTATTTTATATTAGAGTATAGTTGATTGACAATGTTGTGTTAGTTTCAGGTGTACAGCAAAATGATTCACTTATTCATATACATATATCCATTCTTTTTCAGATTTTTTTCCCATATAGTTTATTACAGAATATTGAGTAAAGTTCCCTGTGCCATACAGTGGGTCCTTGTTGATTATCTATTTTATATATAGTAGTGTGTATATGTTATTCCCAAACTCTCAGTTTATCCCTCCCCCACCTACCTTTCCCTTTTGGTAACCATAAGTTTTTTTTTGAAGACTGAGAGTCTGTTTCTGTTTTGTAAATAAGTTCATTTGTATCATTTTTTTAGATCCCACATATAAGTGATGTCATATGATATTCATCTTTCTCTGTCTGGCTTTCTTCACTTAGTATAATAATCTCCAGGTCCATCCATCTTGCTGCAAAAGGCATAATTTCATTTTTTTCTATGGCTAAGTAATAGTCCATTGTATATATGCACCACATCTTCTTTACACATTCATCTGTCAATGAACATTTAGGTTGCTTCCATGTCTATCACTGTGACTTTTCATGAAGATTATCGAGGGTACAGACAGAACGTTTCAGCACTTCTCCCTACTTAATCTGCCTAGCCTCACCTCCTTCCACACCCCAATGCCCTGTCACCCCCTTTCAGGAAGGAGCAGATCCTGATATGATTTCTGGGAGCAAGGAATTCTTGAGCCACTTTTACTCGTGGGCGAGGTGACCACATCATGAGAGTGATGTGCTCTGGGGCACATTCACTCAGCTTAGCCAGGGTTGTCCCTAATCAGCAGCCTGACAATCGAGTGGTTAAATAATAATTGTCAGTTTCCAATCTGTGCTTGGGCTTGCCTGTAGCATGTTTGGCAACTCCACTGGAGGAGAGGGGAGAAATTCGAACAGTCCTGGGTTCTTGGATATGACACCTCCAACAGTCACTACCTCTCCCAGGACTCCTAATCAAGATAACCAACAACTATTGGCTGAGTAGTATAAAGGTGTTAAATAAACAAAGTGCAAACATTTAAGACAGACTCAATAAGTTGAGGACATAAACCTTTGTACATATTAGTCTCTATGCCTGGAAATACTTTCAACGCACCTCCTCATGCCCCCACCTCTCATCTGGCTGAATAGCCCTTATCTTTCCCATCTCCACTTAGAGGTCACTTCCTCTAGGAAGCCTTCCTTCCCTGATGTTACATCGAGTTAGGTCCCCACTCTGCCATCCCAAAGCACCCTGTGTCTCCATCACACACATAAAAATAGAGAGCAATTCCTAGTTTAATTATCAGGGTCAGGAGAGTCTCTCTCCCTCTCCACCTCTCTCTAACCCTCCTAAATTCTACTAACAGCAGCAGTGGTAAACAAGAACTCCATTCTGATTATAATTCTGTGCAGATCACTGTGTCACACAGAATCCAGTCCAAACAAGCTTAATGTGTTCTTCCAAGAGATTTTAACTATGTGCCAGCTATTCCCAAATAGCAAAATTTTACAAGCCGCATCTTAGAATTATCACGTCACATTTCTATCACAAAATCATGCAGGTGCAGCTGATACAAGTCAAATTAAAGCCTTTCTATTTCCGCACAGGTCAGAAACACACACACTTGGAATGGCTTTTTGACATGCATTTTTCTCAAGTAAATAAATAATTTGAGTGAAGACTTTGGGTAATTTTGACAGCGACCCTTTAACAGTTACATGACAATGGGAATTTGAACGGACGAAAATAACATAACAATGAAAATATGATTTGGGGAATCTGCTTCAATCCACATCTTTTGGGGAAAAAAAAACTATATTCCTGAAATTCTAAGTAAAGCGATTTCATACATACACATTTCTTATTATTGGGACGAATTTGGGGATAGACTCTACCAAGAAAACACAGAAACATAAGGCTATAAGTAATGAATAGTTGTGTTGAAATTAGCATAGTGCAGATCCTGCCACCTGCTTCATTGGTTATTAATGTGGATGTTCAGAACCCTGGCCAGGTCTTAAAAAGACAGCTTCCCAGTCTCAACAATAGTTGAGCCCTGCTGGCCAGTAAAGTGTTTGAGTTTACCCTTTTCTTTGGTGCCACAAGTCTCCTTGTGTAAAGTGTAAAACTGAGCTCTGTATTTCAAAAGCCTATAAATGAAGTTCTAGCAATTGCAAAGTCTTCAGTGAAGTTTCGTTTTCATGAGTTCCACTTTCGGGCACTGAGGAATTTTGGAAAGACTAAATAAATGGAAGAATACTATTCAGGGCTGGTTCAGCTCTGCTTTGGACTGTCCCACATGGAGTGAGGCCATGAATTCTTCTCTAAGTGACACTCTTTATTCACCGTATCTATTTAGCACTCTTGCAAACCTCAATTTTCATTATCTCACAGAAGAAGGAGTTGAGAAAGCTGGTTTTCACTTCAGCACAGTTCTGCCTCTACATCTTACTTTTGAAACATTCATTGTTGTATTAGTTTGCTGGGGCTGCCATAACAAAACATGAACCGGGGAGGAACCCAATTTAGTCCGCAACATTTGTGTTCAAGGGGAATTTCAGACATGTAACTGATCAGCCGGCCAAGATGTGATCACTCCCACTACACGTCTCTGAAGATCACCAGGAGAGGGTCACCTCATTTTTTGATCAAAGTCCTGTGCCTTCCAAAATATTTGTTAAATCAATCAATATTCAGGAATGTTTTAAGGATTTTTTACCATTCTTTTTCTTTTTAATTTACCTCAGATGCCTCAGAATCCAGGTCCTCCCTCTTTAACATCACATTTTCTCATCTTTGTGCACGTCCCTCCACTACATTAATACGTGCACCATACAGAGTGAATATCTTAGCAAGGAAAGGCTCATAAACATTACACTTTATCTCAAAGGTCTGAAATTCCTTTTCAAATTGGGCTTCTATTTTGTCCTGTTGCTTCTGAAGTTTTTGAGGGACGTTGACACGGACCGACCTCAGCCAGGGTGGCTGGAGATTTTGGCTTCCTTTCTGTGGGAGTCAAAGGCATTTGAGACTTGCTGAGCTGTCAGTATCATGTCAAAATTAATAAAGGGAAACCTCACTAAAACGGAGTCAGGAGGGCTGAAGGGGAATTCTCATGCAGGTACCACTCTAAGTCAATACAGATCCCAAAAGGAAGAGATGTATCTTGCATCTCCTACAGGAAATGACACTACTTTACTACTGCCAGCAGAAGGGAGAAAATTTTTCTCCTCGCCTGGCAACAACTCAGCCAATGAGAGACTGTCACAACTCAGCCAATGAAAAGCCACCATACTTCGAACTCCCAGTTTCCTCCAGTGGACTTTTTGTTTATAACAGCCCGTCTTAACTTCCCCTATTCCTCTATAAAATAGTTCCCTCTCTTTTGCTCTACTGGGCTTGCATATGGTTGCCATACTTGCCTGTCCTGAATTGCAATTCTTTGCTGCTCCCAGATAAACCCATTTTGCTGGTAAAGTAACTGCAAATTTTATCATTTTAAGTTAACCATCTTCACCATCATAGTTTCTACCATTCCTCTTCAGGTTCCGAAAGTCACTTGTTATCAAGTATGTCGTGCTAGAGGGAAAATGACCAATTTTTAGGGTGGCTACCAAGGAGACCCAGAACAGAACAGAATAGACTAGTACTCAGTTCCTCAACCTGCCTGCCCAGCTCTCTCTCTTGTGCTCTGGGGCCTTTCGTAAGCATTTCGTTTGTGGTCAAATGCCAATCATTATTCAGTCACTCAGAAGATATGCATTAAGTACCTACTAAGTGCCAGGCTTGGTGCTAGCACTGGATGTCAGTTCATGAAGAAGCAGAGCTGGTATATCACTACTTCTGCTAAGGCTGGCTGCCACCATCCCTGCCCAGGGCAGGAGGAACTCTCAGAGATGCTGGAGTTGTGTGATCTTAGCCATGTAATGAAACTCTCTCCTTCTACAGTTTCTCCTCGTAAAACAGGATATAATAGAACTGATCTCATGGGGCGGTGAGGACTAAAAAGGGCACCTATGAAGGTACTTGGCACAGTGCCTGCTGCACAGTAATCTCTGGACTGCACTAGAAAGTACTGTATTGGTAGATAGTGTTTAGATAAGTATCAAACATCTCTAGTAGTAATAATGAAAGCGCACACCTCAGACTGGCACTTGAAACCAGCCAAAACTCAGATTAGAACTTGAACCCACGGGCCGGGGGTCAAACCCGCTGTCTTTTAATTAAAATCACTCACCTGGTATCAGGACTTACTGAAGCTCATGTTCTTTATGTCTCAACGCAGAAGGAATTCAGCGAGAGGCAGAGGGATAGGCAAGAAGTAGATTTATTAATACAGGACCCTTGTGAGAGATACAAGAGGGCAGGCAGGGGACTCTGCCCCAAGAATTAAGTGGGAAAGCCGGTTTATTTAGGGAGATACACACTCCATAGACAGAGTGTTGGCCATCTTAGAAGGCGAGAAGCCCTGAAATACGGGGTGGTTAGTTTCTATGGGCTGGGCAATTCTATAAGCTAAGTGGGAGGCTTATTCCAACTATTTGAGGAAGGGGCAGAGATTTCCAGGAATTGGGCCACAGCCCCCTTTTTGGCCTTTCATGGTTGGCCTCGAAACTGTCATGGCGCTTGTGGGTGTGTCATATAGCATGCTACCGCATTACAGTGAGCATATAATGAGGCTCACGTTCTACTGGAAGTCGAATCTCCCACCATCGTGGGCATAATTGGTTCTAACCAGTTTATGTCATAGCCTCAATGGCTATGTCATTCTTTTAAAAGGTTGTGCCCTACCCCCTTCCCTCCTGTCTCAATAACAATATTAGCAACTAACACAGTGCTCACTTATCACAGGCCTGGCACTGTCCTGGGTTCTTTATGCACATGGACCAATTTCATTCTGAGTACTTGTAATCCCTATTTACAACAAGGTGATGCAACTTGGAGACATACATGATCTGCCCGGGGCCACACAGCTAGCAAGTGATAGAGGCAGGACTGGCCAGACCTATGTCGACTGAAAAAAATGCACGACGTAAAAGTTGAGAATTATGTTTCATTCGGCAGACAAAACTGAGGACTTAAGCCCAGAATGCAGCATCTCAAATAGCTCTGAGGGACTGCTCCAAAGAGGTAAGGGAGGAGCCAGGATACAGAGGAGTTTCTGCAGCAAAGACCAGGTAGTGGAACATCAAAAGATTACTGTTAATTTAAAAAATCCAGATATCTTGAGTTAAGGAATTTAGCGCTTTTCTATATATGGGAAGATGCAAGAGTCTGGGTTCACTGAAATCATTCTTTTGCTATGCACCTCAGCCGTCTGCGGCCAGTATCTTGTGCTGTCTCGACCTGAGTCTCCTCAAAGCGCATCGTTGGAAGGTGACTGCAGTGGCTGATGGCTTGATGGCTGCAACATCCTTTGTTTACTGATATGGCGGGGCAATATTTTTCATTCACACCTAACAGAATCTGCTCTTAGCCACAATGTTGGGCTGCAACCCCATTTGGTTCCCTGTAATATTGTGATTTATAATAAGAAATACAGGTTTGGTCTTCATCCCTGCTCCTGGCACAGAGCTCCTAAAAACCTTGGAATTTCCTGAGGAGGGCAGTAAATGTGTCTTTGTTATCTTAATGAGTGAAATTTTGGAAAGCCGACAGGTAAAAATGGAGGCTGCTTGTCAGGGGAACCGACCACATGACCAGAGGATTGGAACTTTCAATTTCACCCCCTTGACCTCAGGGGAGGGAAGAAGGGCTGGAGTTTGAGTCCAATCACCAATGGCCAATGATTTAATCAATCATGCCTGTGTAAGGAAGGCTCCATAGGAGAGCTTCCAGGTTTGTGAATCCACAGAGATGTGGCAGAAGTGGGGCTTGCAGAGGGCGTGGAAGCTCCGTGCCCTTTCCCCGTACCTTGTCCTCTGCATCTCTTCCATCTGTCTGTTCCTAAGTTACATACTTTGTATTAAATGGTAATCTAGTGAGTAAACACTAGAGTTATGTGACCTGAGTCATGTGACCCACTTCAGCACATGAATCAAACACAAAGAGGAGGTCATAGGAACCGCTGATCTATAGCTGGTCAGTCAGAAGCACAGGTGACAACCTGTAAAGGAGCAGGACACTATGGGGCTTTCCCAGGACAGACCCCACCCCCATATCCTCTGCCGTAGCTCCTCTCTGAAGTACCTAGTTAACAGTATCTGATGCACATTTCTTGAGTTGTTTTTTCAGATGCTAAAACCCCCAGCAAATGGAAGATGTTGACTACTTGATGACCATGAGCACGTAGCCCCCAGACTTCCTGGAGCCTGAGGATTGATAATGTTAGTTATCATTATGACACTGCCCTGTTACCTCACCTTCAACCAATCAGAGAATTGTGCACGAGCTGACCATATACCCTGCAACTCCCCTCCCTTACCTGGCCTTTAACACTGCTTTGCTGAACCGCATCAGGGAGTTCGGGCTTTTTTGAGCACTAGCTGTTCTGGACTCCTTGTATGGCATCTTACAATACACGCTGCACTTTCCTTTACCACGACCCAGTGTCAGTAGATTGGCTTTACTGTGCATGGACCACCAGACCCAAGTTTGGTTCAGTAACAAACATGGGCTGACAACTGGCTTGGTGGAGGAGGGGAGGGGCAGTCTTGTGGGACTGAGCCCTTAACCTGTGGAATCTAACGCTGTCTCCAGGTAGATAGCATCTGAATCAAGCTGAAATGTAGGACACGCGGCTGGTGTCAGAGAATTCCTTGATGTGGGAAAAACCCCACATATCTGGCAACCAGAAGTGTCAGAAGTGAGGTGTTCTGTGTGGCTAGTAAAGGGGAAACCCAGGAGGAGTAGTGAAATGGAGCAGGACACTGTGGGGCCCTCCTGGGTACAAAATCCTTTCTGTGTCCCCATTTCTTATTTGCAAGAAAAAGTCTTCAGCCCCCTAGACCTTCCCTGAACCAAAGGGCAGATTTCAACAGTTGCTAATCTGGGAAGTGAGAGAATGTGTTATAGAAACAAAGGAAAATCAGTTAAGAAACAATAGTTTGGCAATAAAGCAGAGACCTAGTTCCTCCCCAGGGGACATACATGACAATACATCTTTGAGCTCTTCTACAGGAACCCTCCACTTGGGTGGTAACCACACACTGAGACCGAAGACTGGTTGGAACCAGAAGGCTGATGATTGAGATTCTTGGAACACCATCCTGTTATCTCATCACCAACCAATCAGAGGAAAGTCACACACCCTGCATCCCTCACCCCAAATTTTGCCTATAAAACCTATTCCCCCAAACCCATTGAGGAGTCTGGGGTATTTGAGCATGAGTCACCCATTCTCCTTGCTCGGTCCTGCAATAAACCTTTCCCTGCTCCAAACTCCGATGTTTCCTTTCATTTGGCCTCACTGTGCTTCGGACACGTGAACTTGCGGTCAACAAGAGCAGTGTAGGATTGTTTTTTTTTTAAGATGTTGGGGGTAGGAGTTTATTAATTAATTAATTTATTTTTGCTGTGTTGGGTCTTCGTTTCTGTGCGAGGGCTTTCTCTAGTGGTGGCAAGCGGGGGCCACTCTTCATCGCGGTGCGCGGGCCTCTCACTATCGTGGCCTCTCGTTGCGGAGCACAGGCTCCAGATGCGCAGGCTCAGTAGTTGTGGCTCATGGGCCTAGTTGCTCCGCGGCATGTGGGATCCTTCCAGACCAGGGCTCAAACCCGTGTCCCCTGCATTAGCAGGCAGATTCTCAACCACTGCGCCACCAGGGAAGCTCCATGAGTAGTGTAGGATTTTTCTTCATATTCCCCAAACCTGATCATCTTGCTCAATCTTAAATGCAAATTCAGTATTGATGCCTTCACATATCAAATGCTCACTGGGTCATCATAGTTCAGGGTGAAGCCTTCTGACAGACACAAAGACAATGGATGAAGTCACTGTCCTTCAGAGAGATATTAAAAACAAATGTATCTGAAACTGGAACAAAGTGAGGCTTCAAGGAGGAGGTGAGTGAAGGGACCGGATATGAGGGTTTTGTTGAGAATGGGGAACTGAGAATAAGCGGCTGCAGAGCATGGAGGGTCTCTGGGGACACAAGGTGAGGAAGACAGTTTGGGGGCAAGTGGAAAGACCTTGAATGCTAGATTTAAAACTATGGATTTTATTTTGCACTGGTGAGTTTGTGAGACAGGAGGGAAGGGGGCATGGCACAACCTTTAAAAGAAGGACACAGCCGCTGAGGACATGACATAAACTGGTTAGAACCAACTAGGCCCAAGATGGCAGGAGATTCAACTTCCAGGGGACCTTGAGCCTCATCATATGCTCATTGTAATGCATTAGCATCTAAATGACACACCCACAGGTGCCAAGACAGTTCTGAGGCTGACCATAAAAGGCCAAAAGTGAGCAGTGGCCCAATTCCTTGAAATCCCTGTCCCTTCTCCAAAATAGTTGGAATAATCCTCCCACTGGTTAGGCTATGAAAATATCCAGCCCATAAACACTAACAACCCCATATTTCAGGGCCTCTCATCTTCTGAGATGGCCCACACTCTGTCTGTAGAGGGTGTATTTCTGCTTTAAATCTGCTTTCACTCTACTTCAGCTCGCTCTGCAATGCAATTCTTTCCTGCATGAAGCCAAGGACCCTCATTTGGCGGCCAGTCCCAGGGACTCACTGGAGACCTGGGATGTGACCATCCTCTCGCACCCCATTTTCCTACGACATCTTAAGTAGGGGATCAGATCATTCGGTCAGGACCCTCACTTAGGGTGCTTGCTCTGGGAGCACTGTAGAAGTTAGGCTGGAGAGGAAACAGATCAGGAAATGTTTGAAATCAGCCTGTTAATGTGTAAAAAGCCTAGAACTTGCAGTTGAACGATTCTGCTCTCAGTTGTATTCCTGATATCAAACATAGCTTCATGTGTTCAAAAAACACGAGTATGTGTTTGAATGTATATAGAGAAAAATCTGCTACGTTGCATATAGGATGACAGAGGATATTTATCGCCTTCTTCCTTAATTTTTCTGTATTGTTTAAAGTTTTCCAAGTGATCAGATGTCATTAAAAATGTAAAGTTATTTTTATTTTTAAAAAAATAAAACACTTTATTTTCCGCGGAGCTCAAAATGACAGCATCTAATTAAGTCACAGGCCAGTGTGCTGTGAATGACTGTGTAAATCCACTGGTAACCCAGGCAACCCAAAGGCAGTGGACACTGTGTTCTCCAAGCCTAGCCTGAGAGATGCCCTTGGCTGGGGCTTCCATGGGATTAGCCTGAGGAGCCAGCTGACCCTGAGACAAGCTGAATTGGAAGTCAGTAGGGACCTTTCTCTTCCTTTCTAGGAATCCCAAGTTCTTATGCCACTTGTCATCCTCCCTTCTACTCCCCTCACCCACACTAGAATATATCATATATTTCACGTTTTATTGAAGTATAGCATAAATACAGAAAAGTATGACATGTGATGCTTTTTTTTTTTTTTTTTTTTTTTTGCAGTACACGGGCCTCTCACTGTTGTGGCCTCTCCCGTTGCGGAGCACAGGCTCCGGACGCGCAGGCTCAGCGGCCATGGCTCACGGGCCCAGCCTCTCCGCGGCATGTGGGATCTTCCCGGACCGGGGTACGAACCCGTGTCCCCTGCATTGGCAGGCGGACTCTCAACCACTGCGCCACCAGGGAAGCCTGACATGTGATGCTTTTAATCTTCCCTTGTACCATCCCTGACCTCCTTCAACAAAACTTACATTAAAAGAAAATTAAAGAATCACCCAACCCTATGTTTTCTTCTCTGAAACCCAGTTCATTCACATATCCATTCTCTCGTTAAAGCCACATGTGGAATGTCCACTTTATCCAGGCAAGGTCAGGCCAGGGAGGAAATGATGAGTAAGTCTTCAAAAACCCACAGTCCCAACGATGACAAGACAGTGAAGATGGACCACCTTAGGGGAATGCACAGGGGCTGAGGCAGCAAAGGAGCAAAGAACAGCCAAGGCTCTGGTGGTAGAGGTACCAGAGGACGCAGGAGGCTGTCGGGGAGGAAGAAATTTTCCTCTACCCTTCTAGGTGCTTCTGGCCTAAGAATTGAATTGACATGAGATGGATTAGCAGGAGAAATCAAAAAGGAGTTTAATAACGTATACATGGGAGAGACCCAGATAAACTGAGCAACTCACCAAAATGACTGAAGTATTCACCTTAAATACTATCTTCAGCTAAAGATGAAAGAGGACATTGAGGGTAGTGGTTGGGGACTTCAAAGGGTGAAAATGCAATTCACATGAAGATAGTAAAGCAAATGTCTGGTAAATAAATGTTTGCTGGGTCATGCAGAGACAACGGGTCACAGAGTGGACCCATTGTCTTTTCTCTAAGCCCTGCTGAGTTTCCCCCTCCACACTGAGCCCATATCTTTGCAGGTATCTCTGGTGATAGCTCTATTCTAGGGAACTGGCCCTCTTTCTTAATTCTTTTAGGCAGTTAGGGGGAATTTCAAAGTTTCTTCCTGAGTCTTTTGGGCCTTGGTTATTTTCAGCTCAAGGTAATCCACATGCCAAAGAGATATTCTGGGGTGGAAAATTTTACTCCCTTACAAGGTGATGCTTAAGATGGGCCTCAAAATCTGACAAATGGATGGCAGAGCAGGAAGGGAAATCAGTGCAGAGAGACCATCGCATTCAAGACCCCAAGGAGTGGGAAAGCAGGACACATCTGGGTTATGGCAAGCTACTTGGTTTGACAGTGCCCAGCTGGGTACAGCCTCTCTAAGATGCTGACACCACTCACAGTTCACAGCAGTAGCCACACCAATGAACATTCTACATCATGCCAGCTCTTCTTGGACTTCGTTCCTCTACCGTCTTTCTTCCCATACCCTGTTTACTTAGCCCATTCTGAGCTTGACCTGGTTCCCAGCCCCATCCACTCCCTGTGTAGCCAGTGTCCTACCACACCGTGGTCCCCCGAGT
This sequence comes from Globicephala melas, assembly GCF_963455315.2. Lineage (NCBI taxonomy): Eukaryota > Metazoa > Chordata > Mammalia > Artiodactyla > Delphinidae > Globicephala > Globicephala melas. The sequence goes on along the minus strand of NC_083318.1, from coordinate 42,953,028 downwards.
GTCCTGGCTTGGAGGGAGGAATCCACTCTTCTACCAGGTACCTGAGTGTCTGCTCTATATGGAAGCTGGAAAGCATGACCAGTAGCTTCAGGGAGCAGGGCTAACTGGTGTCCACGTCCTGAGTAAGGGCAGGCTAGGCAGTCACAAAAGGTCCAACACATTAGGTCCGAGAATTGCTTTGGAGCAGATCTAGGATCAACAACAGAGAACAATCATTTATTCACAGGGATATTTATTGAACATTTTTTTATGTGCCATGCACTGGGCCAGGGGCTGAAGATACAATGAGGAGAGTTAATCCCATCCCTGCTGTGGCTGCTACTGGTACCCTCACCATGGCTGACCAGTTGTTAAAGCTAGTGGCCTTCCTGATTAGGACATTTAGTGTCTGCTCTGATTGGTCAGGCCTGTGCCACAGTGATGGTTATTTATTTTTTATTTTTTTTAATGATGGTTATTTTTAATGCTACCTCTGGTCCCTGGCCTTGTTGTAAGTGGGCAGGTACAGATGTTAATCAATATTCATATTAACAAACGTACAATTACAAACCGAAATAAGGAAAAGAACTTTGAATCTGACCTAGAGTGGGAATGGTGGTCAGGGAAAGCTTCATGGAGGAAGAGACCCTTGAGCTGAGATCTAAATGATGAGCAGGAGATAACTGGCAGAGATGTAGTGGGTGGAGCAGAAGGTTAGAGCATTCTGAGCACACAGGGAGAGCCAGATGGCTTTGTGGATAGAGTTTGGTTGAACCCTCTAAGGTGAAGGGGTGGAGTGCAAGATGGATGAGCTATGAAGAGTTCTGAGTTGGCCTGGGCATCAGTGCTTGTTATGGTCTAAATGTTTGTGGTCCTCCCAAAACTCATCCCCAAAATGTTGAAATCCTAATGGCTGAAGTGATGGTTTGGGGAGGTGCTTAAGCCTTGAAGGTGGAGCCCTCATGAATGAGATGAGTGCCTTTACAAAGAGGCTCCAGAGAGACCCCTAGTTCATTCTTCCATGTAAGGACACAGCAAGAATGCCCCTGCTTACGTATCAAGAGGAGGGTCCTCACCAGAACATGACCTTGCTGGTAACTTGATCTTGGACTTCTCAGCCTCCAGAACTGTGAGAAATACATTTCTACTGTTTTTAAGCTACCCAGTCTGTAGTATTTTATTATAGCAGCAGCCGAAGTGGACTAAGACAGTATCCTTTTTTGGGGGGGGGCAGCAGGGGAGTTGTTGAGATTCATACAAGAAGAGATGGTGGCTCAGACCTCAGCAGCAGAAGTGTAAAGTGATGGACACTCAGCACTTCTGTCCACCACTGCAAGTTAGAAAGAAAGTATACCACAAGGGCACCAGAAACCACAGGAAACTGGCAAGCCCAGACACGCACACTGGCAACCACTGCCATTTCACATAGGGATGCTCCTCTTCATCAGTGAAAAACCTCATAAGCTCCCAAAATATGGAGACATGGCTGAGCAAGTCATCTCTAACCTTCACCTTGAGCTGGAGAGGGCTTCAGTTAGAGTCAGAAGCTTATCAGTTGCAAACAACAGAATCCACTCCAGCCAGTGTAAGCAGAAAGCACTCATAGAATCTCCAGGAGAGTCAGGGAATGAAACTTCCAGACTATGAAACCTGAAACCACACCCAAATTAACAACGTCCATCCACCCAGCAGAGATTCGGAGCCCAGTGACCGCTGGGCACGGTCGCCTCAGCCTGCACCAGTCAAGGCACCAATAACACCCCACTCTTCATGCTTTTCCCCTCTGATCAGGCCAAATCCTGGAGGCATCTCCATGTTCACCTCTCTTTCCCCTGAAGGGAAGTCTCCTGCATGAGCACCTGACCAGCGAAGTACAGGTCACATGTCTGCACCCTAGCTTCAAAGAAGACTGGGAAAGCATGCTGCTAGCTTCCTTCTTGGGGAAGCGGGACTTAGAAGATAAAAAGTTCCCCAGGTATATGAAATACACTGAAGAGGAGCCAACAGGGGTGTTTTCAGCTCCCATTAAGCGCTGAAAGCCTGTGATCAAGATTGGGCACAGTCAGGGCCTCCATCACCTATTTCTTATATATATAACAGGGCCACCTTCGACAGAATAAGGCTCCCTTTGCTTTGGAATGCTTTACTTCCACTCAGGACCAGCTACATAATTTACAGGTCCCAGTGAAAAACGAAAATGCTGTGCTCCTTGTTCAAAAATTAAAAATTTAAAGACAGAGACAGAAGAACAGTAAACCAAGCATGGGCCCCTCTGAGCATGGGTCCCTGTGTAACTGCACAGATCACAACCCTTGAAGCTGGCTCTACCTCCTTTTTCTTCCGGTTGGCCAGGAGGATTTATGTCGTTTGGACACTTGTCTAATCTACTGTTGCTAGACATGGTGGGAAGAGGTGCTAACTCAAGTGATATCCTCAATAATAAGATACATGGTAAGGTCTGGATCCCTCTGGAAACCTATTAGAGCTCATTGGGTAGGGGGAGAGGTATCATAAAATTCTGGAACCTACACAAAGAAGAAGAAATGATGAATTCCAAGGCTGAATTGAGAACAAAAGTTGCTTTGGCAAGCTTGTTCATCCTGCCTCTCTTTATAATGCTCTACTTCTTGTCATGGCACATGGGTTGTTATGGTGAGTGAACTGGGACAGCGTTGTGAAACATTACAGAGAAGGTTTTCTTTTTTCTTTCTTTCCTTTCTTTCTTTCCTTCTTTCTTCTAGAAACCTTGGTCAAATGTATTCTCTGAAGCTAAGGTAAGACATCCATAACCTGGTATTTCATGACAAAGGATACACGTGTTCAGCATTTATATAAAAAGAAAAAAAAAAATCCCAAGTTTCAACCATCCATACCAGGCTTCTCCAAAACCCATGGGCCTCAGCTACAAAAAAAAAAAAATCTTGACACTGGTAATACCTCATGCTCATCTGCACACCTGGAAGGATTCTAGCTCTAAGTCTAATGCCCACCTACAATGCTCAGGCGGTCTGAATAGGGATCTGACAATGTCAGCTCTGGGAAGGTGAGGTAGAAGGCATGTCACCCTGACAAGTGTCCTTAAATGTGCTGAGGTGAGGAGGAGAGATGCAGGTGTAGAAAAGATGGGAGTTCAGTTTGGGACAAGAGAGACTGGTGTCAAAGTGCAAAAGAAAAGCAAAGACATAAATGGTAGGTGGAGTGTGGGGTTGGAGATCTAAGAAGACTGAGGAAATAGAAAGAGAAAGGGGGAAGTGAGTTCGGAGGGTTCTGGAGCAGAATCCAAGTGTTGTTAACATTCCTGGGGCCTTATTTAGTGCAGCAGATGGAGAAAAGCACCTCAATGATGGAGTCAGTCCACCTGGTTGTAACACTTCTCCTCCATTACTAACTGGGTGACCTTGCAGAAGTGATTTAACCTTGTCAAGCCTCAGTTTTCTCATCTGCAAAATAAGGATAGTAATGAGAATTCAAAGAGTGATTAAAAATTGCAACAGTGACCGGTTCATGGTAAGAACTCAACAAATACTAGGCATGGTGATGATGATGGTGATAATGATGGTGGTGATGATGACTGTTAAGATGATGGAGATGATGAAGGTGACTGATGGTGATGGTCAAGGGACCTGCCCTCTCCCGAACCCTGGAATGAGCACCATGGTGTGGGGCGGCTGAGTGTGTAGACCCCACAAGAGAGGGGTAGTGATGGGAGATAAGAAGGAACCGAGAGAGAGAGATTGGAGGCACAGGGAGCTAGTTGGGAGACCTGTGCAATCATTCCCAGTGAGATTCCCTGCCCAGCGCAGTGTCTGAAGTGATCTCTAAAAACGCACGAGATTGAATTGTAAATGTGTGTTATATAAAACAATCAAGCTGTGAGGACTCCCAGCTTTACAGTGAACACTTGGGCAAGTGGTTACATAAAATGGAGTAGAGGCTCTGTCAGGAGGAAGAAAGAGCTCTGCAGTCAGGGCAGCAGGTTTGAGGAATGGCTCTGCCCGCAATGGGCAATTCTTTTTCTCTCCAGAGGTTTACAGGAAACGACAGAATGTGAGAGCTCTCACTCCCAGTTGCTGGCCGCTGGGGCACGAGAATCTGCGAGTTCTCACATCTAAAGCTCCCATGCTCACTTTAGGTGAAAAAGGGAGTAAGAACAGGAAGTGTCTGTGAGGAGTTTTGGTTTTCTTTTCCTCTTCTGGAAATGTTTTGTGTTGTGTCAAATTACCACACGTAGATGATGTATGTGTTTATTTCTCTTTTTCTGATTAGAAAAGTAATGCATGCTCATTAGAGAAAATTTGGAAAACACAAAAAGTCAAAAGTCAAGAATAGGGATCACTAATAAGAACATTCTCCAGAGATCACTGCTCCGCTCTTGGGCTTATTTCTTTTCCTTTCATTCATTTACAATATGCGTATAATACAAACATACATCCACAATGTTACATTTGTATTATATTTTAGACAATTAGATCGTATAAACACTTTTATGTCCTATGTCTTACACCGATCGCTGGCATTTTTCTATGTCACGAAATGTTCTTTGAAAATTTTTAATTTACAAACAGTGAAATGACTTTATGGCATACAGTTCTGAGTGTTGGCAAATATAGATTCCTGTCGCCACCACCATAGCCAGTGATCCAGAACAGTCTTGTCACTCCCCTCAAATTCCCTCAGGATGCTCCTTTTCAGTTAGCCCCTCCCCCTAGTCTTAACCCTGAAACCAAAAAGTTCTCCATTCCTATAGTTTCACCTTTTCCAGGATGTCCTGTAAACAGAATTATACGGTATGTAGCCTTCTGGTCTGGCTTCTTTCACTTGGCATGTTGCAACTGAGCCTCGCCCACACTGCTGCATTTATCCATAGTTAGTTACTTTTTACTGCTGAGTAGTATTCCACTGTATAGATATACCAAGGTTCGTTTATCCATTCACCAGATGAAGGACATTTGGGCTGGTAAACATAACTTTTCCTATTTGAATAATATTCCATCCTACAGATATACCAAAACATATGCAAAGAGTTCCCTATTAGTAGAATGTTTAGTTCCCCCTCATTATAAATAAGCCTTAAATGGATGTCATTATACATAACTCTTTGCCTACCAAGCATGTATGAATACACTTATATAGTATACATATATTTGAAGCTATCAACAAACATGCAGTGTGCCCTGCTGGTTGTATAAGAAAATATAAATATATATACATACAATTCTACCAAAATTTTCTTAAAATGTTTGCTTATATAACAAACAGTCTGAGCCTCAATATGTTGTATCATTATGAAAATAAGAAAATAATAACTAGCTTTAATTCTAATGCAGTAGTTCTTTTTCTCTGTGCTGTACAATCGGTTCTCATTAGTTATCTATTTTATACATAGTAGTGTATATATGTCAATCAAATTGTTAATGCAGTAGTTTTAACCGGTTAAATAGAACTAGCTTAATTTCTGAAATCCTGACCGTGTATATCATTCAAAACCCATTTCAGGACATTGTTTTCCCAGCAGGAAGCTTCTTTAGACAATGGAGTCACCTGGCGTACACAGAACAAGAAGGATGACTGGGCAAGGGCAGGTTTCAGGACTGCAGGCTGCTTAGTGCAACATAGCTGAGTTTCTAGTTATTACATCTGAGCAACTGAAGCCAAAGCCACTATGAGAGGAAAGACAAAGCTGGCACTTCGTTCTGCATAAAGGGACAGGGCTTCTCTTTGAGTAGAGGTTGCTGCCCTGCAAATTAAAAAGGAAATAGAAAACACGTCAGTATTTGTGGATGACACCTACTTTCAAAAACACATACGCACACTGCAGAAAATTTAAATAGTACATGGGACTTCCCTGGCAGCGCAGTGGTTAAGAATCTGCCTGCCAGTGCAGGGAACACCGGTTTGATCTCTGGTCCTGGAAGATCCCACATGCTGCGGAGCAACTAAGCCCGTGCACCACAACTACTGAGCCTGTGCTCTAGAGCCCGCGAGCCACAACTACTGAGCCCGCATGCCACAACTACTGAAGCCCACGCGCCTAGAGCCCATGCTCTGCAACAAGAGAAGCCACTGCAGTGAGAAGCCCACGCACTGCAACAAAGAGTGACCCCGGCTCGCCACAGCTAGAGAAAAGCCCACGCGCAGCAATGAAGACCCAATGCAGCCAAAAATAAATAAACAAATAGATAAATAAAATACCTAGTACAGAAAGTTACAAAGTGAAAAGTAAAGGCTTCTTAGCTTCCCTATTCCCACTTTCCATAGAGAATCATCCTTGATAGTTTTGATTTGTCCTTCCAGGAATGCGATACACACTCCCCCCCCCCACACGTGTGTGCACACACACTCCCACGCACACACACACACAGACTCACATATCCTTTTATCTAAGTACAAGTGGAATCTACAACTTGTTTTTTCACCCAACAGCACACCTTGCACATACTTCCATATCGGTACACGTGGAGTTTATTCATTCTTCCTCATGGGTGAATTCTGATTGTATGGATGTACCATAAAGTTCCCCAACTTCCCTATTGATGGACATTACATCATCACAGTTTAACTGGTGAGGAAAAACCAGTCATGACATAAAGACACTGAGAGAGGATCTGGCCAAAATAGGGACTCTGGTCATAGCAAATAGGGTCTGACCACCAGATTTTTAAAAACAGAAATTACTGAATTCTTTGAAAACAATTAAAAAACAAACTTTTAAAATTATGAAACAATCTGAGGTTTTTATTCCCTGGATCCTGACTAGTGGCTGGGGTCCTTGAAAGTTGCTTACTCCATATGAGTGCTATTCGCCCCTTTTTTGCTAAAGGAATCTCGAGCAGCCCACAAATTTGTACTAGGGCTCCTCCTGCTGGACATTTTCTATAATTGCACTTCTAATTCAGTTAATGTTCCAGACAGTTCATTCAAAATTGATTAGTGTTTTTGCTGTTAAATAATTAACCAATTAAGACAAAGACAAATTTACTTTTACTTTTTAAGAAAATAAAATAATACAGAACTAAACAGTAATAATGAGTCTCCCTTCGTCTTTTTCCAGTTCTCACTCCCTTCCCTAGTCATTGGGAGTTTATCTTAGATCTATTTCTATCATTTACATCTATTATCATGCACAAACAGAATATAATTTTGTTTTCTTTCACTTTAGATGCATGGGTCCACTTGTCACATTTTAGCTTAAGCTTTTCATGTCACTGTGAGGCTTTGCTTGAGGGTGGTGTTTATGCAGAGAAAAAGCACATTATTTGCAGTTACTTTGGTTTTAAAAATTAATTCTAACTATTAAATTTATAAATTCAAAAGCTTGACTTTCCCATACACTTTTCTAGTTAATTTATGAATAGTATTCTTCTAATTTAAAAGCCTAGTCAACTCTGATAATAACTTTTAAGGGGGCTTCACAATTATTCCAATTTCCTGAATATTTTAAACTCAAGTTATTTTAGGTTAAATTATTTTAAACTTACATTTTAACACATTACATTTTCTTTATAAAATATTTTAAATGACTTTAAGTGAGCAAAACCTTCTCGAATACTTAATTCTAGTAAATCTAATAACTGTATAAAATTTAATCTTAATTCTCTTAAACATTCCAGTACTGATTAAAAACTTAGTAAAATTCTCTTATAACTTTCAACTAAAAATCCTAAGTCTGAAATAAGTTTTTTTGTTTTTTTTAAATCAGTTATTTAATAGTTACACTTATATTGGAATCACAGGGCTATTCCAAGAGCTATTCTTAAATGATAAACTCTCTAAAATGTTGTAAATAAATTAAGATGATGTAAATAAATTAAATATCAAAAGTACAGATTGTTCCTAAACTTACCACAAAAATAATGCGATTTGGATCCTAAACTTTTGCAGGTTCAAAGTCTTTTACCCCATTATTCCTAAGCAAGTGAAATTTGCCATCCCACTTCTGTGGCCTAAGGCCAGGGCACAGCGGGGGAACACATTTTGGAGAGAGAATTCAGGGCAAGATGGGAAATCTGATGTTTTCCCTTGACCCTGACTGACACAGCAAACCCTATGTCAGTAACACGAGTACGTCTGTTTTCTCATATCCTCACCAATCCTGTAGATTATCCATCTACTGAATTTTTGGCCAATATTATAACCTATAAGCATATAAAGTTGTTTTCTACATGTTTTTCACTTTAATTGTTTGTGAGAATTTTTCCATATTGCTGCATGATTATCATGATTACGGTTGTTTCACCTTCACTCCCAGCTTTATGGAGATATAACTGACATAAACCACCTACGATTGTTTTTAATGGCTACATTCTATTCCATGTAGTAAGTATAACCCTTTGATGTAACCATTCTCGTACCCTTGAATATTTAGCTCCAGCTCTCAATGTTTGCACTTCTGATACTGCATAATAAAGAATTGTTTGTGAACATCTGTGAGCATGTAGATTGAATCTATATTTTGAGTCATGTCTTTAGAATAGGGTACCTAAAGTCTGACTTAGGTCAAAGATTATGAATATTTTTATAATTCTTGATACATATTATCAAGTTGTTCTCCCATCAAGCATTGAATAACATCTTTAAAATATTTTTCTGCTGGGCTTCCCTGGTGGCACAGTAGATGAGAGTCCGCCTGATGATGCAGGGGACGCGGGTTCGAGCCCCGGTCCGGGAAGATCCCACGTGCCGCGGAGCGGCTGGGCCCGTGAGCCATGGCCGCTGAGCCTGCGGTCCGGAGCCTGTGCTCCGCAACGGGAGAGGCCACAACAGTGAGAGGCCCGCGTACCGCAAAAAATACATATATATATACTTTTTTCTGCTATTTTTTGTCACGGTATGTTAAAGAAATTGAGGTGGAAATTGCCCCTTATTGAATGTGTAGTTCATTATTATTAGAGCAACAAAATAATGTTTCATATTTGCCACTGATGGTTCCTCTTCTGTAAATTATCTACAAGTATTTTTGCTAAATCATTTTTAAAGGAGATTAGTAAAATTCCTTCCAAAGTAATGAAAGTGGAGAAAACCTCAGCAAAGCATGAAAGAGGGTTTTATTCTTGACGTTCAATGGACTTGGGAAAGAACTGTCATAAATAAATCTGTTCAACAGTCACTGAAAGAATGCCCAAAGAAGGAAAGAACAGGTCAGGAACTATAAACCTCTTACTTCTCTGCTGTGGTGTGAACCCCAGAAACATCTGGAGGCAGTGTGGTTCAGTGGGAAGAGCAAGGACTTTACACACCGACAGACCTGGGTGCCACTTCTGCCTCTAGCCAGTCCTGAGTGACTTTAAGGGGTCACTTAACCTCTCTGAACCTCAGCATCACTAATGGTGATCAAACTGCCCACCTTCCAAGAATGTGGTTGGATGTAATGAGATGATGACTCCAAAGACCAGGTTGACAGGCTGACATGGGCAAAGTGCTCAGAAAGACCTGAAGACTGGTGAGGAGAGCTGCCCTCATTCACCGTACAGAGCCTGCAGCAGGGGAGGGAAAAGCAGGCACCAGTGCCAGGGTGGCCCCACTTGCCTATTTTGGGAATGGCAGTGTAGGGTGCAACAGGTTTTACAGGAAGGAACTTTACACCATCTGTATCTGCATAAAGTTTAAAGTGTGTTTAAGGGGACAGAGTAAAATCAGAAAGACCTAAGTTACACAGTAACAATAAGGACACTTACCTCTCCAGACCTTATGAGGCCCCCTGCTCACTGGAGAGTCTCTTCTATTAAATCCCCCCAACAACTTATTCCCCTTTTTTCCACCTACATGAGCCACAGCTGGATTCTGTTTCTTACAGTCAAAATCTGTTACTTCTACACATGCTGCCCCTGGTCACTTCTTATAGGACAAACTCTCACAGGACCCGTGTCATTCCCTTCAGGTGCCCAGCCCCTTTCAACATCCTTTGTCTCAAATCTATGCCTCCCCAGGGTAGAAAAATCAATCATTTGTTCACTCATTCATTCGTTCCTCAGTGCCTACCAGGCTGCAGGCTCCCTCCTAGGTTCTTGAATCACATTCATCAGCGAACAGAACAAGGAAAAGCCCCTGTCCTCCTGGAGTTGATGTTCTAACAGATGGGAAACAGGTAATAAAAAACAAACTTAACAAGCAAATAAGTCAGAAGATGATAAACAAGTACTATAGAAAAGAAAAGTAGAGCAACATGAGGGGGTTTGCAGAGCCAGAGCTGACGGTGCAGGCTGCAGCTTTAAACACAGAGGTCAAGGTTGCCTCAGGTAGCTGAGATGTGAGCAAACACAGTAAGTGAGTGAGCTGGCCACATGGGGAAGGACTTCCGGGCAGAGAAAACAGCGACCAAGACCCTGTAGTGGGAATGTGCTGTCAAGTCCCAGGAGGTGACTGTGGCTGAGGCCCAGTGAGGGAAGGGGAGGAAGAAAAAAGTTGGAGACAAGTGGGGCTGGGGTTCCTGGGAAGGCTGTTTGGCATTAACTCTGAGTGATGTGGGACTGACTGCAGGGCTGTGAGCAGATGAGTGACATGACTGAATTTTTAAAGGACTATTCCTTATACTATGTGCATGTTTGAGATTTCCCTAATAAACAATAAAAATAAAAGGCTAACTTCTTAGTAGCTGGGTTTCAAAGAGGCCCAGTGGCTCAGACCAGGCTGGTCACAGTAGATGATGGGATTTTCCATTAAATTTGTAAGTTGAATCAACAGGATTTTTTGCCGAAGGGTGAAAGAAGGGAAGGCATCAAGAATGGCGCTAAGATTTTAGGAACAGGCGCTTGGAGATTTTTGGAAAGGTGGGTCGTTACCATCAATTGAGACAGGGATGTATGGGTAGACCAACTGAGGGGTGTATTAGTTTCCCGTTGCTGCTGTAATAAACTCAGTGGCTCAAAACACCACAGTTTTATTTATTCTCTTACAGTTCTGGAGGTCAAGAGTCTGAAACCAGTTTCCAGGGTTAGTCGAGGTGTCAGTGGGGCTGCTTCCTTTTGGAAAATCTCCTGAGGGGAGACTCTGTGTCCTTGACCTTTATCTACCTTTAAAGTATATCATTCTAATCTCTGCTTCCATCACCACACTGCCCTCCCCTCCTCTTGAACCAAATCTCCCTCTGCCTTGTTCTTATGAGGACACTTACATTACATGCAGAGCCCACCAGGATAGTCCAGAATAATCTCCCCACCTCAAGATCGTTAACTTCATCGTATCTGCAAAGCCCCTTGTAATATAAAGTAAAATCCACTCATTCCAGGAATTAGGACCTGCCTATCTTTGGATGCCATGACTCAGCCTACCACCCTGGGTAAATTCAGTCCGGTTTGGGATGTGTTGCATCTGAAATATCTATTAGACATCAGAGTAAACTGCTGAATATACAAGTGTGGCGCTCAGTACAGGGCCTGGACTACAGAAATACTCATTTTGGAGTCACCAGCATACAGATGAGATTTAAAGCCGTGAGACTGGGTTTAAAGCAGAGATTCAATTTCCCAACCTCCCTGGAGTTAGAGCACAAACACATGCCCAAAACTCTGCCAACCAGATGTACCCACATCTGGGTATAGCTGTGGGCAGAGTAGATTAAAACAGCGGATGCCACCGAGGGTTCATTGTCGCCGGGGGTGCCCTGGCACCAGCTCTCCGAGGCAGCCGTGGCAGACATTCTAGAAGGAGCATCCAGGCACGAGCATCAGAGGAACTCCCTGCGGTGTCTGTGCCCAACAGGCTGCAGGGGGATCTCCCCTAGGGCAGTTCTGGGTGGGACTTTGGCATAGCCTCCAGCCCTGCTTCTCTGGCTCTCCCAGAAGACTCTGAGTGACCCAATATCCTTCAACACATCCCATTTCTGCTGAGCTACCTGGATCTGGTGTGCGATGCTTTGCGATTATGAGTTTCCACCAATGTGCTCCTTACTTGAACTTTAGGAACCCGAAGCCTGCGCCTGGGTCCAGGCTCCGGAGAGTCTTTCTAGTATCCTGTCTAGAAGGGAGGTTGGGCGCCGTCTTCACAACAAACCCATGTGGCAGTTCCCATTATTTCAGTTTTGTAGATGAGAAAAATGTCAAATTCAGGTCATCTGACTCCAACTGCATTGCTCTCACCATGGCCAGAAGGGTCAGTGTCCACAGGACTGTGGGCAGGAAAGCACAGGGTGTCTTCAGGGAAGTGGATCCAAGCCTGCAGTGAAAGTTTCCAGTGGGGAGCAGTGGGTGGTGTGTTTAGAAGGAGGTTTTTATAACCAGGAAGGCCAAGCCAGAAGTTCAGACTCGGTAGCAGGGAACGTTGAAGGTTTCTGAGCAGAAGGGACAGGAGAGTGGATTTCATTCTCAGGTGAGGAAACTGAAGACCCAGGTACACAGACTGTTCTTTACTTCCTGTGAGAGGACTCAAAAACATGCATGCCTAATTCACAGACAGTGAACAGCAGAGAGTGGGAGAGGACTCAACCTCACCAGCCACCCTGGGACACATGCTGGTGTTGGTGGATCTCTTATCCCAATTTCTAGTCAAAAGAGCCTAACAGTCACCAGGGTGAATTCTGGAAATCTCATAGACTCGCTTCAGACCCACTCACTGGCTGGGTAGTCTTTTCTTGGGCAAATCCGTCATTATCTTCCCTAAGCCAGAGTTTCTACACCCCTGAAATGAGGGTAACAGAACCTATCCGTATCGGTTCAGATATAGGTTTGGTTGCTGTTGAAAGGACCCCAAATCCCAGGGGCTTAGACAAGACAGATGTTTGTCTCTCTCTCTGTAACTGTGCAGGCTGATACTGTGTTTCCATGGCAGGGGGCACCCAGCCTCCGTCTATGGCTTGCTCTGCCATGCCCAGCGAAGGTGGCTCATCACCACACCTTCTGGGTCCATACACCAGCCAACAAAGGGGGAGGGAATGAATGTTCTTTCCTTTCAAGTCACCCACATCACTCGGCCCCAGAGGAAAGAGAGGCTGGGAAGTACAATTGTTATTCTTGGCCACCATGAGGCCAACTAACATTCAAGGGTTCTATTACTAAATGAAGATGGGAAGAAGAGCTATATGGGGATGATGAGTCTCTCTGCCTGCCTGTCTGTCTGTCTGTCTGTCTTTCTCTCCCCGCTCTGTGTCTATCTAATGAACTAGTTAGAAGGATGAACAGAATGTTCTATGCAATGCACAAAGCACAGCCCCTGGCATACAGTCGATGTCCAGCCCAGATTAGTTCTCTTCTCCTTCTAGATGGAAAAATGGACCCTACAGACATTTATGGAGGACCTACTCTGTGCAATTGTGATGAGACACGCAAAGAGGAAGTTCATGCAATCTCTACGTCGAGTGTTGGAGACAGATGGTGAGGAATGAATTACAACATGACTGGAGAGAGGGAAGTGCTGTAGTTGGGTTGTGCACAAAGTCAATGGAGCACAGAGAAGGGAGTTCTTACATCCACCTACAGAATTAGGAAAGCCTTACAGACAAAGGGACATTTGGAGTTGGGTCCTTAAAGGTACATACAATTTTAGCAGATAGGAAAGGAAGGGAAGAGAACTCAGGTGTTGGCATATGAAATCTTCCTGCCAACACAAATCAAAACAACAATACAGGGCTTCCCTGGTGGCGCAGTGGTTGAGAGTCCGCCTGCTGATGCAGGGGATACGGGTTCGTGACCCAGTCCGGGAAGATCCCACATGCCGCGGAGCGGCTATGCCCGTGAGCCATGGCCGCTGAGCCTGCAAGTCCGGAGCCTGTGCTCTGCAACGGGAGAGGCCACAACAGTGAGAGGCCTGCGTACCGCAAAAAAAAAAAAAAAAAAAAAAACCCAAAAGAACAACAATAAAGCATCATGTTTTATCCAGAAGACTGACTAAAATTAGGTATAGATACAGGTACAAGTACAGATAATACCCAGGGTTAGTGAAGAAGGGGAGAAAGGGGCACCTGCCATGTACTGTTGGTGGGAGCGCACACTGGGGCAGCTTTGTTGAAACATATCAAAATTCAAACTAAAAATACATCCTTTGACCCAGCAACTCTCTTTCTGGTAATCTTTCCTACGCAGACACTTGAACAAGAGCTCAAGGCATGCAATCAAGGATTATATTTCAGCATTGTTTACAATAATAAACAACTACAACCACAACCTACAATGAAGTCAGCCTATGACTGAAAAATGGTTACATAAATGGCGAGTGGCCATCCTACAGAACACTCCGCAGCCACTAAAAGACGGAGTCAGAAAGTACGCACAGACAGAAAAGGATGACGTCCTTATATCGTTAAGTGAAAAGGGGCCACAGCAGAACAGTCTGTCCAGCATGACTGCTCTTTGTACAAAAACAGAGGCAAGTAAATAAATGAAAATAAGACCAAACCAAAAACAAATAGATGAACATCTCTGCCTGGTAACATATGTGTATGTGTGTGTACTGGGATGTATGGGAGAGATGGACCAAAATGTTGAAAGAAATTACTCTGAGGAAATGGAAGTAGAGGGAAAAGGCTTCATCTTATTCACTGTTGATGATAGCTAAATACTGGAAACAATCTAAATGTCCACCTATGGGCAATGGGTTAAATAAATCATGATGTGCGCACACAACAGAACACCACAGATAGGAAAACAACACCAAGACACTATTATGCGAAAAAAGCACATTGCAGAATCCTATGTATACTATTATTTATACTAATAGTATAGGGCTTCCCTGGTGGCACAGTGGTTAAGAATCCGCCTGCCAATGCAGGGGACACGAGTTCGATCCCTGGCCCGGGAAGATCCCACATGCTGCGGAGCAACTAAGCCCATGCGCCACAACTACTGAGCCTGCGCTCTAGAGCCCGTACTCTAGAGCCCGTGCTCTGCAACAAGAGAAGCCACGACAATGAGAAGCCCGTGCACCACAACAAAGAGTAGCCCCCGCTTGCCTCAACGAGAAAAAGCCCATGCACAGCAATGAAGACCCAACACAGCCAAAAATAAAAGCAAATAAATTAATTAATTTTTAAAAATAGATACATTAGGATTGAGAAATGTAAACCTTACCACTTAAATGGAGTCAGGAGGTCAGAAGGGGGAGCTCTCATGCAGTGCCACTCATCAACTATAGGAAGAATTGTTGATTACAGACCCCAACAGAATCATCCACAGGAACAATCATCAATCATCAACAGGCCACAGCAGGAGAGATGTACACTGCATCTTCCGTAAGAAATCGACCACCCCAGCAACTCAGCCAATGAGAAACTGTCATCACCTTGAATTCTCACTTTTCTCTGACGGACTTTCATTCAAAACACCCTCTCCCTACTTCCTCCTTTTTCTCTATAAAATAAAGTTCCTCTCCTTCATTTATTGGACTTGTCTATGGCTTTTGCTCTAGCCTGCTTGTCCCGAACTGCAGTTCCTCTGCTATTCCCAAATAAACCCATTTTGCTGGTAAAATAACTGTCATCTCTAAGGGCAACAGAAATAAGTTTTAATAGGTCCTCCTGCCACCCCATTCCCAGCCTTTGTGCTGAAGCTGAGGCATCAGGGCAGACTCTGCTCTGTGGTACATGGCAGGGGTTCATTCAGCTCAGCTGCACAGATGTTCAGCAAACCTGCACCAACCCAGCAGCTCAGATATGAAGAGAAGTGCAGTGTAGAAGTACCAGTCTTACTCTGCAGCCAGACGTTTTAGGGGGTGGGTGTAAAATGATATTGCAATCCACCAGCATTCTGTAAATAGTACGGACTGATTATTTTGGGGAAGCACGGAAGTTGGGTTAAGACATTCACTTACGAATTTAAGGCACAGTCAGGATGAGTGCTGTGTTGCACACACTGTAAGAGCTTCACTGGTCTATAAAATGAAAAGAAGTAATATTTAAGGGATCATTTTAACGACTTTCATTCATCAAACATTTATGGGGGGGCCTGCAAGGTACTGGAGATACAAAGTCTTTGACCTCGAAGAGCATAGTTTCTTTTTAAAAATATTAGCCAGCATTTATTGAGCACTTACTATGTACCAAGAAATCTGATTACATATTTTACATAGATTATGTCATTTAATCCTCACAACAGCCAAACAAAGCAGGTACTATTATCATCTCCAATCTACAGTTGAGAAAGCTGCCCAGAGGAACTTGCCCAAGTTCTCACAGTAGCAAGCTGTGGAGCTGAACTTGAACCTCCACTCCAGAGCCCGAGCATGGAACCACTTCTGTTAAGGATGTATGATTTTGCTTGGAAAAACCTCTTGATAAGAATTTTGGGCAGGTTGGACTCGAAGCACACAGGTGATGGCTGGTGCCCAGGCTTCAGTGAAGAAAGTTAAATTGCTTGTACAGTAGAGGTAGAAGATGTGGGGTCCAGGCAGCCAGGAGGGAAGGGAAAGCAGCAGTGAAGACAGGATCCAGGTAACAGTGGGAGGAAGGCCAAGGAAGGATCTCTGGGTAGGGGGACCAGAGGGGACTCTGGAAGAACAGGAAACAGGTTCGGTCTATGGCACGCTATGTGACCCCTCCGTAGGACTCCCTACTTCTCAGTCTACACTATTCAGATTTTGTGTGTGTGTGTGTGTGTTACCGGGCCTCTCACTGTTGTGGCCTCTCCCACTGCGGAGCACAGGCTGCGGACGCGCAGGCTCAGCGGCCATGGCTCACGGGCGCAGCCGCTCCGCGGCATGTGGGATCTTCCTGGACCGGGGCACGAACCCGCGTCCCCTGCATCGGCAGGTGGACTCTCAACCACTGCGCCACCAGGGAAGCCCTATTCAGATATTTTTTACAAGAGTAGTTTGTTATTGCTGTGTTACGTCCCCCCAAAAAGATGCATTGAGTTTCACTGAGTCTGGATCAATACAGCACTAAGCAGAAAACAATCAAGAGACAAGAGAGGCTTTGAAGAAAGACATCGCCAAAATTTGCAGGAATTCTGGGGAGAACTTTCAACTGCCACAGGACAGAGGTCAATGTCACCTGAATTTTGAGAGGCATCTAGCTTGAGTCTGATTTTTTAACCTTGTTCGCTCTCCCATGTTAAGCCTGTTGTTATCGCCTCTGGGCTCCCAGGAGCAATAAAAACCCTACCTTAACACAGAAAGAGCCCACGAGCAGTACAAAAATGGGAGTTGGGAGGCTGAGCCAGGCAAGGGAGGAGCCCTGAAACCAGCTTTGGTAGGGTAAACTCAAGCCAGTAAAAGCAGGCTGAGACCCTGAGGCTCACAGCCGTGAGTCAGGAATGAGACCCTGGCTGGGCTCCCACACTTGACCTGATGACTTATAAAAAGACAGCCTCCTTGGGGGAGGTCCTGGACCAAAGCAAAGGGGTCATAACTGTGGAATTTTTAGCCATATTTTTCTCTATCATTGAGCTGTTTTAGAATAAGAATTACCTTTTATTTAATTTACTAAAATCTGATGCCTTGATTAAGAATTAGAGTTCTATAGTAGAAAGAAAAGAGGAATCTTCAGGGCCACACAATGCTGGATTCAAAATTCAGCTCTGTCACTGAGTGGAGACCTTTGGGAACTTGCTCAACCTCTCTTAACACTTAATTTACCCATCCATGAAAAGCGGATATTTATATAAACCTTAAAAATAGACAAAACTAGGGCTTCCCTGGTGGCACAGTGGTTAAGAATCCACCTGCCAATGCAGGGGACATGGGTTCAAGCCCTGGTCTGGGAGGATCCCACATGCTGCGGAGCAACTAAGCCCGTGAGCCACAACTACTGAGCCTGCACTCTAGAGCCTGCGAGCCACAACTACTGAGCCCGCGTGCCACAACTACTGAAGCCCGCACGCCTATGGCCCGTGCTCCACAACAAGAGAAGCCACCGCGGTGAGAAGCCTGCCCACCACAACAAAGAATAGCTCTCGCTTGCCTCAACTAGAGGAAGCCCGCGCATAGCAACGAAGACTCAACACAGCCAAAAGTAAATAAAAATAAAATTTTGAAAAAACAGACAAAACTAACCTATGCTCTTACAAGTCTAGAGAGTGGTTACTATTGTAGGCAGGTGGGGATCCTGAAAGGGAAGCCAAAGGGAGACTAGGGGTGCTGGTTGTGCCCTGTTTCTTGATCTACATGCTGGGTACATGTGTATGTTGAACTGGTAAAAATTCATCCACCTGTATACTTACGGTTTCTGCATTTTTTCTGTACACAGATTATATTTCCAAAAAAGAGTATGTGCTTCACTTTGTTTTCAAAAGAGGGTGATAACAACACCTAACTTGAGAGATTCCTGAGAGCATTAGCAATAATAGATGAGTAAAATGGTACAGCCTTAAGCTGTGGAAGAACAGCTTTGAGGGGCTTGTTCTCCTGGGGAGTCCAGAGTAGGGGGAGACCCATACTTCCAGGGGCTTTGCTCAGGTGGGACAGTTACCAGGTCCATGGAACTTTTGAGACAGCAGAGGGCAACAGGGCCGCCTGGACCGTCACGGACACTGGCAAAGACTGCAGATGTAATGTGCACCCTGCCATACCCACAAACGTTCGGGAAAGCCACTAAGTCCTTGCAGTGTTGGACTCTAGCCCCTAAGGAGACAAACAGGCCTGCAGACTCAGGTGCCGACACAGAGAGAAGAAGGAAGCAGCAAGGTGAGTAATTCCCAGTCCAGGGGAGGGCTTTCAACCGTTGCAGGGTTTGAGCCAAATTTACCTACATTTCCAAGTATCAGGAATGCCCTGAAACGATCTCTGATTATACGTATATAAAGTGCCTGGCCCATAACGTGCTCAATAAATGGTAGCTATGATGCTTTTCCTGTTGGTCCACAGTCACCATGCATCTCTCTGTAAGTATCTCAAACTCCACCTTAGCACATGTCATGCGCAGTGTGGCATCCAGAGATGCAGGGACCATAGTCCCTGTTCTCAGATGACGCACATGCAGTAAGCGAGTGAAGAGAAAACTAGACATACACAAATGACAAAGGGCTGCTGTCTGTCCTTTAGCGTCATTAAAAAGGACTCTGGACAGAAGTGGGCGGGGGCCAGGTGGAACCCTGGCCAGAAGGCCCTCCCAGTCCCCACACCCAGTGACAACCCAGAAGGCACAGTTCCATGGCCTTTGGAGCTGATCTCTGAAAAACCTTTTCGGCAACCCTCTGCTCCTCCTTTGAATATATACACTGACTATAATATGCCACCTACTTGTAGTCATTGATACAGCTATACTGGAAACCCATTTTCTCCAGTCTCTCTTCCAGGATTTTCACACTGCCTTCTCCACAGGATTCCCTGAAACACAAAAATATAAAAACTATCAAAATAGAAGGAGAAGAGGATGGGGGGAGCTGTTTCTGTGTTAATCAAAAAATATTTTGACCGTGTGCTCCCTAGATGTTCTCCTCTCTGGAGAAATACGTGGCAAATTCTCTGGACCCAAAAAGGCTGCCGGCAGTCAAGCCGCGGGTGCCCAGGACGGGGTGCTCTGAGCCTTCAAACCTGCCCGAAGTTTTGCGAGTCACACGCCTTCGGAGGGCTTCTGCCGGCGCATGCGCGGTGCTCCACAGGGCTCATCGTAGCCCCACCCGTCAACGCAGCACTGTGCTTGTGCGCCGAGCCTGACCAAAGGCGAGTGCCAGCCTGTTCAACCCAGAGTGTATTAAGTTAAGCTTCAAATGGAAACAAAAACATACGTGTCAAAAAATACTAGAAAACTCAACTCAACAAAAGGGAAAAAAACCCAAATCTCACATCACTAGAGATAACTGCTGCTAACACTTTGGTGTACATCATTCTAGACTTTTACAGTATATTTATTCCCACAAGACTTTTAAAATATTTCAATGTGATTCTGTTGCCCAGCGCATTTTGTAATATGCATTTGCCCATGTCTGTGTCTATACATATATACCTCTCTGCCATTATTCTTAATTCCTGCCTGGTCTACCTTACATAATCAGAACACAGTTCATAAAAGCAGTCGCCTCTTGTTAAAGACCAAGGTTCATTCCTATATTGCAATGTCATTGACACTACAAAAAAACCTTGTTGAAGTTTCATTTTCATACACATGCTTAATTATTTGTTTCCTTAGCATACATTCCTGAAAGTAGGTTTTCTGTCACCGAGGTTTTGAATGCATTTTCAGGCTCTTGACAGCACTGCCACACTGAACCCCACGTTGACCACCCCAACAGAGTATAAGATGTCTATCTCCCCACGTTCTCATCAACAAGGATTCTTGCCCTCTCGACGGTCAGAGTTAAGCAGGCGGATTGATAAAGGCAAAGAGAGGTGGGTACAACACTGCCAGCTGTGATGAGTAGGTATGTTATCCACGTTGCAGACAGGATCCGGCCTCAGTTTACCTGGAGTGGGAAGGTGAACAGCCTCCCCACTATAAAATTAACAGAGAGGGAGTGTACAGGGAGGAAATGAGCCATTGGAGGAAGTTTTCACAGAAGTGGAACTCTAGGCATTACGGGAATGAAGAGGGTAAGGTGTTGTGTGACATCATGTTTTAGAACCTTGCCAAAATCTGGGACTATGTCCTTCTCTGGGCCAAGTTCACTACTTAGAACTTTTTGGTAAGCAATGACATGGAGGTTTCAGGACACCTAGACACAGAGCTCAGTCAATGGGTTATTTAACCTTTTTTTTTTTTTAATAAAAGAAATCAAAGCAGTGCTAAACACAACTAGCTATCAGCCATGTGATTTTTCACTCTCTATGATTTTTTCTCCTAAAATCTAAGCAGTTTGGGAGCCCCATTTTCTTAGCTCATGACCTGCACCTCCATCCTGTGGCACAGATGTGGACAACCAGGTGTTCTTACCCCTTTATTATCAATGTGCTGAGATGACAATGAATTGCAATTTCCTTATCTCATTAAAAACAGATTCAAAGAAAACCAAAATAAACAAATGTGACCTAATGAAACTTAAAAGCTTTTGCACAGCAAAGGAAACCATACGCAAGACAAAAAGACAACCCTCAGAATGGGAGAAAATATTTGCAAACGAAGCAACTACAAAGGATTAATCTCCAAAATATACAAGCAGCTCATGCAGCTCAATATCAAAAAAACAAAAAACCCAGTCCAAAAATGGGCAGAAGACCTAAATAGACATTTCTCCAAAGAAGATATACAGATTGCCAACAAACACATGAAAGGATGCTCAACATCACTAATCATTAGAGAAATGCAAATCAAAACTACAATGAGATATCATCTCACACTGGTCAGAATGGCCATCATCAAAATATCTAGAAACAATAAAGGCTGGAGTGGGTGTTGAGAAGAGGGAACCCTCTTGCACTTTGGTGGGAACGTAAATCGAGACAGCCACTATGGAGACCAGTATGGAGGTTCCTTAAAAAGCTAAAAATAGGGCTTTCCTGGTGGCGCAGTGGTTGAGAGTCCACCTGCTGATGCAGGGGACACAGGTTTGTACCCTGGTCCGGGAAGATCCCACGTGCCGTGGAGTGGCTAGGCCCGTTAGCCATGGCCGCTGAGCCTGAGCGTCCGGAGCCTGTGCTCCGCAACAGGAGAGGTCACAACAGTGAGAGGCCCGTGTCCGCAAAAAAAAAAAAAAAAAAAAAAGCTAAAAATAGAACTACCACATGACCCAGCAATCCCACCACTGGGCATATACCCTGAGAAAACCATAATTCAAAAAGAGTCATGTACCACAATGTTCATTGCAGCACTATTTACAATAGCCAGGACATAGAAGCAACCTAAGTGTCCATCAACAGATGAATGGATAAAGAAGATGTGGCACATATATACAATGGAATATTACTCAGCCATAAAAAGAAACGAAATTGAGTTATTTGTAGTGAGGTGGATGGACCTAGAGTCTGTCATACAGAGTGAAGTAAGTCAGAAAGAGAAAAACAAGTACCGTATGCAAACATGTATATATAGAACCTAAAAAAAAATAGTTCTGAAGAACCTAGGGGCAGGACAGGAATAAAGACGCAGATGTAGAGAATGGACTTGAGGACATGGGGAGAGGGAAGGATGAGCTGGGAAGAAATGAGAGAGTGGTATTGACATATATACACTACCAAATGTAAAGCAGATAGCTAGTGGGAAGCAGCCGCATAGCACAGGGAGATCAGCTGGGTGCTTTGTGACCACCTAGAGGGGTGGGATACGGAGGGTGGGATAGGGAGGGTGGGAGGGAGACACAAGAGGGAAGGGATATGGGGATATATGTATACCTATAGCTGATTCACTTTGTTATACAGCAGAAACTAACACAATGTAAAGCAATTATACTCCAATAAAGATGTTTTTTAAAAAAAAAGATTCAAAGAACAATCTTTCTCTGATAGATACCTTAAAACAACAAGCAAGCATAATATCTAGAAAAAAAGCGACTTCTCACAGAAACAAGAAAAACAATACACATTGTTTTTCATGCAACAATAGGTATAAGTTGTCTTCTGGGAAGAGAGGAGCAGATTCTGGTATGACTACGTAATAAGTCATTTGCAAATTTAATCTTCTGCCCAAGAGAAAAAAAAATATCACTCATTATATGGTGAGTCTTAGGGGGTCCTGGCGGCCTGAAATGGGGAATTTGCTAAGATTCTTCCAGAACATTCTTTCAATAACACATCCACTCAACGCTTTCCCCAATGTAGATTCAATGCTCTGAAGGACAGGGCCCCAGCTGCTTCTGAAGCACCATCACGGCTGCACAGCTTTTACCAGGCTTGGCCTTATTGGCTTGTCTCTGAGCCAACTGGCTTTACGTTTTTTATCTTTAGTTTTGCCAGCACTGCCCTTTGTTGATGAGAAGGCTGAGTTCAAGTTTGCTTGATATCTGAGTTGATATAACCACTTGAGTTAGCGGCTTCCGAGAAAAATATGGATCATAAATATTTCCTTGGCCAGTTACCTGAGACCCAGCTGCGAAACTGGTCGTTCTCTGAGAAGAACGTCTTCATTACATGATCCATGAGTCCATTCTGTGAACTCCCAGTGAGGCTTTTGAGCTTTAAATGACCAGGGAGAAAAACTGGCTTTGACCTACACAAATGACCTACTCAGAAAGGCTGAGAGGAGTATCTGGATAAAGGAGGTTTTCTCTCTGGGCTCAGGACTGACTCATGGCATTTCCAGAAAGTCAAGCCTTTGCCTTTCTCTGCCCACCACATTAGAAACAGAGAAGACCATTGATTACCCAGAAATGTAAATGTAAATCAGACTGGATCATATTACATCCAAGAAAAGCAGGTTTGCACAAAGATCAGTAGCATCATAACTTACACATTAGTTCCCCCGATTTCATGCATAACCCAGATCTCAATGCGTGTGATTTTATCCTTCTGTAAGTGGGGAATTTCAAAATCTGCAAAAAACCTGAGAAACAGGAAAGACATTTCTTAAAGTCCTAAAGCAATATGATACTGTTCCCATATCAATGTTAGTTGACTTACACATTACTTTTGTTTTAAAGCTTTGCGGGAGGCACTTTTTAGCTTTAATTTTTAGGTTACTTATTTCATTCAGGCATTCATCAGCTGTTAGTTTTATAAATGTATGGACATAGTTCTAATCTCCAGGTCATTCAATTGTTTTTCTCTACCTGATCTTACAGAAGCAAGCATTAGACTGGGGATGTGAATGATTCTCTTAAGCCTCCGTTGAAAACAACTAAAAACACATTTTGGCATCTTTGTCTTACATGTTGGTGCTGCATTCTTACCCTTTTACAGGATAGGCTCCTGTTGGCTCTGAACCATTCAGCATGACATTGATCACCCCAGAACTATCCTTTGCATACTGTGAAAAGAAACAAGCATTTTGAGTAAGCTGTCATTTTTAAGCTATGAAATGGTCAATTGTTTTTTAAATTGACAATTTTCAATACTGGCAAGGATGGGATAAATTTGGTATTTCATAGAGCCAGAGGGATGCAAACTGGCATATCTTGGAAAGCAAATTGCTTTGAAATGTCAAAAACGCAGTAATTCCATGCCCGGGAATCTACCATTATAAAATAATGCAAACCAGTATCAGATTCCAGCATTGTTTCAGCTGGTGTACACTAACTTATGCTGGCATTACAAGCAACCTCAAAATCACAGTGGCTTTAAACAAGAAAGATTTATTTCATGCACACACTACATGTTTATCACAAGTGTTTGGATTTGGGGTTTGGGTTTTGCTCCATATGTCCTTGCTCTGGGACCCAAGCTGATGCAGTTTCCACAAATGCAGAGTCACTGGTTATCAGGAAAGGGAGAAGAAAGTGGCAAATCACAGACCAGTTCTTAAAGGTTTCCACCCAGATGTCACACAGTCATTCCTACTCACATCCTATTGGCCAGTGTAAGTCACACGTAAGTAACTTCAAGAGACAGAATGAGTGCAAACCACATGCTCAGAAGATGAGCCAGAAATACTTGGTAAACAGCACGAAGGATCACCTGGTGCACAGAGATGTGCACAAAGATGTATATTGCAGCATGGTTTGTAACCAGTCTAAAACAGTCAACAACAGGGAAGGGTAAGTCAATTATGGCCCTTTCATGTCTGAAATATTACCCAGCCATTAATAAAAGTCTACAAAAGATATGCAATAACATAGAAAGTGCTTACATTCAAAGCAAAAAGCAAGACTAGGTGGACAGAGCATGTGCTCCACTCTGTTAAAAATAAATAGGCATGGCTTCCCTGGTGGCGCAGTGGTTGAGAGTCTGCCTGCCGATGCGGGGGACGCGGGTTCGTGCCCCGGTCCGGGAAGATCCCACATGCCGCGGAGCGGCTGGGCCCATGAGCCATGGCCGCTGAGCCTGCGCGTCCGGAGCCTGTGCTCCGCAACGGGAGAGGCCACAACAGTGAGAGGCCCGAGTACAGCAAAAATAAATAAATAAATAAATAAATAGGCAGAAGTCTGGGAATACTAGTCAATATTCTCTGGACCTGTCTGTCCCTGAGATTCCCAAGGGACAGACAGGTCCAGAGAAGTTCCCAAATCTCCGGCTGAGAACACTACTGGAGCATATAATTTCCCTGATAAAACGTTTATTCTAGTGTGAAGCTGGGTTGGGGGGACGGCAGGGGGTATCACACAGCTCTGTGACACATGCCCGGCAGAGCCACGCCGAATGCCAGCCGCAACAAAGCAACAATGTACTCCGTGCCACGCCTGTCTCAGATTGCTTCCAAGTAGGCTAACAGTCTCAGTTCAATCTGCAAATGTCAAGGTCTGATGACCACTATTTGCCCTTAGGTAGCATGAATATGGATGATTAGTTTTCTTATTTATACTTTCTATAATTTGTCATTCTCTATCCTGAGCAGTTATTACATTGATGATAAAATTTTTTTTTCATTAAAAACATGCGTGCAGATACAGTGAGGCTCTATGAAGTCATGGTCGAAAATGTGGTTTCTGGCTGCTGCACTTAGTAGCTGGTAATAAGTCTGATCAAGTTTCTTGGCCTCTCTGTGCCTCATTTTTCCTATCTGTAAAACAAGGGTAATAAGAGTCCCTACCCCATAGGATTGTAAAGATCAAATCACTTAAAATAATACTTAACATTTATGGAATACTTATTTGCTATAGTTCAGACCCTCTCCTCATCACTATACTAGACTACCTCTCCTCATGTTCAGACCATCCAGCGTATTCTAAGGGCTCATAAAATGTGAGCATGATTATTAGATTCCCATTCTAGAGTTGAAGGAAGTATAAGATGGTGGCTTACGGCACACTTTGAAGTTGGGCAGATCTGCTGGGGAGAATACGGTTTGTTTTTTTTTAACATATAATGTTGACATCACCCCCAAGTTGTCGTTATGATCCCACGTTCAAGTGATGATGCATCCACCACCTCCCACTCCTCACTGAGGGGCTCGGGCAGCTCACTGCCAGCTGCCTGGAGCCTGCACTCCAAGCAGAACCTGTGGGGAGTGGGCATGGACGGAGGGCTCCGACCGGAGCTGGCAGGGGAGCACAGGAATAAGAATGCTTCTGTCTGGAGCGGGTCCTCTGCTTAGTTCCAAACTGCAGCTGTGGTGGAGGATTTGACCAAAGTCTCGCTCACCCTGATTAACAGTGGACCCAGCGGACACCTGGTGGTCCAGAGCAGGAAGTAGGACAAGAAGAGACACAGAGAGCCCTGAAAGGAGCTTGGTGGCCGTGGGTAGAAGGACCTGACATCCACCAGCCTCCTAGTCAATACAGCTAACAGTTAATAGTTGACTGCTTTGCTCAATACTTGAGCTAAGGACTGCACCCTCTTTATTTGGAATGTTTGGTCTAACACTGGTGACAGAAAATGTAAGCTGTAGTCACTGGCATGTTATAGCTACCAATAGCTATCATCAACTCTGGTGACAATATCCTCTGAGAAACAGACCCACATTTAGGGGACCATTTCTTTGTCTCCAGCTTATCCTGGTCTCCTATTGCCTCCTCTTCAGTTAATATCAACCTTGTGCACATCTCTGACGCCCACATCTAGATCTTAGGGGTCCCAGCCTCTCCTATAAAGCAGGGGTTATCCCACTTCACACCTCAATCAAAATCACATTGATTTGAACTACTAACAACAACCACAACACCAGAGTAATAATGACTGTTTAACACCTTCTTCTGGAGCTAACATTCAGAATTTTTTCTCTATACAAGGCATTGCATTAAGCATTTTAGCTTCCTAAATCCTCACCCCTTTATGGAGCAGAGAGCATGAATCAGAATGTTGCAAAGGTAGAAACCGAGACTCAGAGAAGTTTAGTAATGACCCAATGGCCCAGCCTCTGAACCCTTCTGTCCCCTGTTCACAGATCCCGCACCTGCTCAGTCAACCAGCCAGCCATCCCAGGATTACCTGGATGGAGGCACTTTTCCAGTAAGAATCCACAGGATTGTTTTCACAATCTTCAGATGTAGGGCAGGATTGGTAGTCGAGTCCTACAGGGAAAACAGACAAACACATTTTATTTCAAAGATTATATCAAGGAAGAATTAATTGCAAATATTTGCTGGCTCCGCAAAATATACTGAAACTCATTCTACATAATGTGTATGGGCTTAACATTCATAGCTCTGCCCGCAGACATTTGTCATTGTGCTCGGCACAAATGTGAGGAAAGCAGAGAACTAAACAGCTGGGTTAACTCTCTACTGGAGCTCTAGCAAGTGATATATATATATATATATACACACACACATATATCCAAGAAATATATATAATATTATATTATACATTATGTCCATATTAAAAATTATATATTAAAAAATTATATTTATTACATATATAACTTTTTTTTTGCATTGTTGGGAGAAATGCCTTCTCCAATTAACCCAGGTCTTAGAAGTAAATACAAGAAAAATAGACCAAGAAAGTAACAGTCCTTAATCAGAAAATAGAAATTTTATAACATTTAAAATATAGAAAATGTTAAAATGTATTACATTAAAAAAAATTTTAAAGACAAAATTCAGCAGATATATAATGAGATTTGTTCCCCATTTACTCTATAACAAAAGGAGAAAGTGCTAATTGACAATTCGTTCCAGGGAGAACAAAGCAGGGCAAAATGTGAACTTCTTGAAGGGAAACACACGGAGCGTCCTTGCTCCCTCTGGGAGCACCAGCATCTCGATGTGCTCACCAACTTGGAGGCTCCCCAAACCCCATCAGAGAGGGGTTTTTATGGAGATTTCATTAAGTAGACTGATTAACCATTAGTAGATTGATTAAACCATTGGTGATTAACTCAATCTCCAGTCCCCCGCCCCTTCCCAGAGGACAGAGGATGGGGCTGAAAGTCCCAACTCTCTAATGATGCCTCTATCTTTTTGGTGACCAGCCTGCATCTGAAGCTATCTAGGAGCTCCCAACCACCAGTCATCCCATTACCATACAAAAGACACTCATCACTCCTCAGAGCCCAAGGGTTTCAGGAGCTGTGCGCCAGGAACCAGGGGGTCCAAGACCAGCTATTAATTTGTAGTATACCACCGTCTCCCTCCCTTCATGATCTTTCCATCTCACCCCTCTTCCATGCTCCCTCACCCTCTGTAGGATCATCAAACTGAGGCTTCCTGGTCACAGTCCACTGGAAGAATGGCCATGTCCATTTGATCTGCACCCTGCCATGCTTCCCGTCTCACGCAAAGTGAAAGTCCGCATCCTCACGATGTCCTGTGCTGTCTGGCCCTCCCTTATTCCTCTAGCCTCACAGTCTACTACTTGTCTCTTCACTTACTGCCTGCCTTTCTGTTCCTTAAATATGCCATACACACTCCCACCTCAAGGCCTTTGCACGTGCTGTTCCCTCTGTCAGGAAATGCTCTTCCTCAAGTCCTTTAGGTCTTTGCTCAAACATCAGCTTCTCAGTGAGGCCTTCGCCGGGCCTGTGTAAAACTGCAATGCTTCCCTCTCCCCTCCTTACCAGCCAGCACTCCCTACCCTCTTTTCCCTGTTTTGTTTTTCTCTGGAACCTTTATAATCTTAAGGCGAACTATACGTACATGTTTTTACTTGCCTGTTGATGGTCTTACCTCCACCCCTGCCCCTATAAAGTAAGGATGAGGTATTACTTTCCTGGTTTATTCTCTGCTGTGTTCCCAGTGCCCAGAAGAGCAAGGACTGGCACGGAGGAGGCACTCTACAAACTTTATAGATGGGTGAATGAATGGAGCCGCCAGGAAGCTTCCCGAGGCTCTGGTCTATGCCGGTGTCTCCCTCTGCTACTCCCTAGCTCTGGGTCATTCCCGCCTCAGAGCACACCTCTGCACTCACAAAACTACATGTTTCCTGAGGGCAGAGACCGCTGCATCACCAGCTCCTAGCGTGGGAGTTGATGAATGAAGAGCGTTTTCCTTACCATCAGGCCAGCCCCTGTGACTTTAACTTTCACTGTGATTTTGCCAACTACAAAATTGCCACTTGCCATCTACCTCTACAAGTATTAAATCATGAGCCGCTGCAGCCGCTGACCTTCAACACCCCCTGAAAGGAGTTCAGGGTGATCAGGAATGAGGCACTCTGTGCTGTGGGAAAAGCTGGCATAACAGGTCTTTAGATAGTTAAATAGTTTCAGGAGAAGATTTTATGAGCCCAAGTCTTGCATCTCCTCATATCTAGGAAAGTACTAAAATTATTAACGGTGACATCTGTTCCTTGTGACTAGCAGCAGGTCTCTGCCAAAATGTGTGCCTGACTCCACACACCCACCCCCTTCATTAAAATCGTACATAACAGTGACCCTTCCCCCCTACCTCTTTGGAGCAGTTTCTCAGAGCTATCTGTCTAATGGGCTATAGTCCTCATTTTGCCCTAAATAAAGCTTAACTCTCAGCTTTCACGTTGTGCTTTTTTTTTTTTTTAAGTCAATAATTTGAATCTCAAAATATCTGCTGGTGGCCTGGAGCAGCTTCAGAATCAGTGAGAAGAGGGGAGAATCCTGGCCCTAGTACTTCAAGTCATTTAACCTCCCAAAGCCTCAGTTTCCGCCTCTGGAAAATGGGGATAGTGAGGCAGAGTCATGCAGGACTCTGAGTCAGACTCTGACTTTGCTGTTTACGCACTGTGCAATCCTAAGCAAGTTTCTCAATCTTGCTGTGCCTCACTTTTCTCGTTTGTCAAAATAGGAATCAGGATAGGACCTATCCCATGGGGCTGTTGCAGGGATTAAATGAGTTAATACCCATAAAGTGCTTAGAACAGTACCTAGCAAAAGATAGATTCTCTTCCTCTATTATCATTGTTATTATTTAATTATTATTATGACCACTTTACCTGAGAGGATTTGAGGGGGGCGGAATCCAAAGAGATAAAAATGCATATGAAAGCACTTAGCACAAATGGCATATGCATAGTAAATAGGAACCCTGACTTTTCTTGTGATTTGTGCAGAAGTCTTACCAGAGGCATTTTTCTGTCGACACCAGCTCAAGAAATCTCCAACCATGCCATACAGAACATTGCACAGTGGCATAAAGCGGCGGCCGTTCTCCGCATAGCTGGTGACAAGGAGGTGGTTGTTTTCCCAGAATAGGGACTAAGGAAAAACCAACACAAAATGAAATCAAAACAGATTTCTTCAGGCACAGTATCATCAAGACAAGTCAGGCCAACCATTTCTCATTCACCTGGGACTTGCCTCACAACAACTGAACCTTCTTTGTTTTTGTCTTTAGTTACCCATTCAGAGGGTGCTACCAGCCCTCTTTTCTTTATTCCAAGGGTATCATGCAAATGTTAATGAAATATTTTCCCAGCAGAGAAAAAATATAGATACATACATACATATATATTTTTTCTAGTAGTTAAAAAATTATAGATCGATTTTTTTTTTAAATCAAGGGACCTGTGTTCAAATTTTGGGTCTGTCACATACTAAATGTGTGATCTTGAACAAGCCATGTAATCTCCCTGTGCCTCAGTTTCCACATGTGGAAAATGGGGAGTATGAACACTTCCTCTTCTCCCAGAGCTGTGGTTAGGATGATATGCAATCACAAATTGAATTCCTAAAGGGTAAAGTGCCTCAAAAATACATTACTATGAAGTTACAATGTTTTCACATAATAATAATACAAATAACAATATCCCCTCATCATGCCATCAGATCCTCAGTATTCCAACCAGCAATCTCTGTCTAGACTGGATGCTTCCCGAGGGCAGAGGCTGTTTTGTTCCCTGTTGCATCTGAAACTCTGAGAACAACACCTGGTACATGGAATTAGCTCAGTATTTACTGAGTTTATCAACCAAAGTCCATGAGGAAGGAGAACAAAAATAACAGCTCCCCTTTTTACTGACCAAGAGGCTGCAAGGTTCAAAGCAACATATACTCAAAAATCATGTTTTCAGCCTATTATGTGTTTGAACCTCCCAACTCCATTTACCTGCCTTTACAAATGAAAAAAATCAATGTTAAGATGTTTTCATTTGTAAACATCAATGTTACATGGCTTTACAATGAAAAAAATCAAGTTAAGGATTTGTGTCAACCTATTTACAATAGCCAGGACACGGAAGCAACCTAAGTGTCCATCAACAGATGAATGGATAAAGAAGATGTGACACATATATACAATGGACTATTACTCAGCCATAAAAAGAATTGGAATTGAGTTATTTGTAGTGAGGTGAATCAACCTAGAGTCTGTCATACAGAGTGAAGTCAGAAAGAGAAAAACAAATACCGTACACTAACACATATATATGGAATCTAAAAAAAAAAAAATGGTTCTGAAGAACGTAGGGGCAGGACAGGAATAAAGACGCAGACGTAGTGAATGGACTTGAGGACACAGAGAGGGGGAAGGGTAAGCTGGGATGAAGTGAGAGAGTGGCATGAACATATATACACTACCTAATGTAAAATAGATAGCTAGTGGGAAGCAGCCACATAGCACAGAGAGATCAGCTCAGTGCTTTGTGATCACCTAGAGGGGTGGGATAGGGAGGGTGGGAGGGAGACGCAAGAGGGAGGGGATATGGTGATGTATGTATATGTATAGCTGATTCACTTTGTTATAAAGCAGAAACTAACACACCATTGTAAGGCAATTATACTCCAATAAAGATGTTTAAAAAAAATTTATGTCGAAAATATGTCCTTCATTAAGAAAAAATTTATGTCAGAGAAATAAAAATGATATCTAACTTTCTTTAAACTCAAGATACTGTTCTAAATAAGCAATTTACATAGATGTTCTCATTTACTTTCACTGTATTAGTGCTTAGAGTGCAGACAGAATACAGACATGTAAACCACATGATTATATGTTAACCAGTTTCTTCAAGAAACTGGTCCTGAATGGATATAATCTTAAAACCTGTTAAGAGGAGGGATTGGTCTCCCGGGAGGATACTGACATAGAGGGTTTTCTGAAGTACTCAAGGTTCAGGCCTTTCGAGCCAGTTAGGATGGAGATTGTTCAGAACTAGCCAGGTGCAGAGGCCCCGTGGGAAAGGTGTGGTGACGCCCTGATGTTCTTGTGGTTTTTGCACTGACTTCTTGACTTAGGAAAGTTCCTTCTGCCCAGGACAGGCAGGAGACCCAGGAGCACCGTTGAAGACAGAGCCACTTTCCCACCAGAGAGCCTGGCGCACATTGTGAGTTGGCTGCTTGGCCTGGACACTGTCTCTATAGAGACAGAGCAACGTTTTACCGAGGCGAAGGTAGAGTTACCTTATCTCTGGGAATGGAGTGCCTGGAGAGGTTAATAAAAAGGTCGTAATCTGAGGGAAGCACAGAACAGGGATCCTTATCCAGCACCAGTTTAAAGGCTTCCCAGATGGCTGTGCAGTTCTTGTCCCTGCAGAAAAGTACAAGTTTAAAAAAGAAAAAGAAGAAACAAAACAAAAGACCACATTCCAGTGTGATATATTTCCGTTTCTCTCTCCAAGTTTTTTACTAGTGATTTTGTTAAATATCAACTCTGCAGAACTGGGCATACAAAAAAGACAGGAAATTGTCATAACTCTTGCATTAACCCCAATTCAGAAGAGGAAGAAAAATAACTTTGGTGATGGATTTAGAAATCTGACAGTGGAAGTGTCTTTCAGAGGTGCAACACACATTTCTTAGAACTTAGAACAGGCTCACAGAGACAGCAGAAAATGCACAGAGCCAGAAGGTGACGATTCCAATAAACCACATGGGCTGCCAGCTTCAGGTGCCCCTTCATTTAGACACAGGTCCATCCTGGGGTTGGGGGCCAGGTGAGATCAGGCGGGCATGCGACCTTGTAAAACCAGGAGTGAGCACAGAGTGTGGAAAAAGACTGTTTCACCTCCTGCTGAGGCAGAAAGTATGACTTCCAGTGTCCGCTGCAACTCCTTAAGTCCAACCTAGCTTTCCAAAACCATTTCCCACCCCATTTGTAACTTATTTCTTATGCTGGGTGGTAACATGGTGTTCCGTGGGTGTTCCCATTTTTTTCCATTCTTTTTTATTGGCCTAAAATCTGTCACAATAAAAACAACTGGCACAAGAGAGGGACTTCATGAAAACAGAAAACATGTGTCCAAGGAAGGAGCAAAAATTAGTAAGAACCACAGTGCTGGCAAGAGAGACTCAAACTTTAAAAGTCCTCTAAATTAGAAGACCTGAAATTTGAATTCCCAAAGTACCTGGACTCGGGGAATTCCAGCTGGAGACCATATTCCTGGGTCATGGGTTCTGGTTAACCTTACGCTGGCTGTCGTCCAAACTCACCACTACCTAATCCTCATCCACTCCCCAACACCCGCTTCATTTTTACACACACACACACACACACACACACACACACACACCCTTCACCTCCAGACCACACACACACACACACACACACACACACACCCTTCACCTCCAGACCCCACCCAGTGCACCCTCCCCAGTAGATTCCCCATCCTCCTTCCCTCTCCCCCCTCCTCCTCCCCTTCCTCTCCCCCCTCCTCCTCCCCTTCCTCTTCCCCCTCCTCCTCCCCTTCCTCTCCCCCTCCCTTCCTCTCCCCCTCCCTTCCTCTCCCTCTCTGGCTCCCTCGCCAGCCGCCGCGCTCACCGCAGCTCGGGGCTCAGCACCGCAATGTACTCCGCGCACCGGCCCAGGAAGATACTCTGCAGGTGTGGGGTGGTGCCCTGCCCGCTCCAGCGCGCGTCCGCAGCGCCTGCAGCGCCCGCGGCCGGCGGCAGCAGCAGGATCAGCAGCAGCGCCGGCAGCGGCCGCCGGGACCGCGCGCACCCCCGGGCTTCCATCGCAGTCACTTTGGGGGTGCCTCCCAGACTCGCCTCCTCCCGTCGCGCTGAGGTGGCTCCCCGAGCCCTAACGGAACAGGCGCTCACTTGCTGTCTCTCTTTCTGCTTCAGCTCCGGAACTGAGTTGGGATATTTCCGGGGGCAGGAGTATTGCCCTTGGCTAATCTCGGCCGGAGTCCACGAGGTGGGAGGCCCAAAGAAGAAGCAAGGTTGGAGAAGGGGTGAGGCGAGTTCGGCCTCCCGAAGGAAGATTTTTCTGGCTTCAAACAATGACAACTTTCACAGACACCCTCTTTCTCACTGGCTAATGATGAGTGGACGGTGTTTGTTTCCAGGAAATAATAACCACAAAAGCTAATATTTATTGAGCTGTTACTATGTGCCAACCACTTTGCAAGCATAATTTTCATTGCCTTTTCACAATATCCCTCCAAGCTAGGTTCATCACTCCCATTTACAGGTCAGTGAATTCAGGGAAGTTAAGTAGCTTGTCGGAGGTCACAATCTCCCTTCCAGATAGATGCAAAATTCCAGAGACAATCAGTGTAAAGATTTGAGATTAACAGAACTCACTGGAGGGCCAAGTCCTCAATTCCTACGGTAATGATAGCTATGTGCCTGGCAGACGTGATAAATGTGGGAGGCCCGTGAGAGGTAGGGTGGAGGGTTCTGGAATATTTTATTTTAATCTCTCTTTTCTATTTTTAAAGTTTATTACCCAAACTCTCATTGTCCTGTCCAGCCCCT
The DNA here is from genome assembly GCF_963455315.2 of Globicephala melas. Classification (NCBI taxonomy): domain Eukaryota; kingdom Metazoa; phylum Chordata; class Mammalia; order Artiodactyla; family Delphinidae; genus Globicephala; species Globicephala melas. The sequence goes on along the minus strand of NC_083318.1, from coordinate 42,918,677 downwards.
CCCTAACTCGAGTCCACTTTCCAGATATAAGCATTTTAAATTATTTCAACAGGTATTTTGTTTTTGTTTTCCTGGCATTTACTTCCACATTTCCAAATAATATGCCTGTATGCTGTTTCTTGATGTTTCCATTTTGGATGGTATTCTATGACTTCCCACCACGTCAAAGGAAATTCTATCTTTAACCTCACACATCCTCAAAAGGCATCCTTCTGCACACTTCATTGTCCAAGTCTTTTTATCCAAAGCTTTAACTCAGTAATCAGCATTTATGTTATTATGACTTGTGAATATTATTCATGGCTGAGTTGTAGTATTCTATGATTCTGTTTCCTTTCTTGTGAACTTCGTGCTTACCCTAGAGGTAATAATAGTCTCCCTTCCACCATCCCCAACCACTGGCTTATTTGTTTGTTTGTGATATTATATGTACACTTATGATTATGGTCAAATTCTCTACAAGGCATGTAAATCTTTCAATGCATTTAAAAGCATCAGTCAATATTTCAGGTGGTGTGTGTGATTTCTTTCTCTCTCTCTCTTTTCTTTTTGTTTCTTGGAAACACCCTTTTTTGTCCAGTTTACTGTCCCAGTCTGAGCTTACTGCTCTCAACTTGCTGCATAGTTGTCTTGCAGTGGCCCAGGAAGATGCCTGTTCTTGTCTCTCCTGGATTGATGCCCTGTTTCCTAGATCCCATGTCTAGAGCACACTTTCTAATAGCTTCTTGAGAAGATGCCATAGGGGCTAAATTTTTTGACTTTTGCATAATAATGTAAAATGTCATTATTCTACCCTCATGCTTGATTGAGAGTTTGGTTAGAGAGAATTTTAAGTTGCAAATCATTTTCCCTCAAAATTTTGAAGGCAGTGCTCCACTGTTCTCTGATTTCTATGTTACTATTGAAAAATCTAGAGCCCTTTTCCTAATCCTGTTTATTTGACCTTCTCTCTGGAAGTTTTTAAGATAAATCTCAAGAGTATGAAATTTCAGAGATGAACTTGAGAGCAAGTAATTTCTATTCATTGTGCTGACAGCTCTAGGAAGGATGTTTCCAAGAAACAAAAACAAAAAGAGAGAAAGAGACAGAGGGAAAGAAATCACACACACACCACCTGAAGTATTGACTGATGCTTTTGAATGCATTGTGAGATTTATATGTCTTGCAGAGAATTTAACCATAATCATAAATGTATGTAGAATACCAATCGAACAAATAAGCTGGTGGGGAGGGGGAGGGAGACGATTACTACCTCTAGTTAAGCAAGTTTATAAGAAAAAAATATATAGTCATATAATTCTCTAAGCTCAGCCATGAATAATATTCACAAGTCATAATAAAGTAAATGCTGATTATGAAACAGGAGGGAAGGCGGCAGGGCACAACCTTTGAAACAATGACATAGCCAGAGGACGAGACATAAATTGATTAGAACCAAATGGGTCCAAGATGGCAGATAAGTCAAATTCCACTAGACCCTGAGCCTCAGTATATGCTCACTGTAACACATCAGCAAGCTAAATGACACACCTACAGGTGGCATGACAGTTCCAAGGCCAACCATAAGGATCAAAAAGTGGGCGGTGGCCCAATTCCTGGAAACCACCATCCCTTCCTGAACCAGCTGGAATACTCCTCCCACTCATTAGGCTATGAAATTACCCACCCCTATAAAAACTGACAACCTCATACCTTGGTGCCTTTCTCACCTTCTGAGATGGCCCACACTCTGTCTGTGGAGTGTGTTTCGCTCTAAATAAATCTGCTTCTTAACTATCACTCTGTCTCTCACTGAATTCTTTCCACGCTGAGACACAAAGAACATGAGCCTCAGTAAGTCCAGACACCAGGTGAGTGATTCTAATTAAAACACCGTGAGTTCGAGTCCCAAGCAGGGTTTTGGCCATGTTCAAGTCCTGGCCGCATGGGTTCAAGTCGCAATCTGAGGTGCACGGTTTCAATTAATGCTTTAACATTTATATCCAGAAAATAGAAAGAATTTGACAACTCAAAAATAAGAAAAACAACCCAAATTTTTAAATGGTATCTGCTTTTAAAATAGTTGAGCAGATACCTCACCAAAAAAGACATTCCACTACTAGGTATGTACCAAAGAGAAAATGAAAATATGCCTGCCCAAAGATTTATACATGAAATGTTCACAGCAGCTTAATTCATAGTAACCCCTAAACAATGCAAATACCCAACAAGAGAAGAATAAACAAATTGTGATATAGGCTACAATAAAATACTACTAAGCAGTGCAAAGGAATGAACTACTGATACACTGAAGAATGTAAAAAAAGTGTATATGCTAAATGAAAGAAGCTAGATATAAAATAATACACACTTTTTTATTCTCCTTACATGAAGTTCTAGAAGGGATAGGATGCTGATATACAGAATTGGGGGAAAAGAGATTTCAGATGGAACCAATTGCCTGAGCAAATACAGAATAACGGGAAAGCATGGGGCTTCTCCTGAAAAAGGTAAAGTTTTATTTTGACTGATAAATAGGGTACAGGTTGAGACTTGACAAAATAAGTTAGGGTCATACCTTTTTTTTTTTTCCACGCCTAGCAGCTTGCAGGATCTGAGTCCCCTGACACAGGATTGAACCCATACCATCGGCAGTGAAAGCACGAAGTCCTAACCAGTGGACCTCCAGGGAATTCCTAGGGTCATGTATCATTTTTTCTTTTTCTTTTTTTTACCATCTTTATCGGAGTATAATTGCTTTACAATGGTGCGTTAGTTTCTGCTTTATACCAAAGTGAATCAGCTATATATATACATATATCACCACATCTCCTCCCTCTTCCGTCTCCCTCCCACCTTCTCTATCCCGCCCCCATATATTATATCCTAAAGACCTTGGATACAATAACAGTTTGAACGTTGTGCTCTTTTTCTTTTTTTTTTTGAATTTTATTTTATATATTTTTTTATACAGCAGGTTCTTATTAGTTATCCATTTTATACATATTAGTGTATACATGTCAATCCCAATCTTGCAATTCATCATACCACCACCCCCTCCCCCTGCCACTTTCCCCCCTTGGTGTCCATACACTGGTTCTCTACATCTGTGTCACTATTTCTGCCCTGAAAACCGGTTCATCTGTACCATTTTTCTAGGTTCCACATATATGTGTTAATATTCGATATTTGTTTTTCTCTTTCTGACTTACTTCACTCTCTATGACAGTCTCTGGAAACATCCACATCTCTACAAATGACCCAGTCTCGTTCCTTTTTATGGCTGAGTAATATTCCATTGTATCTGTGTATCACATCTCCTTTATCCATTTGTCTGTCGATGGGCATTTTGGTTGCTTCCATGACCTGGCTACTGTAAATAGTGCTACAATGAATATTGGGGTGCCCATGTCTTTTTGAATTATGGTTTTCTCTGGGTATATGCCCAGTAGTGGGATTGCTGGGTCATATGGTAATTCTATTTTTAGTTCTTTAAGGAATCTCCATACTGCTCCATAGTGGCTGTATCAATTCACATTCCCACTAACAGTGCAAGAGGGTTCCCTTTTCTTCACACCCACTCCAGCATTTGTTGTTTCTAGATTTTCTGATGATGGCCAATCTAACCGGTGTGAGGTGATACCTCATGGTAGTTTTGATTTGCATTTCTCTAATAATTAGTGATGTTGAGCAGCTTTTCATGTGCCTTTTGGCCATCTGTATGTCTTCTTTGGAGAAATGTCTATTTAGGTCTTCTGCACATTTTTTTGATTGGGTTGTTTGTTTAATATTGAGCTGCATGAGCTGTTTATATATTTTGGATATTAATCCTTTGTCCGTTGATTCGTTTGCCAATATTTTCTCCCATTCTGAGGGTTGCGTTTTCGTCTTGTTTGTAGTTTCCTTTGCTTTGCAAAAGCTTTTAAGTTTCATTAGGTCCCATTTGTTTATTTTTGATTTTATTTCCATTACTCTAGGAGGTGGATCAAAAAACCATCTTGCTGTGATTTATGTCAGAGTGTGTTCTTCCTATGTTTTCCTCTAGGAGTTTTATAGTGTACAGTCTTACATTTAGGTAGCTAATCCATTTTGAGTTTATTTTTGTGTACGGTGTTAGAGAGTGTTCTAATTTCATTCTTTTACATGTAGCTGTCCAGTTTTCTCAGCACCACTTATTGAAGAGGCTGGCTTTTGTCCATTGTATATCCTTGCCTCCCTTGTCATAGCTAAGTTGACCATAGATGCATGGGTTTATTTCTGGGCTTTCTATCCTGTTCCATCGATCTATATTTCTGTTTTTGTGCCAGTACCATATTGTCTTTTTTACTGTAGCTTTGTAGTATAGTCTGAAGTCAGGGAGTCTGATTAGTTCAGCTCTGTTTTTTTCCCTCAAGACTACTTTGGTTATTCAGGGTCTTTTGTGTCTCCATAATAATTTTAAGATTTTTTGTTCTAGTCCTATAAAAAATGCCATTGGTAATTTGATGGGGATTGCATTGAATCTGTAGATTGCTTTGGGTATTATAGTCATTTTCACAATATTATTTCTTCCAATCCAAGAACATGGTATATCTCTCCATCTGTTTGTATCATCTTTAATTTCTTTCATCAGTGTCTTACAGTTTTCTGCATACAGGTCATTTGTCTCGTTAGGTAGGTTTATTCCTAGGTATTTTTGTTGTTGTTGTTGCAGTGGTCAATGGAAGTGTTTCCTTAATTTCTCTTTCAGATTTTTCATCATTAGTGTATATGAATGCAAGAGATTTCTGTGCATTAATTTTGTATCCTTCAAATTTACCAAATTCATTGATTAGCTCTAGTAGTTTTCTGGTGGCATCTTTAGGATTCTCTATGTATGGTATCATGTCATCTGCAAACAGTGACAGTTTTACTGCTTCTTTTCCAATTTGGATTCCTTTTACTTCTTTTTTCTTCTCTGATTGCCATGGCTAGGACTTCCAAAATGATGCTGAATAACAGTGGTGAGAGTGGACATCCTTGTCTTGTTCCTGGTCTTAGAGGAAATGCTTTCAGTTTTTCACCATTTTGCTGTGGGCTTGTCATATATGGCCTTTATTATGTTGAGGTAGGTTCCCTCTATGCCAACTTTCTGGAGAGTTTTTATCATAAATGGGTGTTGAATTTTGTCAAAAGCTTTTTCTGCATCTATTGAGATGATCATATGCTTTTTCTTCTTCAATTTGTTAATATGGTGTATCACATGGACTGATTTGTGTATATTGAAGAATCCTTGCATCCCTTGGATAAATTCCACTTGATCATGGTGTATGATCTTTTTAATATGTTGTTGGATTCTGTTCGCTAGTATTTTGTTGAGGATTTTTGCATTAATATTCATCAGTGATATTTTTCTGTAATTTTCTTTTTTTGTTATATCTTTGTGTGGTTTTGATATCAGGGTAATGGTGGCTTCCTAGAATGACTTTGGGAGTGGTCCTTCCTCTGCAACTTTTTGGAAGAGTTTGAGAAGGATGGGTGTTAGCTCTTCTCTAAATGTTTGATAGAATTCACCTGTGAAGCCATCTGGTCCTGGACTTTTGTTTGCTGGAAGATTTTTTTTTAATTAATTAATTTATTTATTTATTTTTGGCTGTGTTGGGTCTTCGTTTCTGTGTGAGGGCTTTCTGTAGTTGTGGCAAGCGGGGGCCACTTTACATCGTGGTGTGCGGGCCTCTCACTATCTCCGCCTCTCTTGTTGCGGAGCACAGGCTCCAGACACACAGGCTCAGTAGTTGTGGCTCACAGGCCTAGTTGCTCCATGGCATGTGGGATCCTCCCAGACCAGGACTCGAACCCGTGTCCCCTGCATTAGCAATTAGCAGGCAGATTCTCAACCACTGTGCCACCAGGGAAGCTCCTCTTGGAAGATTTTTAATCACAGTTTCAATTTCATTACTTGTGATTTGTCTGTTCATATTTTCTATTTCTTCCTGGTTCAGTCTTGGAAGGCTATACCTTCCTAAGAATTTGTCCATTTCTTCCAGATTGTCCATTTTATTGGCATAGATTTGCTTATAGTAGTCTCTTAGAATGCTTTGTATTTCTGCGGTGTCTGTTGTAACTTTTCCTATTTCATTTCTAATTTTATTGATTTGAGTCCTCTCCCTCTTTTTCTTGATGAGTCTGGCTAATGGTTTATCAATTTTGTTTACCTTCTGAAAGAACCAGCTATTAGTTTTATTGATCTTTGCTATTGTTTTCTTTGTTTCTATTTCATTTATTTCTGCTCTGATCTCTATGATTTCTTTCCTTCTACTAACTTTGGGTTTTGTTTGTTCTTCTTTCTCTCGTTCCTTTAGGTGTGAGGTTAGATTGTTTTTGAGATTTTTCTGGTTCCTTGAGGTAGGCTTGTATTGCTATAAAATTCCCTCTTAGAACTGTTTTTACTGCATCCAATAAGTTTTGGATCATCGTGTTTTCATTGTAATTTGTCTCTAGGCATTTTTTGATTTCCTCTTTGATTTCTTCAGTGATCTCTTGGTTACTTAGTAACGTATTGTTTAGCCTCCATGTGTTTGTGTTTTTTACATTTATTTCCCTGTAATTGATTTCTAATCTCATAGCACTGTGGTCAGAAACAATGCTTGATATGATTTCAATTTTCTTAAATTTACTGAGGCCTGATTTGTGACCCAAGATGTGATCTATCCTGGAGAATGTTCCATGTGCACTTGAAAAGAAAGTGTAATCTGCTGTTTTTGACTGGAATGTCATATAAATATCAATTAAATCTATCTGGTCTATTGTGTTATTTAAAGTTTGTGTTTCCTTATTAATTTTCTGTCTGGATGATCTGTCCATTGGTGTAAGTGAGGTGTTAAAGTCCCTCACTATTATTGTGTTACTGTTGATTTCCTCTGTTATAGCTGTTAACATTTGTCTTATGTATTGAGGTGCTCCTATTTTGAGTGCATATATATTTATAATTGTTATATCTTCTTCTTGGATTGATCCCTTGATCATTATGTAGTGTCCTTCCTTGTCTTTTGTAACATTCTTTATTTTAAAGTCTCCTTTATCTGATAAGAAATTGCTACTCCAGCTTTCTTTTGATTTCCATTTGCATGGAAAATCTTTTTGCATCCCCTCACTTTCAGTCGGTATGTGTCCCTAGGTCTGAAGTGGGTCTCTTGTAGACAGCACATATATGGGTCTTGTTTTTGTATCCATTCAGCGAGACTGTGTCTTTTGGTTGTAGCATTTAATCCATTCACGTTTAAGGTAATTATCAATATGTATGTTCCTATTACCATTTTCTTAATAGTTTTTGGTTTGTTTTCTTAGGTCCTTTTCTTCTCTTGTGTTTCCCATGTAGAGAAGTTCCTTTAGCATTTGCTGTAGAGCTGGTTTGGTTATGCTGAATTCTCTTAGCTTTTGCTTGTCTGTAAAGCTTTTGATTTCTCTGTCAAATCTGAATGAGATCCTTGCCAGGCAGAGTAATCTTGGTTGTAGGTTCTTCCCTTTCATCACTTTAAGTATATCATGCCACTCCCTTCAGGCTTGTAGAGTTTCTGCTGAGAAATCAGCTGTTAACCTTATGGGAGTTCCCTTGTATGTTATTTGTAGTTTTTCCCTTGCTGCATTCAGTAATTTTCCTTTGTCTTTAATTTTTCCCAATTTGTTTACTATGTGTCTCGTCATGTTTCTCCTTGGGTTTATCCTGCCTGGGAGTCTCTGCGCTTCCTGGACTTGGGTGGCTAGTTCCTTTCCCATGTTAGGCAAGTTTTTGATTATAATCTCTTCAAATATTTTCTCGGGTCCTTTCTCTCTCCCTTCTCCTTCTGAGACCCCTATAATGTGAATGTTGTTGTGTTTCATGTTGTCCCAGTGGTGTCTTAGGCTGTTTTCATTTCTTTTCATTCTTTTTCTTTATTCTGTTCCATGGCAGTGAATTCCACCATTCTGTCTTCCAGGTCACTTATGTGTTCTTCTGCCTCAGTTATTCTGCTATTGATTCCTTCTAGTGTATTCTTCATTTCAATTATTTTATTGTTCATTTCTGTTTGTTTGTTATTTAATTCTTCTAGGTGTTTGTTCTTAATTCTTCTAATGTCTTTGTTAAACATTCTTGCATCTTCTCGAGCTTTGCCTCCAATCTTTTTCCAAGGTCCTGGATCATCTTCACTATGATTATTCTAATTCTTTTTCTGGAAGTTTGCCTATCTCCACTTCATTTAGTTGTTTTTCTGGGGTTTTATCTTGTTCCTTCATCTGGTACAAAGTCCTCTGCCTTTTCATTTTGTGTATATTTCTGTGAATGTGGTTTCCTTCCACAGCCTGCAGGATTGTAGTTCTTCTTGCTTCTGCTGTCTGCCCTCTGTCTATCTAAGAGGCTTGTGCAAGTTTCCTGATGGGAGGGACTGTTGGTGGGTAGAGCTGGCTGTTGCTGTAGTGAGCAGTGCTCGGTAAAACTTTAATCTGCTTGTCTGCTGTTGGGTGAGGCTGGGTTCCCTCCCTGTTGGCTTTTTGGCCTGAGGCGACCCAACACTGGGGCCTGCCCGGCTCTTTGGTGGGGCTAATGGCGGACTCTGGGAGTGCTCACGCCAAAGAGTACTTCCCAGAACTTCCACTGCCAGTGTCCTTGTCCCCACAGTGAACTACAGCCACCGCCTGCCTCTGCAGGAGACCCTCTAATACTAGCAGGTAGGTCTAGTTCAGTCTCCTACGGGGTCACTGCTCCTTCCCCTGCGTCCTGATGCGCACACTACTTTGTGTGTGCCCTCCAAGAGTGCAGTGTCTCTTTTTCCCAGTCCTGTCAAAGACCTGCAATCAAATCCTGCTAGCCTTCAAAGTCTGATTCTCTAGGAATTCCTCCTCCTGTTACTAGACCCGCAGGTTGGGAAGCCTGACGTGGGGCTCAGAACCTTCATTCCAGTGGGTGGACTTCTGTGGTATAAGTGTTCTCCAATTTATGAGTCACCCATCCAGCAGCTATGGGATTTGATTTTATTGTGATTGCACCCCTCCTACCATCTCTTTGTCGCCTCTCCTTTGTCTTTGGATGTGGGGTATCTTTTTTGGTGAGTTCCAGTGTCTTTCTGTCAATGATTGTTCAGCAGTTAGTTGTGATTTCAGTGCTCTCTGAAATTTGTGCTCTTGAACATCAAGAGCTTTCAATACTTTCTGAACTTCCTTATTTAAAATTTTATCTTGTTTGTTAGTTGGCATTTTTTTTGCTTGAGGATGAAGCAAGAGATATCATGAATTTGAAGTTTTTAGAACAGTGTTTCATAGTGTCCTCTCAAGGAATGTTTCAAATACTTATTAACAGCTTATTTGTTCCTTGTTTATTTTGGGTTGTGGTAAGCTGAGTAATGGCCCCACAAAGATGTCCGTGTCCTAGTCCCCAGAACCTCTGAATACATTACCTTACATAGTAAAAGGGACTTTGCAAATGTGATTAATTTAAGGATCTTGAGATGGAGAGATTACAATAGATTGTCTGGATGGGTCCAATGTAATCATAAGAGAAGGGCAATCACCCAGAGAGGTGATCGTACAGAGAAGGCAATGTGATGATGGAAGCAGAGAGATATTTGAAGGTGATTTGCTGCTGGCTTTGAAGATGTGAGGCAGGGAATGCAGGCAGACTCTAGAAGCTTGAAAAAGTACGGAAACAGATTCTTCCCCAGAGTCTCCAGAAGGAACAAACCCTGCTGACACCTTGACTTTAGTCTAATGAGACTATCATTGTACTTCTGACCTCCAAAAGAGAATAAATTCGTGTTGTTTTAAGCCATTAATATTGTGGTAATTTGTTACAGCAGCCGTAGGAAATGAGTACAGATTTTGGTATCTGAAAGTATCCCTCTTTCTGCCTCCCTTTGTCCTCAGTTCCAAGACTGAGCTTGGGACATCATTAGCACAGGATTATTACTCTTGGCTAGTCTTGGCCAGAGTCTGCAAGGAGGCTGCCCCAAAGAAGAAGAGAGATTGGAGAAGGAGTGAGGTGAGTTCAGTCATCAGAAAAAAGATGTTTTTCTAGCTCCAAACTATGGCAACTCTACTGTAACAAATACTAAAAATATGAAAGTGGTTTGGAAGTGGGTAATGGGTAGAAGTTGGAAGAATTTTGAGGAACATGATGGAAAAGTCCTAGATTGCCTTGAACACACTGTTAGTAGAAATATGGGTGTTAAAGACTGCTGATGAGGTCTCAGAGGAAATGAGGAATGTGATTTGGGAAACTGGAGGGAAGGGGATCTGTTATATAATGGTAGAAAGCTTAGATTGTGTCCTATAATTATACAGAAAACAGAACTTTTAAGCAATGAATTTGGGTATTTGGTTGAGATTTCCAAGGAAAATATTGAAGGTGTGACCTGGTTTCTTCTTGGTTGCTTTTAGTAAAATGTGAGAGAGGAGCGGAGAGAACTGTTACAAAAAGGAAGCAGAATTTGATTTGGGAAATTCTCAGCCTACACAGATTGCAAACAATGCTGAAGTTAAGAGATCCACTGCCAAGAAAGCATGCTCTGCAGAGTAAGCCAATGATGTAGTTGCACAGCTTTTTCTTTTTTGATTAAAAATGTTTTAAATTGTAGTAAAATATGCATAAAAGTTATCATCTTAACCATTTTTAAGTGTGGATAGACTTTTGCTAGTACTTGGAAAGTACAAAAGGTTAGTACATTCAAGTACATAGAGGGCTCTTTGAAGGGGTGTAAGACTCAGAAGCCAAAAACAGATGAAATTATTCAGGAAAGATCTGTGGAGTAGCCTGTTTTTTAGTAAAGTGAATCTCCGTGACCCACAAAGTTTTTGAGAATGCTATACCAACAGAAACATTGTCAAGTTGGACTAAGAGGGACAGAGGGCAAAAATGAAAAGACTCTCAAAATTCTACAGGCAGAAAACATGCTGAGAAAAACCACTCAGTGGCAGACATGTGTTACTCTTCATGAAAAAGGATGATTCCAAGGGTGGAAAGCTCCAAAGAGTGGAGTCAGGGGTCCAGAGGGCAGAGGCATGAGCCGTGTAAGTTTATTTCCAGGCTTTGAAACTTAATGGAGTTTGCCTAGGTGGACTTCAAAAGTAATTAACTGACTCTTTTTCTTCATTTTCTCCCTTCTTGAATGAGAATGGATCTGTTACTCTATGCCTGTCACACCACTGTATTTCTAGAGCACAAACATGCTTTCTAGTTTCACAGCTCCACAGGTAGAGGATTTTGCCCCAGGACACATTATATCAGAACTGCACCCATAATTTAGATGATTAGATATGAGATTTTAGACTTGAGTTGATACTGTAATGGGCTGAGACTCTGGGGGGCCTTGGAATGGGTGAAGGTATTTCTCATGTGGGATGTATGAGTCTTCGCGGACTGGCAGTGGACTGTGATAAGCTGAATAATGGTCCCCCGTAAAGATAGCCAAGTCTTAATCCCTGGAACCTGTGAATATGTTGTACATAGTAAAAGGGATTTTGTAGAAGTGACATATACTGACATAAAGACACAAGACCTTTGGGTCAGAGATACAATTTGTTACTCATAGCAAAAAAAAAAAAAAAAAAAGGAGCCAGATCAGCATCGTGGGTTGGTTTCCCATGCCCCAATTCCCACAGGTGTTAGCTCTGCACACAGTGGGGGCTGCTGGTACATCCTCTCACCCTTCCCTACAGGGAGATCACTCATTACTCCTGGAATGCACGCAAATGTCTCCAGGGAGGTAGGAAAAGGCTTTATATTTACTTCCCTGGGATGTTTCTTGGGAAGATGTCTCTAGTTTCACCATTCTGAAATGTCTCCTTACACAAGTGTTCTTAACTTAAACACAAATACTTTCATTCAGAGGATCCAGACTGTGCAGAAATGTGAGCTATTCATGGAAAACTGTCTTCCAACTGTATTTTAAGCATGAATAAGGGGGAAAAATCTATTACCTTTAATAGAATAGAAAATCTGAAAAATCAAATGTTTCAATAATGCCAAGAGTGGCTGATGGAAAGGAGCTGCTAACCTATATGATTTTAGAGAAAGACCACGCCCAAAGAAACATCACCCAGTGGGGTCAGGAAATATGTAAAGAGAGGCAGAAGTTGAAATTAGTTTGAGGAAGACATATTAAGCAATTAAATTGCTTAATTTCCAGCAATGATGTGAGGAAGCAACATCAATCAATGCCGTTTGGGGATGCTTATAGAGATTATCTGACAAAATCAGATTTTTTAATGTAAAAATGGCAAAGAAATTTGCCATACATTTAATTATTATTCCTGGGACTATGACCTCATGTTACAGGTATTAGATGTTATTGAATTTTTTCTCCAACAAATATAAATGGAATATCCAGTTACTATGTATCATGCAAGATGACACGATCTCTGCTCCTATGGAGCATGCATTTCAAGGTGGCAGGTTGACAGAACTATTAATCACATAAATAAATACAACTATTACAAATTACATACTACCAAGAAAACAAAGAAATAAAAGAATAAAGAAGGATGTACCCAAACTAAAGTGGTTAGGAAAGACCTCTTTAAAGAGGTAACATATAATTCAATCTATTCTCCAAATAGAAGTCAGAGTGAATTTTTTAAAACCTAATGCACATCATGTCTTTCCTCCACAGAACCCAACTGCTCTCCATTTCACTGACAAAAATCCAGAGCCCCTATAATGGTCTAGAGCCCTTCATGATTTGGTCCCCAAATAGTTCCCTGACTTCCTTTCTTATTACTTTCTATAGCACTTATTAAAGTCTAAATATTATAAACGTTATTATGTTTATTGTCTCTCTCTCTCCTTGCCAGAACATAAGCTCCACTAGAGAATGGTCTCTGTTTTCTTCATTTCGTATCCCAAATGTGCCTAGAACGGTACCTGACCTCTAATAGAAGTTCATTAAATGTTTGTTCAATGAACATAAAATTACACTGATTTTATTAGTATTAAAATATAACAAAAATAAAAACAAAGTTATCACATACACTGCTATATTAACATTTAAATACAACAGATAAAAAAAAATCACAAAATGAGAACTGCAGAAACAAAAACCAGGTAAGATTTGTTTACACAACATTGTAAAGTGACTATACTCCAATTAAAAAAAAAAAGATTTATTTAACGTGGTAGGTGTGCTTGCCCATTCATAAGTTCATTCCAGTCTGGAACACAGGAGGATAATTCTACTCGCATATCTGCTGCGCCATTTAATCCGGTCCTTTCCTTTGCTTTTAACTGGGTTAAGACCGAAAATCCTATTTCACACAAACTAGTTGCTGTGAATGGTAATAATAGCAGGATACTCTTTTGACTTATCAAAGGAAAGTCTTCCTTTATCTTAATCCAAAATGCTGATACACTTAGTGTTTCATAATCATTCTTCGATGTATATGAAGAACTGAGCTGCAATAATTCATTTTCTTCTTCAGGCACCAAGTTTAACTCAATTATTGATTCTGGGTTTCGAAAAGCAAACGGATCTTTTACCCAACAATTCTGTCTTAATGTTTCAAATTTCTCTTCTGGGAATAAATGGTTAAAGGTTTGACAGAGAGAAGTGAGGTGCAACAATATCTCTAGTTTTATTTCTTCCAAAATGTTTTCATTGATAACATTCTCTTCAATGTGCTGCAAAAACCTTGGAAACATGTAGTAGCTAGGACGATTGCTTTTAAGCTTCGCTTGCCACAACAGTAATGCCTTCTGGAATCCTTGGATACATTCGGCCTGTTGGAATATGTCACTGTTTTTCCCCTGTAGTTTTAAACGTAGTTCATTAAGGATGCCAAAAATATCAGTTAAATATGCCAGTTTCGTTACCCAAATATCATCCTCAAAAATAGTTGCCAAATGAGACTTCTTTTCAGTAAGAAAAACGTGTATCTCATTCCTGAGTTCGTAAACCCTGCTCAGTATTTTCCCTTGAGACAACCAACGAACTTTGGTGTGAAACAGTAAGTGGGTATAATTAGCTCCAATCTCCGAACAAAACGTTTCAAGAAGTCGGCTGTTTAATGAGCTTCCTTTAATAAAGTTAACAACTTTCACTGCCTTTTTCAATACTTCCATGAGCTTCTGTGGAATCTCTCTGGATGCTAATGCTTCATGATGTATAAAACAATGATTCCACACACCACTAGTAACTTCTAGCAATTTTTTAATTACTCTGCTCTGTTTTCCAGTGATGTTTGCTGTTCCGTCACTTGTAATTCCTTTGCAGTTTTTCCAGTTTAATTTATACTGACCAAAAATGCACTTTTCTAATTCTGTGAAAATATCTAATCCACTTAGGTGTGAGGTTAAGTTTAAACAACACAAAAAATCCTCCATAAAATCGCCTTGCCACGCATATCTTACATAGACTAAAAGTGCTGTGCAGCTTCCAGTATCTGTGCTTTCATCAAGCTGGATTGCAAAATCCATTCCCGACTGTAACTGAGTAATAAGCATTGCCTCTAAATGTTCGGCAATTGTACAAATTCGAAGAGATATTGTGTTATTACTAGGAATCGTTTTTAATTTATCAGCAGATTTATCATCAAAAATTGTACGCACCGTATCCAAACATGCTGGAAGAATAATTTTTTCAGCAGCTGTGTGAGGCATTTTCTCTTTTGCCACACGATATGCAACTAAATATGATGATAATAAGGTTTTCTCACTAACAGTAGTAGAGCAGCTAAGAAATTGTGTTGATGACTTTACAACTATTTTCTTTCTTTGAAAATATTCAAGAGGCTTATCAATAAGTTCAGCATGCTGTGTTTCTAAGCGCCTTTTTAATTTTGCAGGTTTTAAGCTTTCATTTGCAAGAATATTATTACAAATAAGACACTGAGGTCTGTCATTTTCAAAGGGTTTTTCACATTTGATAAAACCATATTTTAAATAATCTTCATTACAACGCCTTGCAGTTACTTTTTTTTTTGAAACATGGCTCAAATGAAGTTGATGTTTGCAGATTAGAGCCAATAGTTTTATCAATATTGTCACTATTCATACTTCCAGATCCAGCAGTAGAACTTGAACATGCTTCTGCATATTTTGCTTCATTATTCCTCTTTCTTTTAAAAAAGAAATGATCCATTTTAAAAGCAATTTTGAATAAAATATTATAATTGCCACTAACTATAATTGCCACTAATATATATATGTGTATATATATATATATATATTTTTTTTTACAGCCTAGATAACATGTTTCCAAAATTGCAGTTTGCAAATGAATCTCAGTGGAACATCTCAGACTTTATATACAGTTGCAAGTCATGGTAATATACAACTAGACTGCAGATCAACCTTGTTATTATGAAAACCAAATAAGACATCATTGGAAAATGATTGAAAAACCATTTCTTACGCAATCAATGTACATTCTATTCATCATATCCCCTCCATCAAATATCTTTCCACATATTGAAACTTATGACCTTAGTATTCCTTGCAAGGTGTGTAATTCTGGCAAAGGATTCATGCAAACCACTCTGATATTTTATATTTTATTTTGTTTTTAAAAATGTTCGTCATGACTCACAAAATTGATTTCATGACCTACTAAATGGGTCACATGCATAATGTGAAAAACACTGACATAGAGACGTTTTCCTCTTTTGTGTTAGTGGCTTGACTATGTCTGCTTGATGACCAAAGAAACTAGCTGATCTGCTAAACTGCTGGCTGATACAGAGACTTTCTTGAAGTGGTAGGTATGTATCATTCCTGATTTTCATTCCTGATACTTTTTGATGGGAAGGGTTTTTAAGAGTGCCAGTATTGTCTGATCTCATGAGGTTCCAATGAGGTTTTCCATGGCTAGGTCAACTATAAGGTTGGAGTTGGTGACATATTTTTAGAACTGTCTTGGAATGCATCCTTGACCTGGGAATAAGACCAGAGATATGACATTAAGCATTACAATACAGAGAAATAGTGTTGCCAGCTATAGGGACCTTTACAGAATCCAGGTCATGGGTGCTGAAGCAAAAAGCTGGTACCTCTCAACACAATGTTATATAGGCTTAGGTCTTTTTCTGTAAGGCAAACCACCTCAACCAAGATTGGAAGATAGAAAAAATGATGTAAGACCTGGGAGTCGCATCAGGAGATGCAAAGTACATTGACAAAGCTAAACACAGGAAACCATGGAGGAGCACAGCTCATTCACTATATATATTTCCTCTTAGCTCAGTTTGGCCATGCCCATCTTGTAAGTACTTCCCGCACTGCTCTCTTTGAACTTAGGATATTTGGGTCTTATCAGCATAATACAGCACTTCCTTACAAAGCTCTCCATCAAGTAATGCCACTTTGCGGGGGGGGGGGGGGGGGGGGGGGGAGGAAGGGTAAAGTCTTACATTTACTGTAGTGTTTATTAGAAATTAAACATTTTAAGTGTTAATAGTTTTATCAGGATTGTTTGCATTAACTAGATTTTCTTATTTTCTGTAATTCTTGATGCTCTGGCATGTGGGGTCTCACTAATCATAGAGGGAACTAATCCTCCCAGGGTTGGGTAATTCCTAGAGATAGCAAACAACTTGACTGATAGCTCAACTCAGGAACACAACTTTCATATGCAAACTAACCAGTCCAGAGCCAGCCCTACCCACACTTTCCCACCCTCCCAAATCAGGTTCTTATTCTCCAGATACTCCCCTGCCCTAACTACCCCAGGGCCAGGTAACCATGAACTACGGACAGCCCCCATGCCCTGAATCCTGGTGAAACTGTTAAGAAAGCCAATCTGAAACCTGCTTACCCTGCTTGACCAATTCCTTCCTGAGAAAACCACAGTACAGGCTTTTCCACATTTCCCCTTCCACCCCCTCTCCCTCCTGCCCAATCCTGGTGCTTCCCATGTGGCCGCCCTGTATGGCATGGCTCGGCATGCCCTACCTCCTGTTTCTAGGGATCTGTATAAAAACTACCTACTTCATGACAGCCATTTCTGTGTCTGTTTGCCTTATCATACCTGATTAAAACAAATCATAGGTAGATCATTTTTACTTCATCTTGGTTCTGGTTATAAAGTTGCATAGTTTGGCCCTAACCTATTTTCCACATAATGTCTGTTATATTTTAGCATAAATTTTGCATTCCACGAGTTCTTCTAAGTCATAGTGTTAAAGCTGAAACACCCGTATCTCGAGATAACTTTTATTACTTGCCTGGTGAATGGATTCCCCCAATCACTTGAGAGGAAGATTGGAATCCTTCAGTTTTGGGGACACACTAAATATTTGTCATTCTAGCTATCACCCATCCTTCACCTGTGAGTGAAACGGTATCATACAGTACACAAGTAAGGTATAGGTTTCAGGAATACCAGGCAGCACGCAAAATGTGCTACAAATTATCTGAATGCCATCGATTTTCATCAGCCTGTCACCACTGTATTTATGTGGTGGCCTAATCTTTTAATAAAGCCAGCTTTGAAAGAGGCATCAGAGTGGATGGTGACCTTGAAACAAGAAAGATGTTGCCAGATGGAGAAGGCCTTAGTGAGGTTCTTCCCTGAGACTTCATTACTTATTTTTAACAGTAAACTTGAAGGGGACTTACAGTATGTCATGTATACAGCACTTTTTAAAATTTTAATAAGCTTTATTTTTTTTAAGAGCAACTTTAGGTTCACAGCAAAACTGAGCAAAAGGTAGGGATTTCCCATATATTTCCTGCCCCCACCTATGCACAGTCTTCGCCATCACCAACATCCCCCACCGGAGTGGTACTTGTTACAGCTGATAGACCTACAGTGTCACATCATAATCACCCGAAGTCCACCCTTTACATAAGGTTCACTCTTCGTGTTGTACACTCTATGAATTTTGACAAATGTATGACATGTATCCATCGTTATGGTTTCATACAGAGTATTTTCACTGCCCTAAAAATCCCGTGCCTCTGCCTCCCTTCTTTCCTATCCCCACTCCCACTGCCACCAATCTCTAATAGTCACCGAATTTTTTTTTTTTTTTTTACCAGCTCAGCTCCACAGTCTTGCCTTTTCCAGAGTGCCATACCGTTGGAATTATATGTATATAGACTTTTCAGATTGGCTTCTTTCACTTAGTAATATGCATTTAAGGTTCCTCCATGTATTTTCATGACTTGATAGCTTATTTCTTTTTAGCACTGAAAAATACTTCATTGTCTGGCTATAACAGTTTATTTATCCATTCACCTACTGAAAAACATCTTAGTTGCTTCCAAATTTTGGCAACTATGAATAAAGCTGCTATAAACATTGGTTGTAGGTTTTTGTGTGGACAAAAGTTTTCAACTCCTTTGGGTAGATACTAAGGAACCTGACTGCTGCATCGTATGTACAAGTACATTTTTAAAGAGGATCCCGGCAAAGGTTGTGTATCCTTTTGTTGCTGGAGCTTGTCAATATTGTGGGCACAGATTATGCTTTATAGATAAAGCATAGATGTTGCTCAACTTTTTTTTTTTTTGCAATGGTGCCAGCTTTTGTTAACGTAATTCACACATGCTGACAGACTTCAAATAATGCCAAAGGGACTGCTCTAGGATTTCCTGAGCTGTGATGGCCTACTCTGGTACTGAGTTATTCTGTTGATGTCTCTGATATGAACTGCCAATAAATAGAACCAAGTCAGAACTGAGGGGTAAAGGTGGCTGGTGAGATGGGTTACACAATTTAGTATAATTCAGTGAGAAAAGTGACGTGGGGAGCTGTCAAGATAAGACTATTTGGTCAGTTTGGCATTGGACAAATACTAAATCTTGAATTTAGGAGCAGATATTTTATATGAGACTAAAAGCTTTAAATGGCATTCTAGAACAACGTTGTTGGAATGCAGCTTCAGGAAGGTGGCAGCAGGAGTCATCTGAGAAAACTTTGCTATAGGGAGTAGGGTTAAGTTGTAATATGCAAGAGATCAAAATGTATAACCTTGTCTCTAGGCTAGCAGTCTCTTGGCATAGTTTTCTGTGTTTAGTAATATAAAGCATTAGTGTCAACAGGAAGACCTACAAATAGGGGCAAAGGTCAGGGTTTATTAGGATGGTGGCATTTTTAGGTGTTGGTTGCCTTAGGAGGGGCTTGGAAATATCAACTTGATTAGTTATTATATTATGAATGCTTTAACTAGGACAAGTTGCTAGAGATCTAATGTATATGGTACCTGATTACACTTTAAAAAGAGTACATATGGGGGAATTCAGGGCCTGGTGTGAGAAACAGGCAAAGCTTTTCTTTGGAGGTCTTATGTCCTGTCTGCCAAGGTAGTTAGTAGGACTAAAGAGTTTATGGCAGACGCCTATTGGATGTCACAGCATGGTGGACAGCATCAATATATTAAATCAGAACTAAACTGCTGAAAAAGCAACTGCATCTAAATCTCTTTGATGAATAAAAAGAGCTGGAGAGCAATTCACAACAGCCTTGAAGCAATCTGACTCAGATATATAACTGCCCTTAACAGCTGAAATAGAACATTTATTGATTCTTCCTGTCATACTGAAGGATGCTCACTTGTTTTTAATGTTCCTTCTCTCCACATGAATTTCAAACCACTACAATTTTATCCTGTATGCCACCTCTCCCCAGATATTTTATAGACATTTACCTTATAAAGAAAAACAGTGTTAAAACGTTCTCCAAAGTCTTTTGTTTGCCCTCTCTTTTCTTTATCTATGTCTCTGAAAGGTGCCTTAATGGCAAGTCACAGGAATTTGGAGGGACAGTTTCAAACCTGAGGGTTTTGGTCTAACCGTAAGTTTTGGAACTTTAAACAGAGAAATTCTCAATTAGAACTCAATGTAAATCAGAGCATATACATACATTAGCATGAATAACTACATGTGTGATTCCATAAGCCAGATGGGTTCTGCTGGGACAGGTCCTTTCTGGCCAAAACTTCAAAAATCTATAGATGTGTGCACTGATGCTTAAGATGTGTGTGTTGAGGCTGACTGTTGTGGATATATAACCACATTTCAGAGCAATAATGCTCTTTAATTGGGTGTGCATCTATCTTAGCCATTCTTTAGGAGAGAATTTCAATTAAGGTGACCAAATACTTGTAGCTGAAAGTTTCTTATATACCAAGGTGCAATAATAATGACCTGTTCCTAGAACAGTGTTTGTTGTAATGGTAGGTACTCAGTAAATGTATTTGAAAGATTAAATGAGAGAATGACACCTGTAGCAAACTGTACCATGTACATTGTTTTTATTAATCAATGAAAAATAAGTTACCAAACTATATTTGAACAATTTGGTAATATGTAAGACAAAGGTTAGTATGACCTATTCTTTAAAATTGGATCAACGATATTCTATTTCAAAATAAGCTGCTTATAATGTTAGATACTAGAAACAATGGTCTTATAAAAACATAAATGTAAACTATATTCAGATTTATCTTATAAAGCCTAACACTTAAATCTACCTGAAAATAAGAAACACATTAAAAAAAACCCTAATATCTCATTTATATTACAATAAGTAATTATTCTTTTAGACAAAAACAATTGTCTTTAAATCATTCTGTTCTTTTATATTTTTACTATTCTCATTTCAATCCAGTTCTCTGTGGGAGTTCATAATCAGCTATGCTTCAGACTGTTATATCCAAAAAGTATTCTTAAAGGGCTTACTCTCTCTCCTCAAGCAGACAATACACCTACAATAATAGCAGACATAATATATTAGGGTATAGACCTGATAGATGCGGGGATGAAAGCATGGGGAAGTCCTTTTCTAACTGAAAGAGGATGCAAGGTAACAGCTAAATGGGAGTCAGAAGCAGAAAATGTTGCAAGTTTGACAGAATAAGGTATGAAATAGTTGTTTACAAAAGTGGTGCTACGAATGGACTAGGAAAATGTGTTAGGATTTTAAGCAGGTCTGCATGATTGCCTTACATGCTTAATGCAATGATCATTATTGCTATGATGCTTGACAGGTGTGGTCTTTAATTCCCTGCCATGAATTTTTACCTCTTAAAGCCTCATCCTATCTCTCTAGGTTTCTCCTTCATCCCATATCTCCATACTATTCTACACTTGAAGCTCTAAGACTATGGGAGTTCTTGAAATACCTCATGCACTTTCATGCTTCTGCTTTCGCTCTGGCTGGTATTCCCCTTGCCTTAAGTCATTTGAAATCCTATTCATTCTTCATGATTTAGCTCAAATGCTACAGCATTCATCCAATCAACTAAGATGTAAGTATTTACGATGTGCCAGGTCCTGGGGATACAAAGCAAGAAAATGGATAGTGATATATGCATATAAGGGAACACCTGTTCAGCTGTTACAAGGAATGAACTAGAGTTACATAACACTGACAAATCTTATATTAAGTTAAAGAAAGCTGCCAAAGGATATACACATTTCTGCTTGTTAAAACTATGCAAAACAGCACTATATGTAATCCAAAATTAAAAGCGTGGTTACCTTGGTCAAGAGGGAACATAACGGGACTGGGTGGAGCAGACAAAGGACTCCAGTTATATAATAACTATTTCTCCAGTTGGGTGTCAAGTACATATGTATTAGTTATAGTTTTATTTCAACTTTTTGTCTGTCTAAAGATATTCTATTTTTAAAAGGGATGTTTAAAGCTTGATTCCTTCCTGAAGGCATTGCAAACCTGTCCCATAACCAGTAACTTAAAATTACCTTCTTTCCGTTTCTGATATTATCCTTTGTTTCCTGTATTGCCATTGTGCACACATCAGTAATACTTAGGCCTCAAGAGTAGGAACTTGCAGGTACGAGCTTTAAGTAGATTAGAATGTAACCCTCTTCCCAGGAGACTCCCGTTTGCTCCAGTTCTCTAGGGACCTAACTAGGCCTAAGAACCTCAGCCTGACCCCTTCATGTGACCCGAGAACATCTTCCCTCGGATCCCGGATCGCTGACTCCTTCCCCCGGTAGATGTCCATTCGCCCCTTGAGCAAAAGCAAAACGTGCCTCCCGCCAACGAACCCCAGAATGTCTCCCTTTAGCGGACTCCGGACCACTCCCACCAGAGGTTGCCTTTCTTCCTTCTCACCTCCAGCCGAGCGCCGCGAGCCTCGCGCCTCGCCTGCCGACTCGCGGTGCGCCTCGCCCCCCGTTCGCTACACAACACCACTTCCCATCTAACCTCAACACTCACAAAAATCACACTTCCAGCCGGAAAAAGGATGGCTCGGCCCTCTGCGCATGCGCGGAGCTAAGAGTCGCCCCTGCCCTCGCGTTCGTCTCGCGGTATTGCCTTTTCCCGCGGGAGTTATTTGAGCTTTCTGGCGGTAACCACGCCCTCGGCTGTCCGCGGCGGGCTGACCGAAGTCTGAATTTTGTCTGCAGAAAATCTGGCCGTGGTCAGTCGAGCCAGATACGGCTGAGAGCCGACAGATTCTTACCGGCCGGGTTCTGGCGCCATGGGGTTCTGCTGCCGGGTTCTGCTGCCGATTAAGGAGGCCTTCCAGCTGGCGCAGGAGCCGCATCAGAACCGGGCGAAGCTGGTGGTGGCGCTGAGCCGCACCTACGGCTCGGCGATCCCCGCCACCCCTTGCCGCCCCGCTGGTACACCAGTTAGCACGTTAATTTGTCAGTCTTTGTAAGGGAATTACAGAGATTTTTTTCAATTCTGCTATCATTTACCTTGTTTACTTATTTAGAGAACCATATTGTTCTTTATAATCATAGTAGACTTGTGTCTCTAAGTTAGAAGTTCACCGATTTTTAACATAAATGTGCATTTCATTTAATAGATATAAAATGTATATTAAATATATATATATTTGTATTTCTGCCCTGTAATGATTTTAACAAAACACGTTTCTTAGGAACAAAGTAAGTCAGTGCAAAGAAGTTCATTTTTGTTCCAAACTATTTTTCAGGTTAATATCCAGGTGTCCCCCACTTTTCAAAAATTCAATTTAGGCCACTTCGCTTTTAGAAAAGACCTGTATTGTATTAGTACGTGTTTTCATAACTGAAGGAAATCTGGAGGGTTTTCACTTTTACAAAAAAACGGCGAAAAGCGATAGTACTTGGTATGCTTAGCCTTCAGCGTTTTTTTTTTGCAGGGAGCCTTTACCGAGGCAGCGCGCAGACGCAGCAGCCTGAGTGGCACAGCCAGGCTCCTTCCCTGGAAATACACTCAGCATCTCAGCATCTAGCCCCCATAGCTTGGAACTGTGCCTGTGAGCATCTGTGCTGCATCTCGGTTTATTTTGTGCATTCGTCAGCAAGTGTCCTAAAGTATCAGAAAAGGTTAACATAAAACCAGATGTAATTTTAAGTGTTTTGATTGGGGTGAACGAACTGGGCATTGTGTGTGAGTTGAACTTGCTTGGGTCCACTACTTCCAGGCAGAGAGAAAGAATCTTGAAAGCTGCCAAAGTTACTATTGCTTCTGTTAGTAGCAAAGTGGTCTCAGTTGGCATCCAGCAGTGGGTAAACTGGAAAGTCTATTGCTTGAGCGGACTGATGGGTGTACAAAGCGAGGTGTTTAAGTTATCTTATACTTAAGGAGAAATCGGTCAGTCTTTCTAATAAGCTGAAACAGAAAGCACTTGGACCACGGTGATGAAAGTGTTGCAACAGTAGAATTTGAAGGTAGTCATGGATGGTTTGATTGGTGAGGGCAGGTTCTTACCTTAAAAGTTACTGGAGAGAGTGCTTCCGCTGTTACTGAAGCTGCCAAAAAGTTCCCGGAACTGAAGAAAATAATTACAGGAGGTGGTTATTCATATAAGTGTTTGACCCTGAAGATGATGTTGAAGAGGTTTTGGCATCCCATGACTAAGAACTGACAGATGAAGAGCTGATGCCATTGCAAGAGGAAAGGATACTATTCGAATACTAATTGAAACGGAACACAGTAGTGAACAGCCTAAAAGTAAAGCCCTCCAGGAACTCAACATGAAGCACTTGCATGAGATTTTCACTGTAATTGACAGTGCTGCAATGATAGCAGAGAAGGTATGACTTTAATTTTGAAAGGGCATGTAGGTTTAGGGCAAGTTTGCAGGATGTTCTGAGTGCCTACAAACAACTGCATGATAGAAAAATGCATGAGGATAAGCAGTCAAGCATACTGTCATGTTTCAAGCCTTCCACATCAGCCACAGCCGACGATGAACCTCAACATTTGACGCTGAGGCAGGCAGTTATAGAAGAAGGTGAAGACATTAGTGACCTGCTTGCCCTGACGGATTCAAACAACGGTGAGATGTTAATGGGTGACCCCCTTCCTCTGTCTCCTACATCCCCATCTCCACACGCCCCCACCACAGCCTCCCACATCTCAGCCTAACACACCATCATCACCACCTCTCAGCCTTCCAGTGTGTTGCTGGCTGTCCTCTCGATTCTGGTAAGTGAAACTATACTGAACAGACATTATTTCTACTTTATCCAGGCAGTGTGTTTATCATATCATACCTGCTTTTACTATATGCTAGTGTTATTTTAGGTTTTATGTGTTATTTGGTATGATTTGGTAGGTTATTTTTTGAGTCTGGAAATGCTCAAACTTTCCCCATATAAATTCATGGTAATTGCTTCTTCACTTTATACCATTTTGGCTTACGAAAGGTTTCATAGAAACATTCTACTTTCAGATATGGGGGAAAACCTGTATTTCTAGCCTTTTATTATAATTTAGTTTCAGAAATAGAAAAAGAGTTAAATACAATAGTTTTAATTTCAACTCTAAGACTTTACATGAATTTGACAAAATCAAAAAGCATTTCTTTGCCTCAAGCTACTACCTTTTTGTTTAAAATTATTTATTTATTTATTTATTTATTTATTTATTTATTTATTTATGGCTGCACTGGGTCTTTTTTGCTGCACACGGGCTTTCTCTAGTTGCGGCAAGCAGGGGCTACTCTTCGTTGCAGTGGACGTGCTTCTCATTGCGGTGGCTTCTCTTGTTTCAGAGCATGGGCTCTAGGCATCTGGGCTTCAGTAGTTGTGGCATGAGGGCTCAGTAGTTGTGGCTCACAGGCTCTAGAGCGCAGGCTCAGTAGTTGTAGTGCACGGGCTTCATTGCTCCGTGGCATGTGGGATCTTCCCAGATCAGAGATTGAACCCGTGTCCCCTGCATTGGCAGACAGATTCTTAACCACTGCGCCACCAGGGAAGTCCCAAGCTACTACCTTTTTTACCTGCAGGATTTCAAAAAGATTCTTCCATATGCTCTGCATTGTTCTGCACTTTTTTTCTTCACTTAACAGTATATTCTGGATATTCCTTCTTATCACTATTTAATTAAACTTAATGCATTCTTTATTTTTTTTCTTTCAGCTGTCATATATTCTGTTTTGTGGATATACTCAGATTTGTAGCCAGTCTCCTATAGATGGACACTTGTGTTGTTTCCAGCCTTTGGATATTAGGAACAATGCTTTAATGAATAAATGTCATTTCTTACATTTGCAGGGGTAACTCTTAGATTCTCTGAAGAGAATTGCCGGTTTAAAGAGGAAATGTTTTTGTAAGTGTGATAAATATTGACAGTTGGCCTTGAAAGAGTGGTCCATTCTGCACTCCCATCAGCAGCGTATGAGAGGTATTGCTTATTTTTAGGTGGATTGGGAGGAACTAGAAAGTGATTGGGGGGATGTTTTTTGATAGACCAGAAAATTTCTAAGTAAAATCCTGAACAGTTTGAGAATAGGAGTTAGAATGATAACATATATGTCAAAAAGAAATTGCTGTGTGATGGGAAGGGTCAATTGTAAAAGGCAGTGTTGAATTCAGACCAGTGCTGTTGTTGTTTTTAACTGAACTGTGCTTTTGATACATGTTTCTCGGTAGATTCAAGGATGTAGAGAAGAATCAAAAGAATCTTATGTGATATTTTAAAATCTATGCTGCCTTGCTCCATGACAGCAGTAACTCAAAAACAGGAGACATGGGTGAATGATTACTCAAGTCTATTCTCAACAATTTATTCTTCTGAATAGATGATTAAGAGTCATTAAAGAGTGAAGATTTTACTTTAATGAACAATTATTCATGTTACTGAGAGTCTTAGGTTAGTGCTAGAAGTAAAGTCTTTTATCAATGTAGCTTGTGAAGGATTTGTTTTGTATTTTTGGTTGTCAATAAACCTTTTTTTCCTGAGGCATTTGTTTATGCCTTAAATATGCTATGATGGTGTATAAATATGAACCTGCAGCGGAGTGAGAAATAGAATTTGCAGCAGTTTATTATTTCTTTAACCAAACAGAAGGAAGATGAAGACAGCGACATTTCACGTTATTTTAATTATTTTACTTTCTTCTTGAAAGTATTCCGGAAGTTTTGCCAGTTTTTATTAACATTCACAGGGAGTGAGTATATCATTTAAAAATTTACCAGATTGAAAACTTTAAGGACTTGTATAATTTAGAGGAAAAACAGCTAGGATTCTAAATATATATATGATATAAATAAATTAATTTATAGTATACACACACACATACATACATACACATATATTTATGTCATATTAAAGTGACCTTATAAATAATACCTTTTTCTGTAGGATAAACTATGATCATGATTAAAAGCTGATTTAATAGATAATGCTAGCTTTAATTTAAAATATTTAAGAACA
Organism: Globicephala melas; assembly: GCF_963455315.2. Taxonomy (NCBI): domain Eukaryota; kingdom Metazoa; phylum Chordata; class Mammalia; order Artiodactyla; family Delphinidae; genus Globicephala; species Globicephala melas. The sequence continues at coordinate 42,892,149 of NC_083318.1, read as the reverse complement.
GTTTCAGGTAAATGTATTTAAATGAGTGCTCTACTTAGCAAGGAAGTTAAAAGACCATTTTTTTTGGTTCAAAAATTATTTCATTCTTATTATTTAGTAAATATTTCAGACAAGGATTATTTTGAGACTATATTAAATGTACATTTTGTACACGTATGTATGAAATTAGCATTATAGCTTCTGTGGGGTTTTTTTGCATGAATTGTACCTTCTTTATGAGTTATTATTAAAGTCTTGAATTCTGAACTTGAGGAAATCAAATGGTTGTCATTATAATGCCACCTGTGAATAAGTTTGATCAGTGTTTTCTTTCAGGACTGAGGCAAATAGCAATGAAGTTCAATTTTGAGGGTGCCAGATTCTAAATAAGTTCTTGGGAAATATGCCAGAAAATGCCCAGATTGATAATGTTTTGTGTATAAAATTAATTAAGCCATTCTTATTAGACTGAAAGATAAATTTCCAAATACAGGCAATTCTGGCTCTTTCAGTACTTAAGACTGTTCCCTATGGTTAAAGGTATATATGACATGCCTATTTTTTTACTTCATATTTTTTTTTCTTTAACTTTAAATACACAGTAGTTGAATTTTTCCTTATTAAATATACAATATACAGTAAGAGAAAAGAGTGTGTATGATGCATGTGCACTTCTGTCTGCGCGCGCACACACACACACACACACACACCATTTAAAGATATGTAATTCCAACAGCAATTCTGTGACAGCAATTGGATGTCCTATAATTTGACACCTAGAGTTAGAGCAGACACATAGGTCAAGGGCTTAGCCCCACAAGACTGCCTCCACAACAGATGCCAGCCAGGAGTTTAAAGTATCCCAAAGCTACCTACACTTCTAGCCCGCTGACTCCAAATTCAGGGATTCCCATGACTGCTCACCACCACCCCCAGGTGTGATAATTCTCTAGCATGACTGACTGGACTCAGGAAAGCACTATGCTACCTACTCAAGCTTTATTATAAAGGGGCAAAGTATGGGACGCAGGGAGTGCAGAGCTTCCATGGCCTGCCTGGGTGTGCCACCCTCTCAGCACATTGATGTGTTCACCAACCTGGAAGCTTCTTGAGCCTGGTTGTTTCAAGATTTTTTATGGGATTTCATTGAGTAGGCATGATTGATTAAATCATTGGCTATTTAATTGAAAATCTTTAGTCCCTCTCCCCTCCCTGGAAATTGGGGGATAGGCCCTGAAAGTTCCAACTCTATAATCACCTTGGCTGGTTTTTCTGGTGACCAGCTTCTATCTTGATGCTACCTAGCGTCTCCCAACCCACCAAGAGTCACCTCATTAGCATAAACTCAAGTGTGGTTGAAAGGGGCTCAGGAATGACAAAAGACATTTCTATCACTCAGCAAACTCAGGAGGTTTCAGGAACTCTACCAGGGACCAGGGACAAAGATCAAATAATTTTTTTATTATACCACAAGAGAATAAAAAAGTGAAAACATAATACCCAACGCCTAATTAAGAAATAGAATACCAAGGTACCTTTTTAAGTCTCTTATGTCTCTTTCTTAATGTATTCCCCCTTCTTCTTTCCCAGAGGAAACCACTATCATGAATTTTATATTATTCGTTACCTTGCTTTTCTTTAGAGTTTAGTTAATTATAAGGCTACCTAGGTGTATCCCCAAAATATGCACTGTGTCTTTGCTTTTTTTTAACCTTATTATGAATGTAGTTATTTTGCATGTATTCTTTTGTAACTAAGTTTTTTTCCATTTAACACTGTTTCTAAGAGTAATCCAAATTTATGCATGTAGCTATAGTTCATTCCTTTTCACTACCATATAATATTTTGTATTAGAAATACAACACACTTGAGTTATCTGCTATATTGCTTACTATTATGAACTAAACTTATCAGCATTCTCAAACATGTGCAAATGTTTCTCTGGCTAATATGCCTAGAGGTGGTGTTATGGACTGAATTGGGTTTCCTCAAAATTCAAATGTTGAAGCCCTTACTCCTAATACCTCCCAATATCTCAGAATGTGACTGCATTTGGAGATAGGGTCTTTATTAATAAAGAGGTAATTAAGTTAAAATGAGACCTTTGATGATGGTGGAGTGGCGAGGGTGCCCTAGTCTGGTCTGATTGTTGTCCTTATAAGAAGAGGAGATTAGGACATACAGAGAAATGCTGGACATGTGCATGCAGGGAAGAAAGGCCAGTGAAGACACTGCAGGAAGACATCTGCAATGCCTGGGAAGAAACCAAACTTTATTCTTGGACTTCTAGCCTCCAAAACTCAGAAAATAAATTGGTGTCTAAGCCACCCAGTCTCTAGTATTTTTGTTATGGCAACCCTAGCAAACAAATACAGTTAGAATTGCTAGATGGTAGGATTATGCACAAGTTCAGTTAGTAATGCCAATATTTTTTTAAAGTACTTGGACTGATTTACAATCCTACTGGCATGTATGAGAATTCTTGTTCTACATCCTCACCCAAACCTGATTATTGTCAGACTTTACTTTCTCCAGTCTGTTGGAAAGGAATGGAATGTTATTGTCATATTAATTGCATTTTCCTGATAATTAAGGAAAGTTGAATATCTTCATGCGTTTCTTGTTTCTATATCAATAAAATGCCTGTTATATCTTCGTCCACTGTTCTGTTATGTTATTTGTTTTTTTATTACTGATGGGTAGGAGTTAATTTTAATGAAAGTTAAGATTTATCCTTTAATAACCTGTCTTCTTTTATGTCTTATTTAAGAAATTCTTCCCAACCTCCAGAGTAAAAGAATATATTCTCTCATTTTTTTTCTGAATGTTTTACATTTGAATCCTTAATGTACCTGGAATTGATTTTTTTTTAAGTTTGGTTTGAGGTAGATATATAGTTTCATTTTTTTCCCATGCTAATAACAGTTGTCCTAGTCCTATTTATTGAATAGTCTTTGGCAGCTCTGTTATACATCACGTCTGCCTATGATGCGGTTCTCTTTCTTGTCTCTAATTATGATTTTTGTCTACCTCTAGACCAGCATCACATTGTCTTAATTCCTATGGTTTTATAATAAATCTTAATATCTGGTAGTAAGTGGATTCTTTTGTTTTAAATTATATATATATATATATATATGTATATTTATTTATTTAACAATTGATATGTGTATGATCTTGAACCTTTCAAATGTGGAGAATAGAGCTAGGTGTGTTTAAGCATAGGAAATGGTCTTTGCTCCAAAGACTAAAAAAATTCTTTTCAAGGCAACTCAAAATCAAACCAGTGAGCCTTCAAAACAGCCATTTCTAATATGAAACCAGGGTTTTTGGGGTATTAGGGATGGGGTTTTAGGTGGAAAAAGGTGGTCCCTGTGTTGATAGTTGTTGAGGCTAGTTGGGTATATTTTATAGGTTTCAGTAGTTTCTTTTCTTAATAAATATATAATGTATCACTTGTTAGGTAATTATATTGGGCCTTTAATGACTACTTCTTTTGTCTTTGTTAAGATTTTCTACTCAGAGAATTCCATTTCTTCAGCAAGGCCTAATGATACATCAGGTAAATGTACATAAAGTTGATAGATTTGAAGATCATACTTTTTGTTACTGTTATGAAATTTTTCAAAGAGAATACAGTAAAATGAGCCCAACAACCCAACACCTGACTTCAACCTTTATGAATATTTGGCCAGTTTTGTTTCTCTTCCTTCCCCCTCCTCATACACAGGCCACATGAACACACTTCACACACCCCATCCCACTCTCAGCCAGAATTATTTTAAAGCAAATCTTAGCTGTCACTTCATCTAATATCCCGTGTTCAGATTTTTCTAATTTTCTCAAAAAAATTATTTTCATGCTTGTTTCTTTGAATTGGGATCTAAACTATATCTATACATTTCATTTGATATTTCTTATGTCTCTTTTAATATTCAACTAGCTCTCTTCCCCTCTCTTTCCTTGACATATATTTGTTATAGAGATTGGGTCATTTGTCTAGTTGAATTTCCCATATTCTGGATTTGGCTAATTTCATCTTTGTACTATCACTCAATCTGTTCTATCATGTGTATTTCCCATAAACTGCTATTTAATGGTAGATGATTGACTAGATTATAGCTTGACTTTTTTTTCCAGAAAGTGGGGCAAAATACTTATGTGGTAGCCTATAAACATTTTATTGCATTCATATCAGGAGGTGAAAGTCTTCAATAATATTTTTCAAAGTGTCCTAATATACATGATTAACGATTATAAATGTGTTCTGTAGTCTTTTCATCTCTAATCTTCCTGTTTTTACAGATGGGAAAACTAAGGCCTAGAGAGTTAAATATTTGCCAAAGACAACCAGCTAACTTAATAGAAGTAGGGCTTTTTTCCACCTAATACTCCTTTCAGAATTTTGCTTCAGTTGTATATGCCTTTGTCTGAAGGTTTTCATGCATCAGAATAATGTCAGAGGTGGTCAGGATGGCATTTCTTCCTGTTCCAACTAGAGATTTTGTGACTGAGAAGGTAAGAAGCAGTACGTGTAACTGTGTAAAGTTTACACACTAGTAAACCACTCCCTTGAGTGGTTCTGTTTTTGCATTGCCAGTGTGATAGCTAAGACTTGAGTTTGAAAGTAATAGTCAGAGGGGCCTTAGACAGGACCTAAGCCTGAAGCTTGGTAAATCCAGGATAGGAAGAATGCAAGAAAATCTTTATAGGCTACAATAGTATTTAGTTATTTGGTCCTAAATAATTTTTTTTGTGTGTGTAGAATTGTTCACCTCATATCTTTTTTTTTAAATAAATTTATTTGTTTTATTTATTTATTTTTGGCTGCGTTGGGTCTCCGTTGCTACGTGCAGGCTTTCTCTAGTTACGGCGAGCGGGGGCTACTCTTCATTGCGGTGCACAGGCTTCTCATTGCAGTGGCTTCTCTTGTTGCGGAGCACGGGCTCTAGGCATGTGGGCTTCAGTAGTTGTGGTGCATGGGCTCAGTAGTTGTGCCTCACTGGCTCTAGAGCACAGGCTCAGTAGTTGTGGCACACAGGCTTAGTTGCTCCGCGGCATCTGGGATCTTCTTGGACCAGGGCTCGAACCCTTGTGCCCTGCATTGACAGGCGGATTCTTAACCACTGCACCACCAGGGAAGCCCTCATTTCTTTTTTTTATTATTATTTTTAAATTTAATTAAATTTACTTATTTATTTTTGTCTGTGTTGGGTCTTTATTGCTGTGCGTGGGCTTTCTCCCCTTGCGGCGAGCGGGGGATACTCTTCCTTGTGGTGTGTGGCCTTCTCACTGCCATGGCTTCTCTTGTCGCAGAGCACGGGCTCTAGGCACGCGGGCCTCAGTAGTTGTGGTGCACGGGCTTAGTTGCTCTGCAGCATGTGGGATCTTCCCAGACCAGGTCTTGAACCTGTGTCCCCTGCATTGGCAGGCAGATTCTTAACCAGTGCGCCACCAGAGAAGTCCCTTCATTTCTTTTTATATTGTTATGCTTTGTTTCCCATTTTAGTTTTTACTTGTCTTATAAATATTAGCTGTAAATTCATACTAATTTGAAGAAAATGAATTAATGTAACAAAATATAGGAAGTGAAAACTAGAGGGAAGTTACATTCCTCTACAGCTTACCTAACTGAACAGATGCTGTGAAATCAGTGATGTGAAAAATCTTCTAGAAATCTTCACAGAAATATCTTGAGTTGCTTCATCTTTTGATGTGTAAAAGTGGACTGTAGTGGCAGGCTCACTGCTTTCTTTTTAGTGAACTGACGGGAATTTGCAAAAACAGTGATTGTAGGTATATGACAAATAAATTTATCATTTAAAGCCGTTGCCTTGATCATTTTTTAATACAATAGAAATGAGCTGATATGGAGAAAGAAGGTTTATGACTAAAATAAAAGTTTCATGAAATAATACCTTTACTTTGTAAGGGAAAAACATTGTTACATACAATTTCACTAATGTTTAAATGCAACATAGAGAAATAATCCCAAATAAACACAATGCAAGTAAAAATCGGGAACATTTTATTTAATGTGATTAGTATGCTGTCTGTTCATTCCAGTCTGAGATACACAAGGGCAGTTCTCACATATCCGATTAACCCTGTTTCTTTCCTTTGTTTTTAATTGGATAAACTATTAAAGCACTAGTGAGTAGTACTACACTAATTCTGCTTTTCAGTGGACAGTCTTATTTCATCCAAGAGGATGATAAATTTAATGTCTCATAATCATTCTTTAGTGTTTATGAAAAGTAAGCTGTAATATTTCATATTCTTTAATTACCAAGTGTGTATAACTCAATTTTTGATTGAGTCTTAGAAAGCCAGTGAATCTAACCAGATTTTTTTTCTTGAATGCATCAATTTTTTTTTTCTGGGATATAATGGTTAAAAGTTTGAGACAGGCTGGAAACAGTAAAAAATAGACAAAATATATGAAACAATGTTTTTAAAGACACTGGACATCTGTCAGTGAAGAACAGGCAATAAAGGACATGAATTCTGAGTGAGAGGAAACAAACAAGGTGAATTCTGGGATGACTCCAGCTTACTGCCTTGAGAGAATTTCCAGGCCTCAGCACAGCCATGGGGACCACAGGAAGAGCCTGGTGGGGTCCCTCGTTTGATAAGATAGAGCTGAGAGCCGGTGAAACCAAAGTGGCTAGAGTTTGCAGCACAGAGTACTAGAGAGGAGAGCGCTGCACAGAAAGAGAACTCTGGAAATCTGGAAAGAATCTCCCTTGAGTTTTCAGGTGAGTTCTGATCAGTGCATGCAAGTGAGGAAATTACCTGAGGCCAAGAAAAGTACCACCTGAAAGTATTAGAGGTAATAGACCCCAGCTCAAAGAGGGCTGGAAATAATGGCTGTTCCCACAAGACATACTGGAAAAGCATCATTCACAGAGCAGTGGATAGAGTACATAGAAGGGTCTTGCCTCAATTGTGGGGAATAATTAGCCCTAGGCTGAGCACTGTTGTGTCTTGTATTTAAAGCAAGATCTGAAAACATCAAATTGTTCCCCAGTAAGTGTGCCAGAACAAAGACCTCCAGGAATACAAAAATATCCAGTACCTAGAAAGGTAAATCTTTCATTGTCTGGCATCCAATCAAAAATTACCAAAGATGCAAATAAGTGGGAAAATAGGACCCATACTAAGGAGACAAATCAATTGAAACTGATCCAGATGTTAAAATTTGCAGACATTATATTGTAACTATTCCATATATTCAAAAAGTTAAGTAGAGACATGGAAGATAGACCAAACTTCTAGAGATGAAAACTGCAATGTGCGGAATATAAAACACTGGGTGGGATTAATGGCAGATTTGACATTTCAGAAGAAAAGATTTATGAGTTTGAAGACGTGTCAATAGAAACTATCCAAAATCAAGCACAGAAACAAGACAATGAGTAAGCTGTGCACAACTTTCTAATACGCCTGTAATAGGAGACTAAGAGATGGGGAAAGAAATCTGCAGAATTTATTTAAGGAAATAGCTTAAAAGTTTTTTTTAAATTACAGAAACTGTAAACCCACTGATCTAAGGAGATCAATGAACCCCAAGCACAAGAAGCATGAAAACAACTACACCAAAGCACATCATAATCAAATTGCTTAAAACCAGTGATAAAGATAAAATCTTTAAAAACACCAAAGGAAAAAAGGCATTGTTTCCAAGATGAGAATGACATCAGATTTCTTTTAGAAAATATTCAATTGAGACATCAATAGACAAACTTAAGTAATGTATTAGAAAGAACCCTGTCAATCTAAAATTTTATGCCCAGGAAAATATTTCAAAAACAGGTGAAATATTTTTCAGACCAAAGCTGAAAGAATTCATCACTAGCAGATCTGTAATGCAAGAAATGTTAAAGCAAGTCCAGTCTTTCAGGCAGAAAGAAATACACTAGAGACTGGCAAACTATAGTCTGCAACCTTGTTAGTTTACTGCCTGCAATGTAAGAATAGTGTTTACATTTTTAAAATGTCATTTAAAAATATCTCCAGAGATTATCAAATGCTTCTTGGGGTGCAAAACCGCCTCCAGTTGAGAACTACTGGCTCTATATACCCCAGTTAAAATGCAGAGATTGTTGGATTGGATAAGAGAGCAAGACCCAATTATATGCTGCTTATAAGACACAAATATGTTAAAAACAAAAAAATGCAAAAAGAAATGTGATGGTAACACCAATCAAAAGAAAGCTAGAGTGACTATTGTTATTAGACAAAATAGATTTCAGAACAAAGAATACTGCCAGGTGTAAAGAATGTAAAATGATACAACCACTTTGGAAAATACTTTGTCAGTTTCTTGTAAAGTTAAACATGCATCCATATGATCTAGCCATTCTACTCTTAGATATTTACCCAAGAGAAAAGGAAATATTTATCCATGCAAAGACTTTTACATAAATGTTCATAGTAGCTCTATCATTTTGTAATAGCCAAAATTAGAAATAACCAAAGTGTCCATCAACAAGTGAATAAACTGGTATATGATAGAAAACATGCAATGGAATACTATACAGCAATTAAAAAGGAATGAACTATTGATACATACCACAACATTGATGAGTTTAAAAAATAATTATGCTGAGTGAAAGAAGTCAGACAAATGATTCCATTTATATAAAATTCTAGAAAATGCAAACTATATGGAGACAGAAGATCAGTAATTGCCGCAGAAAGGCAGGGGTGGGGGAGAGCAGGAAGGAGGGCTTACCAGGGTACCATGAAACTTGGGGATGGTGGGGATATTCATTATCCTGATTCAGGTGAAAGCTTCTTGTGTTTATAAAAGATCAAATTGTACATTTTAAATATGTGTGGTTCACTGTATGTCAGTTATACCTCCATAAAGCTTTTACAAAAGTTTGTGCCAGAAAAGTTAAATGTACAATATCTTTATTTCTTTCAGAATATCTTAATTTTTTCCATATGTTGTGAAAACTTGGGGAGCATGTAATAGCTGGGGTGATTACTGCCATGACAGCAATGCCTTTTGGAACTTTCAGATGTGTTTGAATGTTGAAATAAATCCCTGTAGTTGTTAAGATAGTTCATCAAGAATGCTGAAAATATCAGTTAAGTATGTATTGTTATTACTTAGATATTGTCTTTGGAACTATTTGACAAATAGCAATTGCTTTTCAACTAGGAAAAAAATAGTTGACCAAGTAGTACTAAATATTTAATAAAAATAAACTTTCACTGTGTTTTTCAATACCTCAGTGAAATCACCAGAATGTCTTTGGATAACAGAATTTTCTTATATTGTACGTTAGTTGATAATGACTGAAGCTGGTATTGGGTGCATGGTGATGTTCATTATACTGTTGTCTCTATTCTTATTTTAGTTTGAAATTTTTCATCATAAGACATTTTAAAACATATATTACACAGCAATATATTATCTACTCTAAATATATCTAATTCAGTTTTGTGTGAAGTTACGTATAAACAACATAACATATCCTGTGTGAACTGATCTTGCTACATATATCCAAGAAACTCAAAGCTATGCAGCTTATTATCATCAAATTGGATTTTGAAATCTTTGTAGACTTGTGATGAGTATTGCTTCTAAATGTTCTGCAGTAGTAAACAAATGAGCTACTGTGCTGGCACTCTGCATGTTTTTTTTATTGATTAGATACAAAGTTATACACATCATATCCAAACATGCTGTAAGAAAATATGTGAAGCATTTTCTGTCTCTCAATATGCTTTAATGATGATAGTAAGATTTTATCATTAACAATGGTGGAAAGACTAAGAAATTAGACTGGAAACTTGAATGCATTTTTCCCCTTTCTTTATCAATAAATTCAGCAGGTTGTTTCCAAGGAGATTTAATTTTGAAGATTTTAAACTTTTATTTAAAAATACCATTGGCAGTTTAATAAACCCACATATTAAATTATCTTCATTATAATCTCGTGTACTTTCTTTTTTTTCACTGTAGAATGTGGCTTGCATGAAATCAGAATTTGCTGTTTAAAATAAATATTTTTCTCCTTATTGCCACTATTTTACACCCCAGATTCAGCAGTTGAACTTGAACAGTTTTCAATTCATCATTCTTTTTGCTTAAAAAATATGGTTTAAGTGCAGTTTGTATTAGTTTTATGAAAATGTTACAATTCACAAGTTCAAAAATATCACACTAGATGTTTCCTGACCATCTTTCAAATCAAATGAGAAGACAGCAACCAATTCATGTTTTATTTATCACATTCTCTCCATTAATTATTCCTTGTAACAGTTGCCACTGCTGAGCATGGTATTTGTGGCAGTAGGTACAGTCCTTGCTCACACCTTGAGTAAGTTGCTCTGGCATTTTCTATGAAAAAGATTTGCTGATTTCAGTCCACAATTAGCTTGTGACCTGTTGTTTTTCAAAGCACTATATTACGCCATTTGATTTGCATTTAGAGGCAATATGAGACTTTGCTTAGTCTCATTTGAATGTTATGCTGAGTCTTTCCATATCTACATGTCAAATAGGAGGGTCAAATACATACTTAGTATGTAATTCATGAGTTGTATAAGTTGTTTAATATGTGTTGAAACTTTCACTTTAACAAATATTGAACGCCTATACAGTATGCCAAGTGTGATGCTAGGCACTTTTACATTTGCTTTCTCATAGATTGCCATAAAGGTTATAGAGCTTGCCCATGATCATGTGGTTGTTTAGTGAAAGAGCCAAAGAGTAGAACCAAAGTACTATGACATGCATTCAAGTGTCCTTTGCACTATACCATGATTCTAATCATTAAGAGTGGAATGAGATTTTCACAATTAATAGTTGCAATTTTTAACAGTACTATAATGGTTTAAATTTTCACATTAAACCAGAAAGTATTCAACATCTAGTAATTTCTTTTAAAATGAAGCTTATTTAATAAGCTGAAAACACTACCAGTGTATAAAACCCTAATCTAGTTAGCAATTGGGTGAATTTTCTCCATTAATACCACATGGCCTAACTGCATTGTCATCAGAGCAACAACAACAACAAATCTCATATATCTAAAATCTGAAAAGTTAAATCAGCCTAAAAGATTTGCATTACAGGAACAAGATATAGTTATGGTCTTTTTAAAAAAGTGTGTCAATAGGAACTTGATGCAATTCTGTTTGCAATCGGCCACAATGAAAGTGAATCAACTTCCTCTTGCTTCAGCCCAAGGGTGTGGCATGTGGTCTTGAACAACTAACTTGCGACCCAGATTTCTTTGAAGGACTCCTCTAGAGAACATAAGTGCATGTATACTGTAGTCATATACTGTAATCATCAGAGTCTTAGCAACAGCTAAATCCATCTCAGCTGAGAGCCCATGGTTTTTGTTTTTGTTTTTTTGTTTAGTTTTGGTTTTTTCCTTAATGTCAGGATTTCTGTGTAGTTTTGACTGAAGGTCAGGTAGTCTCATTCTAAGTTTGTGTTCCTTTCCTCAGATAAACTTTAGCTCTGCTCAAGTGGTATAAAATTTCAGTTGTTATTACATGTTTTAATACACTGATTGAGGCTCTGGTATGCACAAAGCTCCATTCTAGGCAATGGAGTTGGTGAGGGGCATGGGAAGGGGTGAGACAAATGTAGCTTGGAGTGCATACTTCGGGCATTCCTTGTGGGCACCCAGATTCAGATAACTAGGTACATCTGGCATACTCGTAGGGTGGCCCCAGAAAAGTTTTACGAAATTTGCTGAGGTAACTTACGCAAGGCAGATCATCTTAAGGGAAAAAGAAACGAGCTGGACCAATACTAAAACCATTGTTGGAGTGAAGGAGGGATTTTGAATGTGATGGTATGGCTGTACCTCAAATTTGCCCTGGTTCAAACTCCCAAGAGCATATCTGATGCCCAGGGAGCTAGAGGGCTCTAAGTGAATACAGTTGAAAGCTACTTCACTAAATACGTGATGCTCAAGTAACCTTCCTTTGGGACCTCTTTAACAGTGTGTCACAAAGAAGAAAGCCATTCTTTACTACCTTGGCACCTAAGCTCATGATGATATGAGAATAGAGGGCTCAGGGGAAGAAAGGAAGAGACACAGTGACTCACTTGTCATCTGGGGTAGCCATATCGCTATAAAGGGAGTGAATTTGTTACTGAGCCTGTGAGAAACATCCCTGGGAATTCAGAGCACTTCTTAGTAATGATGGGGAGGTTCTCCTGAAGCTGCAAATTCTGCGCTTGCTGGTGAGGCGGTGAATCATTTAGATTCACATATTAATGGTATTGTGACCTCATCTGTATCTGTGGGCTGCTGGGGCCTGGGGAAATATGGGTTATATAAAGATGAAAAAACGTCCCTACCTTCAAAAAGGGCTCACTTTAGTGGGGAAAAAGACATGGTCATATGGATAAAAGTAAACTGCAATATATTCAATATTGTAAGTGATGTACTACACCAGGTACCTTATTGAATGACACATATGAGTATTTGCATCCTATTCTGTAGAAATTGGGGCACCATTAAATGTTTTTAATTAAGGGAGAGTTATCAGATCTACGTTAGAAACGTTTCTGACTAGCTGGTTTGGCAGAAGGATTGAATGAGAAGAAGCTACAATCAGGGAGACTGGTAGTTCAAGCAAAAGGTAAGTAGGGCCTAAACTAGGTCCATATCAATGTGAGTAGAGAAGGGGTTGGATTAGAGATCTTTAAGAGGACTGTGTATTTTATTAGATATTCAAGTGATAGAGAGAGCTTTTAAAATAACTCTAAAATCTCTAGAGACTGTATCATACATTAAAAGATACAGATTCTGGTGCTAGACTGCCTACATTAGAATCTTGGCTCTGCTATTAACGGGATAGCCTTGGGCAAATTATGTATCTCTTCCATCTCAATCTTTTCATCTATAAAGTAGGGAGGATAATAGTACCTACACTCCATACAGCCATTCTGTGAAAAGATATAATTTAATACCGTAAGTCCTGAGCAGAGGGCCTTGTACTCAAGTTTGTTTGCTATTGTTATCCTAGCTGGGGTGACTAGATGAACAGTGATAAAAGTCAGGATGAGAATACAAAGACTTGGCAGGCTCAGAGGACAGAGAACACGGTGAGTTCACTTTTGGATATACTGAGTCTGGAATTTCTGACACACAGTGTTTGTTGAATAACAATAGAAATGAGTGGGTTTTTGTTTTTTAAAGAACTGTGGTTATGTGCCAGGCACTGTTATAAACTCTTTACCTGTATAATCCCATTTAATTCTCCACAATGCTGTCAGATAATTTATATTATTTCCATTTTACAGTTTATTTAGCAAAAGAGTAAACAGGCTTGTGGCTTAACAATATTAACAAAAACCTCGGGGCTTCCCTGGTAGCACAGTGGTTAAGAATCCCCCTGCCAGTGCAGGTGACATGGGTTCAAGTCCTGGTCTGGGAAGATCCCACATGCTGCAGAACAACTAAGCCTGTGCGCCACAACTGCTGAGCCTGCATGCCACAACTACTGAAGCTCGTGCGCTTAGAGCCCGTGATCTGCAACAAGAGAAGCCACCGCAATGAGAAGCCCTCACACTGCAACAAAGAGTAGCCCCCGCTCACCGCAACTAGAGAAAGCCCGTGCACAGCAACAAAGACCCAACACAGCCAAAAATAAATAAATTTATATAAAACCCCCCAAAAACCTCATTACCAGAAGGCAAAGGAAGTTGTGATTTAGCCTGCTAGTAGTAAGTGAGAAAGTAGATCAGCTGGGATTGGACCCAGACAATCTGATTTCCACGCTGGTATGCTGAACCACTATAATGGCTCAAACCATTTTGAACCTCTGGCTTCTAATATCTCTTAACACTAGAGTCTATTAAGATACAGTGTCCTATTTTACATAGTGTTAAATGTTTAATAATAAAAATACCTGACATTAAGTGAATGGCTACTATATGCCAAGCATTATATGTATAATCTTCAATCTCCACAATAACCTGTCAAGATATTATAATCGATATTTTACTGCAGTGGAGACTAAGGCTCAGAAATGTTCAGGAACTTGCCCATAGTTGCATAATTATGGAGAGATTTGAGCTCCTGTTTATTCCTGAAGTCTGTTTCATTTCTGTACCATTCATGTAGTAATCTATCATGCAAATTTAGCTATATTACATTTAGTGTATCATGTCATTGTGTTTTCCAAATGATACCATGAGTTCCATGAATTCTACAACCACCTTACGAAGTTTGAGAACCAGTTTTAATTATGGATGTGTAGTTAAAAACTGGGATAGTATTTTTCAAACTTTAGTTACATAGGAATTGTGTATAGGGTCTGAGACCTTGCCCCACATGTATTGAATCAAATTTCCAAGGGTGAGTCTCAGAAATCAGATATTTAAAAGGATGGGATGTGTTCTTAATCAGGTTCCCAGAGGACTATATTCTGAATATCACTGTAAGGGATGGGGCTAGTTCACGTACCCTTGGCATCTGAGCTCTCTGGTTGAAGTCTTACTGTACTTGCATTGTCAGCACCATACAGTTTATTAACTCTTAATTATTATTTCAGAGCTTCTCTCATTAATTTAGCTGAGAGCAAGCATTTAGCTAAGAACCTTGAAGCAGTACGTATTCTGTCTCCTGTTCTGCCACATATTATTTCCCACTGTCTGCACCCCTTTTCACTGATGAAGCTCTAGGCAGGCTATATGGTAGGACTTGTGTTTAACAGAAAGTGAAGTGTGATGCTGTACAAGAGGGAAAGAGCATCGCAGTACAGGGAAAATGAGAGATCTGGCTTCAAATTCAACTTGTACCTCTGAGCGTTGATTCCCTCGTCAGTAAAACTGGGTTGGCAGAACCTAATTCACAATGTTGTCAGATAATGTGGTGCCTGGTATACAGTTAGTCTTTCAATGACTGATGGCTATCATCAATGTGTAATTTACCCCTACGTTTGGAGAGGAAGATCATAGAAGTATTAAGTTGTGTGTAAAAAAAAAAGGGATATCATTTTTCAGGAATGTTCAGTTAGAGACAGGCAAGATTAAACGTGTAAGTCTATGATTCTTCATGAATAATAGCATTCCTTTTATTTCAACCCATCCTAAAGCTGACTCAAATTGGACATTTACATTTGGTAAGTATTTCACAACCATCTCTTACTTATTATTTCCCTGCAGACTCGGTCAATATGACTTACTATTTTATTTTATGTGGCCAGACTGTCAGCTTCACTGTATCCTCATGAAAGAACCTAAGCTAGAATGACCTGCTAAGCCACTCTGGGATGCTTGATCCCCAGAAACTGTGAAACAAATGTTTTAAGCCACTAAGTTTTGGGATACTCTGTTATACAGCAATAGATAACTAATACCATGAGACAAAGAGAAAACCTCTATCTTGTTTCAGCCACTGTCGTTTTGTATATTCTGTCACTTAACAGCCAAATCCGAGTCTCTCCTTTCTCCAGTTAAATTTATTTGTAGAATTAACCTAAAAAAAAGTCTTTTGGGCTTCCCTGGTGGCTCAGTGGTTGAGAATCCGCCTGCCGATGAAGGGGACACGGGTTCGTACCCCAGTCCGGGAAGATCCCACATGCCGCGGAGCGGCTGGGCCTGTGAGACATGGCCGCTGAGCCTGTGCTCCGCAACGGGAGAGGACACAACAGTGAGAAGCCCGCGTACTGCAAAAAAAAAAAAAAAAAAAGAAAAAAGAAAAAAAGTCTTTCAAGGTGCTATTTCTGGAGTCCCAGAGACTGAGAATTGGAGGAGACCAAAGAAAGCATCTTGTCCAATCTCTTCATTTTATAGGTGAAAGTAACAGCTAATATTTAGTGTTTTCTGTGCCAGGCTCTTTGCTAAGTTCTATATAACATGTAATTCTCAGGATATCCTGTGAGGTAGAGACTCACTGTCCTATTTTACAGGTGAGGAAACTGGGTCCACACTCCTACCCACTTTGCCTTACTGTCTCTCTGTTGTTAAAGAATACTTTCAAACAGTTCTATCACAAGCATATGCCAATGTTTTATTACAATCTTGCACATAAGGGAAAAAATCTGTAGTCATGCAAAGAATCATCCTGGTAGAGACATTTTAGGAAAAGTGACTGGAACGAATCACAAACTAGTTATAAAGAAAATAGTGATTGGTTAAAAGGTCAATTAACTCTTGATCTGGGTTGTTGGTGACTGATTTCCCATAATAGAGAAGCACTTGCCTGGCAGAGTCCTTTTTACATGTGTCATAGATTAATCAATATGTATTAATTATCACCCCTTATCACTCTCAAAAGTGTCTGTACAGATGAGAAAACTGAAGCCCCAGAGTGGGCCATTGATTTGCCTAAGGTCCCATGGAAAGGTAGTTAGTGGCAGAGATAGAATTAGAACTCAGGCCAATGTTTTATGTATTAAACAAGTTGTTCCCCCCAAACCCAGCTATTAGTCAATTAATGGAAATCAGACACTCTTGTTTCTTTCTGCCTACATAGCTCTTAGCATTTTAAAAATTCCTGGGAGTTGCCTTATGTACCTGGGGATATTTTTTGTACTGTGTTCTGAGCTTATGAGGAAGGAAGGAAACAGAACTGATACTTCCCTAAATACTTTTTTCCCTTCTCTGTAGGCAGAGATTAAGCAATCACTGACCTGATTTCATCATTACAATGAATGTAAGCCTGACAATTTACAGGAAACTAATTGTTCCTTTCCATTCCAGAAACTTGTGATACTTTCCCTCACTACATGTTGCAAACAGCTAAGTCAAGTTGTCTGTGATAGTAGTCAACACCTTTCCCTTGGGCCATATTCACTGCACCGTTCAGCATGTTAGCTCATAATAGAGCCTTTGATTGGAGTTGGTGTTGACTTGGCAATATTTATTAAGAACAGGTAAGCCATACACGGGTATGTCTAGGGAATGGAAGGCTCTTACCTGTCTGGAACTTTTGCAAAGAAACATTATGGACCACTGTGTACATCTTATCTCCACATTTCTACTGGAGTAAAGTATGGTCTTCGCATTACCTAAACTATTTCTTTTCCAAAGATAATCTAAGGAACTGAAGTACTCTATATTTGGACACATATAGTTTGTGGAGTGGCCTACATTCTTCTTTGTCACCTTTCGCTCCTGTTCAGAGGTGAATAGCACATATTAGGCATTTAGTTTGTTGACATAAACTGATGACAGAGAGCTGTTTTTCAGTGTAAGGTTAAGTACAGATTGTAGAATGAGGAAGACATAGATTTATATCCCTGATTTTCCACTCACTAACTCTATGACCTTGGACAAGTCAATAACTCTAAACGTTATTTTCCTTTTCCCGTCAAGTGGGAAAAACAGTAGAAACTTCCACATATGGTAGTTGTGAGGATTACACATGACAATTCATGTAAAGCACTTATAATACATGTTAAGACATCAATACATCTTAATTATTGTTTTCTTCTGTTTACCTCCACCTGTATCTTTTCTCTTTCCTTTAATCCTTCCCCCACTCTGTTTTTCCTCATCTTTTAACTTCTGTCCTATCTGTCCCTTTTTCTTTTATGCCTCTTCCTCTTCTCAGCTCTTCTGTTATCCTATGCCTTTGTATATGTCCAAGCATGTCTTTTTTTCATGTATGAGGCATCAGTGAATCACCTCTAGGGGAGAGAGCTCCACACCTTGAATAAAAGGGCACAGTAAGTAGCACCCGTATTCCAATCTGATGACTTATTCTTATTTATTTAATTGATTTTTGGCTGCGTTGGGTCTCAGTTGTGGCATGCAGGATCTTTGTTGAGGCATGCAGGATCTTTTGTTGTGGTGCGCAGGCTCTTTATTGTGGCGTGCGGGCTTCTCTTTAGTTGTGGAGTGCGGGTTTTCTCTTCTCTAGTTGTGGCACGCGGGCCCAGTTGCCCCGTGGCATGTGGGATCTTAGTTCCCTGACCAGGGATCGAGCCTGCGTCCCCTGCATTGTAAAGCGGATTCTTTACCACTGGACCACCAGGGAAGTCCCTGATGCCTTATTCTTTTAGTCAAGAATGTGCTCCAAAAATGCAAACTTAAAGTTCTGGGAATGGACACAGACTCACTGTGAGCACAAAGGGCCACGGAACAGGAAAATGCCCAATGTGGTAGATCCCCCCCACCCCAACTTTCTAGCAACTATTTGGACATTAAAAAGATCTGGCAGCTAGGGCAGCCTAGCCAAAGTGAAGATGGTCCTGTGTGTATGTCCTATAGGAAGTGCAACAGGGGCTTGGTGGTCTAAAGAAGAGAAGTCAGCTAGAACTCACTGGAATGGCTTCCTACCGACAAGCTGGGAAAGGCCCATGTCAGAAGGAAGGGACCGTGTGGCAGGAGATGAAGGCGCAAGTCTCCAGGCACAGGTACAGGAAGCATTCCAGGACTCTATATGTCTGTGCAGTAGGCTGGGGCTTCCGAGAGACTGGATATAGCTCTGAAATGATGGATCTAACGGTGATTGATATTAATTAAACTGAAATCTTTAAAAAAACCTAATTTTGTTTTTCAAATACAAAATTTGGAAAAAAGTTTTGTTAAAATTTTGAGAAAAAAGTAGCTCCCCTCTCCCCTAAATCAGCCACAGTCCCAACACCAAAAGATAGCCACTGTCAACACTCTGATGTATTTCCTTTTATCCCCTTTCAAATGCATTTATAAAATACAGTTGCCATAAGGTTGTTTCTATTATATTCATTTCTGTATTCTGACATTAAAAGTAAACATGCTCATTTAAAACATTGGAAAGAATAGAAAAATATAAGGGAGGGAGGGACTCATCTATAACTTTTGTCAATCAGAGGAGACATTAAGGCTTTGTGTCATTTATGCCACCCTTTTTATGCATTTTTGTAAGCTTGTTATGGATTATGTGCAATTTTGATTCTGCTTTTTTCAGTTAACCTTATATCATACCTGTTTCCCCAAGGTCATTAAAAACACCATCCTTACCCTCAAAGATGCTTCCAGTCCTACCAGGAAAATTGATGTGGACCCAAGGGTGTCATAAGCAGAGTAACCAGAGGCAGAGCAGATTAGATACAATTTTGGGATAAACATAAAATGGCTCTACCTGCAATTAGCCTGGCTGCTGCTGATTATACATAATCAAACATTTTAGTATTTTTAAAGACTTAAAAGTCTTTTAAAATGCATTATTATTAACAAATTTTTATAACTGTAAGAATGATAGGTGAACACAGTAAAATATTAAAACTGTATCAAAGGGTATGTATTTAAAAGGCATTTAACTGCTTCCCATCCTAGAAGCCCTGCTCACAAATTTCTGCTGTCTTATCCTAGAAACACATACTATACTTTTTTTTTTAAACACAAAAGAGAACATATTTAACAAAGTGTTCTCTACATTGTTTTTCTTAACTTAGAACTTCTTGGTTTCATTCCATATCAGCAAACATAGATCTACCTTATACTTTTTAACAGATGCCTATTTGTCCATTGAATGAATGTACTATAATTTATTTATCTAATATCCAGTTGATAGACAGCTAGTTGTTTCCAATTATTTTTGTCATTGTGCAAAAGATTTTATTATATCTTTTGTGACAAGCTTTTCTTTCCATAGTATTATGGGCTGAATTGTGTTCCTCCCAAATTCATACGTTGAAGCCCTAATCCTCAGTATGTCGGAACGTGACTGTATTTGGAGACAGGGCCTTTAAAGATGTGATTAAGTTAAAATGAAGTGGTTAGGGTGGGCCCTAATGCAATCTTCCTGGTGTCCTTATTTGAGAAGGAGATTAGGACATAGACACCAGACATACACAAGCACAGAGCAAAGGCCATGTGAGGACACTGTGAGAAGGTGGCCATTTGCAAGCCAAGGAGAGAGGACTTAGAAGAAATCAAACCTGCTAACACCTCAGTGTTGGACTTCCAGAACTGCAAGAGGAGAAATTTCTGTTGTTTAAGTCTGTGATATTTTGTTATGACAGCCCCAGCAAACGAATACACACAGGCACTCATCTGTATATAGTGAAAACAAATGGGGAAATAGAATTCACTACTTAAGTTTAAAGAAAGAAAGTAAAAGTTTGGGGCAAAATGCAGGCTTATGTACATTTCATTTTCTGAGGTCCATGTGCATATAAAGTATCTGAAAGGAAAATGAAAAAAAACTCCCAAAAAACCAAAACAAACCGTAGCACCTGGCCTCACATTCCAACTCAGTGGCTATCTTTTCTTTTAATAATGCCATCATCCCTGCTAAGAGCTTTACTCCTAAATCAACCTGCAGCAATTGTTGTTTGGCTAATTTGACTGACAGTAAGCATCAACTCTGGTACTGAGTTAGGACTGGGATTCCAGCTGTTGGGGATAGCAACAACTTTTCATTGCTTGCTTTCACAAGTAACCCGCTGCAGGGTAAAGTGCTGTGTCACATACTCAGCTAAATGGAGTTAAATATAAATGCCTTAGAACTGACTTTCCCTGACCAGTAACCCTCTCCAGGGCCCTCAAAACCAGGGTTGGAAAATACCAGTGAAGAGGCCTCATGTCATCATACATTTAGGTCACCAGGGAATGATTTGGCATTTTCTTCCCCTGTAGCATGCTGTTTTCAGAGAGAATGAGAGAAGGAAAGAACAAATTTCCAATCCACCAGGCACTATACACTTTGGAATTTCACTGCTCTGTTCATATGCCTTCTCTAGTTTCCTTGTTACCCACAGCTAGATGGTCTATTAGAATTCCTTCACTTTCATTTACCAGAAGAAATCATAAAGGCATGATTAAACCGACAACCTTAGCCTTAATAACAGTTCCTGATCTGATGTAGTTGTAGGAATCCATAAAAACGATACTACACTGATCAATGTCTTCTTTTTTGGGGCAAAAGTTTAATGTAAATCAATCATTTATTCTGGATATATCAGGTGATTAATTATTATCTTACTCAGCATATGGAGCAAATGTTAATAACTTCTTCTGAAGGGAAGAATGACCCACAGGACTTATTTTTTTATATTACTTTATTTCTTTCATTTTGTCATCTTAAATTCCCTGAAATGGCCAGTCCAACGTGGCTGTAGTTTAGCTAACTACACAGCTTCAAATTCTAGGTTACAGTGAAACTGTGGGTGGATGGACTTTTTTGTTGCTAAACACATATTTAATGTGCTTGGTTCTAGGGGTACACTGGTGAACAACAGACACAAACAGGTATTGGGAAATAAAACATGGTGTATTAAAAGCTAGTTAAAATGAGGAAATTACAGAATGCCATGAACTTCCTTCATTCCTTCTTTCTTTATTCAACTATTGAGTACTAAGTGTATGTAAGATAGGCAGTGTTCTAAGTGCTGAGGATAAAACTATGTGCATATTCTCATGGAACTCATTGCTCTATATAACTGGTTGACCTGAGGTCTGGGTCTACATTCCAAGATAGCTAGAGTGACAGATCAGAATGAAATAAAGAAATAGATGGAAAATAAGAAAATGTCTTCTGGGGGGTATTAAAAAATATAAAAGCAAAACCATAGTGAATGAGTAGAGTTTTAAAAGAAAGGAGAAGGGGAGAGGATGGGAGAAAATGAGAGAGATATCAAGGACCTTATCTATATTCTATTACTTAGGTGCTATTCCTGTTTCTAGGACAGACTCTGTATAAATCGTCATCTCTGTATCCCACACAACTAACAGGGTGCCTTGGGACGGTGTTATTGGACCTAGATTTATATGTCCGGATTACTCGCTAATTTGTGGGATGCTAGGTAATTACCAGAATGCCTTCAATACTTAGTTTCCTACAGTACTACCTCACAGATTTGTTTTATTTAATAATGATAGCTTACAGACAGTACTTACTATGTGCTAGGTACTATTATAAACAATTCAAATGTATGAACTCTCTTAATTCTCATAACAATCCTATGAGGTAGGTATTTGTCTTAGTCAGCTCAGACTGTTATAAAAAAATACCACAGATTGGGTGGCTTATAAACAGCTGAAATTTGTCCTGGTCCTAGAGGTTGGAAGTCCAAGATCAGGGTGTCAGCTCAGACCGTTATAAAAAAATACCATAGGCCTTCCCACGTGGCGCAGTGGTTGAGAATCTGCCTGCCAATGCAGGGGACACGGGTTCGATCCCTGGTCCGGGAAGATCCCACATGCCGCGGAGTAACTGGGCCCGTGCGCCACAACTGTTGAGCCTGTGCTCTGGAGCCCGTGAGCCACAGCTGCTGAGCCTGCGTGCCGCAGCTGCTGGGGCCCGCGCGCCTAGAGCCCGTGCTCCACAAAGAGAGAAGCCACCGCAATGAGAAGCCCGCGCACCACAACGAAGAGTAGCCCCTGCTCGCCACAACTAGAGAGAGCCCACGCACAGCGGCGAGGACCCAACGCAGCCGAAAATAAATTAAAAAAAAAATACATAGATTGGGTGGCTTATAAACAGCTGAAATTTGTTTGTCCTGGTCCTAGAGGTTGGAAGTCCAAGATCAGGGTGTCAGCATGGTGAGGGCCAGACTGCTGATTTCTCCCTGTGTTCTCACCTGGGGAAGAGCAGAGAAGGGAAGCAAGCTCTCTAGGGGACTCATTATTAGGGTTTTACCTTCATGACGTCATCTAATCCTATTATCTCCCAAAGGTCCACCTCCTAATAACACATGAGGGGTAGGGTTTCAACATTTGAATTTGAGGCAGGCACAAGCACTGAGTTCATGGCTGTATTAACCCCATTTTATATACGAGGAAACTGAGGCACAGAGAAGTCACGGTAGCTTGCTCAAGGTCATACATGTAGTATATGGCAAACGAGGAATCCAACTTCATCTCCAATCTGTGCTTTTAAACACTGCTCATATTGCCTCTCAATAAATGGCACATAGTAAGATTAGAGACAAACAAATGCATTCTTCTAAAAAAGTTCTTTCTTACAACCTTCTACTCCATCATTTATTGAATATTTATCAAGCCCTTATATTGTCCTGGAACTGTGACAGACAATACAGATACAAGGGGTGAAGAGAACATCCGGTTCTTGCTCTCCTGGAGTTTATTGTCATTAAGCAAATAACATAACCCTTCCCAGGTTCTCAGCCTTCCCTGTTTTCTCCCATTTCTCTGTGTCTATTAATCCTCCAGCCAGCCAGTCCAGGGTTGATCTGGATGAGAGAAGCCCGTAATAGGGTCTTCCTAGGTCTCCTGGAGGGCTGGGGCCGGGATGAGGTGACCTGTCGGGAAGAGCCACACTGACCTTTTTCTTGGCAGTGACCTGGTTTGTCTCCTTTCTCTCGGCAGTGACCTGGTTTGTCTCCTTTCTCTCTGAGCCTCGGGTTAAAATGGAGGGATGTGTCTCGAACTTCCTTTCCACACTAACTTTCTCTCATTATTTACCCTCCTGCCCAGCACCCAAGGCCTTTCTGACATCCCTGACCTTGCGTCCCTGTGCTTGAAGTGAATTCCTACCTCCTTGATCCCCAGGAGACATTTTCCCTCCTTGGAGTCTCCAGAATTCCACGCGGCCCGTCCCTTTCGCCCGCCCCGGAGGAGATGCGTGGTCCCCGCCCAGCCTCCAGACCCAGGCTCCAAGCCCGCCGCGAGCCCACGGGCCGCCATTGTCCGGTCCTGTCCCACGTCCCCGTTTTCCTCATGGGGCGCAAGTTTTGGGAGCCCCCAGTCCTGGTTCCCCCAATCGCTGGGACCTCTGACCAGCGGGCAGGGAGGTCGGTGCTCGGGCCGGCGGCCGGGCCATCATCCGCATGGGCAGGGAGGCGAAGGGCGGCTCAGGAGGGCCGGGGCGCGCACAGCGCAGTCGCCCAGGCGGACCGGGCGGTCGGGCCGACCGCGGCCATTGTACTCGGTTGCCTCGGCCTCAAGACCTGGTAGGCATAGCGGCAAAAGGCGCTGACAGCACCCTAAAACGACACCCCCTCGTCTCAGATCATGTGTTTTGTGTTGCAAAACATAACAGACAAACAGGGAAACGACTTGGTTTCTTTTTCTGGCGCAGAAGGAGGACGAGCAACGTGAGTTGAGCGGGGAGGTGAAAGCGCGAGCCTCTGCCGCGCGCCCGGTCACGTGGTGCCGTAGGGACCGCATGGCGGCGACCCGCGCGCCCCCGCGTCCCGGCCGGCCCGGCAGCCCGGGCGCGCGCTCCGACGGGGCGGGCGCATGCGCAGGGGGGGGCGCCGCCTCTGCCCCGCGGCGAGGGTGTCTATGGAGAGGCGGCGGCCGCGCCTGCTGAGGCGGAGGCTGAGGTGGTGGCGATGGCGCCCTTCCCCGAAGAAGTGGACGTCTTCACCGCCCCACACTGGCGGATGAAGCAGCTGGTGGGGCTCTACTGCGACAAGGTAACGGTGTGCGGGGCCTCTGGCTCTGGGCGGCGCGGGCGGAGGGGAGGAGCGGGCCGGATCCCTGGGCGGCCGGGCCTGCGCGGCGCCTTCAGCCCCCGGGGGCCGCGCCGGGCGAATTGTAGCCTGCGCAGCTGTCAGCGCCGTGCTCGCTGCCCCGCACCTTCCGCGGGGAGCCCACGCCCCGCCCTGATGGCGGCCTCGGACGTGCCCTCGGAGCTCGCGGCGCGGCCCCTTCCCGGCCGAGGGCCTGGCCACCCGCCGCCCTCGGGGCGGGCTCCCCGCGGCCGCGCTGGGCCTCCCGCCCCTGCCCCCTGAGGGAGAGGGGCCCCTGCGCCCCTACCGATCTCTGGGGACCCCGGGCCGGCTACCTGCGGTGGCTTCCTCTCCCCCTGGCGCAGGCTGTTTCTGTAGTTGTCCGCCACCTCCCCCATCAATACTGCCCCCCCGCCCTACCCCCGGCCTGTGTTGGGCCTCCCCGATTCTCCTTACGAACACCCATCCATTCTTCTGAACCTCTGGCCCGCTTTCTGGCCCAACGAGCACCTTCTCCCAACTCCTCCCTGCTCATTTTACGCCCCAGCTTTTCTCTGGTTTGATTTGGGAGAAAACTCAGGTTTCGTGGCTTACGAACCAGAGAACCTTCTCTCTTCTTTTGTGGTCTTTTTCCTTGCAACTTTTATTGTCCGGAGCGTTTACTAGATGTCGATTTTGTTACAAGACAGCTATTCTCTGTTGGAATTCTTTACGTGGGCTCGAATAAAAGGGCTTCGGAACAACTTGATTTAACTGCGAGAACCTTTTTGCACTCTTAATTGGTGCACCATAAGCTGAAAAAGCACTTTTGTGGAGATAGTTCAGGGCTGTTTGCTAATGCTTTTTGAGTCCACATTTTTGTCAAAAATTTATGTTGGGTAGAGTCCACATACGGATATTCTGAGAACTTCAGGCAATCCTGCTTCATGTAGAAATGAACCAAACAAAAAGCATTTAAAGACCTATTGCTTAAGCATGGATATCAACTTTGATGAACTTTCAGAAATTACATAGCACTAAGCAGAACCGCTGTTGCGAGAAAAGAGGTGTTCTTATAGCCCATGAGGTGGTTGGAGGATGCCCCGTGTTCAGTGCCAGGCCACACTTAAAAAGCATCCACAACCATCTTTTCCCTCCCTCCATTTTGAAAATTAACAATACCCGATTCAGATACAGGTTTAAATACCACGGCAGTCTAGGACAGTGGTTCTCAACCTTGTTTGCTCAGTAGAATCACCCTAAAGCTGTTAAAAATGCTGATGCTCAAGTCACTAAAATCAGCATCTCTGAGGCTGGGACCCAGGCATCAAGTATAATTTAAAGCTCTCCAGGTGAGTCCAGTGTGAAGCCAAGGGTGAGAACACTTATCCAGGAAAAACATAATGAATGGGTAAGCCGTTAGTTAAGCTGTGTAACTCTGGAATTAAAAAATATATATATTTGTTTAATTTATTTAGTTTTGGCTGCACTGGGTCTTTTTGCTGCACGCGGGCTTTCTCTGGTTGCCACAAGCGGGGGCTACTTTGTTGCAGCGGCCGGGCTGCTCATTGCGCTGGCTTCTTGTCGCGGAGCATGGGCTCTAGGCACGCGGGCTTCAGTAGTTGTAGCACGCGGGCTCAGTAGTTGTGGCTCGTGGACTCTAGAGTGCAGGCTCAGTAGTTGTGGCGCATGGACCCAGCTGCTCCGCGACATGTGGGATCCTCCCTGACCAGGGCTCGAACCTGTGTACCCTGCATTGGTGGGCAGATTCCTAACCACTGTGCCACCAGGGAAGCCCTAGATTTTTGAGTTAGTTTACTGTAGTGTTTTTACCTGCCCTGGCTTTTGAACTTAGTTATTCTGATGGTATCCTTTAATTGCAGGAAAGAAAAAAATGGGGAGGTTTTTTTACTTTCTCAAAACC
This sequence comes from Globicephala melas, assembly GCF_963455315.2. Taxonomy (NCBI): domain Eukaryota; kingdom Metazoa; phylum Chordata; class Mammalia; order Artiodactyla; family Delphinidae; genus Globicephala; species Globicephala melas. The sequence goes on along the minus strand of NC_083318.1, from coordinate 42,865,931 downwards.
AAAAAGGGAAAGTTAATGAGGAGTAATAGAATTTGAGGTCTTCTCTCTAGACTGGGGAGAGGTAGTCCAGGACCACCTGAAATTGTTATGGAAATTTTGGTGCATGTGTACATTTTTCTAGGAGGTTTGTGGCTTTCATCAGGTTTCCAAATGATTGTGACCCTCCCAAAATGGTTAAGAATCACAACTTTATCTAGCTACGTGCTAGACTAACCAGCGTATTTAAAAAATTGAAGAAGTCAGTCACTAATGTTGTGTGTCACTACCTGGTGATTGAGAACGTTAGAACAAATTTTGAAAATACAGTGCCCTTTTTAAAAACAATATTTGAGTCAAATAAGATTCTTTTTGGTAGTTAAATGTCCCCTTTTGAAATAACTAGGAAAGCATTTTCAATTTGACATAGCAGAAGTTAAAATTATCACTAATTTTGAGTTAATTAGATGTAGTTAATGAGATTGTTGTATAAATTCATCAGGAAGATTAAAAATTCCAATTTTCTGAACTGTGGATCAGAGACCAAGGTGATTTAGGGGAAAAAAAAAACTGCGTAGGAATTAAACATCCGGATTCCTTCTTGATACTGATAGTTAATTGGAATCTCTCCTAGGATGCCCTTTGGGAGCTAAAGGGGAAAAATGTATTTTATAATGGCTAAATTGTCTTAAAGGAGTATATGTTTTTATTCATTTGGCATCTCAACTTTTTTTAAAAATTATTTTATTTTTATTTTATGTATTTTTGGCTGCGTTGGGTCTTCATTGCTGCACGCGGGCTTTCTCTAGTTGCCGCGAGCAGGGGCTACTCTTCGTTGTGGTGCGCAGGCTTCTCATTGCAGTGGCTTCTCTCGTTGTGGACCATGGGCTCTAGGCATGTGGGCTTCAACAGTTGTGGCATGCGGGCTCAGTAGTTGTGGCTTGCAGGCTCTAGAGCGCAGGCTCAGTAGTTGTGGTGTATGGGCTTAGTTGCTCCACTGCATGTGGGATCTTCCTGGACCAGGGCTTGAACCCGTGTCCCCTGCATTGGCAGGCGGATTCTTAACCACTGCACCACCAGGGAAGCCCTCAACTTTTGCCTTTACCATGTTTTGCCTGTACAGACAACGGGTATCCAGCCCAAACAGCATATAGTAAAACTTTACAAAATGAGAACTAGCTTTTGTACTTAAACGAAAAAGATACAAAATATGTTATTTCATCGTATACTATATGTTGACTCTGAATGCCCAGTAATTATAAAGAAGTCAGTTTTATTTTGAATATTGACTTTTCAAGTACAATGTATTTTAGAAGCATCCATTTATTTATTAGCAACAACAATTATTTACGTGCTTAGACTAGTTTATTTAGAATAATTCTGAAGTTGTGGGCCATTTTTTTTTTAAGAAGATGTTGGGAGTAGGAGTTTATTAATTAATTAATTTATTTTTGCTGTGTTGGGTCTTCGTTTCTGTGCGAGGGCTTTCTCTAGTTGTGGCAAGCGGGGGCCAGTCTTCATCGCAGTGCGTGGGCCTCTCACTATCGCGGCCTATCTTGTTGCGGAGCACAGGCTCCAGACGTGCAGGCTCAGTAGTTGTGGCTCACGGACTTAGTTGCTCCGCGGCATGTGGGATCCTCCCAGACCAGGGCTTGAACCCGTGTCCCCTGCATTAGCAGGCAGGTTCTCAACCACTGCTCCACCAGGGAAGCCCATGAAGTTGTGGGCCATTTTAAATATTGCTGTATTATATCTAATTTAATACTTCACTCATGGGTTTCCTTTTACATTTATAAAAGGTTTTATAGAAAGATTTTTTCACTGTTGTTATCCAGACAGCAGTCCTTTTAGGTACGTAAAGGCAGAGATATTTCTGTTTTATAGCTGGGGATTTGTAGGGCTAGATTAGTTAGACCGAGTTTACATAAGCAGTTAGTGATAGATCCAGATGGAAACCCAAGTCAGGATCATGATTCCTAGTTTAATTTTCTTCGTATAAAACCAGAGTAGTTTCTGAAAAAAATTTCTGGTAACAGTCTATTATGAAATCGTTCGCTAATTCACTGACCTTCCAAATTAGGAGGATTTTAGGCAATATTTACATTGGATCACATCCTTTTTTCCAGTTTATTCCAATTCCTCAGTTTTTCCTCTAATCCTCAAAACTTGACAACATTAATACTGCCAGTGGGCATGGAGTTTCTACTGACACTTGGCCCTGTAGTAGCTTGTATTGGCCATGCGAGATGTAGTTCCTATTCTTTAGGAGATTACAGTCACACATTTGTGCTAGGATGGAAATCCAAATGCCCGTTAGTGGGAGCAAAGGGGGGAGGTATTTGGTCAGCTCTACATTAAAGTGTCAGGAGTGGGCTTACAGTCTCTTTGAACTGATTTCTGAGAACAAGGTAGGTGATGGTTGTAAAGATGTGCATAGTACAGAGCTTTCCAGACTGTACAGTAAACCAGCTATAAAAAATTCAAGTGGTGGAGGCTTTATGGAGTGCCCAGGTTTTTCAGGTAAGGATATTACCTGAAGTGCCATCTACTTTATCATTTTATAAAGATAGGACATTTAATGAGCAAAGCCATAGGCTTTGAAAATAAACTCAGAATAATTCGAATAGATTATTTTTAAAAAATTGAATGAGTATAGCTTTATGAAGAATTCATTTAGTTTTCCTCGATTTTCTGTTCCTTTGCATACCTGTAAAAACTGTTATTGACTGGCATTGGGTTATTGGAGAGAATATGTTTTGAATTGAGAGCTAAGGAGAGGAAGGAAAAGGGAATTTAATGAGTTCTTACTACATGCTTACTTACTTTTAATCCTCACAAGAGCCCTGTGAGACAAGTATTATCCCTTATTTAAAGATGAGGAAACAGACTTAGTGGTTAAGTAACTTACCCAACTCACTCAACTAGTAATTAGGGGAGCCCGAATTTTTAACGTTTAGAATTTGTTTCCTTTCTGAAGCCCATGTTTTTTGCATTACCTTACTGGTTCTGCTATTTACTACTAGCTATATGATTTTACGCAGAACATTTCACCTGTGGATCATAGGTTTTTCTATCTGTAAGTTAGTTTGAGCAGATAGTTATTAAGGTTTCTTCACTGAGTGTAAATCTCCCTCACTTAAATGAAAGCATTGTCTGGCCGAGGAGAGAAAAAGTAAAAACTTATTTGGGGTAATAGTATTTGAGTTTTTGTTATGCAGTTTTTCATATCTGCTTCTGAACTTAATATCTAGTCTTTAAGTGGCACACAGCTTCAAATCAGTTTGAAGCCAGGCTGTAAGTATGATTTTAAGTTGTAGAATGTCTGAGGCAGAAAATCAGTTTTTTTAAAATTGTTTACGATACTCTTTTTTTATAAATTTATTTATTTATTTTTGGCTGTGTTGGGTCTTCATTGCTGCGCGCGGGCTTTCTCTAGTTGCGGCAAGTGGTGGCTTCTCTTGTTGCGGAGCAAGGGCTCTAGAGCGCAGGCTCAGTAGCTGTGGTGCACAGGCTCAGTTGCTCCACCGCATGTGGGATCTTCCCGGACCAGAGCTCGAACCGGTGTCCCCTGCATTGGCAGGCGGGTTCCTAATCACTGCGCCACCAGGGAAGTCCCAGAAAGTCAGTTATAAATTCTTTTAAAATATGGGAGATACCATGTTACTGATTGTTACTATTTGTTGATTATGTGTATCCTGTTCTATGTAGGTTCCTTGTTGAATCTGCTAGGCATCAGACGATACACGCTTATAGGTCACTTGGGAACTTTTATAATCTTACTGTAGAACAGTGTTTTTCCAAGTGTGTTCTGTGACCCATTAGTGGGTCATGGAATCGATTTTGTGGGTCAGAAATAACATTGAAAAAATGAGGGGACTTCCCTGGTGGTCCAGTGGTTAAGACACGGACTTTCACTGCCGTGGACCTGGGTTCGATCCCTGGTCGGGGAACTAAGATCCCACAAGCCGTGTGATGCAGCAAAAAAAAAAGAAATGGAAAAGTAAATGATAGAGTACATCACAGATTAGGGAGGGAAATATTGTTTCCTGAAATTTGTTTGAAGTGTTTGTGGTGTGTGTGTCTGGATTGTGCTATATTTCATACTAAAGGTCATGGTTAAACATGTTTGAAAAAACACTTCTTTGGGGCAGCATTTCTCAACTGCAGCACTGTTGACATTTTGGGCCAGATGGTTCTTTGTTATAGGGGCTGCTATCCCGGGCATTGTAGAATGTTTAGTCCGGCCCTGCCATTTACCCGCTAAGATGGCAGTAGTGCTTCTGCAGTCTCTAAACCTTGTCCATTAATTCCTGGGGGGCAAAATCGAACCCCTGGAGAGAACTAATATTTTAGAGCAAGCATTCTTTCTGACAATTTACTCTGTTGGCTCTGAAGAGATAGCTTTATGATTAGGACTAACATTGCATCTTGTGGAAGGTAAGTAGGTTTTATAGTCATAGAGAGTTGACCTCTGTTTTGTTGTCTACCAGTTGTATGATTTTTGGGTAAGTTATTTTCTCTGAGCTTCAGGGTTTTCACCTATAAAATGGGAATTATAACATCTACTTCCTAGGATTGTTGTTAAGAATTAAATAATATCTAAAAATATTTAGTATAGTACCTAGCACGCTCTAGGCCTCAGTATGTCCCAGATATTATTAGGGTCTAGGTTTATTTTTTTTCTCAATCAAGTCTCTATGATTGAATACCTTTCTAGAGGTAAACAATTTAAAAAAATGATTCATATACACAAATTTTTTAAAAGTTAAACTGTATATGCTCAGGTTATTCTTTTCACTGCTAAATTTACTGACTTTAGGTACCAGGTTAAAAACAGTTGCTCTTTTCAAGTGGAGAAAAACTGACTTGGGTAGGATAAGGACTTCTAATGATAGTTTTGTTTGGGTTAAATATAGGAATAACAGAAAAACCTAAGTAGGCTTATATATGTTATATTCCGTGTTCTTTAAATATATTAACTTATTCAATCATCACAAGAACCCTATTAGGTAGTTAATATTATTAGCCTTATTTTACAGATGAAGAAATTGAGTGAGGTACATAGCAACTTAGTGACTTGATGGCAGAGATGGATTCACACCTAAGCAGTCTGGCTCCAGAGTCAGCACTTTTAACCACTCTGCGGGATTAACTCTATGCATAATGGAGAGTCCTTTTGTCTAATTTGGTTCTCAGTCTGTAGCATGAACCTGGTCTTTACCTTAGCTTGTTATTAAATCCGAAGGATTTTCTAATAGTCCAGTGAGACTGTATGCAAAACTTCCTGGATGTGTTTTACGATGTTATTTTCCATAACTCACGTGAGGACATTATTTAGTTTTTTGCCATCCTTTTTGTTTTTAAAAAATTTTATAGCCATTATTAATGCTTAATTTACCTCTTATTTCTACTGACTTATTTTTAACTTTTTTTTTAATATAATGCCACATGATAGTATTTGCTGAGATTAGCCACTAGTGGATTTTGTTGTGATTTTGTGTGGCATTTCTTAGGATAAAATCTACAACCTTGGTTTAACCAAATCCATCCTGTCTGTTATTTTTGTATGGCTCAGGAGCTCAGAATGGTTTTTACATTTTTAAGTAGTTGGAAAAAGTAAAAAGAATAATATTTTATGACATGTGAAAGTTACATAAAATTTAAATTTTAGTGTCTGTAAATAAAATTTATTGGAATACGGCCACAGTCATTCATATGACTACTTTTGTGCTACAACAACTGAATTAAATAGTTGCTACAGACAGTATACCTCACACACAAAAAACTTAATATATCTGACCCTTTACAGGAAAAGTTGCTAACCCCTGTTGTATTGGGTTGGCCAAAAAATTTGTTTGGGTTTTTCCATAACATCTTATGGAAAAACCGGAACAAACTTTTTGGCCAACCCATAGATAATTTATTTATTGTGGTTACAGTTCGTTGTCTTATTTCACTAGATTGTAAACTCTGTAAAGGCAGAGATGTCTGTTTTTTTCACTGAGGTATCCCAAGTACCAGAAACAGTGCCTGGCTTATAATAACTGCTCATTAAATATTTGAATAGGGTAAAAAAAAAAACATGAATTTATACAAATGAATGATTAATTTTCAAAGTAATGCTAGCTAATATTTATTTAGCACCAGTTCATTTAAATCTCACAGCAACCATATGAAGTACAGGCGGTTTTATTATTCCCATTTAACGCCAGGAAGAAACTAAGACATTGAAGGAGAAAAGTAGCTTACCTAGGGTTACACAGCTAAATAAATGGTAGGACTGGAGCCTAATCCTAGAGAATCTGGGTCTAGGTCTGGTTTTCTGTAAATGACTCATACCCAATCCATCTGCCTTTTACAGTAGATCATTGGTTAAATTATATAGTGGAATAGTCTTGCTTTAGGAGTTTGTTGTCTTTTCTGATGCTTTGTCATGAGCTGACTGTTCCTGCCCAGAACAGGCAATTAAGACACCTTAGACTCTTCTCCATTTTAGGAATACTAGATCAGACTTTACAGAACAAGTCTAGGAAGTATGGTGTTTGTAGCTTCTTTTTCTCCATTTACTGTCTGTTGTTTTTAACCTAATCAGATTTTTCCTCTTAAAATGAATTTTGAAACTGGAATTGACATAATAGAAGACAGATTTAATATGACAGTGGAAGTAATAGAAGGTTTGAATATTACTTTGAACTTCATCTTGAATCGAGTTTCCCGATAATATATATGCTTTGAACATGAGAATTTAACTTGACATTAAATGTAAAAAAATAAAATTATATCAGAATAGTCATTTTCTCTTGTTGAATAGTAGAATTAAAGAAAATGACAGTGTATATATTTCTTTATATTTTCATTGATCTTTATCTTTCCTTCAAGTGCCTTTACTTTCTCATGCCCCGATGTACAAGTTTTTCACATTGTACTATTGCAGTGCTTCCACTCTAGGAAGTATGTGATCCTTGTATAAACTGCTAAGTGTTTTCCAAAAAAAGAAAATTCTTATAAAATTATCTAATAATGTTCTAGTAGCTTAGTCAGTGTTTTCTGAACAGATCAGACTCATCTTGATATTAAAGTTTAAACAAATTATAATAGAAAGTTTTTGAATTTTTTACATTGTAAAAGTAGTATAATAGCATAAAGAACATTTGAAAAAAGAAAAAAGTGCATCACATTATCCTAACACAGCTCTTTTAATGTTTATATGTAACTTTATGGAGTATCTGTATTTAGTATGTGCACAGAGTAATGGAATTTTAGGTTTCGAGGGAGTCTGGTTTAATCTCTTTTATTTAAAGAAACTGTTTTGTTGGTGCGTACATCCTTTCCTTTAGAATTCAAACCAACATCTTCCTGGGCTGGGGTACTTTTTATTATACCATTATAACTTGTTTTTTATGATTTCCTTTCCTACTTTAACAAAGTATAAGGGAGGTATTTTGATATGTACAAAACTAGATAGGAATGCATTTGAGTATTTCCTATTGGTGCATATTTGCATGTATTTATTATGCCTTTCTTTTTAAATTTTTATTCAGCTTTCTAAAACCAACTTTTCCAACAACAATGATTTCCGTGCTCTTCTGCAGTCTCTGTATGCTACTTTTAAGGAGTTCAAAATGCATGAGCAGATTGAAAACGAATACATTATTGGTTTGCTTCAACAACGCAGCCAGACCATTTATAATGTGCATTCTGACAATAAACTCTCTGAGATGCTTAGCCTCTTTGAAAAGGGTCTGAAGAATGTTAAGGTGAGTTGCAAAAATGGATATTTATCACAGCTTGTGCCATCTTCTGATATGTCATTGGCAAAACTTGTTAGCATTTTATAGTAAATGATGTTACTATAGTATAGTAAATGTGTGTTAAAGAAAAAAAAATTATTCTGACACTTGTTAAAGACGATAAGGAAGACTTTATTCAAGGGATTACTGCAATGGGGTTTTGCAGTAGGAGAGAGAGATGGGGTTGAATTCTTATAGCCAGGGAGCAGAGGTGAGGGTCAGGAAAATTACTAAGAGGAAACATCAAGCTGGGAGATTCTTGCTAGACTGACTCTTGCTTCCTTTTGCTGAAGGCATACCAAGGTGACAAGATATTGAGGGTGGTTAGATATTGAGGGTTATCAAATGCCAAGGGTGGTAATGGTGGGGTTGATAGACTGATTCAGGATGATTTTGGTAAAACTGGACTAAGTGGGCCAAGGACAGAGCTCAAGGTCAGGGCCTGGCTGAGAAGACTCAGTGGATCCTGGCTCAGGTTTGATGAGAATCTTTATCAGTTACCTCTTTGTTACTATATGTAAAATTCTATCATGAATGCTGCTCTCCAAATCTTAAAGGTGTTTTTGTAAGTTGAAATTTCAATTACTGTACAAATTTTACTTTCTGATAACATTTGCTGAACTCTTAAAAGAAATCTGTAGTAAATGCAGTTATTGGTGACTAAAGGTAGAATTGTTACTTAGAATGAACAGGGCTGTAGGGGTGGTTACAAAGAATAATTTTTAGTTGTATGATGTAAAATTAAAGATATTTTTGGGTGTAGTTTAGGATAATGGTGTAGAGAAATTTCCCTATTAATTATATTTACGTATTATAGGATATTTGGTCTTCATTTGTCCCCCTTTTGGCTTGGTGAAACATAGACTTAAGTTGTAACTCTGTCAAACCACCATGCACCTTTCATTGATAGATTTGTGTTCTAGAAAGACTGTTCTTAAGTAGGGAAGATGATGGATTGAAGGGAAAAAAAAGACTCAAGCAGGAAGATTTTTATAAAAAAATTATTGTAATAGTTTCCAGAAGAATATACAGTAGCTATTTGGTGGGGAGGTAGGAGATTGGGTAGGGATAGGGTACTGGGAGGGAAGATGGTATAGGAAGATTTATTTTTTATTGAATACTCCTTTGTACTGTTTGAATTTTATATCATGTTCATGTATTACCTATTCAATAAAATGATTAAGATCAGAACTGAAGTAGTAACTAGTGGAGACAGAAGGGAAGGGACAGACTTGAAAGTAATGTAGGACATAAAATTGATAGAAGGTAGTGCTTGTATATACAGGAAGGAGGAAAGGAGAAAGAGAAAGGAAATAAGAGTGAGAATTGAGCTTGACTTTCTAGGGAATATAGAAGAGGCTAAAAAGATCCATTATGGGCAGGTTGAGTTTGAACTGCTCGTGCAGTCCAGGTGGGCATTTATAGGTAGGAGGTGGCATTAGTTGCGCTTCAAGGTTGGAAGGGTAATTTGGTTTGGAAAAGCAAATTTGATAATTATCAGCATGTAAGTAGAAATGGAAGCCACTTGGGCATGCTTAAGGAAAATGTGTAAAATCCTAAGAGAATAGGACATTGGATAGACTATTGGGAAGCAGTTTAATAAATTAGTTAGAAAAGGAGGAGACTAGAGAGGACTCAGCAGGGTTAAGATATTCCCGCATTTTAAAAGTTTCATTATTTTTTGAATTTTCCACATGTACTAAGTTGAGAGGGCTGATACAGAAGTGATGGATAAGTTACAGGGAGATATGACCATAGTTCATATGGGGAAGAACTCTTTAGCTGTTGTGCAGAGTTAGAATGATTTACCTCAAGGTACAGTGAGCTCCTTGCCTTTAGAAATGTAGATGGTCTTCTTCAGGATAATGTAACAGGTATTCTGAATTGTTTAGTAGAGGATACACTAGATGACCTTAAAGGGATTCTGTAATGATATAGTCCAATAGGCGCTTGTGAACTGCTCAGAGGTATATTAATCGGAAAACGGACACATTGAAATTGTATAAATATGCATTAGAAATCAGTAGAAGTTTTGAGCAAATACTTGCTATTTTTAGACTTTTTGTGACATTTTTAAAAAGAAGTATGAGATCACATTACTAAAGGAATTCAAGGTTCTTTTAAGAGATGTTTTGAGGCCATCTTTTATACTTAGAAAAGAAAAGTACAGAGACCATTTTGCTATCTGTTAGTCTAATTTTTTACCCTGACGTTTCAAGTTACATTTCACACTGACTTTCTAGGATCAGATACAGTATAAATTATGAAGCGAAATTTTTATAGAATACACGTTTTTTTGTTTGTTTCTAGAATGAATATGAGCAGTTAAATTATGCAAAACAGTTGAAAGAGAGACTGGAGGCTTTTACAAGAGATTTTCTTCCTCACATGAAAGAGGAAGAGGAGGTAAGCATAATTTTTCCTCTTCGTGATTTTGCTTTATAAAATTGGAGAAATGTTATTTTTCCTTTGAGTCTTCAAAATAATACATAGGAAGATGAACCTCCAGATCTTTTTAGAAAATGAAGAAAAACCCAAGGAAAAAAAGCATTAATTTTGTTTCCTTAGAGAGTTTGTTGCTTTTCATTGACTGAGTGATTGATTTAATTCATTTACTCAAAAAATATTTATTCTCCTATTATGTGGATGGCACTGTATTGATTGTTAACTTTTTATGCTACCCTAATGTCTTTTCTGAACCTTTAGAAGATCCTTTAAACTTTTTAATGTTTTCTGTATTTGCATTCTAAGTTTAAAGAATTTTTAGTGTTCTTTTTTTAGTAGTGGATTTTAGTAATTAAATGGTGGTGTTAAACTTATCAGTCTTATAACTAGTGCACATGTATTAGGATATCCCTGAAGTGGATGAGCAAAACATTTTCTCATTCTCTTCTTTCTCTAAAGTGGGATGAGTATCAGGGTAAGGAATAGAGAAAATATTTATGAGGAACTGGATTCTTGTTCAGCTGTAAATCAGTTATTATAGTGATTCTCACTATAAAAAAGCTTTACCTTATAATCAGATGGCCGTTTTAAAAAAATCTACTTTTAAACCCTTTCCAGACCAATTAAATCAGGTGGGAGATAGAAATGGACATGGATATATTTTAAAGGTTCCCCAAGTCATTGTAATATGCAAATATGCAACCAGCTTTGAAACCACTGAGTTACCAGAGCAGTGTTTCTTAACCTGTGATGCACATCAAAATTATCTATGGAGCAAAGAAAAAAAAAAAAAAGCCCTTGGCTCCACCTCTAAAGATTCTAATTCTGTCAGTTGGAGGTTGGGACTAAGCATCTGTTTCAAGGAAGAAATCTCCTAGATAATATTGAATAGTTGAAGGTATCAGTAGAGCTTTGACTTTTATGGTTGGCAGTACACTGGGTACGGTTCTCATATGATTTAGAGGCCCTGTTTGGGTAGAGGTCAGTTGTTGTAGTAGCAGAAAGCAGTTACCTGACCTAAATGTCTTACCATAGGAGAGTGATTTAGAGTGTATGATAAGCTCTGTACAGGAGGACCTTCTGGTTTGCATGCTTTTAAATTGTTTCGAGAATGAGTGGAGAAGCCATAGAAAGAAGGATCTTGGTGGTGGTATTCTTCTTTGCAATTTTTGGGTAAACTAACTTGGTGGTAACAACTAAATTTTTATGTTTTCCAAATATGTGGTCATAATACGATACTTGAGCCATTAATACTTTAAAAGATGTAGAGTAAAACAAAACTAATTAAGCATATTTCCTTATGAGTATTTTGTTTAATTTAGGTTTTTCAGCCCATGTTAATGGAATATTTTACCTATGAAGAGCTTAAGGATATTAAAAAGAAAGTGATTGCACAACACTGCTCTCAGAAGGATACTGCAGAACTCCTTAGAGGTCTTAGCCTATGGAATCAAGCTGAGGAGCGGCAGAAGTTTTTTAAATATTCTGTGGATGAAAAGTCAGATAAAGGTGAGAGTCATATGTTTAGATAGCTAGCTAGCGATTTATTCGTTCCAAGGCCATTTACTTCTTGTTGATATGACCTTTATATTTTGTTTGAAGAATAATTTAGGCCATTTGTTTTCAAGTATAGTAAATTTAATTGAGGACAGTAGTTTCTATCTTAGAATTTAGTATTGTCTATGATAATTTAACAGCTCATATACTTGGGCCATGTGCAGTATAGTGTTTCTTGAAGGAGTTTATATATATAATAATAATAATTTTGATTAGTAAGAATAACTATCAATATTATTTATATATAAATATATAATGATAATTTAATAATATTTTATTATTAATACTTATTATTATTTTGGCCAATCAAAATTATTGAAAACTACCATATAGAGAGCACTTTTGCAGTGTCATCCAATTTTCTGGGCTCCACTGACCATAGTGGCTGTTTTTATCCTTCTTTGTTTTTTCTTTTTTTTAAAAATCAGTTTTCAAAATCATTTAATGCTTATAGTTTTATCTCTACCCTTTCTCATTCTCTTAGCTTATATCCAGGAATACACAGGGGAGTGAGTATGAGAGGCATAGTTTTTCTATGTATAGTCACTTTGAGAAAACAAATGACAAATGTACATAAAATATCTCTGCTTTTTTTATTGATAGACTACTTCCTCATTTTTATTCTTTCTTTTGTTTGATAGCTTTGCCTTTTAAAACATCATTAAATAAAATTATTGGCATCCTGAGGCTAGTAAAAATTCCTTTGCTTTTGCTAGATGAGAAATAGCAATGGCATTCCTGTTAAAATTGCTTGAAACTGTTTGAAATTGGTCCTTTTTTCTTATTTTTATTTAATAAAGTAGGTGAGATGCATGTTGGAACAAAATTGTTTTTATAGGTTAAGGTATAATTAAACCCATAAAGCTTGTGTGCTTCACTCTGAAATGCAGCTTGTGCTTTAGACATCAAGTCAGGACCTGTTGTATCTGGTTTAATTTTAATTATAACATGGGACTTAAAAGCATCACACTTACTATATTGAATTTTCCCACTCCTTCAAAGTAAATTATAGCTGTATTATGTTTAAAATATTTGCCATTTGTAAAGGGTTAGGTTAAAGTAATTCATCATAGCATTTCTATATTTAAGTTGCTTTGTGAAAACAAATCAAATATATAAGGTACTCAGATTCTTTTTAGTACATTAATGATGAAACTTTTATATTTTATATTCTTTATTGTACACCTCATTTGCAGTTTTCCTTTGGAAAGTTGCTACTGAAATAACCCATTATAGGAAATTGGATATCCAATAACTGTTTTCTATATTAGCTGCTGACAAAAGATTCCTGATAAATGTATACCAGCATTAGAAATATTTACATTATATTGTCTCAACTGGCTCATAAATAGGATAAGGTTGAGGCACCTAAATGTTATAGAGGTCAGATTTCAGAGTTCTTACATGAAACGTGAAAATCAAAGAGGGAACACAAGGAACATGCTGACAGGAGTTGTAATGCATGAATGGAAAACGTTGTGAGATTTGTGTGCATCATTAAAAATGCCCTGGATTTCTCATTATTTGACTGACTCTACACTTGCTGACTTAAAGCTGTATAACCTGTTGGGTTCCTTTTTCAAATGATGCTTCTTATGCTACAAAGTGAGTATTGTATTTTCTGCGACGCCTTTGTAAGAGGAAGTAAATCCTGTGTTCATTATTGTAGCTCCCACTGATGAAGTATGATTTGGACCACGATAGTTTAACCCTACAGGTTCTTAGCAAGTTTAACATCTCCATGTTACCTCTAATCCATGTTATTTCTTTTTCACATCTTGTAAGCAGGAAGGAGTGGACTTTAGGCACTGGATTTTATTTATAGAAATGTGATTGTAATTTCTTACTGCATTTGCTCTTAGAGCCTTTTATGTTAAAGGTTTTCTTTTTTATTTCAGAAGCGGAAGTGTCAGAACAATCCACAGGTATAACTCATCTTCCTCCTGAGGTAATGCTGTCAATTTTCAGTTATCTTAATCCTCAAGAATTATGTCGATGCAGTCAAGTAAGCACTAAATGGTCTCAGCTGGCAAAAACTGGATCACTTTGGAAACATCTTTACCCTGTTCATTGGGCCAGAGGTAGGTAAATGGGATGCTTAGTTTGTTTTAAAAATATTTCAATCTGGTTTTTTTTTTTAAGTATATACTCATAGACATTAATAAGCAAGGCCAGGGAGGGAAACTCTGAAAGGTTGACTAAAAATAGGTTTCATTAGTTAGATTATATGTCTTTGTATACATTTTTTAAAAGCTAACAATTCTGAAGTATTCATGAGTGAATTATGTGATGTGTGCAATTTCCTTTCAAATAATTAGGAAGAAATAGTTGGGGATGGAACGAAAAATAATTGGCAAAATGTTGATAATTGTTTTTTCTTAATAAATTTATTTTATTTATTTTTGGCTGCGTTGGGTCTTCGTTGCTGCTTGCGGGCTTTCTCTAGTTGTGGCAAATGGGCTACTCTTCATTGTGGTGCATGGGCTTCTCATTGCAGTGGCTTCTGTTGTTGTGGAGCATGGGCTCTAGGTGCACGGGCTTCAGTAGTTGTGGCTTGTGGGCTCTAGAGTGCAGGCTCAGTAGTTGTGGTGCACGGGCTTAGTTGCTCCGTGGCATGTGGGATCTTCCCGGACCAGGACTCGAACCCGTGTCCCCTGCATTGGCAGGCAGATTCTTAACCACTGTGCCACCAGGGAAGCCCCGATAATTGTGAAGATAGGTGATGAGTACATAGGTGTTCATTATGCTACTTGTTTAATGCTGCTTATTCCTACTTTTGACTATATTTGTAATTTTCCATAACAAAACGTTAAAAATAAAATTAATAGGTTGTCAGAACAGCTTTAAATAATTAGATGAGTATTTTAAAAATACAAAATAAATTAATTCTATAAAATTTAAAGTTGAGTCACTGTTATGTTTCCCTTTTGATAGTAGCTCAAGATAACTAAATGTATTTTTGTCTTTAGCATATTTTTTTGTGATTAATAATGCCTCATTCTATAAATTACAATTTCATATTAGTTAATTTCATTGTGGTAAGTTAGTTTTACATGTGAACAATTAAAGAAAGTTTTGCTTTCATGAGCATATAATGCAGTCATGGGATAAATACAACTAATATGGCATATATTCTTCTGTCACTGAATTAAAACAGTTTTTCTAGGTGGGTACCTCAAATTTCACATTAATTGTTTTTAGTTTTTTATAATTTGTCACTTGGACATGGAAATATATATTTTTTACATAATTAAAGTGTGAGTCTGATTTAAAAATAGTTTTATTTTTTATATCAATATGTATCACTTTTAAATAAGCTTTTGTTAGAGATATAATATTTTTTGCATGAAGCTATTTGGAGTATTGGGTAGACTTATATGATCCAAATGATTAGAATTATTATTTTTATGTGGAATAATTTTTCTTATTGTAGGATAATATATTAAGTGAAAAGTCAGATAAGGCAAGTATGGATATATCACATACTTTTTTATTAGATGTATTTTTGATTATGAAGAATTACTTATTAGGTAGTAATACATAATTAGGTACTGTTTGATATAAAGATCAAATATGATAATGCTATGCTAGATTTCTGTGAAGTTAACCAGATATTAAATATGCTGCTTTTTTTTTCTGTTTTTAATATGCTTAAACAAAAAGTTCCAATAAAAATGGTTGTAATTTAATTTATTTATGGTATTTGTTTCCTGTGATTCTTGATCACAATTGATTTGACCCCCTGCAGGGGATGTTTTGAAATGCCTGTGGAGGCATTTTTGTCCCATCTTGGAGTATTACACTGGCATCCAGTGGGTAGAGGCCAGGGTTACTGCTAAACACCCTGCAATGCACAGGGAAGCACTCCACAACAAAGAATTACCCAGCCCAGAATATCAATGGTGTTAAGGTTGAGGAGCCCTCACTTAGATGTAACGTTAGGAATTCAATAAATTAATTCTGCATTGTCTTGCACTTCACAGTCATGTAATTTAATCGCAGCGTATTCTCCAGGATCTTTAAATTTATGGTTTAGCTTTACCTTAATCTTTCCCTTTTTCTGTTCCCACCTACTTCTGAATTGCTAATTCACTACTGAGCAGAAAGTCTTGCTTCCTTTTGTTTATTAGCAATTGTGTTAATGAGGGTATTGCTGGAGCCAGTGTGAAGCCACAGTAGGGAAAAAGGTTAGGTTGTTTTCAGTGATTTCTGAAATTTCTTGTTAAGACTGTTGATAATTATTTTTCATAGTTTTTTGGTATGTCTGAAATTGAATTCTGTGCTTATTTAAATGTAATTTTTTAAACCACAATTGTTTCTAACAATAGGTGGCTCATTGTGTATGGCTCACATATTTTTTGTGTGCAGACATTTTTGTTATAAATAGGTTATTTTTTTGTAATGGTAGCCGATCTAATCTTATTTTGTTCCTTTTGTTTTTTTGTTGAGTAGGTGACTGGTATAGTGGTCCTGCAACTGAACTTGATACTGAACCTGATGAGGAATGGGTGAAAAATAGAAAAGATGAAAGTCGTGCTTTTCAGGAGTGGGATGAAGATGCCGATATAGATGAATCTGGTAAGCTGTGTCTGGAATTAAAACTGTTACATGGTGCTTTAATAATTACTGTTACATTAACAAGTACTTAGGTGCTAGGATTTATGTATTTTGTGTTTTCTAAAAAACCTGGTGTTTTTAAGCCTACTGCTTTCTAAACTTTCATGGAATAGTAAGCGTATTTAAAATTCTGTTTAAAGTAATTTTTAAATGTGTATAGGCTTGTTTCCCATATGTTTTTTTTTTTAACAGATTTATTTATTTATTTATTTTTATTTATTTTTGGCTGCGTTGGGTCTTCGTTGCTGCCCGCAGGCTTTCTCTAGTTGCAGCGAGTGGGGGCTGCTCTTCGTTGCGGTGCATGGGCTTCTCATTGTGGTGGCCTCTCTTGTTGTGGAGCACGGGCTCTAGGTGCACGGGCTTCAATAGTTGTGGCGCGTGGGCTCAGTAGTTGTGGCTCATGGGCTCTAGAGCGCAGGCTAAGTAGTTGTGGCACACGGGCTTAGTTGCTCCGCAGCATGTGGGATCTTCCCGGACCAGGGCTCGAACCTGTGTCCCCTGCATTGGCAGGCGGATTCTTAACCACTGTGTTATCAGGGAAGCCCTCCCATATGCTTTTATATTTATTTAAACGCTTTAAAAAAAATCAGAAAATGATGACTGTTTTCCTTATTGAAATAATATACATTCATTATAGTGCTATGCAGTTTACAGTGTGTTTTTAGGGCCACTTTATTTGATCAGCTCAGTAGTATATATTGAGTCGTCTGTGGCCCAGAGGAAGGAGCATAACGCTGTTGAACCTGTTTATTAATTTGTAAACAGTCATGCCACTTGCCTCACATGGTGGTTATAGAATTAAGTAATACATATGAAGATTCTTTGTAAATGGTAAGGGATTATATAAACTGGTGTAGCCATTCATTAAGCACCGTGGGAGAATTCAAGGGTGACAAAGACTTTATCCCTACCCTCAAAGAACTCACAAATGGGAGAATTTAGAATACATGATTCTTAATCAAGGTATGTATTGGAAAATGCTGTAATGAAGGTGCAGAAAGATGCTCTTTGGGAATATGGAGGAGAAAGACACAAATTCTATCTTAGATGTTACTTTAGATAATGATTAATTATTAAAAGATGATGAAAATAGTAAAAAAAAAAAAAAAAAACTAATAAGATATTCTTCTACTTTGTAAAACTGAACCTGTAGGAATTTTTTATTTATAAGTTGCCCACTTATAGTAAGCTGGTCTGGCAAAAGAACTAAACTTGTGGAAAGTAAGGAATATAAATACAAAGATTATTGTTTTAGCAGCAAGTTTATTTTTATGAAATGAAGGTGCAAAACACCTTTTTTAATGTTTTAAATGTTTGGAAGGTGTCATGTAAGGAGGAGGTCTATTCCAGTTACATTTGGTGATTTGCTTATCCTGTGGCAGGCACTTTCTGGGCATGAGGTTAACAGTGAACAAAATGGGAAAAAAAAATCCTTGGCTTTGTTTAGCTTAAAATTTGGAGGGGGAGGCAGACAGTAAAGACAGGCAAAATATATACTGTATTAGATAATGTTAAGTGCTGTGGAGAAAAATAAAGGAAAAGCGTGCCAGGAAGAGAGGAAAGAAGTTACCATTTTCAATAGATTGAGTAGTTAAGGTTCCTTGAGAAATTTGAGCAAAGACCTCAAGGAGTTAAGGTCTTTACTCAGATGTCACCTTAGGGAAGACTTGATTTATCCATTCTAAAAAATCAATTCATAATACCTGTGTTGAGTTTTAAAGGCTTTATCAAACTTAATGTGTTTATCTCAGCACTTAAAGATAGACAAAGAGACTGCTGTTGTTTTCTTTCATATTGAGAGGGAAAGGTTAAGGTTATAATGATGGAGCCTTTCTAAGGTAATATATGTGTTTAGCTGTTTAGTGTATCTAAGAGTAAACTTTGGATCTGTCATCTATGTTAGTGCTTTTTCAGCTTAGCTGTCTTTACTAGTCTTGTAGAGAAGTTATTATTCTTCATAGGATGTTTAGTTTTCTTTTTTTTAGGATTTCACAGTAAACAGTACACATTTAGATAGAGAGAGCCGCAGAAACAAAAGAATCATTTGGAAATAAAATTTTAGTAGAATAAATAGGGTTCACTAAAAGTCACTTTTATCCCTGTATTTCACATATATGTCTAACTAAAGGAGGAATTTAGAATAATATCTGTAAACATGGAAACAATCAAAAATTCAGAATTATTGTTTCTATTTATATTCCTTTTGTCAGCTACACTCAGTTTTCTTTTAAATGAGACTTCCTCAGCTTATCCTGTTAAACTGTTTTATGTTTGGAGACATTTGAGTTAGATCTTCGGGTAAGCAAAAAAGCAATAGGATCCTGAGAAAGGTGATAAAATTATTAGTTCATTCTTTTTCGTGTAGTGTGTTTTTTTCCTTATATCAAATTGGAGTTTGTAGGGTTTTTTTTTTTTTTTTACTTGTTACAGTAGTGCATCCTGTTATACACATCTAAACTCTACAGAAGTTATTAAGCAGAAAACAAAAGCCATGCTCATTTTTAATTTCTTTAAAGTTCTAAGGTACTTTTCGTTGCTTGATTCATTATGACCAGCCTAACTTAATTGTTTCAAATCTCTTCTAGCTCTGTGTCCCTTTTATTGATATTTATGTAAAATAATGAATGATACTTTTTATTATTTTTATTATGGTTCATTTTCCTCTTGATATCCTATATTCTCTTGAAGAACTGACACTATTCTTCAAGTAGTCAAAGTTTTTTCCAAAATTTTTTCGGTGCCTGAAACTGGAGTTATTTTTATCTTTTCTCTGATAATTAGCTTGAGAAGAAAATTACCTTCAGCCTTGAAGCATGTTAAAAAATTCTTCCTTTCATTCCCATTTAAACCTTTTTTCTTTTTCTTTTGTCTCTTTTTAGTTGATGTCAGACCTGTTAATATAAATATTAAGTCCTGGCGAATGAGGACTTGTCCATTTAATTTGCTTTGCATATATAGGGGAGTTTAAAAGGAGAGCAAAATGTATTTCATATTTAATGATTTGGTGATTCCTTGAGTAGCCTAATCATAATTAGTGTATCAAGTTCTTAGACTTTTGAATTCATTTTACAGAAGAGTCTGCAGAGGAATCGATTGCCATCAGCATTGCACAAATGGAAAAACGTTTACTCCATGGCTTAATTCATAATGTTCTACCGTATGTTGGTACTTCTGTAAAAACTTTAGTATTAGCGTACAGCTGTGCAGTTTCCAGCAAAATGGTATGTATAAATTAGCACTAGTTTAGGTATTAAGAAAAAGTAGCAACGATCTACATTTTGTTTGCTTATTCCTGAGTTTAATTTAAAAAAAAAATAACAGTTTACCCATGAGTGTACCTTCCCATGGGTACGCATACACTGCTAATTTTCATCTTTTTTCATTTCAGTTCTTATAGTAATCTTTGTACATAGATATCATTGTCTTCATATTATAGAAAAGGAAACATAGACTGAGAGGTTAAACAGTTTATTTAGTTTCACAGATGTTAAGTGATAAAGCCCAGTTTTATATGATTGTTTATAATGTGTAAGGCATGGTAAGATGGGCAGGTGAAATTAAATCATGGTTTTATGAAAGACTATCTTGTGATATCCTACATTAGAATCTTCTTGGGTATTCCTTAAGAATGTAAATTTCCTGGGTCTAATCTTAGAATTACTGAAACAGATTTTCTGGGATTTCATCACAATATATATTTGTAAGGCAGAATTGAAGTGATTTTTACATGCAGAAAAGTGTGAGAACCACTGGTTATATTACTTACTAAAAATTATATATTACTTACTAAAAGTTATGTCTCTAACCTAACTAAATTCTGCAGATCTTCACAGTGACTTTTTTTTCCCTCTTAGGTTAGGCAGATTTTAGAGCTTTGTCCTAACTTGGAACATTTGGATCTTACCCAAACTGACATTTCAGATTCTGCATTTGACAGGTTAGTTAATTTTGAATATATAAATTTAATGATTTCTTAACTATGAATCAGTAGAATTGTTCTGTAGTTTTTCATTTACATAATTACAGTTTAATCATACTATTACTTTCTACTATCAGATTTTGGTCATGTTATGGTAGTAGCACCCTCCAATTCTCTGCTTTTGTCCTTAGGTCCCAGCTGATTCAAAACTTATATATGTATCATCCTATCACCTTTATAATCTTGTACTGTGTCTAGGCTTTTGAGCCTTGCTGTGTAACCATGTAGCTTGGTACTGTGTTTTAAAGAAGTTTTCATTTTCAGTTGGGCTCCCAGTACCATTTGGCAAAGCTCCCTCTTCATAGTTATTCTAAAATTTTAACACTTTCTTCAAGCAACCCTCAGATTTTATTTCTTTGGATGCTGCTACTTTCCTTCTTATTCTACCTCGCCCTGCTGTTTCCCACCCTAGCATTTATATCAGCACCTCTTTTCCAATTTCAGAGGGAGAAATGTATTCTTCTCTGGCTAAGGCTAATTCTCTACTAATTCCTAGAGCTTGTTCTACTGAATCTTTCTCCTCTAATTATTATTTTCTTTCTTTCATGTCTGTAGAGCCTTTCCTCTATTGGTTATTTTTCAGGATGAAAAACAGTCTCTCCCTTCCATACCCTTCTCCTTTCCTACTCTTCTTTTGGGTTAGCAATACTCTTAGTTCCTCATTACTCTTATTGTCTTTTCATATTCCTAGCATTTAAAGTAGTGCCTAACAACAGATATTCAGTAAATGATTGATTATATTAGATTTAAAATCTTTCTTGTAGTTTCCATTTACTTACGTATAATCAAATCTTTTGAAGAATTTAACAATATCCACTAATAGTTTTGTTACCTCTTAATTATAGTTGGTCTTGGCTTGGTTGCTGCCAGAGTCTTCGGCATCTTGATCTATCTGGATGTGAAAAAATCACAGATGTGGCTCTAGAGAAGATTTCTAGAGCTCTTGGAATTTTGACATCTCATCAGAGTGGCCTTTTGAAAACTCCAACAAGCAAAATTGCTTCGACTACCTGGAAAAATAAAGACATTACCATGCAGTCCACCAAGCAGTATGCTTGTTTGCCCGATATAACTAACAAGGGCATCGGAGAAGAAATAGATAATGAACACCCCTGGACTAAACCTATTTCTTCTGAAAATTTCACTTCTCCTTATGTGTGGATGTTAGATGCTGAAGATTTGGCTGATATTGAAGATGCTGTAGAATGGAGACATAGAAATGTTGAAAGTCTTTGTGTAATGGAAACAGCATCCAATTTTAGTTGTTCCTCCTCCGGTTGTTACAGTAAGGATATTGTTGGACTAAGGACTAGTGTCTGTTGGCAGCAGCATTGTGCTTCTCCAGCCTTCGCGTATTGTGGTCATTCATTTTGTTGTACAGGAACAGCTTTAAGAACTATGTCAGCACTCCCGGAGTCTTCTGCATTGTGTAGAAAAGCATCAAGGACTAGATTGCTTAGGGGAACAGACTTAATTTACTCTGGGAGTGAAAAAACTGATCAAGAGACTGGGCGTGTACTTCTGTTTCTCAGTCTGTCCGGATGTTATCAGATCACAGACCATGGTCTCAGGTAAGTAATCTGTTGCAGAGTATTAGGAAATGAGCATGTTCTCATTCTCAAATGGAGTGGAAAATTTTGAATCTAAGTCATTCCTTTCAGCTGATTTATTTAACCGAAAGAGTTAACCACTTCAAAGAGTTGTCCTACTGCAAAATTTTGGAACGATAAAACTTCAGCATGAAGTTTCAGTCAGTTCAATTGCTTTGTAATGTGGAAGAACATAAATTTAAAAGTTTAATAAATACTTACAACACAATAAATACATGCAACACATTTTCTAAGGTGCTTTAGTGGATGTAAAGATGAATAAGATACAGTTTTTACCCTCGAGGACTTGTAACAGAGAAGAAAATATGTACACTATATTCTGTGTATTATTTGTGTACATCCTTTAAGGGATGTTGAATTAAAGATTCTATGGGGATCAAAGGAGAGAGAGAGAGACTTCTCATCCAGTTGCAGCAAATGATTAGAAAATGTTATGAAGAGGAACTTCCCTGGCAGTCCAGTGGTTAAGACTTTGCCTTCTGATGCAGGGGGTGTGGGTTTGATCTCTGGTCGGGGAGCTAAGATCCCACATGCCTCGTGGCCAAAAAACCTAAACGTAAAACAGAAGCAATATTGTAACAAATTCAATAAAGACTTTAAAAATGGTCCACATCAAAAAAAAAAAAAAGATAAAATGTAATGAAGAGGTGGCCCTTAATTGAACCTTGAAGATGGATGAAGGATTTTGATAGGTGGCAGAGGGAGAAGAGACCATTCCAAGCAGTAGGGATCATTTGAGCCCACGGTAAAGCACTGTTTAACTGTTGTTAGGGTATTTTGCTGTTATGGTTGTTCTCAGAGTTAATAATTGTTTGATTATCTGTGGCATGAGCCTTCAGAAATTGACTTTATGTTTTCTCTTTTACCCTGTAATAGACTTGAATTTTACTAGGGCTCCTTAATAATGGGGTGTCAGGCATGTTAAACAATGAAAATTCATCCAACATAAAGCCTATTACCCCCTCTTGTCTTTTAAGTATGATCTTTAGCAGATTAAATTGAACTCAGTGGGGGATGTTCAAAGGAGTATTCCCGTTTGGCTGTAGAGAAGGATGTGTATTGGGGAATAGTGGGGAATAAGGCTATGACAGAGTTTGAATTCAGGGAAGAATTCATTTGGGGAATGGGGAGCACAGGAACTATCTTACTTGATATTATTTGGACTGGTAGCTTATCAAAAAAGCTGCAATCTGAGTGCAGCTCAGATTTTAAAAAGTGCAGCTCCTTTTAATCAGATTATCTTGAAGGAGTCTTTCTTAATCATTTAAATATTTATTGAGCATCTGTTGTGTGACTTGCCCTCTTCTAACTGCTCGGGATCCAGAATAAATGACTCAAATTTCCTGCTTTCATAGAGTTTATAATCTAATGGTAGAAATAAGACAATAAAGATGTAATATCAGACTGAATGTTCTGAAGAAAAGTGAAATATGTCTATGGGGTAGAGAATACAGAGAATGCTCCTTCACATTTGATGGACAGGAAAGGCCTTGAAAAGAAGCATTTTTTTAAGTAGAGATTGGGATGAAGTTAGAGAGTGAATTTTCTGTGCATTTCCTGGGAGAGAAGCTAAGGAAATCGAAACTACAAATTTGATTTTTAGAAACAGCTTTCTTCTTGCATTTATTCTGTTGGTTTAAAAAGTATTTCAGTTAACTTAATAAGTTCAGCTGGTGTTCAGGTTTGAGAACAAATACAACTTGTGCAAGCATTCACCTCAACTTGGGGGAACAGAGTTGCTAGTTGGGAGTATTCTGTGTATCCTTCTGTAATAGTCATTATGTTTTATTCAGGGATGGGTAGCATGAATTTTGGCAAGTTGGTTATGGGGCTTGTTAAAAGAGCATTCACTGTAAAAATGTAGGTTGAAAATCAAAGTTTTAAACTAGATTGAAGCCGTAGGGAACATATAGTGTAGTGTGTAGTCTTCATGCAGCATTATCTGGTTTTCATAGGAATGACATAAAATAAATTTTGGCTGTCATTGAGTAGAAGTAGCCTGTTTAAATTTTCAGCCTTCTTTGGCCCCCTCACATTGCCATTATTGTTTCGGTACAAACTATTCCTTTTCTCCTTGAATCCAAGGCAACTGCTCTTGAATCTTTTGCAGATAGCATGTATAGTTGGGTGTTACAGTTAAACATTCTGTCATTTAATCTTTCGGTTTCACAATATGCATTTAATGTAATTACTGATATGGTTAAATTTATGCCTACCATCTTACTGTTTGTTTTCCCCCTGTTTCTCTTTTCTTTATTCTTGTTTTGTCTTTTCCTGACTTGCTTTGGATTTATTAAGTATGGGTTGGCCAAAAATTTCCTTTGGTTTTTAAGTAAAAATAAAAGACATTTTTCATTTTCACCAAGAACGTTATGGAACAACATATTCACTGTTTTGTTCCACCACCTTCTGCCATTTTTGAGGCAACTTCATAATTCCATCTTCCCAAAACTTTTTATCTTTTTGAGCAAAGAACTGTTCCAGGTGCCTTTTAGTGTTCCAGGGAATTGAAATTTTTTCCATTGAGAGAATTTTGTAAAGACCAAACAAAATAATGGAAATCTGAAGGTGCAATGTCTGGTGAATACAGCAGATGAATCAGAACTTCCCAGCCAAGCTGTAACAGTTTTTGCTTGGTCATCAAAGAAACATGCGGTCTTGTGTTACCCTGATGGAAGATTGTGCGTTTTCTGTTGACTAATTCCGGACGCTTTTCGTTGAGTGCTGCTTTTGAGTTGGTCTAATTGGGAGCAGTACTTGTTAGAATTAACCTTTTGGTTTCTGGAAGGAGCTCATAGTAGAGGACTCTGTTCCAGTCCCACCATATACACATCACCTTCTTTGGGTGAAGACCGGCCTTTGTTGTGGTTGGTGGCAGTTCATTTTGCTTGCCCACGACCTCTTCCGTTCCACATTATTGTACAGTATCCACTTTTCATCGCCTGTCACAATTTGTTTCAAAATGGAATGTTTTTGTTACGTTTCAGTAGAGAATTGCATGCGGAAATACAGTCAGGAAGGTTTTTTTCACTTAACTTTTGTGGAACCCAAACATCAGAGCGATTAACATAACCAAGCTGGTGCAAATGATTTTCAGTGCTTGATTTGGATATTTTGAGCATGTCGGCTATCTCCTGCATGGTATAACGTTGATTGTTCTCAGTGAATGTCTTCATTTGGTAGCTATCAACCTCAGCTGGTCTACCTGACTGTGGAGCATCATCCAGCAAGAAATTCCAGCATGAAACTTCGCAAACCACTCACACTTTCGATCAGTCATAGCATCATCTCCATACACTGCACAAATCTTTTTTCGTGTTTCAGTTGCATTTTCACCTTTCTTGAAATAAGAAAGCATAATATGTCGAAAATGTTGCTTTTTCTTCCATCTTCAATTTTTAAGTGGCTACACAAAAATTCACTACTTTTGATAAGTTTTTTTTAAATGCACACTGATATGACAGCTGTCACAAGACAATCTAACAAAATTGTTTCAAATGAACTTAAATATAACTAAGCCCTACTAAAGCCATCTTACGGAAAATACGAACGAACTTTTTGGCCAACCCAGTACTTTTAGTATCAGTTTTATCTCTACTCTTGGTTAGTATATCATTTATTTAGTGTTTGCTTTAGGGTTTGTATGTACCTTGTAAATAAAATTGTGGTAAAATATACAAACCACAAAGGTTACCATATTAACGATTTTTTCTTAAATTTTATTTTATTTATTTTTCTAAACAGCACGTTCTTACTAGTTACCCATTTTATACATATTAATGTATATGTGTCAGTACCAATCTCCCAGTTCATCACACCACCACCACCCCCCTCGCCACTTTCCCCCCTTGGTGTCCATGTTTGTTCTGTACATGTGTGTCTATTTCTGCCCTGCAAACTGGTTCATCTGTACCATTTTTCTAGGTTCCACATATTTGCGTTAATATGTGATATTTGTTTTTCTCGTTCTGACTTACTTTACTCTGTATGACAGTCTCTGGATCCATCCACATCTCTACAAATGACTCGGTTTCATTCCTTTTTATGGCTGAGTAATATTCCATTGTATGTATATACCACACCTTCTTTATCCATTGGTCTGTCGATGGGCATTTAGGTTGCTTCCATGTCCTGGCTATTTTAAATAGTGCTGCAGTGAACATTGTGGTACATGACTCTTTCTGAATTACGGTTTTCTCAGGGTATATGCCCAGTAGTGGGATTGCTGGGTCGTTTGGTAATTCTATTTTTAGTTTTTTAAGGAACCTCCATACTGTTCTCCGTAGTGGCTGTATCAATTTACATTCCCACCAACAGGGCAAGAGGGTTCCCTTTTCTCCACACCCTCTCCAGCATTTGTTGTTTGTAGATTTTCCAGTGATTCCCATTCTAACTGGTGTGAGGTGATACCTCATTGTAGTTTTGATTTGCATTTCTCTAATAATTAGTGATGTTGAGCAGCTTTTCGTGTGCTTCTTGGCCATTTGTATGTCTTCTTTGGAGAAATGTCTATTTAGGTCTTCTGCCCATTTTTGGATTGGGTTGTTTGTTTAATATTGAGCTGCATGAGCTGTTTATATATTTTGGAGATTAATCCTTTGTTGATTTGTTTGCCAATATTTTCTCCCATTCTGAGGGTTGCCTTTTCGTCTTGTTTGTAGTTTCCTTTGCTTTGCAAAAGGTTTTAAGTTTCATTAGATCCCATTTGTTTATTTTTGTTTTTATTTCCATTACTCTAGGAGGTGGATCAAAAAAAGATCTTGCTGTGATTTATGTCAAAGTGTGTTCTTCCTAGGTTTTCCTCTAAGAGTTTTATAGTATCTGGTCTTACATTTTGGTCTCTAATTCATTTTGAGTTTATTTTTGTGTATGGTGTTAGGGAGTGTTCTAATTTCATTCTTTTACATGTAGCTGTCCAGTTTTTCCAGCACCACTTATTGAAGAGACTGTCTTTTCTCCATTGTATATCCTTGCCACCTTTGTCATAGATTAGTTGACCATAGGTGCGTGGGTTTATCTCTGGGCTTTCTATCTTGTTCCATTGATCTGTATTTCTGTTTTTGTGCCAGTATCATATTGTCTTGATTACTGTAGCTTTGTAGTATAGTCTGAAGTCAGGGAGTCTGATTCCTCTAGCTCCGTTTTTTTCCCTCAAGACTGCTTTGGCTATTCAGGGTCTTTTGTGTCTCCATACAAATTTAAAAATTTTTTGTTCTAGTTCCATAAAAAACGCCATTGGTAGTTTGATAGGGATTGCATTGAATCTGTAGATTGCTTTGGGTAGTATAGTCATTTTCACAATATTGATTCTTCCAGTCCAAGAACATGGTATATCTCTCCATCTGTTGGTATCATCTTTAATTTCTTTCATCAGTGTCTTATAGTTTTCTGCATATAGGTTTTTTGTCTCCCTAAGTAGGTTTATTCCTAGGTATTTTATTCTTTTTGTTGCAGTGGTAAATGGGAGTGTTTCTTTAATTTCTCTTTCAGATCTTTCATCATTAGTGTATAGGAATGCAAGAGATTTCTGTGCATTAATTTTGTATCCTGCAACTTTACCGGATTCATTGATTAGCTCTAGTAGTTTTCTGGTGGTATCTTTAGGATTCTCTATGTATAGTATCATGTCATCTGCAAACAGTGACAGTTTTACTTCTTCTTTTCCAATTTGTCTTCCTTTTATTTCTTTTTCTTCTCTGATTGCCCTGGCTAGGACTTCCAAAGGTATGTTGAATAATACTGGTGAGAGTGGACATCCTTGTCTTGTTCCTGATCTTAGAGGAAGTGCTTTCAGTTTTTCACCACTGAGAACAATGTTTGCTATGAGTTTGTTGTATATGGCCTTTATTATGTTGAGGTAAGTTCCCTCTGTGCCCACTTTCTGGAGAGTTTTTATCATAAATGGGTGTTGAATTTTGTTAAAAGCTTTTTCTGCATCTATTGAGGTGATCATATGCTTTTTCTTCTTCAGTTTGTTAATACGGTGTATCACATGGATTGACTTGCGTATATTGAAGAATCCTTGCATCCCTGGGATAAGTCCCACTTGATCATGGTGTATGATCCTTTTAATGTGCTGTTGGATTCTGTTTGCTAGTATTTTGTTGAGGATTTTTGCATCTATATTCATCTGTGATATATTTCCGTAATTTTCTTTTTTTGCCGGGTAGAGTAATCTTGGTTGTAGGTTCTTCCCTTTCATCACTTTAAGTATATCATGCCACTCCCTTCTGGCTTGTGGAGTTTCTGCTGAGAAATCAGCTATTAACCTTATGGGAGTTCCCTTGTATGTTATTTGTAGTTTTTCCCTTGCTGCTTTCAGTAATTTTTCTTTGTCTTTAATTTTTTCCAATTTGTTTTCTGTGTGTCTCGTCATGTTTCTCCTTGGGTTTGTCCTGCCTGGGAGTCTCTGTGCTTCCTGGGCTTGGGTGGCTAGTTCCTTTCCCATGTTAGGGAAGTTTTCGAGTATAATCTCTTCATATATTTTCTCGGGTCCTTTCTCTCTCTCTTCTTCTGGGACCCCTATAATGTGAATGTTGTTGCATTTATTAATGTTGTCCCAGTGGTCTCTTAGTCTGTCTTCATTTCTTTTCATTCTTTTTTCTTTCTTCTGTTTCATGGCAGTTAATTCCACCATTCTGTCTTCCAGGTCACATATCCGTTCTTCTGCCTCAGTTATTCTGGTATTGGTTCTTTCTCCTTTATTTTTCATTTCAGTTATTGTATTGTTCATATCTGTTTGTTTGTTCTTTAATTCTTATAGGTCTTTGTTAAACATTTCTTTCATCCTCTGGATCTTTGCCTCTATTCTTTTTCCAAGGTCCTGGATCATCTTCACTATAATTATTCTGAATTCTTTTCAGGAAGGTTGCCTATCTCCACTTCATTTAGTTGTTTTTCTGGGGGTTTATCTTGTTCCTTCATCTGGTACGTAGCTCTCTGCCTTTTCATCTTGTCTGTCTTTCTGAAGTGAATGTGGTTTTTGTTCCACAGGCTGCAGGATTGTAGTTCTTCTTGCTTCTGCTGTCTGCCCTCTGGTGGATGAGGCTATCTAAGAGGGTTTTGCAAGTTTCCTGATGGGAGGGACTGGTGGTGGGTAGAGCTGGCTGTTGCTGTGGTGGGGAGATCTCAGTAAAACTTTAATCTGGTTGTCTGCTGATGGGTGGGGCTGGGTTCCCTCCCTGTTGGTTGTTTGGCCTGAGGCGACCCAACACTGGAGCCTACCCAGGCTCTTTGGTGGGTCTGAAGGCGGACTCTGGGAGGGCTCATGCCAAGGAGTACTTCCCAGAACTTCTGCTGCCAGTGTCCTTGTCCTCATGGTGAGACACAGCCACCCCCCGCCTCTGCAGGAGACCCTCTAACACTAGCAGGTAGGTCTAGTTCAGTCTCCTATGGGGTCACTGCTCCTTCCCCTGGGTCCCGATACGCACACTATTTTGTGTGTGGCCTTCAAGAGTGGGGTCTCTTTCCCCCGGTGCTGTTGAAGTCCTGCAATCAAATCCCAGTAGCCTTCTAAGTCTGGTTCTCTGGGAATTCCTCCTCCTGTTGGTGGACCCCGAGGTTGGGAAGCCTGACGTGGGGCTCAGAACCTTCACTCCAGTGGGTGGACTTCTGTGGTATAAGTGTTCTCCAGTTTGTGAGTCACCCACCCAGCAGTTACAGGATTTGATTTTATTGTGATTGCACCCCTCCTACCATCTCATTGTGGCTTCTTTGTCTTTGGATGTGGGGTATCTTTTTTGCTGAGTTCTAGTGTCTTTCTGTCAGTGATTTTTCAGCAGTTAGTTGTGATTCCGGTGCTCTCGCGAGGGGGAGTGAGAGCACGTCCTTCTACTCTGCCATCTTGAACCAGTCCTTCCATTTTAATGATTTTTAAGTGTACAACTCAGTGGCCCTCTGAGTTCACAATGTTGTATAACATTGCAAATATTTCCAAAACTTTTTCAGCACTCACAACAGAAAGTGTAACTATCAAGCAGTAACTGCTTACTCTTCCAACCCTCCCAGGCTCCCTACTGTTTTACTTTCTGTCTCTATGTATTTGCATCATTTATACAACATAGATACATCATGTAAGTGGAAACATACAATACTTGTCCTCTCTGTCTGGCTTATTTCACTTAGCATAATGTATTCAAGGTTCATTCACGTTGTGAATGTATCAAAACTTCATTCCTTATTATAGCTGAATAATATTCTGTATTTATATACCACATTTTGTTTATCTGTTTGTCATTGATGTCATCATCGATGGGCACTTGGATTGTTCGCCCTGTTAGCTGTTGTGAATAATGCTGCTGTGAATATTGGCATACAAGTATTTGAGTCCTTGTTGTCATTTGTTCTTTAATTTATTTTAGCAGTGTTTTGCAGTTTTCAGTGTACAAGTCTTTTGCCTTAGTTAAGTTAATTCTTAAGTATTTTAATTTTTTGATGCTATTTTAAGTGGAATTTTCTTAATTTCTTTTTCAGATTGTTCATTGCTAGCGTATAGAAATATAACTGATTTTTAAAAAATTAATTTATGTATTTTTGGCTGTGTTGGGTCTTCGTTGCTGCACGTGGGCTTTGTCTAGTTGTGGAGAGCAGAGGCTACTCTTTCTTGCATTGCACGGACTTCTCACTGTAGTGGATTTCTTGTTGCAGAGCACGGGCTTCAGTAGTTGCAGTGCACAGGCTTAGTTGCTCTGCGGCATGTGGGATCTTCCCAGACCAGGGTTTGATCCCGTGTCCCCTGCTTTGGCAGGCGGATTCTTAACCACTGCACAACCAGGGAAGCCCCTAACTGATTTTTGAATGTGGATTTTGTATCCTGCTACTCTTCCACATTTGTTTTTTAGCTCTTAATACAGTTTTTTTTGGTGTGAATTCTTGAGAGTTTTCTATGTATAAGATCATGTCATCTACAAACAGAGATTATTTTACTTCTCCCTTTCCAACTTAGATGCCTTAAAATAATTTTTTTTTTCTGGTTTAATTGCTCTGGCTAGAATTTCCAGTACTGTATTAAGTGGAAGCATCCATAGTGGGCATCCTTATCTTGTTTCTAATCTTAGGGGAAGAGCTTTCAGTCTTTCATCATTGACTGTGTTAGCTGTGTGTTTTCCATATATGGCTTTTCTTATGTTGAGGAAGTTCTCTTCTAGTCCTAGTTTACTGAGTATTTTTATCATAAAAGTGTATTTGATTTTGTCACATGCTCTTTCTGCATCAGTTGAGATGATCATGTATTTTTTTCTCCTTCATTCTATTAGTGTGATATGTTAATTTGATTGAGAACCGCCCTTGCATCCCTGGGATAAAACTCACTTGGTCATGGTGTGTAATCTGTTTAATATGCTCCTGGATTCAGTTTGCTCGTGTTTGCTGTGGATTTTTGCATCTATATTTGTAAGGGACATTTGGCCTGTAGTTTTCTTTTCTTGTGCCTTTGTCTAGCTTTGGTATCAGGGTAATAATACTGGCCTCATAGAATGAGTAGGAAGTCTTCCTCCTCTTCAGTGTTTTTTAAGAGTTTGAGAAGGATTGTTACTTCTCTAAATGTTTAGTGGAATTCTCCAGTGAGGCATCTGATTTTGATTTCTTAGTTGGGAAGCTTTGATTACTAATTCAGTCTCCTTACTTGTTGTAGGTGTATTCTGATTTTCTGTTTGTTTGTTTGTTTTTTTCCTTGA
This sequence comes from Globicephala melas, assembly GCF_963455315.2. Lineage (NCBI taxonomy): Eukaryota > Metazoa > Chordata > Mammalia > Artiodactyla > Delphinidae > Globicephala > Globicephala melas. The sequence goes on along the minus strand of NC_083318.1, from coordinate 42,834,283 downwards.
GTCAGTTTTGTTACTTTTTGTGTTTCTAGGGGAGTTGTCTACTTCATCTAGGTTATACAATTTGTTGATATACAGTTGTTCATGGTACTATTTTATAATCCTTTCTATTTCTGTAAAATCGGTAGTAATGTCCTAACTTTCATTTCTAATATTTATTTATTTTTGGCTGTGTTGGGTATTCCTTGCTGCGCATGGGCTTTCTCTAGAGTAGAGAAGAGTAGCGGGGGCTACTCTTTGTTGCAGTGTGCGGGCTTCTCATTGCAGTGGCTTCTCTTGTTGCAGAGCATGGGCTCTAGGCATGTGGGCTTCAGTAGTTGTGGCTTGCGGGCTTTAGGGTGCAGGCTTAGTAGTCGTGGCACACGGGCTTAGTTGCTCCGTGGCATATGGGATCTTCCCGGACCAGGGCTCAAACCCATGTCCCCTGCATTGGCAGGCGGATTCTTAATCACTGTGCCACCAGGGAAGTCCCCTAATGTTCATTTCTTACATTGGTAATTTGAGTCCTCTTTTTTTCTTAGTTATACTAACTAAATGTCAAGTTTTGATGATCTTTTCAAAGAAGCGAAGTTATACTTTCTATGAGTTCAACCTTTTAAAATTTATTAAGCCTTTTTTTGTGGCCAAACGTGATCTGAGTATTCCATGTGCACTTGAGAAGAATGTGTATTCTGCTGTTTTTAACCGGAATGTTCTCTTTATGTTTGGTAGGACTAATCTGTTAATAGTGTAGTTCAAGTTCTCTATTTCCCTCTTGATCTTCTGTCCACTTGTTCTATCCATTATTGAAATTGGGGTATTGTATTTCTGACTATTTTTGTAGGACTTTTCATTTTTCCCTTTAGTTCTATCAATTTTGTATCATATATTTTGGGGCTCTGTTGTTAAGTGTGTATATGTTCTCAGTTTTTTTTAATCTTGGTGGAGTACACCTTTTACCAATATATAATATCCTAATACCCTTTGCCTTTTGTAAACATTTAAAAATTTAAAGTCTTTTTTGTTTCACAGTAGTATAGTCACTCTTGCTCTGTTTTTGTTACCTTGTTTTTTTGGCCTCACTATGTGGCATGCAGAATCTTAGTTCCCTGACCAGGGATTGAACCCGTGCCCCCTGCAGTGGAAGCCTGGAGTCTTAACCACTTGACTGCCAGGGAACTCCCCCCTTTTGTTTACTTTTTGCTTGGAGTATCTTTTCTCATGCTTTTACTTTTAACCTCTTAGTGTTTTTGCATCTAAAGTGAGGTCTCTAATAAAGAGTATATAGATGGATCATGTTTTTAAAATTCTGAAGTTTAAAAATTTTTAATATAGTCTGTTAATCTCTGCCTTTCAGGAGGAGAATTTGATGGATTCATTTTTAAAGTAATTACTGATAAAGGAGACTTTACTTATGCCATTTATCTATTTCTTTTCCTTATGTTTTACATGCTTTTGTTCCTCATTTTCTCAGTGACTTCCTCTTTTTATGTTTTGTTTTGTTGTAATATACCATTTGATTCCCTTTTTCTCCATTTTCTTTGTTTTTTAAAGTTATTTTTTTAGTTGTTACCTTAGGGATACAATTAACATCTTGATCTTAAAACAACCTAGTTTGACAACCAGCTTAGTTTCAATCATGTACAAATACTCCACTCTTGACATCTCTGTCTCATCTCCTTTATATTGTTATTGGTACAGGTTACAGCTTTATACATTGTGTGCCCTTTAACGTAGATTTATAATTACTGTTTTATGCTTTTGTGTATGCATTTTTAACTAATTGCTTTCTACCTTCAAACAGTATTATACCATTTCACATAGAATGTAAGAATCTTAAAACAGTAATCGCCTGTTCCCCTCCCCATTCTTTGTGCTGTTTTTGTTATATATTTTATTTCTATATATGTTTTAAACCCCATAATACATTGTTAATATTTTTTCTTTAAACAATTGTCTTTTTTTTTTTTTTTTGGCCATGAGGCATGTGGGATCTTAACTCCCCGACCAGGGATTGAACCCGTACCCCCTGCATTAGAAGGTGAAGTCTTAACCACTGGACCACCAGGGAAGTCCCAAACAATTGTCTTTTAGAAAAAATTAACAAAGAAGTCTTATTTCACCTTTTTTGCCATTCTTCATGCTTTTGTACAGTTTCATGTTTCCATTTGGTATTGTTTTTCTTTTGCCTGCAGAGTTCTCTGTAGTTTTTTGTACTGTTAAGTCTTTTGTCAGTAAACTCTCAGTTCTTGTCTGAAAAACTCTTTATTTCACCTTCATTTTAGAAGGATTTTCACTGTGTATAGAATTCTAAGTTGGTAGTTTTGTTTTAGCACTTTTAAGATGTTACATTGTCTTTCAGCTTGCGTCATTTATGAGAATTGTATTAAATTTTTATCTTTGTTCTTCCGTATATTATGTATGTTTTTTCTTTAGCTGCTTTAAAATTTTATTTCTGCTTTTAATGCAGTTTGCATATGGTATGCCTTGGTGTGGTTATCTTCATTGTTATCTTGCTTGGGGTTAATTGAGATTCTTGGATATGTTATTCCTAGCTTTCATAAAATTGAAAAACAAAATTCAGCTATTATTTCCTCAAGTACTTTTTCTCTCCTCCCTATTCTCTTACCCCTGCTTCTTGCTGGGACTTCCATGTATGTCAGACTTCTTGATACTGTACTATAGGTCACTTTAGTGTAATAGTTCCCTGGACTGTCATGACAAAGTACCACAAGCTAGGTGGTTAGAATGATAGAAATTTATTCTCTTAGAGTTCTGGAGATTAGAGTTCAATAATCAGGGTGTTGGCCAAACCATGTTCCCTCTGAAACCTTTAAGGGAGCATCCTTTCTTAACTCTTGAAACTTTTCATAGACCCAGGTGTTGCTTGGCTTGTGGCACTATAACCCCAATCTCTGCCTCAGTCTTCACACGGCCATCTCCTTTTTGTGTCTGTATATCTATGCGTCTTCACATGGCATTATCCGTGTGTGTGTGTGTGTGTGTGTCTAAATATCCCTCTTCTTAGGAGGACATCAGTCATATTGGATTAAGGCCCACCCTAATGACCTGATCTTAAATCTTATTTCCAACTGAAGTCACATTTATGATACTGAGGGTTAAGACTTCAACATATCTTTTTTTGATGGGGGTGGGAGGGGACACAATTCAACCCATAACACCAGGGCTTTTTCTTTTCCTTACTGTTTTTGTTCTTTTTTCTCTTGGTGCTTCATTTTGGTTAATCTGGTTGTTCTTCAAGTCCACTAATTTTTGCAATGTCTAATTACTGCTAATCTCGTTCAGTGTATTTTTTATTTCAGATATTGTATTTTTCATCTCTAGAAGTTTCATTTGGTACACTCGTGATCCTCCCTGATATATACATATACACACACATATAAGCACATCAATAATGTATGTAAATATATTAAAACATAAAAAAAACTAATATATAGACATGTTTTTTGTTTCATTATGTTCATATTTTCTTTTAAATCCTTGAACATATTTAAAATATGAAATCTGTTTTAAAGTCATTATCTCCTAATTTCATCATCTTTATCATTTATTGGTCTGTTTCTATTGATTCTTTTTTTCTGATTCTTTGAGTGTTTAGTAGTTTTTGATTGGATACCAGATAATGTGAATTATACATTGTTGAATTCTGGATTTTGTTCTGATCTTTTAAAGATTACTACTTTGAATCACTCCCTGGTCTGTATTATTTCTGTAATTTGTATATATTTCTAAAACTTTTTTTCTTATTGCATGCATTATTAATACTTTGTTTAAATGTTTCTTTCTTTGTTTGAGAGCAAAGAATGTATTTTGCATTTTACTGTGTAGGCCTGTGCCTGACATACTTGGGTATTGGTGATAAAAAGTAGACTAGAGTGATCTTTCTAGTATGCATTTCTTCTTACTTGTTATTACTCCTTGAAGCGTTTCAGTGAGTCTTATTGCCCTTTGGTTAAAGTTCAGATTCTTGGCCCTTGCTTGCCTCTGTAGTTTATATCTTGTTACCTTCTTTAAATCTCTTCCTTTTACTTCCTCACATCTTCACCTCTGCCAAAAAAAAGACAGCAAGTAGGTAAACATAAACATAACACACAAACACACAAAACCATCCTTTCTTTAACCATACTCAGCTATTTTCGTTTCCTCCAGGTATACAGGCATACCTTGTTTCATTGTACTTTGCTTTATTGTGCTTTGCAGATAATTGAGTCTTATACAAATTGAAGGTTTGTGGCAACCTTGTATCGAGCAGGTCTGTCAGTCCCATTTTTCTAACGATATTTGCTTGCTTCACGTTTTTGTGTCACACTTTAATTCTTCAGTATTTCAAACTTCCATTATTATTATATTTGTTATGGTGATCTGTGATCAGTGATCTCTGATGATACTACTGTAATTGTTTTGGAGTGCCACAAACCATATAAGATGGCAAACTTAATCGATAAATACTGTGTGTGTTCTGACTGCTTCAACTGGCTATTCCCCCATCTCTCTCCATCTTCTCCTGCCACCCTATTTCCTGAGACACAACAGTATTGAAATTAGGCCAATTAATAACCCTACAGTGGCCTCTAAGTATTCAAGTAAAATGAGTCACACATCTCTCACTTTAAATCAAAATCTAGAAATGATTACACTTAGTGAGGAAGGCACGTCAAAAGCCAAGCAAGATAGGCTGAAAGCTAGGTCTTTTGCACCAAACAGTTAGCCAGGCTATACAAGCAAAGGAGAAGTTCTTGAAGGAAATTAAAAGTGCTACTCTATTGAACACATGAATGGTAAGAAAGTGAAACAGCCTTTTTGCTGATAAGGAGAAAGTTTTAGTGGTCTGGATAGAAGATCAAACTAGCCACAGTATTCTTTTAAGCCAAAGCCTAATTCACAGCAAGACCCTAACTCTCTTCAGTTCTGTGAAGGCTGAGGTGAGGAAGCTGCAGAAGAAAAGTTGGAAGCGAGCAGAGGTTGGTTCATGAGATTTAAGGAAAGAAGCCATAACATAAAAGTGCAAGGTGAGTACAGAGGAGAAGTCAGTGCCTGGCTTCAAAGGACAGGCTGACTCTTCTATTAGGGGTTAATGCAGCTGGTGGCTTCGTTGAAGCCAGTGCTTATTTACCATTCTGAAAATCCTAGGGCCCTTAAGAATGATGCTAAATCTACTCTGCTTGTGCTCTGTAAATGAAACCACAAAGCCTGGATGACAGCACATCTGTTTACAACATGATTTACTGACTTTTTAAGCCCACTGTTGAGACCTACTGCTTAGGAAGAAAAAGATTCCTTTCAAAATACTGCTCAGAGATAATGTACCTGCTCACCCAAGAGCTCTGATGGAGATGTACCATGAGATTAATGTTTTTTGTTGTTGTTTGTTTTATAAATTTATTTATTTTTTGCTGTGTTGGGTCTTCGTTGCTGTGCACGGGCTTTCTGTAGTTGTGGTGAGCAGGGGCTACTCTTTGTTGCAGTGCGCGGGCTTTTTGTTTCAGTGGCTTCTCTTGTCTCAGAGCATAGGCTCTAGGTGTGCGGGCTTCAGTAGTTGGGGCACGTGGGCTCAGTAGCTGGCTCGTGGGCTCTAGAGCGCAGGCTCAGTAGTTGTGGTGCATGGGCTTACTTGCTTCATGACATGTGGGATCTTCCCGGACCAGGGATCGAACCCGTGTCCCCTGCATTGGCAGGCGATTCTTAACCACTGTGCCACCAGGGAAGTCGCTGAGATTAATGTTGTTTTCATGCCTGCTAACACAACATCCATTTTGCAGCCCATTGATCCAGGAGGCATTTCAACTTTCAAGTCTTACTATTTAAGAAATATATTTTGTAAGGCTATGTAGCTGCCTTAGGTAGTGATTCCTCTGAGCTAGGCAAAGTAAATTGAAAATCTTCTTGAAAGGATTCACTATTCTAGATGCGACGAAGAACATTTGTGATTCTTGGGAACATATCAGAATATCAACATTAACAGGATTTTAGAAGAAATTGATTACAACCCTCATGAATGACTTTGAGGGGTTCAAGACTTCACTGGAGGAAGTAACTGCAGGTTAGAAATAGCAAGAGAACTAGAATTAAAAGTAGAGTATGAAAATGTGACTGAATTATATCCGTAATAAAACTTTAATGGATAAGGAGTTGTTTCTTATGGATGAACAAAGAAAGTGGTTTCTTCCGATGGAATCTACTCCTGGTGAAAATGCTGTGAAGACTGTTGAAGTGGCAACAAAAGATTTAGAATATTACATAAACTTAATTGTTAAAGCAGTGGCAGGGTTTGAAAGTAATTGACTCCAATTTTGAAAGAAGTAGGGCAAAATGCTACAGAGCAATCATTCGTGGAAGGAAGAGTCAGTCAATGCAGCAAAAAAAACTTCATTGTTGTCTTATCTTAAGAAACCGCCACGGCCACCCCAGCCTTCAACCACCACCTCGATCAGTCAGCAGCCGTCAACATGGAGGCAAGACCCTCCACCAGCAAAAAGATTATGACTTGCTGCTGAAGGCTCAGATGATACAATAAGTATTTTTAGCAATTAGCAATAAAATAAAGTATTTTTAATTAAGGTATGCATATAGTTTTTTAGACATACTGCTATTGCATACTTAATAGACTACAGTATAATGTAAACCTAACTTTTTTATATGCACCAGAAAACCAAAAAAATTGTGTGGCTTGCTTTATTGTGATATTCGCTTTATTGTGGTGGTCTGGAACTCAACCTGCAATATCTCTGAGGTATGCCTGTACTGTATTTCTCTGTCTTCATACATTTGCATTTGCTCTCTCTCTAACAAACGTTTATTGGCTAACTTCTGTTCATTTCTATCTCCATTCCAGTTTAAACGTCACTTTTTAAGGGAAACCGTTTGTGACCCCTGTCCCCCTCCCTCCACCAAGAAGGCCCTTAAATACGTTCCCAGGAGAGCATTCATCATATGATATTATAACTGCTTGTTTACTTTTGTCTTGTTTGATATCCCACTAGACTCAGTGAATGCATATACAGTTTACTCAAGTGTATTTGTGATATAAAGTTTTACATTCCATGCAGTCTGTCCTCAGTGTACTGAAAATTTGTAAGTTTTAGAACATGAAGCAGTTTCTGCATTGAGATACCTTCTGAGATCTTTTAGACCACTTTTTAGAAGCTGTTTTATTTTTTATTCTGAGCTATTCAACTTTATAGGAAAAAAAGAATCAATAAACTTTAAACAATAGTCTTCCTTTGAAGATGTCTATTTGTAATTACTGTGGCCCAGTCAAGCCACTGAAGTTCTGAACTGCCACTGTTACTAATTTAAACTGTAGGAATGGATCAGGGAATCTATGATTTAAGAAAAAGTCAGTCTTTTTCAGTCAAAATATAAGGAGAAGTATGCATTTAAATCTCTCACGTGTATTGGGGTCTTGATAAGCTCTTTTTGATAGGCCAGATTTTTCTTGTAAACATGCAATGACAAAACATTAAAATGTATGTACTGATCTTTGTCCATCAGTGCCTGTCACTGAATATATAAATATTTCCATAGTTTATTCTAATCTCAGTAGTTTACATACTTTTACTTACCTTTACTTCCTAATTTCCATGTATCTGCATAATCATGCTATTTGTTTTTTTACTAAATTTATTGTATTATTAGTTTTTGGATAGTGCTGTCAAGATAGACTGTCTCTAGTTTTCCCAGTTTTTGCTGTTCTGTAGAGGGAATTGATGTTCTCAGTTTTGCTCTTGATATTTTTCAGCTCTGCCATTGTCATTTCAGTCAATTTCTCATTTTATTCTTTTTATGTAAATTGTTTTTTTAAAATTCTTCTAGGGTATGCCATGAAAAGCAATGTTTTCATTTTTACTGAAATGAAATTCACATTAAATTCATTCTTTTAAAGGGTACAAATCAGTGGTTTTAGTATACTTATAAGGTTGGCAACCATTACCACTATCAAATTAGAAACATTTTCATTAAACCAAAAAGAAGCCATTTACTCATTAGCAGTCATTCTTCATTCCTCTTTGCCCCCAGCCCCTGGTAGCCACTAATTTACTTTGTCTGTCTATTCTGCTTATTTTGGATATTTCATATAAGTGGAATTACATAGTATGTGGTCTTTTGTGTATGATTTTTTTCACTTAGCACAGTATTTTCAAGGTTCATGCATGCTGTGGCATGTATCAGTTCTTTATGGCTACATGATATTTATACTAAATTTTGTTTATCCACTCATTGATTAGTGGACATTTGGATTGTTTCCACTTTTTGGATATTATGAATAATGCTGCTGTGAACATTTGTTTGCAAGTTTTTCTGTGAACATATGTTTTCACTTCTCTTGGGTATATGCTGATTCTTTAACTCTTTGAGGAACTGCCAAACTGTTTAGTAATTTTCTTGATAATTTTTACTTAGTTTAGTAGGAGAGTGAAGATTACAATTCCAGGATTCATTACTTCCTTCCTGTAAGAATTGAGTTACTGTAATGTTCTTATAAAGAACATTTCATAGACTTGTTTATTGAATGTCTTCAGAAATGTCTCTGTTAAATGTATCCTGCCTAAGGATGAAGTTAGTTGTCATGTTTTATAGAGATACTTTAATTTTTCATTACCAGATTGAAAGATCTGTTAATAGTCCATTGGGCCATAGGAATACATAAGTTTTCATAGATTTTACAATACATTTTAATTGTTAATATATTCTAATTGTTGAATTGCTTCTCTTACAGGGTTTTGACTCTGGGAGGAGGGCTACCTTATTTGGAGCACCTTAATCTCTCTGGTTGTCTTACTGTAACTGGTGCAGGCCTGCAGGATTTGGTTTCAGCATGTCCTTCTCTAAATGATGAATACTTTTACTACTGTGACAACATTAACGGTAATGCCTTTTAACAATGGGATAATTTTGGAGGAGTTGATTTAAAAATTTTTAACAGTTCTGAAAATTCTTAGGGTTTCTATTTTGTTTTCTAGATTTCTGATTACCAAACATTTTTTACTTTCAGGTTTAGTCTGAAAGATAAGTTTTCTTATCTTTCTAAAGATAAATTTTCTTATCTTTCTAAAGATAAGTTTTCTTATCTTTCTAAAGATAAGTTTTCTTTTGGAGAGATATCTCAACTATCCATTCTGCCAGATTTTAGAAATATGTAATAGTTTAATCAATCCAAAGTGACAAGTTTTTATAGAATTACTAAAATTCTTATAAAATTTTGGGAAATTCCTCTAGAGTGAAAGAGCACTCATTAACAATACAGCGTATTGCTGTTCTAGATACACCTAATTCTTAGGGATGTTAGAGTTAGTTTTCTTGTAGGACAAGAAAACTTCATAATGTAGTAGAAAAAGGAGGACTTTGGTAATGTGAACTCCTCAGGGACCCTGAATCTGGTTCCAAATAAATCTCTTGGAAGATTGAGGAGGATGGTGAGTGTGGTATTGGGAAGAGGCTGAGGTGCTTTAAATGTGATTAAAATTCCTATAGTATTATGGAGATTGAACCCTGAACCTACTTTTAACAATCATCAGGTAAACATTTCTTGATTTTTTTTGTTTTGTTATATTTTTTTTATTTTTTTTGTGGTACGCGGGCCTCTCACTGTTGTGGCCTCTCCCCTTGCGGAGCACAGGCTCCGGACGCGCAGGCTCGGCGGCCATGGCTCACGGGCCCAGCCACTCGGCGGCATGTGGGATCTTCCCAGACCGGGACACGAACCGTGTCCGCTGCATCGGCAGCCGGACTCTCAACCACTGCGCCACCAGGGAAGCCCCTTGTTTTATTTTTTAAGCCTATTCCTGCCCTGCAGTGGGACTGTTTAATGTGCTTTTTCAAAGTACATTCAGTGCCCTGTTGGGCATTTGATAATCACTGGTAGAGACTGAAGTCCTGAAGCATAAAAAGCTGCTCCTCAACTATTAGTAAGGAAGTCAACCTCCTGTATTTATAATTGGAAAAAATTTACATGGTTCAGATTCTACTGTGTCTTTTTACATCATGTTTTTTTTTTTTTTTTTTTTTTTGCGGTAAGTGGGCCTCTCACTGTTGTGGCCTCTCCTGTTGCGGAGCACAGGCTCCAGTGCACAGGCTCAGCAGCCATGGCTCATGGGCCCAACTACTCTGTGGCATGTGGGATCTTCCCGGACTGGGGCACGAACCCATGTCCCCTGCATTAGCAGGCGGACTCCCAACCACTGCGCCACCAGGGAAGCCCATGTATTGTTATTTTTGAGAGTCCAGTTCATCTTAAGATCATGGGAAGATAAACGGAGTCTCTCAGGCAGAAAAATTTACAGACGCCAGCAAGACTAGAGGAATAGTATCTTCTTTAATGACATACCAGTAGGCAGAGAAGTTAGCAAATCTGCTGTTTCTCAGAGATTAGATTTTTCTTAAAATGTATATGAAGAGACAGGAGATAGCAGCTCTTTTGTTTCTTGAATCATTGGTGATGCAGGAGATGACCTCCCATGTTCTTGAAATAGCAACACTAACTTCAAGCATTTCTTTGCTCTCTGTTGCCTTTAGTGTATAAGAAGGAATGGGGAAAATTAATGTCATTTTAGTTGCAACCTGCTAAGTGTACAAAAGAAGGTGTGAGTGCTACAGTGCAGCACTTGCTGCTTTTGGGGATGCAATAAAAATATATATATATATTTTTAATACACGGTTATGTCATTGTGGGTTCACTGTTGTACTTACTAAGGCTTATAGGATATATTATGAAAAGTAATCAGTAAGCAATTATTTTTTGTAAGAAAAACACCTTATTGGTAGGTTGCATTTGAATTATCTACACTGATTTCAGCATAGGTTATGCTGGTGGGAATAAATCTCAGAACCTAATTTGTTATACTTATTTTGGGGTATATAGATGTTATTGGATTGGTAGGGGGATTGGGTTTCACTTCATTTTTATGATCTGCCTACTACTTTTGTGTGTGTGTGTCTTTTTGAAAAAAACTTCTTGAAATAATTTAGGTGTTGGGATAAAGTTAAATACTTAAAAACTTTTGCACTTTGTTAGTATGTTAGAATTCCTTTCATCTTGACTGGTTTTGAATATATAAATATTAAAGTGTTCCAAAGGAGCTGCTACATTCTTTTTGTTGAATGTTAAGATTTTTTTTGATAAATGAGTGATAGTTTTCAATAAATGAATTTTAATGAACATATCTGACTTTAAAATGTTTGAAAGGAAATTGACCGTGCTTGTATAATCCAATACCAAGTCTCCTTTTACAGCTTCTTAAAGCATGATTTGGGGGAAATGGAAATCCTTTAAAGTTTACAGGGTGACTTGTCATGTGAACTTATGTTCCAGAGTTCCAGCCAGTTGCTCATAAAGCAATGCCCTGATACAATCTTTTCCTTAAAAGGCCATATGGACACTAGAAAGTGTTAGGATAAAGTTGCATTGTATCCAGTTTTGCAAGATGACACAGGATTCATCCAGTATCTTTTATTATAATTCAACTTGTACAAATACTTAGTGACTATAAATATTTAGCTCCCTTTTCATTATTATTTTTATTATTTCTGAAAGTAGTCAATATTTTTATACATGTTCTTAAACTAATAGGGAGCATATTTAGGTGACACATTATATTTTAATATTTGAGAGTAACACTTAACTAAAAATGTATTTTGTCAAAAGAGAGTTTACATAGTTAACTACCAGGTTACTAACTAAAAGAAGTAAATACTGATAAATAATACTCATTAACTAAAAAGTGCTAAGTAAAACAAAATTTTCTATTTCCTAAGCATTAGCAGAGATTTTGGAGAAGATAAATTAGTAATCAGATATTCAAACAGTGTCTGCTGCCAGCAAGGCACTATACTAAGCATTAACATAAAATGCCATTTTTATTCTTAATGATTCTTTCATGACATTTAAATTTGTTATTTGATTGATAAAAAAGTTAAGATTTAAGTATAAAAAAAGGCTTCTTAGCCATAACATTTAAAAAATTCCTTGTCATTTAAGAAGTGTTAGATGGAATTGCCTAGTTTTAGAGCTCTGAAGAACATTTGAACAATGATAGCAAATAAACTTGTACTGATTTGCATTTCAATGTATGTTTAATTTGTGAATTAAGATAGATTAGATCATAGTAGGTGACACAGTTTCAGATGATTTGCTCTCTTATGTTTCTAATTTAAGTTAAAGAGGAATTAAAGGTAAGTGAAGGTAAGTGCAGATATACAGCATAAGTAATATGCTTAAAATCTAGGAAAAACAAACAATTCAGTAATAAAAATTTGGGAAAATAACAATAGCTACCATTATAGCTCTTCTTAACTAATATTTTAAAAAATGCTCTCTTACAAAATTTATTTTTACCATGCATTTAAAGGTTTTATTTAATGATTATGCAAATGTTATTTTTCTGTTTTATTATCCTTTACCGTAATTTAGCCCGCATCTGTTATAACCATTGGGTTTATTATCTCATATCAAGATTGACATTTACTGGTGATAAGTCAAATGTTTACCTTTGAAATTCCATGTCTGTGGAAGCACAGCTGTCTACTTGAGATATTTGGCAACCCAACATATCTTAGTCATGTTTCTTTCCAATTCTACCTCACTTTTTCTGTTGCCTGTTTATTCTGTTGTCCATTTATTCCCTTTTCTAAATAGTCCTTCTGTGATGCTTAAGGGTCTTAACTGTTAACATTGCTTATGATTTCCATGCTTTGGAAATTGCTTTCTCCCCTGTTTTCTACAGTATGAAACTAACTTACAAACAGCGGTTGTCTTCACTTTTGCTTTGCCCTAGGCCTTCAACAAAATAAAACCCATTCATGGATGATACCACTTTTATGGATTTTTAGGATCAGTCACCTGGAATGTCATTCACCTTATGATGGGATTGTAGTTTTGAGGTAGTTAGTATTACAGTTGTTGGTTAAGCACAATTTATGCCCTTAGATTTCCATTGAAACTAAGATATTCTGGTGTGTATCTGAGAAAGGGAGCACATTTTATAGCAATATGAGCGTGAACTTTGTTTTGTGATGAATAAGGAGATGCTGACAGATATCAGGAGAGGGTTACTTTCTACCTAATATAGGACACATATTTTTATTCCTACATTTTTCTTCCCATATTATCCCTACTTCCATCCCTTAGACTTTGAGAGCAAAAAGTGACTCAGGTCACCGGAGTGGAGACTGAGGATCCTGAGCCTCTTTTTTGGGGGAGGTTGGTGAAAAACTGTGTGGTACAGGCATACCTTGGAGATATTGTGAGTTTGGTTCCAGACCACCATAATAAAGTGAATATTGCAATAAAGTGAGCCACGTGAATATTTTGGTTTCCCAGTGTATATAAAAGTTATGTTTGCACTGTACTGTAGTCTATTAAGTGCAAAAGCATTGTCTAAAAAAAGCAACGTACATACTTTAATTTAAAAATACTTTTTTGCTAAAAAATTTTAACCATCATCTGAGCCTTCAGTGAGTCATAGTAGTAACATCAAAGATCACTGATCACAGATGACCATAACAAATATAATAATAATGAAAAAGCTTGAAATATTGTGAGAATTACCAAAATGTGCCAGAGAGACAGGAAGTGAGCAAATGTTGTTGGAAAAATGGTGCCAATAGACTTGCTCAGTGCAAGGTTGCCACACACCTTTAGTTTGTAAAAAATGCAGTATCTGCAAAGTGCAATAAAGTGAAGCACAATTAAATGAAGTATGCCTGTGTTTGGAAAAATATGAATCTTTTGATTAGATTCCTTGATCCAATTGGCTCCTTTGAGGCTCCCATTTAATTTTCTCTCTTGAAAACCAGTAGCATACTTTACTTTGATTGCTTTCAGCCATCGCTTATGATTTTTCCCTAGGCGTGTGATTGCAGTATAAAATTTCTTCCTTACCTTTCTGTGCTTTTAAAAATAGGAGTATAGACATTTTGAAGTATTGTAGGGAGTTTCAGTTTGGAATATTGTACCAAAGTCTCCATGTCTCTTTCCTCATATTTCTCCCTTTCAAAAAAGTTAGAATTATATACTGAGAAAATGTTAGATATGTTTTTGCAAAAACCACCAGTTTAAGCATTTCATCACAGGGACTGTGTCAGGGCAGGGCAATGATAGTGAGGTAGGAGATTGGCTCTTGGAGAAAGGCTCTAATGTACTAAGAAATTTCATTTTGACTCTTTGATTAAGATGACTAGCATTGTGTCTTAAGAGAAAATAGTCTTAACAAAAATGCTACTTTATGAATTTTAAGTATTTGACACATTTAACTTTTCATTTTCAAAATAGAATAGATTTTAATTTTGATTAAATAAAAAATAAGCTTGTGGTAATTCAGTTTTATATTTGAAATGACTTTAAACTTTTATTATAGAACCTTTTAAATATATAAACATAATAATATAAAGAAGCTTTATGGATCATTGGCTTCAGCAGTTATAAACCTGTGGTCAATCTTTTTTCATATACTATTGCCCATTCCCATACCTGCTCCCCGTATCCCAGGCATTATATTACTTTAAAAGTTAAGCATAAGTATTTGAAAATAAATGAAATCATAAGCTATTGCAGTTCCACTATGCTTGTAAAGTTCATTAGTTTCTTTTCTTACTTAAAGATACATTATTATTTCCATTAGTGAAATATATGAATGCTATACTTCATTGATTGTATATCCTAAGAAATTAGTCCTTTGTATTTTGTATATTGCCATTACAGGAATACAAAAAAAAAGTTAAATTCTGGTAAATAAGTGTGTTCTATGTGTTTATTTGCAAGTAGTTACTTTCTTATGTTGGTATTAGCATAATTGCCTTCTTTTGCAATGGATCGCTACTTCAAAAGACAAAGAAAGCTAATATAATATATTTTTCTAAGTTAAAGTCTTGATATCATTCCAGTGATTTTTCAATTATAATTCATTTGATAAAATAAATATTATTTTCTATAATAAAAATATATTTCATGTACTTTTATGGTCCTTACGTATCAAAAATGCAAGTATTTTGGTTCTAATTGATGAAAGAACTAATTAACTTTGTTCATGGTGCAGACATACTGAAAGGCTTCAATATAGTTAAAATGTCTTTTTCCGTATTTGCTCGCCTTTATGAAAACTGTGATTCATTCAGAGTACTTGACATTTGAATATGCGCCATGATATCTCTTTGATACTTTCTAATTCTCAGCTTTGTTCCCTAATGGATCTTTTAATCTAGTGTCTGGGTAGCATAATGTCATTGGAATAAAATGTCAGTTATTCCACAAATGTATTATTATTTTTCTTTGTAATTGGATCATAACTTTTATTATGTCTTAGGTATGTTTTTAATTATTCATTCATTACATATTTGATTCTGGAAGATAATTTCACCTAACCCTATCACATGACTTATTTTGGGTACAGATATTAAATAACAATATGGCAAATATGTTAAGGCTATATCTACGTAGTTTATTTTTAACAAAAATTTTGAATGTAATATTTATTATAATTGCTCAATACTGGATTCTTTAGCTTATCTATTATAGATAAGGTTGTTTTTGCCTTAATTATATTTCTAGGAAAGATGTTCATGATACAAGAAATCCATTGTGAAGTTATCCTGGCAGTCTTGTTTCTGTGGGTTATCTCATTTCTTCTTGGATTTTTTATTTTGTAAGATTGTTGCCAAAAAATTACTTCTTTTCATTCTTCTTTTTCATTTACCTATATTAGTTAAAGTCAAACTGCTGTTGGCGATTTTTGTGCTGAATAATTTTTTATACACTCATTGTGGGATTTTACTTCTATGTTACAAATGTATTACTAGTTAAAAAAAAATAAGTGTTTTACTTCTTTCATTAGCAAGATTATTTTTGTGTGATAAGAAATTCCTCCTTTCACACTTCTCTGTTTTCATACAGGTCCTCATGCTGACACCGCCAGTGGATGCCAGAATTTGCAGTGTGGTTTTCGAGCCTGCTGCCGCTCTGGCGAATGACCCTTGACTTCTGACCTTTGTCTACTTCATTTAGCTGAGCAGGCTTCCTTTCATGCACTTTACTTATAGCACATTTCTTGTGTTAATCATCCCTTTTTGAGTGTGACTTGTTTTGGCCCCATTTCTTACAGCCTCGGAAATCTTAATTTACCAGTGAATTGTACAGTGTTGTTTCTCTTGCAAATCCTATTTTTGTTTTAGAAAGGGATTAGGTCTTTTTCATAGGGTGAGAACAATTTTATCAGATTTCTTTTAAACTAAATATTTTGAAAAAAATGTCACTAATGCCATGCCATTTAAAGTATTTTTTAGATTATTTTGAGTTTTGAAGTCAATGGGTTATTGGTTCTCTTCATAGATAAACACTGTACCAAGTCTTGCAGATCTTTTCAGACATACATTTTTGAAGTTTTATTTTCAGAGACTGCACAGTTTGGAAACCAGTCTCCTTTCCATAATGTTTCCTTTATTTGAACAATTCTCAGAGGGCCAATTCAAACATATCCACATATAAGATTCTTTAAGATTATAAAATAAATTGGCTTCTTGGTGTTAGCTCAGGGAGCTGGCACAGCACCAGTGTCTTTGTATTCGCTTTCTTCAAAGACCCCTGGTTCCCACCACTGTCCGTAAATTGTCACATTTGGGGGAGGGGTTTTTAAAAGTTCCACAGTCATTTGAAGAAATGTATAAATAAAATCTACTTTGAGGACTTTACCAAGTAATTTCTTTTGTGTTTTGATTTTGTTGTAAATCTCAATCCAGGGTTACTTTACTGTGAAATGGGACTAAATAGGTCTTTTGAACTCCCATGAAATCATGACTCTGACAAATGAATAGTTTTAGACAGATACCTGATTTTATTGAGCTGAATTGTCTTTTTGAAATTTATTGTGCAGTCGTCAGAATTTGAATTTGTAAGCTTATCTTCATTGCTGTTTGAAATAATAATTGGAATGGAGACCTGTTATTCAGAAAGGCACATATTGAGTCAATTTTATGTCATGCTATGTATAATTTATGTCACAAAGAAGAGAATAGTCAGCAGCATCACCTATTTTTATAAATATCTGTAAGGCTGTGGAAGAGGAGGTAATCTTGCAATTATGTTCTTTGTGGTCCCAGGTATTTTTTGTTTGTTTTATTGAGGAAGAGGAAGAGCAGGAAAGATACAAACTATAGATAGACAGATTTCAGTTCAGGCTAAGAGAAAACTATTTTACACAGAGTTGTCTAAAGATGAAGGAAGAAACATTTGACGAGAAAATAAATAAGAAGTCACTCTGCTTTTAAATTTAACTAACATTTGAACTAAATACTGTGAGGGAAAATCACCTCTAAGGAAGGACATCTAATGACTCTGAAATTTCACTTTTCTCTAAGAGTTTCCTCATTTTGATTCCATTGCTATTAACATTTGTGAAATATAAGATGGAACCCCTCAAGTTTCTTGTATGGAGGATAGGGCAGCTCTGGAAGCAGACCATCTTACCCTTTAAGTTTGTGTCTCTTAGCTTAAGTCCTCATGCCTCTTGTGGCACTACTGCGCCTAGCTGCCTCCTTTAAAAGTCTGGCCTAAGCACAAAGGAAGAAACGTTCTGGATTCCCTTAGAGAACTTGAGAGGAAATCTGAGTTTAGTGAACCATTACAGGGTCAGAAGTTTTATTTTGTAGGTTGACTGTTTTGTCGTTACTGTACTTTCATTTCCTTAAATGATTAATAAAGTTCATTTGAAAAGTTGACATCAGGGACTATTTCAAGAAAACAAACTAAAATAAGTCTTCTGGAGTGACTCCCATCCAACTGCACGGTAAAATTAGTTATCTATAACCAGGTCCCAAGTCATCAAGGGAGTACTCAAGTTTATACCCATGTAATCAGAAAACAGTGTAATATTTGGGGAGTAAAATTTTTGATAATACTTAATGGAAAAAATCATGATTAAATGATATTTTGGGACTTGGCTTAAATGTTATTCTTCATAAATTAATTAATTTGAGCAGCTAATTTCCCAGGGGTTCCAGGTAATGGAGGTGCCCCCCCTTTTGCCTTGTCCTGTGCCACTTGATGTTAGAAAACCATTAAATAGGACTTGGCAGTCTTGAACCAAACTGACTTCAACATGTGAGCACATTGCATGTGGAAACTGTTTTTCTACCACCCCCACCACCCCCACCCATTTCATGGGGAGATGGCATAATCTGCATTTAATTTTTAAATATTACTGCTGTTCCATTATTAAGGATAGTTAATGCTTTAAAATTTCTTCTAAATTTATTTTTCATTGAAATATAGTTGATGTACAATATTATGTTAGTTTTAAGTGTACTGCGTAATGACCTGACAGTTGCATACATTATGAAATGATCACTGTGGTAAGTCTGGTAACCATCTCAACTTACATAAAGTTATTACTGTATTATTGACCATATTCCCTATGCTGTATATTACATCCCCATGACTTATATAACAGGACCTCTTAATCTCCTTCACCTATTTCCCCTACCCTCCTCCCTTCTTGCAACCACTGGTTTGTTTTCTGTGTCTGAGACTGTTTTTGTTTTGTTTTTTAGATTCCACATATAAGTAAAATCATGTCATATTTGTCTTTCTCTGTCTGACTTATTTCACTTAGTATCCTCTAGATCCATCCATGTTGTCTCAAGTGGCAAGATTCTTTTTTAATGGCTGAGTAATATATATACGTGTGTGTGTGTGTGTGTGTGTGTGTGTGTGTATATATATATATATGTATGTATCGTCTTTATCCATTTATCTTTCCATGGACTCTCAGGTTGCTTCCACCTTGTGGCTATTATAAATAATGCAAAAAATTATAACATTATTAAATTATGTATAATTATATTATACAATCAATATAATAACAATTATATAATTAATAGATTATAAATATAAACAAGTATGCTAATTTTATAATTATAAAATTAATAGTAATTATATTTATATTAAAATTTTATTTATAATAATATAAATAATGCAGCAGTGAATACTGGAGTGCATATAACTTTTTGAATTAGTGTTTTTGTTTTCTTTGGATAAATACTCAGAAGTGAAATTGCTGACATTTCTATTTTTAATTTTTTGAGAATTCTCCATACTGTTCTCCATAGGGGTGCACCAATTTGCAGTCCCACCAGTAGTGCATGAGGGTTCACTTTTCTCCACATCTTTACCAACACTTGTTATTTGTTGTCTTTTTGTTGGCAGCCATTCTGACAGGTGTGAGGTGGTATCTCATTGTGGTTTTGATTTGCATTTCCCTGGTACTTAATGATGTTGAGCATATTTTTATGTGTCTGTTGGCCATCGGTATGTCTTCTTTGGAAAAATGTCTATTCAGGTCTGCTGCCCATTTTTTAACCTGGTGGTTTGTTTTTTTTGATGTCAAGTTGTATGAGTTCTTTGTATATTTTGGATATTAACCCTTTGTCAGATATATCATTTGCAAGTATCTTCTCCCATTCAGTAGGCTGCCTTTTTGTTTTGTTGAGAGTTCTTTTTGTTTTTTTGCATGCAAAAGCTCTTTAGTTTGATGTAGCCCCATTTGCTTATTTTTGCTTTTATTGCCCTTGCCCTGAGGAGACATATCCAAGCTATTGGTAAGACCAGTGTCAAAGAGCATACTGCCTGTGTTTTCTTCTGGGAGTTTTATGGTTTCGGGTCCTTACATTTAAGTCTTTAATCCATTTTAAGTTTATTTTTGTATTTGTTGTGAGAAAGTAGTCCAGTTTGATTCTTTTTTAATGTAGCTCTCCAGTTTTCCCAATACTGTTTATTGAAGAGGATGTCTTTTTCCCATTTATATTCTTGCGTCCTTTGTCATAGATTAATTGATCATATAAGTGTGGATTTACTTCTGGATTCTATTCTGTTCCATTGATCTCTGTGTGTTTTTTATGCCAGCACCATACTGTTTTGATTACTGTAGCTTTGTAGTATGGTTTGAAGTCAGGAAGCCTGATACATCCAGCTTTGTTGTTCTTTCTCATGATTGTTTTGGCTGTTCAAGGTCTTTTGTGTTTCCATTCAAATTTAGGATTATTTGTTTAATTTTGTGACAAATTCTATTGGTATTTTGACAGAGAGAGATAGCATTGAATGTAGTACGGTCATTTTAACAATATTAATTCCTCCAATTCATGAGTGTGGTATATCTTTTTATTAGTGTTTTCTTTAATTTCTTTCATCAGTGTCTTATAGTTTTCCAAGCTATAACCTTAAATGGATGTTGAATTTTGTCAAAAACATTTTCTGCATCTCTTGAGGTGATCATATGATTTTTATTATTGAGTTTCTTAAGGTTATCACGTTCATTGATTTGCACATATTGAATCATCCTTGCATCCCTAGGATGAATTCCACTTGATCATGGTGTATGATTCTTTTAACATATTGTTGTATTTGGTTTGCTAATACTTTCTTGAGGATTTTTGCATCTATGTTCATAAGTGACATTGGCTTGTCATTTTCTTTTGCATGTGTTGTCTTTGGTTTGGATATCAGGGTGATGCTGTCCTTGTAGAATGAGTTTGGAAACATTTTTCTCCTCTGCAGTGTTTTGGAATAGGTTGAGAAGGATGGATGTTAACTCCTCTTTAAATTTTTGGTGGAATTCACCAGTGAAGCCATCTGGTCCTGGACTTCTGTTTGCTGGGAGTTTTTTTGATTACTGATTCAATTTCATTACTGGTAATTGGTCTGTTCATATTTTCTGTTTCTTCCTAATTTAGTCATGGGAGATTGTACATTTCTAGGAATTTATTCTATTTCTTCTCGGTTGTCAATTTTATTGGCATATAATTGTTCTCAGTATAATCTTCTACAATTCTTTGTGTTCCTGTGGTGTTAGCTATAATTTCTCTTCTTTCATTTTTTATTTTATTTGGACTCTCTTTTTATGTTGATGAGTCTGGCTAAAGGTTTATCAATTTTGTTTATCTTTCAAAGAACCAACTCAGTTTCATTGATCTTTTCTTTTGTTTTTTAGTCTCTCATTATTTTCCTCTGATCTTTATTATTTCTTCCTTTCTGCTAACTTTGGGTTTTGTGTGTTCTTCTTCTAGTTCCTTTGGATATAAGATTAAATTTTTATTTGAGATTTTTCTTGTTTCCTGAGGTGTGGGCTTGTATTGCTATAAACTTGCCTCTTAGAACTGCTTTTGCTGAGTTCCATAGACACTGGATCATTGTATTTCCATTTTCATTTGTCTCCAGGTATTTTTTTAATTTCTTTTTTGATTTCTTCAGTGATCCATTGGATGTTTAGTAGCATATTGTTTAGCCTCCATGTGCTTGTGTGTGGGTTGTTTTGGTTTTTTTTTTTTTTTAGGTAGTTGATTTTTAGTCTTACAGCATTGTAGTTGGAAAAGATTCTTGATATGATTTCAGTCTTCTTAAATTTACTGAAACTTGTTTTGTGGCCTAGCACGTGATCTATCCTGGAGAATGTTCCATGTGCACTTGAAAAGAAGGTGTGTCGTGCTGCATTCGGATAGTATGTTCTCTATATATTTAAAATACATCTAGTGTAATATATTATTTAAGGCCAGTGTTTCCTTATTGCTTTTCTGTCTGGATAATCTGTTCATTGATGTGAGTGGGGTGTTAAAGGTTCCTTCTATTACTGTGTTACTGTCAGTTTCTCCCTTTATGTTTGTTAATATTTGCTTCACCTTGTTAGGTGCTCCTTTGTTGGGTGCATATATATTTATAGCTGTTATGTCTTCTTGTTGGATTGACCCCTTTTATCATTGGGTAATATCCTTCTTTGTTTCTTGTTATAGTCTTTGTTTT
Source organism: Globicephala melas (assembly GCF_963455315.2). NCBI lineage: Eukaryota > Metazoa > Chordata > Mammalia > Artiodactyla > Delphinidae > Globicephala > Globicephala melas. The sequence goes on along the minus strand of NC_083318.1, from coordinate 42,812,511 downwards.
AAAGTCTGTTTTGTCTGATATAAGTGTTGCTACCCTGTCTTTTCATTTCCATTCACATGGAGTACCTTTTTATGTCCACTCACTTTCAGTCTGTGTGTGTATTTAGGTCTGAAATAAGTCTCTTACAGGCAGCATATATATGGTTACTTTTTTGTTTATTTTAAAAAATCTGTTCAGCCACTCTAAGTCTTTTGACTGGAGTATTTGGTTTATTTACATTTAAAGTAATTGTTTGATAATTGTAATTATCAAACAATTGTTGATATTGTTGATAGGTAATGTACTTTTTGCCATTTTGTGAATTGTTTTCTGGTTGTTTTGGTAGTTTTGTTCCTTTTTTTCTTTTGTCTTCTTCCCTTGTGACTTCATGACTATCTTTAGTGTTATGTTTGAATTCCTTTCTCTTATTGTGTGTATTGATTATAGGTTTTTGGTTTTAGGTTACCATGAGGTAGGTAGGAAGATACATAGATAGGTATATGTGATTGTTTAATGTTGATCTTTTTTAGTTTGAGTTCATTCTCACAACCCTGCATTTTTCCCTCCCTCTCCACATTTAATGTTTTGATATCATATTTTACATCTTTTTGTTTTGTGTGTTTTTTGACTACTTATTTTGGATATAGATAATTTTACTACTTTTGTTTTTTAATTTTACTACTAGCTTTATAAGTGGTTGATATACTACCTTACGGGTTGTTTGCTTTTATTGATGAGGCTTTTGCTTTTTAAATTTTCATATTTCTAGTTGTGGCCTTTTTTCTTCCCACTTAGGGAAGTCCTTTTTTTTTTTTTTTTTTTTTTTTTTGCTGTATGCGGGCCTCTCACTGTTGTGGCCTCTCCCATTGCGGAGCACAGGCTCCGGACGTGCAGGCTCAGTGGCCATGGCTCACGGGCCCAGCCGCTCCGCGGCATGTGGGATCCTCCCAGACCAGGGCACGAACCCGTGTCCCCTGCATTGGCAGGCGGAATCCCAACCACTGCGCCACCAGGGAAGCCCAGGGAAGTCCTTTTAACATTTCTTTTTTTTTTTTTTTTACCATCTTTATTGGAGTATAATTGCTTTACAATGGTGTGTTAGTTTCTGCTTTATAACAAAGTGAATCACTTATACATATGTTCCCATATCTCGTCCCTCTTGTGTCTCCCTCCCTCCCAACCTCCCTATCCCACCCCTCCAGGTGGTCACAAAGCACCGAGCTGATCTCCCTGTGCTATGCGGCTGCTTCCCACTAGCTATCTACCTTACGTTTGGTAGTATATATATATCCATGCCTCTCTCTCGCTTTGTCACACCTTACCCTTCCCCCTCCCCATATCCTCAAGTCCATTCTCTAGTAGGTCTAGTAGGACACAGTATTTATTCCTGTCTTACCCCTAGGTTCTTCATGACAGTTTTTTTTTTTCTTAAATTCCATATATATGTGTTAGCATATGGTATTTGTCTCTCTCCTTCTGACTTACTTCACTCTGTATGACAGACTCTAGGTCTATCCACCTCATTACAAATAGCTCAATTTTGTTTCTTTTTATGGCTGAGTAATATTCCATTGTATATATGTGCCACATCTTCTTTATCCATTCATTTGATGATGGACACTTAGGTTGTTTCCATCTCCTGGCTATTGTAAATAGAGCTGCAATGAACATTTTGGTACATGACTCTTTTTGAATTACGGTTTTCTCAGGGTATATGCCCAGTAGTGGGATTGCTGGGTCATATGGTAGTTCTATTTTTAGTTTTTTAAGGAACCTCCATACTGTTCTCCACAGTGGCTGTATCAATTTACATTCCCACCAACAGTGCAAGAGGGTTCCCTTTTCTACACACCCTCTCCAGCATTTATTGTTTCTAAATTTTTTGATGATGGCCATTCTGACTGGTGTGAGATGATATCATTGTAGTTTGATTTGCATTTCTCTAATGATTAGTGATGTTGAGCATTCTTTCATATGTTTGTTGGCAGTCTGTATATCTTCTTTGGAGAAATGTCTATTTAGGTCTTCTGCCCATTTTTGGATTGGGTTGTTTGTTTTTTTGTTATTAAGCTGCATGAGCTGCTTATAAATTTTGGAGATTAATCCTTTGTCAGTTGCTTCATTTGCAAATATTTTCTCTCATTCTGAGGGTTGTCTTTTTGTCTTGTTTAGGGTTTCCTTTGCTGTGCAAAAGCTTTGAAGTTTCATTAGGTCCCATTTGTTTATTTTTGTTTTTATTTCCATTTTTCTAGGAGGTGGGTCAAAAAGGATCTTGCTGTGATTTATGTCATAGAGTATCCTGCCTGTGTTTTCCTCTAAGCGTTTGATAGTTTCTGGCCTTACATTTAGGTCTTTAATCCATTTTGAGCTTATTTTTGTGTATGGTGCTAGGGAGTGGTCTAATCTCTTCCTTTTACATGTACCTGTCCAGTTTTCCCAGCACCATTTACTGAAGAGGCTGTCCTTTCTCCACTGTACATTCCTGCCTCCTTTATCAAAGATAAGGTGACCATATGTGCGTGGGTTTATCTCTGGGCTTTCTATCCTGTTCCATTGATCTTTCTGTTTTTGTGCCAGTACCATAATGTCTTGATTACTGTAGCTTTGTAGTATAGTCTGAAGTCAGGGAGCCTGATTCCTCCAGCTCCTTTTTTTGTTCTCAAGATTGCTTTGGCTATTCAGGGTCTTTTGTGTTTCCATACAAGTTGTGAAATTTTTTGTTCTAGTTCTGTGAAAAATGCCAGTGGTAATTTGATAGGGATTGCATTGAATCTGTAGATTGCTTTGGGTAGTAGAGTCATTTTCACAATGTTGATTCTTCCAATCCAAGAACATGGTATATCTCTCCATCTATTTGTATCATCTTTAATTTCTTTCATCAGTGTCTTATAATTTTCTGCATATAGGTCTTTTTTCTCCTTAGGTAGGTTTATTCCTAGATATTTATTCTTTTTGTTGCAGTGGTAAATGGGAGTGTTTTCTTGATTTCACTTTCAGATTTTTCATTATTAGTGTATAGGAATGCCAGAGATTTCTGTGCATTAATTTTGTATCCTGCTACTTTACCAAATTCATTGATTAGCTCTAGTAGTTTTCTGGTAGCATCTTTAGGATTCTCTATGTATAGTATCATGTCATCTGCAGACAGTGACAGCTTTACTTCTTCTTTTCCGATTTGGATTCCTTTTATTTCCTTTTCTTCTCTGATTGCTGTGGCTAAAACTTCCAAAACTATGTTGAATAAGAGTGGTGAGAGTGGGCAACCTTGTCTTGTTCCTGATCTTAGTGGAAATGGTTTCAGTTTTTCACCATTGAGGACGATGTTGGCTGTGGGTTTGTCATATATGGCCTTTATTATTTTGAGGAAAGTTCCCTCTATGCGTACTTTCTGCAGGGTTTTTATCATAAATGGGTGTTGACTTTTGTCGAAAGCTTCCTTTGCATCTATTGAGATGATCATATGGTTTTTCTCCTTCAATTTGTTAATATGGTGTTTCACGTTGATTGATTTGCGTATATTGAAGAATCCTTGCATTCCGGGATTAAACCCCACTTGATCATGGTGTATGATCCGTTTAATGTGCTGTTGGATTCTGTTTGCTAGTATTTTGTTGAGGATTTTGCATCTATATTCATCAGTGATGTTGGCCTGTAGTTTTCTTTCTTTGTGGCATCTTTGTCTGGTTTTGGTATCAGGGTGATAATGGCCTCGTAGAATGAGTTGGGGAGTGTTCCTCCCTCTGCTATATTTGGAAGAGTTTGAGAAGGATAGGTGTTTGCTTGTCTCTAAATGTTTGATAGAACTCGCCTGTGAAGCCATCTGGTCCTGGACTTTTTTTGTTGGAAGATTTTTAATCACAGTTTCAATTTCAGTGCTTGTGATTCGTCTGTTCATATTTTCTATTTCTTCCTGATTCAGTCTTGGCAGGTTGTGCATTTCTAAGAATTTGTCCATTTCTTCCAGGTTGTCCATTTTATTGGCATATAGTTGCTTGTAGTAATCTCTCATGATCTTTTGTATTTCTGCAGTGTCAGTTGTTACTTCTCCTTTTTCATTTCTAATTCTATTGGTTTGAGTCTTCTCCCTTTTTTTCTTGATGAGTCTGGCTAATGGTTTACCAATTTTGTTTATCTTCTCAAAGAACCAGCTTTTAGTTTTATAGATCTTTGCTATCATTTCCTTCATTTCTTTTTCATTTATTTCTGATCTGATTTTTATGATTTCTTTCCTTCTGCTAACTTTGGGGTTTTTTTGTTCTTCTTTCTCTAATTGCTTTAGGTGCAAGGTTAGGTTGTTTATTCGAGATGTTTCCTGTTTCTTAAGGTAGGATTGTATTGCTATAAACTTCCCTCTTAGAACTGCTTTTGCTGCATCCCATAGATTTTGGGTCGTTGTGTCTCCATTGTCATTTGTTTCTAGGTATTTTTTAATTTCCTCTTTGATTTCTTCAGTTATCACTTCGTTATTAAGTAGTGTATTGATTAGCCTCCATGTGTTTGTATTTTTTACAGATCTTTTCCTGTAATTGATATCTAGTCTCATAGTGTTGTGGTCGGAAAAGATACTTGATACAATTTCAATTTTCTTAAATTTACCAAGGCTTGATTTGTGACCCAAGATAAGATCTATCCTGGAGAATTTTCCATGAGCACATGAGAAAAATGTGTATTCTGTTGTTTTTCATGGAATGTCCTATAAATATCAGTTATTAAGTCCATCTTGTTGAATGTATCATTTAAAGCTTGTGTTTCCTTATTTATTTTCATTTTGGATGATCTGTCGATTGGTGAAAGTGGGGTGTTAAAGTCTCCTACTATGAATGTGTTACTGTCGATTTCCCCTTTTATGGCTGTTAGCATTTGCCTTATGTATTGCGGTACTCCTATGTTGGGTGCATAAGTATTTGCAATTTTTATATCTTCTTCTTGGATTGATCCCTTGATCAATATGTAGTGTCCTTCTTTGTCTCTTCTAATAGTCTTTATTTTAAAGTCTATTTTGTCTGATATGAGCATTGCTACTCCAGCTTTCTTTTGGTTTCCATTTGCATGAAATATCTTTTTCATCCCCTTACTTTCAGTCTGTATGTATCTCTAGGTCTTAAGTGGGTCTCTTGTAGACAGCAAATATATGGGTCTTGTTTTTGTATCCATTCAGCCAATCTGTGTCTTTTGGTGGGAGCATTTAGTCCATTTACATTTAAGGTAATTATTGATATGTATATTCCTATTCCCATTTTCTTAATTGTTTGGGGTTCGTTATTGTAGGTCTTTTCCTTCTCTTGTGTTTCTTGCCTAGAGAAATTCCTTTAGCAGTTGTTGTAGAGCTGGTTTGGTGGTGCTGAACTCTCTCAGCTTTTGTTTGTCTGTAACCGTTTTAATTTCTCCATCAAATCTGAATGACATCCTTGCTGGATAGAGTAATCTTAGTTTCAGGTTTTTCTCCTTCATCACTTTAAATATGTCCTGCCAGTCCCTTCTGGCTTGCAGAGTTTCTGCTGAAAGATCAGCTGTTAACCTTACGGGGATTCCGTTGTGTGTTATTTGTTTTTTTTCCCTTGCTGCTTTTAATATGTTTTCTTTGTATTTAATTTTTGACAGTTTGATTAATATGTGTCTTGGGGTATTTCTCCTTGGATTTATCCTGTATGGGACTCTCTGTGCTTCCTGGACTTGATTAACTATTTCTTTTCCCATATTAGGGAAGTTTTCAACTATAATCTCTTCAAATATTTTCTCAGTCCCTTTCTTTTTCTCTTCTTCTTCTGGAACCCCTATAATTCGAATGTTGGTGTGTTTAATGTTGTCCCAGAGGTCTCTGAAACTGTCCTCAGTTCTTTTCATTCTTTTTTCTTTATTCTGCTCTGCAGTAGTTATTTCCACTATTTTATCTTCCAGGTCACTTATCCGTTCTTCTGCCTCAGTTATTCTGCTATTGATCCCATCTAGAGTATTTTTCATTTTATTTATTGTGTTGTTCATCATTGTTTGTTTCATCTTTAGTTCTTCTAGGTCCTTGTTAAATGTTTCTTGCGTTTTGTCTATTCTATTTCCAAGATTTTGGATCATCTTTACTGTCATTATTCTGAATTCTTTTTCAGGTAGACTGCCTATTTCCTCTTCATTTGTTAGGTCTGGTGGGTTTTTATCTTGTTCCTTCATCTGCTGTGTGTTTTTCTGTCTTCTCATTTTGCTTATCTTACTGTGTGTGGGGTCTCCTTTTTGCAGGCTGCAGGTTCTTCCCATTGTTTTTGGTGTCTCTCCCCAGTGGCTAAGGTTGGTTTCAGTGAGTTCTGTAGGCTTCCTGGTGGAGGGGACTAGTGCCTGTGTTCAGGTGGATGAGGCTGGATCTTGTCTTTCTGGTGGGCAGGTCCACGTCTGGTGGTGTGTTTTGGGGTGTCTGTGGACCTATTATAATTTTAGGCAGCCTCTCTGCTAATGGGTGGGGTTGTGTTCCTGTCTTGCTAGTTGTTTGGCATAGGATGTCCAGCACTGTAGCTTGCTGGTCGTTGAGTGAAGCTGGGTGCTGGTGTTGAGATGGAGATCTCTGGGAGATTTTCACTGTTTGATATTATGTGGAGCTGGGCGGTCTCTTGTGGACCAGTGTCCTGAAGTTGGCTCTCTCACCTCAGAGGCACAGCACTGACTCCTGGCTGCAGCACCAAGAGCCTTTCATCCACACGGCTCAGAATAAGAGGGAGAAAAAGTAGAAAGAATTAGTAGAAGTAGAAAGAAAGAAAGAAAGGACGGAGGGAGGGAGGAAGGAAGGAAGGATGGAAGGAAGGAAAAAAAGAAGATAAAGTAAAATAAAATAAGATAAAATATAATAAAGTTATTAAAATAAAAAAGTGATTATTAAGAGGAAAAAAAACGAATGGATAGAACCCTAGGACAAATGGTGGAAGCAAAGCTATACAGACAAAATCTCACACAGAAGCATACACATACACTCAGAAAGAGGAAAAGGGGAAAAAATCATAAATCTTGCTCTCAAAGTCCACTACCTCAATTTGGGATGATTCGTTGTCTAAAGGGGGGAAGGAAGGAAAGAAAGAACGAAGATAAAATAAAGTGATTAAAAAGTAATTATTAAGAAAAATAATTTTAAAGCAACAACAACAACAAAAAAAAACGGACGGATAGAACCCTAGGACAAATGGTGGAAACAAAGCTATACAGACAAAATCCCACACAGAAGCATATACATACACACAAAAAGAGGAAAAGGGGAAAAAATCATAAATCTTGCTCTCAAAGTCCACCTCCTCAATTTGGGATGACTGGTTGTCTATTCATGTATTCCACAGATGCAGGGTACATCAAGTTGGTTGTGGAGCTTTAATCCGCTGCTTCTGAGCCTGCTGGGAGAGATTTCCCTTTCTCTTCTTTGTTCTCACAGCTCCCAGGGGCTCAGCTTTGGATTTGGCCTGCCTCTGCGTGTAGGTCGCCGGAGGGCGTCTGTTTTTCCGCTCAGACAGGACGGGGTTAAAGGAGCCGCTGATTCGGGGGCTCTGGCGCACTCAGGCCAGCGGGGAGGGCGGGGCATGGGGTGCGGGGCGTGTCTGCGGCAGCAGAGGCCGGCGTGAGGCTGCACCAGCCTGAGGCGCAACGTGCGTTCTCCCAGGGAAGTTGTTCCTGGATCCCGGGACCCTGGGAGTGGCGGGCTGCACAGGCTCCCCGGAAGGGGGTGTGTGGATAGTGACCTGTGCTCGCACACAGGCTTCTTGGTGGCGGCAGCAGCAGTCTTACCGTCTCATGCCCGTCTCTGGGGTCCGCGCTGTTAGCCGCGGCTCGCGCCCGTTTCTGGAGCTCCTTTAAGCAGCGCTCTTAATCCCCTCTCCTCACGCACCAGGAAACAAAGAGGTAAGAAAAAGTCTCTTGCCTCTTCGACAGGTCCAGACTTTTCCCCGGACTCCCTCCCGCCTAGCAGCGGTGCACTAACGCCCTGCAGGCTGTGTTTACGCCGCCAACCTCAGTTCTCTCCTGGCGCTCCGACCGAAGCCCGAGCCTCAGCTCGCAGCCCCGCCCGCCCGAGCGGGTGAGCAGATAAGCCTCTCAGGCTGGTGAGTGCCGGTCAGCACCAATCCTCTGTGCGGGAATCTCTCCGCTTTGCCCTCCGCACCCATTGCTGTGCTCTCCTCCACGGCTTTGAAGCTTTCCCCCTAAGCCACCCGCAGTCTCCGCCTGCGAAGGGGCTCCCTAGTGTGTGGAAACTTTTCCTCCTTCATGGCTCCCTCCCACTGGTGCAGGTCCCGTCCCTAACCTTTTGTCTCTGTTTATTCTTTTTTCTGTTGCCCTACCCAGGTACCTGGGGGTTTTCTTGCCTTTAGGGAGGTCTGAGGTCTTCTGCCAGCGTTCAGTAGGTGCTCTGCAGGAGTAGCTCCACGTGTAGATGTATTTCTGGTGTATCTGTGGGGAGGAAGGCGATCTCCGCGTCCTACTCCTCCGGCATCTTCCCGGAAGCCTCCTAACATTTCTTGTAAAGTTGTTTTAGTGGTACTGAAGTCTTCTAGTTTTTGCTTATCTGTAAAGCTCTTTATCTCTCCCTCAAATCTGAAGGATAGTCTTGCCAGATAGAATATTCTTGGTTTAAAGTTTTTTTTTTTCCATCAGTTCTCTCCCTTCTGACCTACAGGGTTTCTGCTGAAAAGTCAGCTCATAGTCTTATGGGAGGTCCCTTGTATGTATCTAGCTGTTTTTCTCTTGCTGCTTTTAATATTCTCTCTATCTTTAATTTTTTGCCGTTTTAATTATAATGTGTCTTGGTGTGGACCTCTTTGAGTTCATATTCTTTGAGACTCGCTGTTTCCTGGAACTGAATGTCTGTTTCTTTTCCCAGGTTAGTGAAGCTTTTAGCTATTATTTCTTCAAATAAGTTCTCTGCCCCTTTCTCTTCTCCTTCTGGAACCCCTATAATGTGAATGTTAGTGCACTTGACGTTGTCTCAGAGGTTCTTAAACTTTCTCATTTTTTAAAATTCTTTTTCTTTTCAGGTTTGGTATTTCCACTACTCTGTCTTCCAGTTCACTGACTGTTCCTCTGTATTTAATCTGATGATTCCTTCTAGTGTATTTTTTATTTTTATTGTATTCTTCACCTCTGTTTATTTTTCTCTACAGTTTCTAACTGTTAAACTTCTCACTGTGTTCATCTATTCTCCTGAGTTTGTTGAGCATCTTATGATCATTATCTTGAATTCTTTATGGGTTAGATTGCTTATTTCCACTTTGGTTTGTTCTTCTGGGGTTTTGTCTTTTTTCTTCATTTGGAACATATTCCTCTGTCTCTTCATTTTGCCTAATTCTCTGTTTATTTCTATGTAACTAGTAGGTCACTTAGCTTTTATGATCTTGGAGAAGTGGCCTTCTGTCAGAGACATTTAATGGGGCCCAGCAGCACCCTCCCCTCTGCTCACTAGTGCTATATGTTCTGGGGGTGTCCTCTTTGTGGGCTGTGTGGGCCCTTCTGTTGTGGTGGGGCTGACTACTTTGGGTGTGTGGTAGGTGGGGCTGGCCCCTGGCTCAGTTGGCTGCTGGGCCTTGCCTTGTGTGGTGGCTGCTGGCTCACTGGTTGTTGTGGCTGAGTCTACGATGGCAAGCTGCATGTTCCAGGGGGTCCTGGCGCTGGTGCTGGCTTCAGGGGCTGGGGGTACCTGGTGGTGGTGGTGGTCCAATACCAGGTGTGCTGTTAAGCCCCCTGCACTAATAGACTAGAGAGAGTACTCCAGAATGGTGCTTACCAGCACCATTAGTGTCCTAATGGTAGAATGAGCTCCCCAAAATGGCGCCCCCAGTGTTTATGTCTGTGTGGGGAGTCCCAGTTCCCTCCTACCTCTCAGGGAATCTCTCCAGGATCAGCAAGTTTGTCTGACCGAGATGTCTTTCAGATTACTGCTTCTTCATTGGGACTTGGAGTGATGGAGATTTTGTGTGTACCCTTTAAGAGTGGAGCCCACTTGTCTCTCACATATGCAAACCCCACTGGCCTTCAAACCCAGACATTCTAGGGGCTCGTCTTACAGGTGCAGGACCCCTGGGCTGGGGAGCCCAATGTGGGGCTTGGACCCCTTGCTCCTTGGGGAGAACCTCTGTAATTGAGATTATCTTTCCGTTTGTGGGTCATCTACCCAGGGGTGTGGGTCTTGACCCTACTGTGTCTCCGACCCCCTTAGCCATCTCATTGTGGTCCTTCGTTATATCTTTAGTTGTGGAAAATCTTTCTGCCAGTTGTTCTCATAGATGGTTGCTCTGTAAATAGTTGTAATTTTCCTGAGCCTGTGACAGGAGGTGAGCTCAGTGTCTTCCTATTCCACCATCTTGGCCACACCTCTGTGGATAGTTAATGGTTAATGAAACAATATATACACTTGGTTTAAATTTATATTGAGCTTTGTGATGGATTTTATGAAATATTGAAACTGTTTTTAGAATAAGAGGCAACAAGTAAAACGCCTTGTGTTACCTGACATACATTAAGTGCCACGTACTGGATAGTGTTTTAAGTACTTTAAATACACTGACTTTTAAAATAAGTACAACAATGTGATGAAGTTGGTAATGTGATCATCCCAGTCTTATATATGGGGAAAGTTAAGTAACAGAGAGGTTAAGTAACTTGCCCATGGATTACCCAGCTAGTAAGTGGCAGAACTAGTATTTCTCCAAAGCTCATGCTCTTAACCACTCAACTATCCTGTCTCTATATTGCTATATTGGTAATGACTATTATGGGTCAGACCTTGAAGTCTCCTTTGAAGGGTTCATAGTATAAATATCAGAGGCATGTAAACACATAATCATAATTTGATAGGGAAAGGCATAAGGGAATAAAGGTAAAATTTCCTTAACTTGGTTCTTCTGTCTTTATGTTTTTTGTTTTGTTTTGCTTTTAAGTGAGACTGTATTCCAGCTACATCAGTGGTTCTCAGCTGGAGGCAGTTTATCCCATAGAAGACATTTGGCAATGACTGGAAACATTCTTGGTTGTCACAACTTGGCAGAGGGGAAGAATGCAACTGGCAGCTAGTGGGTAGGTGCCAAGGATGCTGTTAAACATCCTACAAAGACCTTCGCAACAAGTAATTACTTGGCCCAGAATGTCAATAGAGCCGCTACTGAGAAATCCTGTTTTACATATTTCTATTTTGTGTACATCTTTCCGTGTCAGTACGTACCTTTAATTCCTTTTAGTATTATCTGACTTTGGCTTCATCAGTTTGGGCTGTTGTAACAGAGTACCATAAGCTGGATGGCTTAAACAACAGCTGTGTCGGTGCTCACAGTTCTAGAGCCTGGTAAGTCTAGAATCAAGGTTTCGGCAGATCCACTGTCTAATGAAGACTCTTTTTGGCTTGTAGACAGCCATCTTCTCATTGTATCCATGCATGGCATAGAGGGGAAGTAAGCTCTCTCCTGTCTTTTCTTAAAGGGCACTAAATCCCATCTTGAGGGCTGTATCCTTATGATCTAATTAACTCCCTAATTACCTATCTCTCTTTTTTTTTAATTTTATTTTTGGTTGCACCAGGTCTTAGTTGCCGCAGGCAAACTCCCTAGTTGTGGCTTTTGGGCTCCTTAGTCGCGGCTCACCAGCTCCTTTAGTTGCAGCACGTGTGCTTCTTGGTTGCAGCCAGTGGGCTTCTTAGTTGAGGCCAGTGGGCTCCTTAGTTGCAGCTTGTGGGCTCCTTAGTTGTGGCATGCAAACTCTTAGTAGCGGCATGCATGTGGGATCTAGTTCCCTGACTAGGGATCGAACCCAACGTCCCCTGCATTAAAAGGCATATTCTTAACCACTGTGCCACCAGAGAAGTCCGTCTCTCTTTTTTTAATTGAAATATAGTTGATTTACAATATTATGTTAGTTTCAGGTACATTACAATACAGTACATTATAGGTTATTACAAGATACTGAATATAGTTCCTTGTGCTATACAGTAGGTCTTTGTTCTTCATCAGTTTTATATATAGTAGTGTATATCTGTTAATCCCATACTCCTAATTTATCCCTCCCCCACCTTACCCTTCGGTAACCATAAGTTTGGTTTCTGTGTCTGTGAGCCTGTTTCTGTTTTGTAAATAAATTCATTTGTATTAATTTTAAGATTCCACATATAGGTGATATATAATATTTGTCTTTTACTTAGTATGATAATCTCTAGGTCAATCTGTGTTGTTGCAAATGGCAATATTTCATTCTCCTTTATGGCTGAGTAATTATTCCATTGTATATGTATATACACCACATCTTCTTTATCCATTCCTCTGTTGGTGGGCACTTAGGTTGCTTCCATGTCTTGGCTATTGTAAATAATGCTGCTGTGAACATTGGTGTGCATGTATCTTTTTGAATTAAGAGTTTTCGTCTCTTCTGGGTATATGCCCAGGGGATTGAGTGGGATTGCTGGATCATATTGTAACTCTATTTTTAGTTTTTTAAGGAACCTCCCGACTGTTTTCCATAGTGGCTGTACCAATTTACAGTCCCACCAACAGTGTAGGAGGGTTCCATTTTCTCCACACCCTCTCCAGCATTTATTGGTAGACTTTTTGATGATGGCCATTCTGACCGGTGCGAGGTGATATCTCATTGTAGTTTCGATTTGCATTTCTCTAATAATTAGTGATATTGAGCATCTCGTGTGCCTGTTGGCCATCTGCATGTCTTTGGAGAAATGTCTATTTAGGTCTTCGCATTTTTTGATTGTGTTGTTTTTTTGATATTGAGTTGTATGAGCTGTTTGTATATTTTGGAAATTAAGCCCTTGTTGGTTGCACCATTTGCAGATGTTTTCTTACAGTCCATAGGTAGCCATTTTGTTTTGTTTATGGTTTCCTTTGCTGTGCAGAATCTTATAAGTTTGATTACGCCCCATTTGTTTATTATTTTATTTCTTTTGCCTTGGGCGACTGATCTAAGAAAAAACTGCTGTGATTCCTATCAGAGAATGTTTTGCCTATGTTCTCTTCCAGGAGTTTTGTGGTATTACGACTTACATTTAAGTCTTTAAGCCATTTTGAGTTTATTTTTGTGTATGGTGTGAGGGAGGGTTCTAACTTCATTGATTTACATGTGGCTGTCCAGCTTTCCCAGCATCCACTTGCTGAAGAGACTGTCTTTTCTCCATTGTATATTTTTGTCTCCTTTTTCAAAGATCAATTGACCATAGGTGTATGGGTTTATTTCTGGTCTCTCTATTCTATCTATGTGTCTTGTTTTTGTGCCAATACCATGCTGTTTTTTTTTAATAGCTATTTTTTAATTTTTTTGTGTGTTACGCGGGCCTCTCACTGTTGTGTCCTCCTCCGTGGAGGAGCACAGGCTCTGGACGCGCAGGCTCAGCGGCCATGGCTCACAGGACTAGCCTCTTCGCGGCATGTGGGATCTTCCCGGACCGGGGCACGAACCCATATCCCCTGCATCAGCAGGTGGACTCTCAACCACTGCGCCACCAGGGAAGCCCCTACCATGCTGTTTTGATTACTGTAGCTTTGTAGTATTTTCTGAAGTCTGGGAGGATTACACCTCCTGCTTTGTTCAGTTTCATCAGGATTGCTTTGGCAATTCTGGATCTTCTGTGGTTCCATATAAATTTTAGGATTATTTCTTCTAGTTCTATGAAAAATGTCATGGGTAATTTGATAGGGATCACATTAAATCCATAGATTGCTTTGGGTAGTATGGCCATTTTAACAATATTCTTCCAGTCTAAGAGCATGGGATGTCTTACTGGCAAAGAAGAAGAGCATTTTAGATAGGAGGTGAGCAGGTACAAAAGCATAGAGGAATAAAGCTCATAGGGTAAGCGGGAACTCTTGAGTTGTCACAGTTGAATTTAGGGTCAAAGTGGCAGAGACAAGGCAGACTACTAAATAAAAACTTATTTTGCATATTTTGAAAATAATGATAATTTTATTTCATTATTTGTATTTTCTTCCCTTAGATCAAGAGCACTTAAAAAATATTCTCATATCTTAATTATCATTTTTACATGATATAAAACATACAATGAAAAAATTATCTGTTGCGTATAAGGGAGGCAACATAGATCCAAACAGACAAAACATTTTTGGGATATGGGTGGATATATACAGCTAAAGCAAATTCAACATTAGGCGCATCAGTATTATGTACTCCAGTGCTATACACAGCTTCAATTAAAGGCTTCACTTCAGAGTATGGCATGTGAAGGGGAAATCCAGAGAACTGAAGGAAAGCAAAACAAAATTTTTAGTCATTAGTGAACGTGAAGTTTTCACTGTATTTTTTCCCTACGTAAGTACGTACAGTTCTTAATATTCGTAATAGGAAGTCTTCCTTTTGGATCTTAAAGTCATTTATTTAGTTTTGTTTTCCTGTCCAGCTATATATTAGCAATATAGAAAATGGAGAGAGGCTAAATGTCGATTTTTGTTTTAGTTGCTAACATACTGACCTGGTGTTTAAGACACCTGTTAGTCACCCAGCCACTCTCCACTGTTTCCTTCTTTCTTCCTAATAGCCCCAAGTTTGCATAGAAACCCGTGCAATTCCAGGCACCTAGGTTAAGTTAATACCTTCTGTCCCCTTGGCCTCAGTGTTGATCTACAGAAAAGAATGTATAATCTAGGAAACTTGAAAGGGATAGTGGCACGCAGATGCTCTGTCCTGCTCAGAGCAATATGTGTGCAGATGTGAGTCCTGCTGGGAACTATTCCAGCCATTTGCTACCACAAGAAAAGCCATCCTGTGGGTGATGCCGCCACATGGAGGAGGGCAGAGTGGGAAGACTTGCAGACATGTGGTATAGCCCTGATAGCTACTCACCCCTAACTTTTACCTAAATAAGCCCATAAGTTGTTAATGTTCAAGCTTGTTTGAAGTAAGTTTTCTGTTACTTGAATTGAAAACATCCCAGCTGAAAAATGAGCCTTATAAGGTAAAGGTAATTTTTAGTCAGTGAGTAGAATTAAATGTACAACTTGATTTCATACTGTTTAGCCAGTGAGGCTTACTGTTTTAGTTTGAGACTACTTTCTAGGTTTTAGGATCCAGATAAAGGATGTGAACACACAGCACTACTGACAGGCAGTAGAGAAAGCCTATTAATGAGAATTTTTCTTAGCAGTGAAAAGCAATTAGTATAAAATATCCTTTAAAAAAAAATCTGACCAAGAATGGTTGGTTTCGTCTTTATGCTCAGTTGAGTCTAACATGATTTAGCCAGATATTTTCATTTTATTTAATGCTCTTGCAATTTTATAAAAGATATTATTTTTCATAGGACCCTCCTACAAAAAAAGGTGGTGTTTTGGTTTTATAGAGGCATTTTGCTC
Source organism: Globicephala melas (assembly GCF_963455315.2). NCBI lineage: Eukaryota > Metazoa > Chordata > Mammalia > Artiodactyla > Delphinidae > Globicephala > Globicephala melas. The sequence goes on along the minus strand of NC_083318.1, from coordinate 42,797,221 downwards.
TTTAATGGCAGGTTCATTCTTGAGATCTGAACTTCTAATCACAGTTTTTAGTCTGTGCTGCTTCGTCTGTGTACTTTGGGGAGTAATTTAGGCATTTTGATTCCAAAAACCCATAGTACTGAGCAATTTCCAATTTGAAATGAACTACTTACCCTGTAGTCTCCTAGCTGTTTCAGCAGTTCTGCTCTGTGGTCGTCTTCCACATCTTCTCCATGATTTCTTTCTAATAGAGGCAAGAAGTGACGCAGAGTAGAGGTACAGTATCTATTCCACCGAGTCAGATGGCGAGGCCTCCAGTCCATGATTTTTTCTTTTAGTATTTTTTCAATCCTGTTTATAAAAGATAAGTTCCATTTTTTGGTGACTTGACTTTTCCCTTGTAAACAAAAATAAAAAATAGTATTCTGAAACTTATTAGAAGAAACAAGATTTTTGGGGGGAAATTTGTTGTTCTTAGGATCCCAAATAAGGCTGTATTTGAAATTTGCAGTTGAGAGTAAATTGGTATTTTTTAGTAATAATACCTTAAAAAGGGTCACATTTAATCTCGTGCAGCTTGACATGCTGCTCTTCACACAGCTTGAGACAGTAGAAAGGGCACACAGGCTTTGAAACTAGAAAGGTCTGGCTGGGCTCAGAAGCCCCCTTTAACACTTGACAAGTATGTGGACCTCTCTGAGCCTCAGTTTCCACACGTGTGAAACTGGGGAAATAAGTTCTATTTTACAGCATTATAAGTATTATTGGGGCTCAAATAGGCTCTTACTAGCTTTGTACATGTGTTAGGTTTTTAAAATAGCTGAAGTTCACTTAAGCACTAATTGGACAAAATAGGCATATTTAAGCTGAGGGTTATGATATTGTCTGAACAAGACCCATAAATAACATGACGTTGAACTCTAATCTGAGGTAAAGTTTTTGGAGAACTACCTATCATTGCTGGATTTCACTGCTGTATGTCTCACACCATGCTGATGCTAAAGCCTTCTTTTGAGCCTTGGGATTTAGAGATCACATTTGTACTTTGCATCTATAAACATGAATTAAAGTTTAATTGCCCAAATTATTTTACATTGATCCAGGTGGAAAATTGTTTAGTTGGATATTAACACTCCTAGTGACAGACTGCATATGCATTTATGGATATCAAGTGACCTGTCTTGTAGTTCAGCTGCAGCCACTTTGTCGGTGCGCTGGTAAATTAGCTCTTCTGGCTATAAAAGAAAAAACAGTTCAGGAATTTTAGAAATCAGTTACACTTAATTTCAATAGCTATACATCCTTTCCTAAATTTTTTTTAAAAATTATGAACTCTCAGACATTCAGTTAGTTAGACATCGAGGATAATGTAACAGATGCAAATATACCCAAGACCTACTTTAAATAAAGCATCACAAATTATAATGCTTTGTGGTTCTTTCTCTGTTTTATCACCCTTTTCTGTCACAGAAGTAACCATGATCTGAATTTGTTTTTTAGCACTCTTTCATTCAACATATACTGAATACCTACTGTGTGCCAGGCACTTACTTACACAAGTGAAGGGGACAGAGCTGTGAATAAAATCCTTGCTCTCATGGTGTTTACATTATAGTCAGTGGAGATAGGCAAATTAGTGAAATGTGTTTATGATTTAACTACAGATGTATGTATCCCTAAACAATATATTGTACTGCATATTTTCTGAAATTTATGTAATAATTTTATACTGTAAACATGCCAGTTTTTCTCCCTTAACATTATATTTAGAATAGCAGATACATATTTTCAGTGTGCTTACTAATATTCATGAATATTAATTCATTTGTGTAACTACTATAAAATATTCTACTATATACCATAATTTATCTCTTCTGTTGTTCCAGTTTTAGGCTTTTGCAAACAGTGCTCCTATGAAAATTGTTATGTTACCTTGTATACATGGGAGAGTTTCTCTAGGGTGATTTTTCTTAAAACTTCTTTTGGAAAGGTTTGATCCACAGTAAAAAATACATTTTATATTATACACACAGTATCTATATATCTATAGCTATCACATTTAAAGTTTTAGTAAACAGTTCTCATGCTTACTATTTATAATCTATTACTGTCCAGGACCCTCTAAATTAATGTTATGAGCCCCTCCTGGATCATGCCCTGCAGTTTGATTTCAGGTTTCAATAGCAGTGATGAAATTAATTTAGTGAATTGAGACCAGCATTGAAAAAATTAAATGAAATATATTTTGTGGCATTCTTTTGGGTCATGGGACTCTGTATCAAAACTTACTCGTTCACATATTCGTGTACTGGTTCATGATATGATGGTCTTTCTTATTGGGCTTAACTAACTTTGAAAATGAAATATTATTCTAGACTAAATATCTAGGAGTGGAACTAAGGGTCAAAATATATCTGGCTACCCAATATAACGATATCACATTCCTTACTTTCTATATCTACATTTAATTGTTAATAAAAAAATTATACCTGAACACTGGAAAGGCCAGGATATGGAAGCCTTCTTGAAAAGAAAGATTTCCATAGCTTGGGCTTGGTGACATCAAAATTCATCCTTAATGGGGAATCATATTGTTGAATATTAAACCAAATCTAAAAAAGACAAGACAACATTAGCATATATGGTAGCAGATGTATGTGTATTCGTGTGTGTATGTATGTTATATAAAGAGAGACAGCAGAGAGAGACAGAAAGGGAACATGTAGCTTGCACATTTTTTTGTCATTTTGATTTTTAAGACTGATAAGCACTTTATGATCAGTGGCATCATATAGTTGTCACCAGCCATTTTTTTTTTAACATTTTTTATACCTGCAGTTGAGGTGTACCTTACGATTAATTGTAGGTTGATGAAATAAGGTAGTTCCTGGTGATAAGACACTTAGAATCTTTTGGAAGAAGATAGACAAGGCTACTCCCTTCTCGGGCTAGCCTTTCCTAACCTTGCTCTTCCCAGCCTCCTAATTGTGGTAGGTGTCCATCTCTTTCCTTCCACAGCACTCTGTAACCTCTGAGATAGCACCTGTCTTATTGAGGCACTGTAGCATATTAATTCTGGAACCAGACCACTTGCATTTGAATTCTGGCTCCAACGTTTACTAACTGTGTGACTTTGGACAGTTTAATTACCGTATGCCTCAGTTTCCTCCTCTATAAAAGTGGGATGGTCGTACTTAACCTCATAAGGATGATGATAACATTAAATGAGTTGATACATTTATACCTCTTAGAACAATGCCTGGTACATAGTAAGTACTCAATAATTGTTAGCTATTTTATTACTGTTGTTAGTATTTATCATTATTTATAGTTGTTTATCTCACTAGACTATTAGATGTTGCCTTGAGGACATTTGCCATGTGCTTTATTCACCATTGTATCATTAGCATCCAGCACAGCTCCTGGTTGGCACGTGGTAGGCATATTGAGTAACTGTGTGCATGAGTGGTGAATTTGTCCATTCAACATAATCAAGTACCTTATATTTAGTCTCAGTTCTAATCACTGTGGATAAAGTTGTGAATGAAACATAGTTTCTACCAGCATGCAGTAGCTAAGGAAAAGACAGTGCAAACAAACAAATACATGGGATATCAGATGATACAAGATGTGGTAGATTGCATCCCTGGCCCCAGTTCCTCACCCCTTCCTATACCCACAGCCTTTGCCCTGTTACTTGGCAGTTACTCCCACTAAAAGGGCAGAAATGTATTTCCTTGCCTCTTGACTTTGGTCAGTAGAATGGGATAGCAGTGTCATTATGTGACTTCTGTGTCCAAGCTTAAGCAGCTCTGTGTGTTCCTGCTTGCCCTCTTGTGCCTCTGCCAATTGTCATTGCCCTGAGTCCCAGAATAAAAATGCATGAAGCAGGGCTCTCCCAGCCTAGGTCAGCAGAACCATCCCAGCTGACTCAGATCCATGAGAATGATTGTCTGAAGCCATTTCTTTTGGGGATGGGTTTCTGGTATTTTGTTGTGGCAAAAGCTAACCTTACAAGGGCTATGGAGAAAACTATGCAGGAAGAGGTGAAATTTTAGGGTAGGTAGAGACGTTTTCACTGGAAAGAGCATGAAGGAGTGAGGGAGAAATTAATGAAGATACCTGGTCAGGGGAAGGGTCATCTATGCAGAGGAAATAGCAGATGCACAGTGTGTCTGAGGGACAGCAAAGAAGACAAAGTGACTTCAGAGGAGTGAGCAAATTAGAGCAAGAAAGAGATCAGCAGAAGATGATGGGGGCAGGGCAGCTGTCAGATCATAGAAGGCCTTGTGGGCCATTTTAAAGATTGAGGCTTTGACTGTTGAGTGAGCCAGGAAGCCACTGGAGTGTTTTATGCAGATGAGTGACATAATTTCCTTCTATTTTAACAGGAATATTCCTTGCTCTTTTGAGATTAGACAGCAGGGGGTAGGGGCAAGTTGGTTAAAGAAGGCAAGGTCTTTAAGAACTATAATTTGGCTGTAGGGTAGGGAATGTGCAGAAAGTAGTGGGAAATAGCACTGGAAAAAAAGAAGTCAGGTTACATAGGGCTTTCAAATCCAAGGTGAGACATTTATTTTTAAATCTGTATACAGTGAGGTACCCTCAGTACTTTTTGAGCCATTGAATGATGAAAGCTGAAATTCAGTAACAGGTATGTATCAGTGTACCAAATAATGGACTGAATTGGAGACAAATTATTTAGTTGGCTACTTATAGTAATGCAGGATGAAACAATAATGATATGACCTGGAAAGAGAAGAGGCAGAATCTATATGAGTTGGTATCAAAAGGATTGAAGTAGGAGGAAGTGAAGGAGGGGGAAAATCAAGGACAGTTCTGGGGTTTGAATCGGGGTAACTGACATCCACAGAAGTAGGAAGGCCAGGAGGAGGAGCTCTTTTTAGAGATAAAGGAGAAATGATACAAGTTGTGGATGGCCTGAGTTTGTGATTTTGGTAAAGCATCTGGGTGTCTAGCAAACAGTTGAAAATTCAGGACCCAAAGATTCTGGGGCTAGTGACAGAATTATGACTTTTTTTGCCAGGATAAACTAGATAGAGCTATAATAAAAAATGTGTGGTTTTGCAAGAAATCTAAATGTAGAATTTTCAGGAAAATCTACTTTTAAGGTGTGGAAAGAAAAGCCAGTGGAAGAAACCTAGGGAACTATTGCAGAGAAATGAAAATCAACAGTCCTTTATCAGTAAACCGAGGATGAGAAAGTGTTTTTTTCCATGAAGAGGTGATTAGTTGTGTCACGTGCCATAGAAAAGGACAGGAGAGTGAGGAATGGAGTAAACCATTGGATTTATTTATGCATTAGCAAGATAATGGTACTTCTCAGAGGGTATCTCTGTAGAATGGTCAGGGAAGAGGACTAGATTATAGGCGGTTAAAGTCTGAGTGTACTGAGGAAGCGGAAGCAGGGCATATAATTAATATTTAAAGAATTTTGGAAGGAAAGGAAGGAGGGGCAATGGTAGTTTAGGCTGTAGCCGGGTTGGGAGAAGCATGTTTTAGAATTGTTGGACTTCTGAGCCTATTGATGGAGAAGGAGAGAGAAAACATATAGAGGCCAAGTTGGGACAGTTAGTGGAGCCAAGTGTTGGAACAGGAGTAGAAACACAAACATGGGTGGAAGGGGGAAACTTACTTCTTGGCAAAGGAGTGGAGGAGGAAAAAGGCTGACAGTCCAAAGAGGTGGTGTGGTAGAGCAGGGGCAGTTGAGGTTTCAGAGTGCCAGGCCTGCAAAGCGAGCCTGAGGTCCTCTCCTGAGGGTGGCCGAGGCTTAGAGCAGGTTCAGAGCAGCTGCCATGTGGGATGGCAGGCATCATGAGCCACTGCTGCCTGTCTTGTTAGAAGAGGAGGAAAGGGGGTCTTTCTTCCTCACAAAACTTGGGCTTTATGTGAATTAGTCAACCATACAGTAATTGTTTTGAGAACTAATAATTTTGACAAAGAATGGAGTTCTCTGTAGGCTTTTTCAATGCCTGTTGACTCTGCCTGATTACTAATATGACCTTAAGATGGTTCTCTACATGTATTAATAGATGGAGCTTAGCAGATCATTTATGATTATGATACTGCTTTTAATTAAAAATAATAACATGCAAATTGTACACTACACTGCTCTTTTCACACTTGTAGTTAATAATAGTTACCATTTGCTGAATACCTATGAAAGACAGGTACTTTGCTGAGTGCTTGGCATATGTTATCTCTAATTATAGTAGTAACCCATAGACCAGTGGTCTTCAAGGTAGGGTGCACATCACAGACATAATAGAAGAAATAGTAGATCTTCTAATTATTTCTTTTCATTTTAAGAGTTTCTTCTGTGTGTAATATAAATAATATATTGATCCATAAGTAAATACATATATAATTTATAAATAAAAATACATATATTGGGGATATATGCTCAAATGACTTTTCTGACAGATAAAGTTCAGAGAACACTGAGGTAGATAATGATTATAAACACAGTCACAGTAGCCAACACAGGGTTGCTACTGTATGTTAGCTGCTTTGCATTGATTATCTCATTTACTTCTCACAGCTACTCTGTAAAGTAATTACTAACAAATACCTTCATTTTACCAGTGAAGAAACTGATGCTGTATAAGATTAAGAAACTTTCCTAAGCTTACATAACTAGTAAATGATGATGTTGGAATTTAAACTCAGGCAGTGTGATCCCATAACTCATGTTTTTAACCAGTGCCTTATAGAGTACCCTTCATAGTTAAATGGCCCCCCAAACTGGGTGCAAGCAGAATCACCTGATGGTACCTGGGAATCTCTTAGAAAAAGAAAAGGAAGAAAAGAAAGACAGTCTTTTCAGGTGATAAATTTGGCTCATTTAGTTCTCAAAACACTATGAGTTCGGCATTGTAAACTCTTACTTTGGGAGGGAAAACAGGACAAGCCAGAATACAAACTCAGGTCGTCTGAATCTAAATCCTAAATTCTTTCTTTAACCTCATTCTGCTTCTCGAAGATCAGGTGACTAATTTCAACCAGAAGTTTTTATTTAGAACAATTCTGCCACTGTGCTTGACACTGCGTTTCTTTAATTGGTATTATATATGTTTATGTAAATTTTTTTGACACAAAATATTATTAAAATCAGATCAATTTAAAAAAAGCAATAGTCAACCACATTTAAGAGGAAATGGTAATACTTACATTATCGGAACCTATTAAACAGCCCACGCTTTTTAAGGGGCAGAATGTATCAAATTGTCCATAACAATGTCCACTGCAGGGATTCCATATTAAATAGTGACTTTGCTCCCGAGTTAGCACATAGGCAGTTGGACCCTGAAGGAAAATAGCCATTAAACCAGTTTCCGATTAATTATGCTATTAGGGTCAAGAGTAATTTGTATAGACAGTTCATTATTTTAGTTGGACCCCTAATTTCTAAACCCCATGGCTAATGGTGAAAATTATTTTGCAGTTCTAGATTATGCTGAATTAATAAAATCAAAAGTTTATTTTTGCAAAATTCTTGCATCTGCAACTAGTGTGATATAGTGACCAAATAGGAATAGTGGTCATGTTACTCAACCGATATATCTTTTTTTTTTTTTAAGTTAAATGGGTTATGTTGTGGGGTTTTCTTTTTTCAGTTTTACTGAAATATAATTGATGTACAACACTGTATAAGTTTAAGGTGTACAACATAATGATTTGACTTCCATACATCATGAAATGATGACCACAGTAGGTTTAGTGAACACCCATCATCTCATACAGATACATTAAAAGAAATAGGAAAAAAAATTTTTTTTCTTGTGATGAGAATTCTTAGGATTACTCTCTTAACGACTTTCATTTATAACATACAGCAGTGTTAATTATCTTTATTATGTTGTATATTGCATCCCTAGAACTTATATATCTTATAACTGGAGGTTTGTACCTTTTGACTACCTTATCTAATTCCCCTTCCCCCTATCCCCTGCCTCTGATAGCCACAAATCTGATCTCTTTTGTATGAATTTGTTTTTGAAGTATAATTGACCTACAACACTATGTTAGTTTCTGGTACACAACATAGTTATTTGATAATGTCTATACATTTCAAACTGATCATCATGAAAAGTCTAGTTATCATCTGTCACCATACAAGGATATTACATAATTACTGACTATATTCCCCACACTGTATATTTCATACCTGTAACATTTATTTTGTAACTAAAAGTTTGTACTTAATCTTCCTCACCTATTTCTCTCCTCCCCCCTCCCCCCATTACCCCCTCCCCCCATTCCCCCTCCTCCCCCCATTCCCCCCCTCCTTCCCCCCCATTCCCCTCATCTCCCCCTCCATTCCCCCCTCCTCCCCTCTGGTAACCACCTGTGTTTTTTGCTGTATCTATGTTTCTTTTTTTTTCTTTTTTTTAAAAAATTAATTTATTTTTGGCTGCATTGGGTCTTCATTGCAGTGCACAGGTTTTCTCTAGTTGCAGCGAGCTGGGGCTACTCACTGCAGTGGCTTCTCTTGTTGTGGAGCACAGGCTCTAGGCACGCGGGCTTCAGTAGTTGTGGGTCGTGGGCTCTAGAGCACAGGCTCAGTAGTTGTGGCACACGGGCTTAGTTGCTCTGTGGCTTGTGGGATCTTCCTGGACCAGGGCTTGAACGCATGTCCCATGCTTTGGCAGGTGGATTCTTAACCACTGCGCCACTAGGGAAGCCCTCTATGACTGTTTGTTTCATTATGTTTGTTCATTTGTTTTGTTTTTTAGATTCCACATACACTATTTGCCTTTCTCTGACTTACTTCACTTAGCATAATACCCTCTAGGTCTATCCATGTTATTGCAAATGGCAAGATATCTTATGATTGGCTGAAGAATGATTATTGATGGAAATAAGTAGTCACTGCATTTTCTTTTTAGAGTCAGTTAAGATTGCCTTTTAAGTATTTAGAAGGCTGATTATATCTGAATACTACTTCTATTTCTAATACAGTAATTAATATTTGATATACATTTATAATTATGTAAATGAATAGAAGATAATTTGAGAGGATACTTACTAAACTCTTGACAGTGAGTACACCCAAGGAGGGGGTGGGATTGGGAGTTAGAGCCTGAAGAAGGACTTTAACTTTTAATTCAGAATACTTATGTATTATTAGATTCTCTTTTTACAATGAACATTTATTCATTCATTTCTTTCTCATGTATGATTTCATTTGATGCTCACTATAGGCTTCTGGGGAAGGCAGGGCAAAACTTACTCTCCCACTTTCATTATAAGGCTCAGAGTTGTGAAGTGACTTGCTTAAAGTCACACAGCTCATGAGGAGTGGGCATAACCTTGAACCCAGGCAGGCCTTGTGACTTCCTAGCCCATTATTCTGTTCCTTGTACCAGGCTATCTGGGAGATAATGATGGAGCATGAATTAGGATTCAGATATGATACTGCCTGTCTAGTAGCAACCTGTGCTGTCTAATTCCTAAGGATTCCTAGAGCCCTTCTTTTTGAAACACTCTTTGGATAAGCTGTTTCAGTCCATATGACTTTTCTAAGTTTGTACCCAAAATTACCCCCAAAACGTGCCCCAAATTTCGGGATATTTGCAGTGGGCTGGGGAAACAAATTTTAGTCGTCGCTATCTCCAGTCTAATAAAAATAACAATGGTGATACCAAAATATAGCTGTGGACATTCTTTTCTTTGTTCCTGTGGTTATCTGCCTTGTTGCCCTTTGCCTGCCAGGTTAATAGCAGATGCCTGTGGATGAAGCAGACGTGAAAGACTGTCCTTGCCGCACTTCTTCAGATCCCCTTCGGTCCTTGGCATGAATAACACTAGATCACTAAGGGAATCAGAATTCTTAGTAGCATGGGCGGGAGGGGGCTCTTGCTAAAAGGACAGAGCTAGGTGGGGACTGTGGGTGGTAAAGGGCTCTGATTTGCCAAAGACACCCTGAAGCATTGTGCAGGGCCCGAGTACCCTGAAAGCCACTTCATGTTTTATCGCTGGTTCTCTCTTCCTGTTGTGGAATCTCTGGGCTACTTTCCTTGCAACTCAAAGAATTGTTGTGAAATAAGCCCTGTCCATGATTTGGAACATAACACAGCCATCCATGTTAGCCAAGGACACTTTGTTAGAGCCAACCTATGTGATCTTACCTCAGGAATAGCATTGCCCATCACCAGCCAGGCCTTCTTACCCAGGGAGAGGAAGTAATTGCACAGTAATACTGCATGCTCTTCTTCGTCTCCTGCCAGGAGATCAAGAAATTGCTGACCAAAATTAAAAACAAAAAATTACGTTGCATTGACTGACCGCTTCATTCTAGATTGGCTGTATAGGATTTTAAAAAGTCATTGTTAAAATTAGTACCTTCAAGGATAAGATCTATTTTAAAAAGATTTTTCCAAGTGTTGGTACTGTGTTGTTAATTCATTAAAATAAAAAATACCGCAGCACTTTTAGTCGGACATGGTATTTTCTCTGACATTGATGACATGATTTCTAGAATCAATTATGGGGTGAGGTGTGGGAGACAAATTTCAAAGTTCCACGTTTTACTTTGAACTTACATATGGTAGCTCCCTGTGTACGAAACACTTTTTCTTTGTGAAGACGTTATTTTCTAGAGCAGTTTTAGGTTCACAGCAAAGCTGACAGGAAGGCACAGAGATTCCCCGCACTTTCTTGCCCCCCCACAGGTACAGGCTCCTCCACCATCAACATCCCCCGCCAGGCGGCACGTGGGTTACAACTGACAAACCTACCCTGACGCACCATGATCACCCAAAGTCCATAGTTTATATATAGGCTTCACTCCTGGTGTTGTACGTTCTGTGGGTTTTGACAAGTCTGTCATTACAGTATAATGCAGTGTGTTTTCATTGCCCTTGAAGTCCTCTGTGCTCTGCCTGTTCACATCCTGTCCTCCCACCCTGGCCACCACACTGTTTTAAGCGCATTGCATGCATCAATTCATTTGATCCTGGAAGAAGCCTTTGAGGGTGATACTCATCTTCCCATTTTACAGATGAGGAAGTGGAGGCACAGGGAGATGAGGCAATACCTAGGAAGTGGAGAAGCCATTCTGGCTCTAGAGCACATGAACTATATTCTATTCTTCGTATATCTTCTTACAGATATCTTGAGGTTGTGGAAATTTTATCTCTAAAATTGTGAACATTCTGTTGCCAAAATATATTGGGGAGCAAGAAATTTTAAGTGTACTTCAGCTTCTTCCTTTTAGAGCTATCCTTCAAAGGGAGTTGTATACCACAGTTAAATTTTATGCAAACACAGTACAACATGAGATCCAGAAGCAGAATGAATACCAGTGATAATACATGTTGGTTTCATACTACTGAAGACTCATTTGGAAGTTTATGTAGCATATGTTGATTGTAAGTTCCATGAGGTCAGAGGCCATTTTATTTTGCTCATAGCCAGAACTAAGTACAGTGTCTGACATGTGATAGGTGACCAAGAAATACATACTGGATATTGACATGCCTTTAGAAGCCCATAAATTAAGGAATATGCAATTTCCAAAGCCCATGCATTAAGGAATATGCAATTTCCAAATGTAATAGAGAATGTGATTTTGATTATTTTATGAATAAAATTGGGATGTTGTTAAGGTAACATTGAGAGGATAAATTAGCATTAAGACATCTGAAGTGGTTTTGTGTGTGTGGGTGCGAGTGTGTGTGCGCAAATAATTAATTTTTTTGTTTAATTAATAATTTTAATTAATAATTTTGTTTAATTTCTGAACTTTGGGCAAGTTGAACCAGGAAGAAAAAAGTACCTCAGAATTTAGCTCATCCTGCTAAACAGATGGCTGTGTAGATTTTTATAATAACTAATGAGTGTTGCAATTTAAAATTATGCAAGCCATTTACTAATGTTCCATGAAATCAGCTCAAACTAGTAAGTCTATGAGGGAGAACTACTTACATCAGATGTGCTCCACAGGTCACAGATACCAGCAAATGAAACAGTGTCAGGCAAGAAAGGAATCAAAGACACATATCGAGCCACCAGTTCCTGTTTAAACAAAATTAGCTGTAATCATTTTTCTAATAAAATAGAAAGCTGGATCGTCTATCTCATTTCTTGGAAGAAAGTTTCATATATCACAAACATTTATGTGAACAAAATGAAACGAATGCTCACAAGAGCTTACTAAGTGTTGTGTTAATATTTTCTCATTTAATCCTCTCCAAACATCCCGAGGAAGATTATTGTTATTATCCATCTTTTACAGATGAAGAAAATGGCTCTTGGGTCTCTTTGAAATGTTCTCATCTTCTTCCCACACCCGCCCCCAACCCCCCGCCCCACTTATAACAAGACTCTCGAAGATCATCTTGTATTTTCTCTAGCCCAGTCCTGAAAGCAGCCATTTCTCTAAGAAGTCCTGGTTCCTTTTAGAGGGCAGTAGTATTTAGAAACCAAGATGGGTGCATCACTGTGGTTGTAACTCATTATTTCTATAATTGCTCAGGAGGCTGAACATCTTTTTATATGCTTATTGGCCTTTCATGTTTCCACTTCTGTGAATTTGTATTCAAGTATTTTGTACATTTTTAAATTGATTTGTAGTTGTTAAAAAATATATTCTATTTACTATTCCTTTGTTTATTACATATGTTGTAAATGTCCTCTCCTGATTGTGGCTTGTCTTTTCCTTTGTGCTGTTTTTTGCTAACTCAAGTTCTCAGTTTTAATATGGTCAAATTTATTCTTTCTCGTTATAGTTACAGTAAGTCCCCTACATACGAACGAGTTCCATTCCGAGAGCGAGTTCGTAAGTCCAATTTCTTCGTAAGTCCAACAAAGTTAGCCGAGGGACCCAAACTAACACAATTGGCTGTATAGTACTGTACTGTAATAGGTTTATAATAGTTTTCACACATAATACTTAAAAAAAAACAAACACAAAAAATAAAGAAAACATTTTAAATCTTACAGTACAGTACTTTGAAAAGTACAGTAGTGCAGTCCAACAGCTGGCATACAGGGGCTGGCATCGAGTGAACAGGCCAGAAGAGTTACTGACTGGAGGAGGGAGAGGAGGTGGGAGATGGTAGAGCTGAAGGATTGTCAGCAATAGGAGATGGAGGGCAAGCTGCAATTTCACTCACGCCTGATGCTGATGACACAGGTTCTGGTTCCTTGCTGGAACCAGATGCACGTTCACACCTTTGAAAGTTTGCAACTTGAAGATTCGTATGTAGTGGACTTACTGTAGTGCTTTTTTCTGGCTTGTTTAAGGAACTTCCTACCTCAGGTCATAAAGATAAAAATGCCTCTCATATTTAAGTCCTCAATCTATTTGTTGAATGGTGTGCAGCAGGAATCTATTTTTTTTTTCCATGTGTAAAATCACTGATCCCAATACAATTTATGTAATAGTCAATTTTTACTAATTTCCAATGCCAGCTTTGTCATATATCAAGTTTGAGTGGGTTAATATTTGAGTAGACCTATTCTGGATTTTTAAATTCTCTTCCATTTTTCTCTTTGTTATTTGTGTTCAATACCATTTTACCTTAATTACTACAGTCTCATAAGTATCTGGATATGACGTGGCAGATCTTCCCACTGAGTTCTTCTTTCTCTTCAGGATCGTCTTTGCTATTTTTTTGCCCTTTGCACTGCTGCATAAATATTAGAATCAGCTTGCCAAGTTCCACTACAAGCTGTTTTAAAAATCTAGTTTTACAGTCTTTGTCTTTTAACTGGAAAGTTTAATCCCTTCACTTTGATTGTGATTATTGGTAAATATTTAGACTATTTCTACTACCTTATTCTGTGCTTTTTATTTATTTTTCTACAATTTTTTCTATGTTTTTTCCCCTCCGTACTCTCTTTACCCCCTTTTGTTATTTTATCTCCTGCTGGTTTGGAAGTTATACTCACTGTTTAAGATTCTTTTAAGTTGTTAATCTAGAAGTTCCAGTATGAATATTTAACTTAAAACTCTAAAGTTAATAAATATCTTTGCCCTCATCTTGGAAAATATACAAGGGCATTAAAATACTCTCATAGATCCTGTCCTGACATATACATTTTTTTTCAGGATTTTTGTTTTATCTTGATTTTTCAACCACATTGATTTTATTATTACTGTGAAGACAATGCTTGTTGATTTATTCACTAATTTCCCATTTTCTTTACCTATCATTATGTGTTGCATCTAGGATTTTCTGAGAACCTTCCTTCTCTTTATATTTTTTAGAAATTCTTTAAGTGAGAATCTTTTGGTTGTAAATTCTCCCAATGTTTGTGTGAAAGATAGTTTCACTGGTTATAAATTACTAGTTTGATGACTGTTTTCTTTTAGTCTTTTGAAGATGTCATTCCATTTCTGGCTTTCATTTGTGCAGCTAAAAAACCTGTTAGTTTAATTACTGTTCCTTTTTAGATAATCTGCACTTTCTCTCTAGCAACTTTAAAGATCATCTTTGTTTTTTTTGTTCCCTATTATACACCTGGAGTTTAATTTCATTTTATTTATCTTGTGTGGGATTCATCGGGCTTTCTGAACCATTGTTGTCTTTCATCAGATCTTGAAAATTCTCAGCTCTATCTCTTTGAATATTGCTTTTCTTCTTTTAAACACAGTTTGGTCCTCCTCCCTCTATCCTCCATGTCTCTTAACCATTCCTTTATGTCTTCCATTTTTTTCTGTTTCTGTGCTATACTCCAAGTAGTTTCTTTGCCTGTATATTCATGAATTATCTCTGTATTTAACTGTATTTAATTTAACTCTGTATTCAACTATATTCGACGTTAGGTTTAAACTGTTTGTTCAGTTTCTAATTTTAACTATTCTTTATTTCTACAAGTTCCATGTAGTACTTTTAACACGCTGTGTGTCAGTTCTAATAGTCTATTGTCCTTTTGTTATATTTTCAATTCCCTAGATTTCTTAAACTTATTAAACATACCTATTTTATATTCTGAATCTGGTAATTTGTGTCCCGATTCTGCAGAATGTTGTTTCTGCTAACTTAGCTTCTTCATAGTGACTTATTTCTTCATTGATGATCTGTATATGTTCATGTTGCTTGGAACTTTTTCTATGGAATTTTTTTGAGACTGTGTTTAAAGGATGTTCTCCTAGAAGAATTTGGGTTTGCTTTGACAGGGACTTAGGGGCATTACCAACAGGGAATTCTTGAAATTAAATTTCGATTGAAGTTTTTTGGGGTCCTACAGGTAGTGTAAATTTCAGTCCCAAGTGTGAATAAGTACAGCTTAGTGATTAGGAATTCTTAGGAGAGACGTTTTTTTTTTCTCTTCCATCCAGAGTCAAGGCTGAGACAGGCAGGTTGTCTTCTGCAGGGCAGAGTATTTCCTAGTTTACCTACCAGTGAGTTTACACTTAAAGGGTCCCAGCTCCGTGGCTGAGTCTCTAACGCAATGCTCCAGCACCATGCATTACCTTCCATCTCCAGCAACCTTGAGGCCCATTGAAACCCATCTCTTGGCATTAGGAATTACGGGTGACCCCAGAGCAAACACTATTTCAAGCCCTCACCCTTGTGGAGTCTTACTTTCCTGTTGTTTCCTGTCTCTGGGTTTTCCTCCTCATCTTATTTCCATTTCAGTCATGATTTAAAACATGTTTTAAATATTTTATTCATCACTCTTAAGTGTTCTCTACTGGGAGAAGTTTTCTGCATATCTACTCTGCTAGAGAGAATAGAAGTCCCTGTTAAGGTTTTTAATAAAAATTTGATTATTAAAAGTAAATGTAATGTAGAACACAATGTTTATTTGTTTTTTTAAATATATATCTATATCTGCAAATAGGCATATCATTACCCTGTTCCTAAATTACTAAATTAATGACTTATTAGCAGCAATTACTCTCTATACTATCCACTCGCCAAAGACAGTTATGGGTTACTGTGTCCACTTAAGAATAGCCCATTCAGCATACAGTCCTGTTCGTGTGAGATTGCGACGGGTATGGTGCTTTGCAGGCAGAGAATGATGCATGATTATTTAATGGCCTGGTATGGATGTGCTTTACGGGGATGGCCTACATGCTTGTACATACTTAAAGCTTGGAAACAATTTTTGCTTAATTTGAATTTAATGATGCTTACAGCATTAAATATAATATTGAGTAGTTATCTTGGTATAACAGAAGGTGCACGAGTTCTAAGTCAGAGGCCTAGGTTCCAATTCTAGCAGAGTTATAGAGAATACATAATGAAAACATGTTTGTATAAGACATTGTGAAAGTGTAGAGCATCTTCCAAATTTTAGTTTTCCAGCACCCAATGTAATGTCAGGGACACAGTAAGCACTCAATAATTAATTGTTCCCTGAAAGAATGGACTAAGGATTATTATCCTCACTGGTACCTTCAGACTTTTCTAAAGAAAGTAAGCCTCATGGTACTAAAGGAGTTTTAATCATTACTTTAATCATTAATGATCTTGATCTAGTTACTATCCTAGGTACTATGAAATGTGTTAATTAAGAGGGCAATATATTGAAACTTTAAAACCTTTTTAGCATCAACACCGATTGGCTGTGAAATACTTACTGCGGTTGCCTGGGGATTGTTGGGGTGAGTGTTAAGGAGCTCCTGAGGAGGATTTAAAGGCTTGAGATAACGAGTAATGAAGACGGTTTTCCCACTAATGTCAACCACTCTTGTAAGGCACTGACGATTTGGAAACTTTAAGGCACATTCAGCTTGAAACTTCTCAGTCGCTTGAAGCAATTTCTCATCTTCCTGAGAATCAAACTTCAAAAATAAAGACTCCATGTTGTTTGTATATCATTACAGGAGATACAGTAGAACCTGTTCAGATCCCACAGTCAACATGAACTCAATGTGTGCTTCAGGAAGTATGATTTAGTGACCCCCCCTACAAAATTGTCAGGCCCCAGTGTTCCTGAAGCTTTATTTAATTATATTTATAATTTAAAAATTAGATGGATTCATTAAACACTTAAAATATATTCACCAGGGCTTCCTGGTGGCACAGTGGTTGAGAGTCCGCCTGCCGATGCAGGGGACACAGGTTTGTGCCCCGGTCCGGGAAGATCCCACATGCCATGGAGCGGCTGGGCCCGTGAGCCATGGCTGCTGAGCCTGTGCGTCTGGAGCCTGTGCTCCGCGACGGGAGAGGCCACAACAGTGAGAGGCCTGCGTACCGCAAAAAAAAAAAAAAAAATATATATATATATATATATATATTCACCAGCATTGAAAGAAAGTAGTCAACAGGCAAGCAGCCATATGGAAATTATTGGATTAATAAAGCAACAGATAAAAATTAAACTATGATGTACTACTTCTGATTGATGAGACCAAGCAATAGTTTTATGTGTATTTTGATGTTGGTTTTAGAGGGGAGAGGGCTCAGAAATCAAACATTTCAAATGCAAAGGTAAAGCAACTCATGTTAAAAGGACCACAAATTTACAAGTATATATGGATGTATTAAAAAGTTTTAAATCCATAACCAACATACTAAATAATAGTAATGGGTCTCAAGGTAAAAGGAAGCAGAACTCGAACCATCAAATGTATAGTAGTTTTTTTAAGTGGTTCTCTGATCCAAGATGAGCCAATTCCCAGACTTTTTTTGTTTTGTTTTTAACATCTTTTTTTTTTTTTTTTTTTTTTTTTTTTGCTGTACACGGGCCTCTCACTGTTGTGGCCTCTGCCGTTGCAGAGCACGGGCTCCGGATGCGCAGGCTCAGCGGCCATGGCTCACGGGTCCAGCCGCTCCGCCGCATGTGGGATCTTCCCGGACCGGGGCAGGAACCCGTGTCCCCTGCATCGGCAGGCGGACTCTCAACCACTGTGCCACCAGGGAAGCCCCTGTTTTTAACATCTTTATTGGAGTATAATTGCTTAACAATGGTATGTTAGTTTCTGCTTTATAACAAAGTGAATCAGCTATACATATACATATGTTCCCATATCTCCTCCCTCTTTCGTCTCCCTCCCTCCCACCCTCCCTATCCCACCCCTCTAGGTGGTCACAAACCACCGAGCTGATCTCCCTGTGCTATGTGGCTGCTTCCCACTAGCTATCTGTTTTACGTTTGGTAGTGTATATATGTCCAACTCAAAGCAGCTGAAACAAAACAGATTTCAATTGTCTCTGGACATAGGGTGTCATTTTTTCCTTCAAGCCATTGTTGAAACGTAGCATGGAAAAAAGCAGATATTTAAATGTTTTTACAAGGTTTTTGTTGTTTAGTATAAAAATGTATGTATGGTTGCTTACATTTCAAAGGATTTTAAGACAAACTCAAACTTTTATTAGAAAATCAATTTTTAGGTAAGATTTACATTCTAGGTAGTGCTTGAAAGTTTTGTTTGTTTGTTTTCGAGGAGGGAAATACATCTAGATATTCCCTTCATACTCTGCTTTACTTATTTTAGCATTTAAAACTGCTGATATATTTGTTTACTCTGTCTCCCTCATAAAGTAAGATTCTTGAAGTCAGGGATTTTGTTTTGATCTAGTTTTTTACCTTCAGTGTCGAGGATACTACACACATAGTACATAGTACATAGTACATAGTACATAGTAGGCACATGGTAAGTGTTTAACGAATGTTGTTGAATGAATGAATGAGAGCACAGAGAACATCCCATTACTTTTTTATGACTTTTAGTAGGATCTAGTATACTGAATTGTTCTTGGCTTCTCTTATATTGGAGCTGGACTGTGGCTCCTGTTTCTAATTTGATTGCTGTATCCTAAGAAATTGAGGTAGCGGTTGTGGCGGATAGATAGGATGGAGGCATTTCCAAAAGCCTCCTGGGATGTGCCCTGACATCTGAATCCTAACATTATCATCATCGTCGTCATCATAACCACCTACTCAGCACAGTGCCAAGACACGGTAGCTACCGAATAGGTGTTATGATGAAGACATAAATAAATGAAAAAGGTGAGCTTACAAGACTTTGGTATGGATGTATACAGACTCTAGGGTATAAATAATTGTAACTTTAGAAAGACTGAGAATTATGAAACAAGGGTGGTGTGAAGAAAAGCACTCTTTTGAAGTCATCCCTGTTTCCTTTAAACTCATTAATTTACACCTGCATCCAATTATTTAAAAAACGTTTGCTGAAAGTCTAAAGGGTTCTAGGCAGTCTGGATGAATGTATATGAAACAGACCCCTCAAGAAACTTCTAGTCTGGAGGAGAACATTAATAAGCCATCAGGTGCTTGAAACACTTGACCAGAGATCCTATAGGGATAGACACCATATGCTATGGAAGCATTAAAGAGAGGCAGCTATAGGCAGTGTCCAGAAAGAACAGTAAAAATCTTCAATCAGTACTGACTGCTTCCAAATTGAAAAAAATATGTATAAAACTTTTTCTTGGACCTGGATGTTCTGCTGTGTATTTTGACTCTGTAGTTAGTGCTTCTTGGGAGCAGGGCCCATGTTTCAATCATTTTGTGTTCTTCTCTGCACTGAGCATGCATAATGTAAGCATTTAATAGATATCTATTAATGGTCATTAATACTTGTTTAGACCACAAGGATGCCATTTAATGGATTGAAACAGTAATTTAAGGGTAGTATGCCATGTTGGTAATCTAAGAAGTGCCAAGCAAAAGTTAAATACGAAAAGGATTTGGGTCGTTTATTATGAAACAAATAAAGATGGAACTGACAAATTCACAATTTGATTCAACCTGAAATTTGGAAGATTCTTAATTGGCTCAATTCTTTAACTTCTAGGTTAATGTAAATATTTACAGAAAACTGAATGGGTTTATTTTCCCTTTGAATACCTACACTGTGGCAGCTCCACTGACCAGAAATAATTGTCCCAGCCACACTGTTTCTGTAAGAAGCAGCTCATGGATTTTACGGATGTGGAAACAGTGGAGGTAGCTCCCAGTATGCAGGTGACATTCAGACATGTGACTTCCTGATTCAGAGCTAAATAAGAAACTTTCTGACAAAATGAAATGAGCCAAAAGACAAAGGTAGTTATTATTCATGAACTGCAGACATCTGTAGTTCATTGCCAAGGGATCACACATACATTAGGACCCAGCAGCTTCCATAAGGTGGCAGAGGACAGAAGCAGGTAATTAAAGCCTAATAACTATTGGCTGATGAATAGTAAAACAAAATGCTTGGTACCTTTTTAAGCATGTCACTCATCTATCAGAAGCAAGAAAGAAAAAAGAGAAGGAATAAGAGGAAGACTTCATTAACAGACATAATCTATTTTAAAAAACTTTTGTTTTTATCAAGACAGAGTAAAGTAGGGGATGTTAAGAGTTTCAGGAGTTGCTACTGATTTTTTAGACAGTTCCATGAGTAAATATCTTTAAAAAATCATATGGAATGGTTCAGCATGGGATGATAGTGGAGGGGAGGCTCTAATGGGCTAATCCTGGCAGTTGCTGTTAAGTGGAAAAACAATTCCAGGTTGTGGTCCCTACTATTTAGGGCAAGAGCTTCTCTCTCCTTTCTGCCACTTTGTGTTTAGGATGCCAGGATCCTGTCAGTGCACAAGTCTTCCTTATCAAGGAGCAGCAGAGTCTGCCTTCCACAGGGGTTTTTCTTACGCCCTCATTTTGGAGGTCTGAGAAAAATGCCACATACAGCCACAGTGGGGCAGTGAAAAGCCACCAAAGGCAGCACTGACAGCCTGGATATCTCATTTTAAGGAAGGAAGGCCATAGGACCCTTAAAACTTCTGCAGGAGGAGGTCAGTGCCTGGGAAGAAGGCCAAGTACAAAGGCCCCTCTGGTTTTCAGCTTTTCAGCTTTTCAGCCCCAGTCACAGACTGCTCTCTCGTGGTTTGGAAGCTCACCTCCAGGTGGAGTACTAACTGACCGCTTTTGCTTCTGTTAAGAATACATAGAACTAGCAAAACCATCTTTTCTCTGGGAGCATTTTTCTGTGTAAACATGCTTTTTGACTTTCTCTTGAGTTTGTACATGAAGAAAAGCATTCCGAACATGTTTCCCTTCCTAGAAATATTTTGAAATGTATATATTCTAACATGATTTTTGGAGAACATATTTGTCACAGCTTTAGTGACAAAGGCTAGCATATAAGGTTAATTTGAATTTCATAGATTTGTTTTTCCAACAATCCTTCATGTTTTCCTGTAAATGCCTTGCAAATAGGAAATAGTATTTTTCTCTGTGACCCAAACTGTAATAGTGGAAAAGAAACAGAGGAATGTGCTCATTTTTTTCATCTCTGTCTGAGTCTTAATTACAGTGGATAAAGAGTCAGCATAATAATTTGGGCAGTGTAGCTTAGTAGTTAACAATTTGGAATTTTTATTTGCTTTTTTAGGCAGCTATATTCCCAGTGCCTAAAAAATGCCTGTCACACAGAAGATGCTCAGTAAATATTTGTTGAATATATATGACTTAAAGTCAGACAGATGTTTAATTGTTAGCGCTGCCATTTACTTCCCCGGGGTGAACTTGGACAGTTCAGCCCCATTTTCCTCATCTCCTAGTTGAAGACCCACCATACAAGACAACTGTGAGTATTCAGAGAGAGGACACATGTCAATGCCTGACAGAGTGCTCTGGACAGAGTGACAACTCAGCACATGTTGTTGTTGGTGGTGGTTGTCATTACTGTATTAGTTTATAATAATAAGAGGTCATGATCAATCTTTCTCCCAAGTCTGATAAGGGCAGTATGCATCAGTGCTGCACAAGTATGTTACATTAAGAAAGTATCTCCCAATTCTGAAGGTTGGGAAACAGTTGCTAACAAGTAGAAGTTCTAGAAATTCTTTTTCTCTAGAGCTGCGCAAAATTAGAGTACTTGTGCATACACTTACTTGTTTCTGTCCGAAGGCACTGAAATAAACTGTGGTGACCCCTGAAGGTCACCCGGTTTTATGATCCTATGAATTGATTCAATATACAACATGACCAGGGACTTGAGGTCAGATTTAGAAATTCATTTCAGCACGCTTGCCAGTAAGTGTCAAGATAATAAAGCAGTCTGCTTTTCTACTTTCATATTTCAGTTTCTACCCAATGAGAAAATTCTTCTAAAAGTAGAGCCTGTTTATATTTGTTTTGCTTTGCTAAAAGTTTAAATTGCTGATTGACCTGATTATTGACTCAATGAAGTACAGACCCACACAGGTGTTCTCTAACCTTCATTCTGTCCAAACCGAAAGAGTAATAAATGGATACTGAAGTAAGGAAACCTCTGCTTGTGCCATTCAGTACAATTTTATAAAAGCATGGCCTAGCAAGCATTCCTCAGGTTTCGTCCGCGTCAGACATGCAATTCCAGAGAGTACGCAGTTACCTTTTCTCGAACCGACTCCCCAGGAACCAGCTGAGGCTCCAAGGTAATGAACAGGGTGATGTAGGAGCCTTCACTCAGGCTTCGGACAGCGTCAAAACCCCGCTCAATAATCGCACTTCGTTCCTTACTGTAGCCCAGAAGAACTGGGGGAATATTGATTTTAAATGTCCCATCAATCTGTGAAGAAAATACAGTTCTGTAAACATCCTGGTGATTTTCCAACAGAAGTTCAAAGGTAAGTGTCAACTCCTCATCATCTGATGAATTCAGTAAAAACTGCTCAGACTGTATTCAGGGCCCAGCCCATCTCTCCAGGCTTGTCTCCTTAAGCTGTCACAGCAAGGGCTCTCTCTTTCCCTGCCTTCTTTGCTTGGTTCAGCGGAACATGTGCTAGTTATGCAAGTTGATTCCAACACTAGGTTGCCTGTGTTCAAATCCTGAATTAAACTCAAAGTGACTCAGCTTGTGCATTTGTAAAAAGGAGATAATAATAGTATCTACTTTGTAGGGTAATTATGTATGCTGAATGGATTAATAGATGTAAAACACTAAGAAAAATGCCTGTCCTGTGCTAAGTTCTCAGTAAGTGTTAGCTGGCAGCCAGTCCCCTTTTCTGGGATGCCTCAGCTTCCCATCTCCACCTTTTAGAATTTTAATCATTTTTCAAGGCTCAGGTCAGATATTATCTCCTTCGTGATTTGTTTTATCTTCACTAGCCTTACATACAACTTGCTTCTTTCATCTATTGCATTGACACATTCTGCCAGACTTCACTGTTGTGTGCGTATTTATCATGTTCTTTTAGATAATTGTTCTTTGCAAATAGAATCTGTATTGTGCTCTTTTTTGTATCATCCATCTCCAATATACCACAGTGTTTTTTTATACACAGGAGGTGCTCAATAAATGCAGGCTGAGTGAATTACAAGCCTCTTACATAAAATTACCTAAATTATGTAGAGGTTCAAAAAGGCAGAAGTTCTTACTCCTTTGTAGTCAAAGCAACAGTAAGTTTATGGAAGACTGTCTAGTACTACAAAACTACTCAGGGCTAGACTTTGAAATTCACAGATTTTCAGAGAATCCAATTTTTATTTCAGTGAATATGTCCTCTAGAGAGGAATGAAGGAAGCTCTTATTTATTTTCCTCTTTACATTGGTGGAGTTCCCCCAAAGCCTGTATATGTACCCAGGCAGAGGAGAGGGTACAAGGAGAAGAAGAATATAAATACAGTGCCGTATAAAGTACAGCTGAAATAACTGGGCACATCTGGTCTGTAGAACAGATAGATGAGCCAGGAGGGAATGGACACTGTCTCCAGATAGTTGAAGTGTAAGAATTTAAGACAGAGTCTCTCACCCTGGGCACTGTTGATGTTTGGGGCCGGAGAACTCTTTGTTATGGAGAGCTGTCCTGTGCATTGTAGGGTGTTTGCAGCATTCCTGCCTCAATACACTAGATACCAGTTGCACCCCTACTAGTTGCAACAACCAAAAAATGTCTCCAGATATTGTCAGATGTGCCCTGTCGGTTCATTTAAGAGCATGAGCTTTGGAATCAGGCAAAACATTTAAAATGACAAATGTGGTAAAATCATTCTCAAGAGCAACATTGAGAGGTATAAACTCAGAAGTTGAATAGGTCTCTCTACTTTTACCCATCTCCTTCTTCAAGGATAAGCCAATGTAAAATGTTGGAAATTGGTAAAAGTTGAATCCCAGATCTGCTGTAAACTTTGGGATTTGAGTAGTTACTTACCTTTCTAGGCTTCTGTTTTTTTCATCTATAAAATGGGGATAATAATGTCTATTGAGCTATTGTGAGGTTTAATTAAGGTGACATATAAACTAGCTAGAAATGGTATATATCAATAATATGCACCTGATAAATATAGTTATTCCTACTATTATTACCAAATTAGGAGTCTCCTTGTTTTGTATAGCTCCAAACCAGGACCTATGAATGGGGGTCCCAGGGAGGAATTTAGTTATGGCACAGTTTAAAGAAGAAATTTATGACAGAGATATTGGAAAGAGAGCAAGCTACCTTATGAGGCAGTAAGGTCCCTACTTCTAGAGAGTATGGGTATTACTAGGATATAGTAAAGGAGATTCATTTATCAAGAAGGAGTTTGGAGTAATTACTTCTGAGTACCCTTCCAAATGTAACGTCAAATAACATGGGCAGTTTGATTTGCAAAATGATGTGCTCTTTTAAAATTTTTTTCATTTCAAATCTATTCGAAGAGGGAAATGTAAAATTTTTGGCACGCATATAGCTGCAGCATCACCTGTAGACAGTCCCTTTGGTCTAGGGAGGATTGCAATTCCAAATGATTCTTGAAATTCCAACCAATCCAAGCCTCTCATACTTGAGTTTTGTTCTTGGCCTTGCTTGAGACCATGACCCAGGCAGCATTTGCTCTAATGTGGTCATCACACGTGGATTTAAACTGTTTCCTCTTGTAGCTGTGTGAGATTAACACAGTCTTTGGCTCAAAGCCTCCTGTTGCTATGGATTTAATACTGGGATATTAAAGCCATTTCAGAATCTTTAACTGTCTCAGATTAGAGCTACTATGCCATTCAAGAATTGTTAACCTAACGGATCCCCTTAAGCAAAATTGTTAAACTCTGAAGAACGGTATTTTAGTTGAGCAAGTCGCTACCAACCATTTTTCATTTTTGAAATGGTGAGGACTCTGGAAACATTAAAGCACTTGATTAAAATGGGCCATCAACTGGCCTGGTTGTTTTCTTCAAGTTATTTTCAGGCTTCTATCCACTCCACTTTTGTCATTTTTGACAAGTTTCTACTTTGTCCTACCTTCTTCACTTTCATTTAAAGTTAAAAAATTCTCAGATTGGCAAAGTTGTACATTAACTACTAACTGTAAGAAAGATAGATGTTTTAATAAGTCATGCAAATATGACAGAAGATCAATGGCTTTATATAGGGGTTTTTATCTTTCCAATAGTGGCCTTGCACATAGGTTCTCTCAGTGTTAAGGGTATACTTCCACAAAAAAACCTTTAACAGGAAAAATGGATAGAGCAGTTCCCTATTCCTGTGAAATTGTTACTTTTGATGCTTACCCTTGCCTGGAAATATATCGTGCTAAATGGAATTTTCACACATCCCAACCAGTGTCTCTCAATACGGGTGTGGATTCCACTTCCTCTTTCACGGTCATCCTAAAAGAGGGGTGGGAAGTGATAATTGTTTAACAACTCCGGATAGGAAGTAGGAAAGCAGCAGGATTTTAGCTGAGCCTGGTAGGTTTAAGTTAAACAGATCTAAGTCACATTCTGGTTAAGACACTTAATAGTTCTGTGACCCTAGGAAAGTCATTTAACTTCTCTGAACCTCAGTTTCCTCATCAATAAATTGGGAATTTAACAATCTACTTTGTAGGGGTATTTTAAAATTAAGACAATGTATAAAAAGCCCCTAGTACAATTCCTGGATCATAGCAGACAGTCAAGTTGAAAATAAAAAAACTGGTTCTCTTCCTCCCTTCTTTCTTTCCCCGTTTATACATGTCAGGTTTCAAACATTCCAAATTTTGGGATTGATGGGGCTCAGGGCAGGCTGCCCCCAAATGTGCCAAAGTGGCACATGGATTACTTTGAATTCAAGTTACTTGAAAAGCAGCTGGTGCAAAAACACTCTGACCCTCCTTTGTCTGCAGAAAGCGGGAAATAAATCTCCTGTGTGAAAGGTGCCCTCCCTGCACCTGGGGGTAGAGAGCCATTCTTATCACCAGAGACAGGGAATCCAGGGCTGAGGAGGCTGTACAAACAAACCTTGTTATTTCTTTACTAATTTACCCCAAACCAAACATCTATGTCTTGTCAATTCTTCACAAATTTATTGTTTCTTTGTCTAAAAGGTATAAAAGCTGTCTGTTTTGGTCACTTCCTAGATCATATATCTATGAGTCCTTTGTACATATAAAATTAAAAGTTGTTTATTTTTCCCCTGTTAATCTGTCTTGTGTCAATTTAATTATTAGACCAGCCAAAAGAACACACAAGCGTAAGGGGAAATTTTCTCCTCCCTGACAGGACTTAACACAATGGGTAGAGGATAGGAAAATGAATACAGACATCTTTCTCAAAAACGTGAACTTACCTCTAAGACATCATATAGAACTTCATCAAAAATGTTGATGAACACGTCATCTTTCACTGACTGCAAACTGGTGGTGCTGTAATCCCCATTGGGGGCCCTGCAAATGGGCACCCATGATCAGGGAGCATGAAAAGAGCAAAAGAGAAATAATGAGTACTCAAATGTCCAAACTGGAAAAATACCTGAATATGAGCATAGATAGGAGGACTAATGACAGTTGTCTCATTTAAAGGATTTCTCTAGCACGGAGACCTTCTAAGGTAGTACCTATACTCAAATGGCAAGGCAGTAGACAGCAGGCTCCGTGCAGAGAGACAAACCCTTTTGCTGGCTTGTCCTGGTGAGTCTCACATCATCTCCCAACCATGGTGAGCTCTGCAAGGAGCCAGCTGGCTACATACAAGGTCTCCAGCTGATACTGGTGCTGGTATGTGGACTTCCTAAGCAACTGGGCTCTGGAAGGTGCTTCTCTGTCAGACCATCCCCTGGTCATAAACCTGTTGTTATGTGGCTGGTTGGATGGTCCCTGCTTCCCACTCACTTTCCCCACAGATAGGTAAAGCAAGGTAGGGGTGAGGTTCATCTCTTATGACATCACCTGCTCTGAGTCCAGCCAAGCCTGGCCCAAGCAGGCCTCTCCATGGCATGGCTCAAGACCAGGCTACTGCATCTGTTGTGCTGAGCATTTGCCTTTAACTTTTCTCATTCTTTTTGCTTGTACTATGTATAGGAGTGGTATCTGTTTCTCCCTTCTGACTTAACTAGTTCTAACCCTTGCTCAGTCTCTAATTTACTATTTGGCATTAAGCCAGTCACCTTTCATCTTTAGGTTTTAGTTTATTTTCTATAAAAGTAGAGCACTAGACTAGATAATTTCTGGGTTGCTTCAAGATCTGAAGTAAAGAGTCTTTTAAATATGTAAAATCATTTAATCAAAAATTTTAAATGCCTATGTATTTCTGATGAGGGAGAAAGCTTAATTTATGGGAACTAGGGAGCTTCAAAATTACTTACAGCTTCCAGAGTTGGGGAGATGGGGAAGAAAAGAAAAACAGTGTAGAGGCTGTGGGATTGAGGGACTGGGAAGCTCGGGCTGTAAGAAGCCAGAGCCTGGAGAGGAGTGGGGTGTCCCAACAATGAACCCAAGTTTCGGAAGTTGGATATTTTCCCATTTTATTCTTGATTGGAGTCACTTGTAGAATGAGGAAAATATGCCTACCTAAATGGAAGTTCGAGTTCTTCATTCCAGCTGGGGTTTGGACCTTCAGCTGTAGTTGTATGGCAAATTGTTCGCTGAAATGAAACTTCTACAAAAGGACGTACTAAAACCTTAAAATCAAGAGCAAAGAATCTGTAACAGTAGAATTATTTTGATCCTAACAGAGGTAAAATATATTTCTAAATGGTGTGTTTCCAAAGAAAACAAGGCAGAAAACAGACTATGAACTTTCTAGGCAATTCTTAAAAATAGAAGGGGCAAGATTCTAAGTGGAGATCCAGCACTGGGGTATTTCACCTGGCCGAGGGGGTAGTCAGCACTGTGGGTTGCGCTTGGTGTGGTTGGGGAAGCAGCACGCTTTTCGCTGAAAGTCCTTGAAGATCTCGATGGCTGCTGGAATTTGCTAGGAGAGAAAATGTATGAAAGAAATAAATGGCATGGAAAGTCTAATTATATACTTTGCAGACGGTTTCTCCAAAGATGTATGGTGTTGGTGGCTATGGTGACAGACATACTCTCTAAGCTTGTTGATGCTTCAGAAGTCTTTTTGCATGCTCTGGTCCTCCTCAGTCACCTAGTGATTACGAGAGCCTTCCCAACTTTCATCCATAGGCCTGCATGTCTGGCTGGAATAGAGGAAAGGGACCTCTTCTCTCTGCTCTCTCATGGGTGCCTTTTCCCCCGTAATTGAGAACCTCAATCCCTCTCAGGTAGCAGAATCCTGAGCTTCCTAACCAGCCTGCCCTGCCTCCATCCAATTCTGGTCCTTTCCCACTGTATTTCCTTTGAACGTGCACTCTGCAGTAAACACGAGCTATATATCCCAGGTAAGACATCTCTCTCTGGGCCTGCCAAGCATCAATGGGAAAGGCGGTCAGGGATTCCTAGCTTGAGTTAGGATCTATGGGTCTCGCCCTCTTTTCCTTTTGAGCTGCCATTCTTAAAGGGAGAAATGAAGGTCATGTCCAGAGATCCTCTCCCAGATACCTTCCCCCTCATCCCAACAACCCACTTGCATATTTGTTTTTCGTTTTTCTTTTTATAAATTTATTTTATTTATTTATTTTTGGCTGCATTGGGTCTTTGTTGCTGAGTGTGGGCTTTCTCTAGTTGCAGGGCGCGGGGGCTACTCTTTGTTGCGGTGCATGGGCTTCTCATTGCAGAGGCTTCTCTTGTTGCAGAGCACGGGCTTTGGGCGCACGGGCTTCAGTAGTTGTGGCTTGCGCTCTAGAGCGCAGGCTCAGTAGTTGTGGCACACGGGCTTAGTTGCTCTGTGGCATGTGGAATCTTCCGGGACCAGGGCTCGAACCCATGTCCCCTGCATTGGCAGGCGGATTCTTAACCACTGTGCCACCAGGGAAGCCCCTGCCTATTTGTTTTGAATTTTATGGTTTGCCAAGTATTTCACATTCATTTGCTTAGCAAAGTACAAATTATCTTTTTCCACCAGACTGTTTTACCTTTTCACAGAAAGGGTTTCAGACAAACTGAGGCAATGAAAGTAGAACATTTAACACAACAGCGGCCAGAGAAAACCTTTTCCTGTTTGGAACACTGTCAATGACATTATTACACAAACACTTGTTAAGTACCTACTATACTTTAGGCCCTGTGTTAGACACTGGGGCTGCAAAGGCAAATAAGATAAACTTCGGCTCAAACTAGATAAACAAATAATCACAATATAGTGGGATATATGTTAGACTAGAGGGGTGGGCATGGGCCTTAAGAGTGCAGAGAAGGAGTTGAACAATCCTATTTAGTTTAATTGCAAGGGCAGAAGGTTAAGATTTGCGTGTGTTTAGTGCAAGAGTTGATATTTGAACTGACTTGACTGAAATGTATAACATATAGGATCAACTATGCTTCCCTGTAATTATTTGAAGGAAATGGTTTAACTCTTAAAAAACTTCATGGAAACCAAAAATAAGAGAAACACCAACATATCTTTTTAAAAAAAACAGCTTTTCACCCCACAGTTAAACTTTAATGCAATCAAGATGAATGTTGGGCTGTGTGGCTTAAGGAAGCAATGCTATGGCACAGATTCAAGAGCTTAAATGGACATTTACATATAACAAAACACCGAGAATAGCTGGTGATGATCAGATGTTCTGTAATGGGTGGAAGAGTTAGTCAGCAGAAAAATAAAGTAGGGCAAAATAATAGGGGGTGGATAATTTAAAGGGAAGACCCTAGGGACAAAAGATGCCAGAGGCTAGCAGGGTGTGCTTCTGTGATCAGAGAGCTGGATGACCTTGGGCAAGCCACTTACACTCCCTTCATTTCCATTTTCCCTTTTGTAAAATGGAGACAGTAATAGTAGTGAGAAGTAAGTGAAATAATACAAATGAAAGTGCCTAGCATAGTGCCTAGAACACGGTGAATGTACACTAAATTATAGTTTCCCTCATGACATTGACAAGGGCACCAGCAAAGAGAAGTAATTCTTGGTCCTTCCATCTCTGTTCTCTAAGGGGATAAGAAACTTTGCCTCACCTTACCTATGGTGAGGGGCTCCCCATTGCCCCAATGTAATGAAATACAGTAGACATAATTCACTTCTCTGAGCAGATAAAAGAGAAGTCATAGTTTTGTGCTCAAACACATGTTTCAGAATCTAGAATATATACCTTTTGGGTATCTGCCCAGCTCTCACCCACTTCTCTGAGAACTGTCCTCCATCTTCAGGACAGGTCCTTGTGACCTGCCTCTCTGACTGTAGGTGACTAGACATGGATCAACACCTGACCCAAGTTAGGATCTTCAGATTCACTCCTGGGAAGCTGACACCTGGTGGGTGGTATCCTGACAGGATGGACCACTTCCATCACATGGAGAAGAATAAAGCAAACCCACAGAGGGAAGCAAGCAAGAGGAACAATGGGGCCTCTGAAGAAGCCCATTTTAATCTTTACTTCTACCATGTAGTCTGGCTGTACCTCTTGTTCTTGAGTTCTATGAGATATTCCCAATAAATCCCCTCTTTACCCTAAACTGACTGATTTGGTTCTGTTACTTGCAACCAATAGGGCCCTGACTTCATCAAGGACCCTCTTCCTCCCCGCCATCCCTGCCCTCGGGCCCCACAGAGTAACAACTGTGTTAAAAACGAGAGTGAACGTGCTCTAAAGAGGTTGGATCCTGCACATTCCATCCCAGGGCTGTTCAGAGGGCTCTCACCTTGTCGTTGGCTTCCTCACTGGAATGTCGTAAGCCCGGATAATGTTCACCAGCAGCTTTATGTCTCCATCAGACAGGTTTTGGGCTGTCACCTTCTTCCGACCTTTTCTCCTTGGCCTCAGTGGTCGTTTTTGTTCTGCCAGCTTGAAAAGGCTCAGGCCCAAAATGCTAATGATTACAGAGCAAGATTAGGATGCCAGGGAAAAGAAAGATCTGGAAAGTCTTGAGACAACTTCCCAAATGCTGCCCCAAGGTCCCTCACAAGCCCCTGAAAAACTCCTTGTCTTTTTAAGGAGGGTGGAAATTGTCAAGAAGTTCTCCCAAGATTGGGGAGAGCCCACTCTGTAGATTATTAACATTCATTTTAACTGCTACCAATCAGAGGATGAAATTCATGTTCTGGTCCCTCCCTGCACTTCCTGCTTGCTGTCTGCCTTGCTTATCCACCAGCCCCTCAAACGTGGCCTGTGCTCTCCTACTGTCTGCTTTCACTCATGCCAATCCTGCATGCTGAATGCCTCCTTCCACCTCCCTCCTCATCCACCCACTCGGTTGCAGTTTCACCACTTTGCAGGGCCAGTATTTCCCCTTCCCCAGAGGCCCAGCCGCATCAGCCCGAAGCGGGGCTCCCTCTCCTGGGCCCCTGGAGCCCTCATTAGCCTGCTGCATTCACAGGGCAGCTGATGGTTACAGCTTTCTCAGGCCCTTCCAGGGATACCTCACTCTCTGCAGTTAGGCAAAACTAGGTGTGAATCCTGCTCACCTTGGGCAAATTATTTCACCTCTTGAAGTCTCTGTTTCATCATCTGTAAAATGGGGTTGTTGAGAGGACTTTGTGAGGAGATGTATACAGAGCACCCTGGCACTGGTCTAGCATTAGAGGCCCTAACATAGTGACTGTTGGGACGATGACAATGATTATGATGCCAGTGATTATGTTGGAGAAAGGAGGGGGTGGAGACAGGAGGAAGGGAGGGGGAGCAGGGGGATCCTTCTCTCACATCTCTCTTCCTCTCACTGAGATGACCTCCATTAACACTTCCTAGAAGATGAAAGCAACGCAGTGAATCACGGGGGAGAAAGGGCCATGGAGAAAATAACTTAATTCTGCCCCAGAGACTAAACAGAAACACAACCGTGACTGCGTGTCAGGAAGCTGACGTTAATGACTATGCCCGAGAGCCACAGAACAAAGCCAGCGGTGCAGAGCTGGCCTCGG
Organism: Globicephala melas; assembly: GCF_963455315.2. NCBI lineage: Eukaryota > Metazoa > Chordata > Mammalia > Artiodactyla > Delphinidae > Globicephala > Globicephala melas. The sequence goes on along the minus strand of NC_083318.1, from coordinate 42,765,174 downwards.
GCTGGCAGCGCTCACGCTGCTCTACTTCCCTGTGGGTATCAGAGCTGGCCAGGCGGCCTGCTGGACTGGAGCCCTCTTTCCAAGAGACACGTGCCAGCCGGGGAGACGATGGCTGCAAGGGGCTTCCGGGGGCTGTTGTTCCCTTGTTCCCAGTTGCTTCCCAGGGTCTTCTGTCCCACAGAGCGCAGAGGAACCACCATTTACCAGCACTTCTCTGGTTCAAGCAGAGTGCTAGATGCCTTACGTATAATATTTCTAATCCTTACAAGTATATTTATCCCATTTTTCATATGAAGAAACTGGAGGCTCCAAGAGGTGATAGAATTTGCTAAATAGGAGGGAGAGGGAGTTGGGGTTCAAAATCAGATCACCCTGACTACACAGCCCAGCTTCTTCTTCTTTTAACATTTACATATATTTATTCATTAACTCATTTAAGACAAGAATAAGCCCATTACATGTTAACATGATATAAAATTATGAAAAATAACTATCCTTTCCAAAACAAAGAGTGCGAGGAGAGTGACACTGTTTTACATTTTTGCAAATCTCTTTTTTGATTTATTATACGTTTTAATTTATTTTTTACTTTAATTGAGATATAATTGACATATAACACTGTATATGTTTAAAGTGTACAATGTCTTGGTTTGATACATTTATATATGGCAATATGTTACCACTGTAGCATTAACCAACACTTCTATCTATCGCTTCACATAATTATTATTTCTTTTTTTGTGGTGAGAATTATTAAGATCTAGTCTCTTAGTAACTCTGAAGTTTGTAATCAGTATTGCTGACTATAATCACCATGCTGTGCATTAGATCTCCAGGACTGATTTATCTACTGGTTACAGGTTTGTACCCTTAAACATCTCCCCAGTTTCCCCCACCCCCAACCCCTACTGACTAACATTCTAGTCTCGGTTTTTATTAGTTTGGCTTTTTTAGATTCCACGTATAAGTGAGAATCATATAGTATTTGTCTTTCTCTGTCTGACTCATCTCATTTAACATAATGCCCTCAAGGTCCATCCACGTTGTTACAAATTACAGCCCATCTTCTTAATCCCTCTGCCAGGACACCTACCTAACCCAAACTTGGGGACCTCAGAGAGAAACCTTTGCGGGGGGTCATGACATGGTACATCCCTTCTTTTCTCAATACTTGCTCCCTCTCAGAGAGGTGCCTCCTATCATGAGACTTTGCTGCCTCCCTAACAGTCAGATTGAGAGCATCTTGGTGGCTGGGACCATTATATACAGAAACATTTTAATTTAAAGCCAAGAACAAACCAGAATTAAAAGAAGGAAGAACATACCCCGAGCCTTCAGAACTTAATGCAGAAAGTAAAGCAGAAAAAAGAAAAAGAAAGAAAAGAAATGGAAAAACAGCATGAAAAATCATCATCTATTCTAAAGTGTAATTTTCATGACTGAAAAACAAACAAACAAACATTCAATGACTGGACTCTGGGCCTGGAATAAAGAGAGAGGGTTTGCATGAATTTATGTGGGCACAGCCTCCCTTCTGTACGAGGATGGAGGCAAAGCCAAAAGAAGGGGCTGCCATGGATTGCACAGTTTTTTGTCTCCTTGCCAACTTGATGGTGGAGAGGAAGTACATGCATAGGAAATGACCTTTTCAGGAGACCAAGAGATTTAATCACAGGGAGGGTCATGAAGTTAATAGACTGTGCAAGCCCACCAGTATAGAAAGTTCTCTTTCATCTTTCATGCATCCACCTCAAGTTGAGACCATCTGAGGATTATTCTAAATGATAGGGAGACAATCAAGCAAGTAAACACAGTCAATTCCCAACTTCTATGTAAATATCCATTGTTCCCTGCTGCCCTTGCCCCTCACCAAACACATGGCAGCTCTGTGTCTCCGAGCTGTGGTGCTGGAACAGACCTCTCCATGCCACCCAGAATCTTAGTGGGCAAGTTCTCAGCCACCCCCACTGCCCTGTGATGGGAGAATAAAGGAGACCCCGGCATAGGGAGGCGAGGAAAGCAGGAGGATGATGTGCTGGAGGGGATGCTGTCAAAACTTCATGTGACTGGAATGAGAAGATAGCCAAGACTGGTGAAGTTCACTTGGAGGTGCTGGGAGGTGAGATGGGGTCCACTGGATGTGATGGAGAGGATCTCGTGTGACTTGTTCTAACAGAAAAACTCCAACTAGTGTAACATTAGGCATTAATCAGGCTTTACCAGTTTCCAGTATTATTAGGGGCCCAAATGCACACCATTTGGTAAAATATTATATTTACATGAAATTTTTAATATAATACAATACAAATAATTTTAAAAGAAATAATAAAAAAGGTCTTTTTTTTTACCTGATATTGGGAACTTCTTCTTCTACTACCAAATCCGAAAGAAGAAAATGGTGTTTTGCAATTAGAAAACGATTTATCACTGATTCTCTAACCTGAGGAAAGAAGTATGTTTTATTTAAAATGTTTTTGTTCTATGAACGCACACTTCACTGCTCTAATGTCACCTCAGTGCAGGTTTCCAGACCACCTTTACTTTTCTCTGCAGCTCTGACCTCTTCGTATTGTAAATCATCCAGCTTTCCTCACTAGCATAAGCTCCCTAAGGCAGAGGGATTCTATTTTGTTCTCTGCTGTATTCTCAGGACCTGGGAAAATTCCTGGCAGATAAGATCATAAAATTTAGCTGAATGAATGAATGAACAACTACAAAAAATAGGACCCGTCTCGAAGCACACACACTTCAGAACTGATTCTGAAGTTCTTCCCCTATTCAAACTGACTTGCTACGTAATTATTCTCTAAATAGAGGACCTCTTAAATGTCATAAATATTCTTTTTTTTTTTTTTTTTCATACATGAGCTACAGGGTAGATCAACCGGATGAGAAAAATGTACTCTAGCCACTAGGGCGTTTCTTATAAGTTAAATTAAAGGAAGGAAGGACAAAAGGATATTTTGACTTTCTAGTGCAGAAGGGCAGTTAGTATGTCATTTATAAAACTTCTTTTTTTATTACAAAGGTAATAAGATGCAAAAATTCAAATATTAAAAAAAAATCATGACTTAGAAAGTTAAGTCCCTTGTAATCATACCCCCTCTTAAGAACCACTGATAATAAACTGAGACACATCCTAGTGTTTTCAGCGTTTCTGCATCGAATACACTCCCCTTGGTTCCTGAGCTAGTTCAAATTGGATTTTTATCACTTATAATCATGAGTCCAAACTAATACAAAGGAGAACCAAGTAACCATGTTCCAGAGTTGAAGATAGCTGTTAATCAAATCTAATCTGTAATTATGAGAAAATAAGCCTACAGGGGTTAAGAATAGAGACCTCCCTCCTCCAACCGTAGGATGTTGGCTATTTTTCCCCTATGAGGACTGTTTAAAATGGTTTTCCTTACCTGCTGGAGGTACTTGGCTACTATGGCCCTGTGGGTATCTATGTGGTCTTTGGTTTCAATTACATTTCTGTCTCGTAACCGTTTCTCATAGTCCTAAAATTAAAAGGAAGCCATACTTTTATGATTTTAAAATACTAGTACTCTCTCATGCCCTTTTTGAGATCAGAGAATTATTTATCACATGTGGTTTAAGTCACAAATTATGGTTCTAAATGTTCCTTCTGGTTCCTTCTGAACTTTTGGTTCAGAATTGATCTTTGATGCAGTATCCAGGATTTGGAGTTACTTGATCGAACTGCTTTATAAGTAGAAGAGAAATCTGTAATTACAAGTTACAGTGTTCATGCAGAAAGAAATAGAGGTAGTAGAGTCGCTGTAGTTCAAGATGCTAAGCTCACCCAAACAAGATGCTAAGCTCACCCAAACAATTAAGCAGGGCCAAAGCCCCTGCTTAAATTTTGCCTTTGATATTTCAAGTAAAGCAATTACAGAAATAGTAAATAGCGTCTGGCTGCAGCTGACTTGCACCTACTTGAAGGAGAGGAATGGCTGCCTTTGGCTTTGTCTTCTTAGGCCACTGCACTTTTCTCTTTTTTCTATCAATAAAATTCCATGGGGTCCCCAGGGAGATGCCATGTTCCCCTTCACTCCTTCCCTGGTCACAGCTGAATGCCCAGGGTGGCCCCTAACCCAGGCTGGGTGGCTCAAAAGTTGTCCCCAAGATTTTTAAACTCGGGACAAGAGGACACACCTCTCCCTCCTGGCTGAGGCTACTAGATGTGAACTTGGATGATACTGGTGACCAAGTGATGAAATAGAGAAATCTGTCTACAGTGGGGGAAAATGAAGTCACCATACCAAGGAAAGCCCAGACAGGATGGTGATGGGGCCTGGCAATAGTTGGGTGTCTTTGAGACGCAGATGAACTCCTGTCATTCACATGTTTTAGATGTTTAACTCTATTTTGTGATTTCGTTATCTAATAAACTCCCCTTCGTTCATAAGCTAGTTCAAATTGGGTTTTTATCACATAATCACAAGTCCAAACTAATATAAAGAACCAAATAACCAAAAATATTCTCCCAGAATAATTTCTGCAAGAAAAATCATACAGTCCTGGTATTAACTTCTAATGGCTCTCCCTTTACCTCATCAAACACAGATTTGTCTGGCTTTCACTGGCTTGCCCCATATACACAAGCCTATTACCTATAACTCCTCAAAGGCTCCCTGCTCCCATTCCCGCCATGTTCCCTCCTCTGCCAAGCCTTTGCGCATCCTGCTGCCTGTCTAGGGTGCCCAGAACTGTCCCCACTTCCTTCCTGGCCCCCCGCGCCAAGGCTGCTCAAATCCTACCCACCTATTTTCCCTGCAGTGCTTACCACCGTGCTTTGTGCTTAGTAAATACTTACTGGATTAAAATGGCATTGAATTCCTGACTAAGGCACAATCCTTTGCCACATTAACACTTAAGAGACTCTTCAACCCTACACCTCTAATTTTTCCTAGTTTAGATGTCATTATATTGAGACAAAGATATTATTTAAACATTGGATTCAACAAAAATAATGGGAAGGTTATGTAAAGTACTACAAAAGAGGAACTAATATTGCTACTGAGAACATAGCAACAACAACAAAATACATACATAATAGTATACCAAATGGCACAGCAGATATTTTATTAATAATAAAATAAGCCAATTTCTCACCTGGAATACCTTTTCCATAATTTCTCGGTCATACATTGGAATTTGTTTATAATTTCGGAATTCTGGCACCCCTTGGCTTCTAAGACCAAGAAGCCTGAATCGTTTGGATCTGTTTAATTCCTCATCTGAAACAAAGTTAAATTCCTGTTGTAGCTGTTCCAGTCGAAAGAAATCAGGGATGTAGGATTCACCACTGGTAGCAACCTATAAAAACCAAGAAATACAAAACTCTAGATAACAGGCAGATTTCATCCAAAGAAACTTGGCACTGAGCTTTTGGGAATGACGTTTTAACAGTTTTAGGCAGAGAGACTTGAAACATCCATCATTTCATTTAAAGAGAAAATACACTAAAATATAATGGTAATGAGGCAGATGCTACTCTGCCTTTTATAGCTACTAATATTCATTTAGTAGCTATAAAAAGTATCATGAATCATTTTTCCAGAGAAATAAAAGTTAAAAGGTTCATTTTTGGTACGCACGCTCCTCTAACAGTTGTCATGAAAATATACAGACTGAAAAATATGAGATTTATATCAGTGTATTACCAAGTGCCTACTGCAAATAAGATTATTCATATACATAATGTATATAAAGTGTATGTATTTTAAATGTATTTTTAAAGTATTTTACACTTTAATATTTTAAATATATTTTAAAATATTTTTAAAATATAACTTTTGGACTTTATTTATGCACAAATGTAGATAAAGGCCCTAGAGTCGGCTGATCAGCTTCACTTGGCTCCACAGCCATGCTCTCCTGTCCCTGCACAACACCTCATGGCCTTGGTCACTGAGAAAAGTGAACCAGAGGTGGACCCAAGCCCCAGCCTCCGATGCCCCTGTACCCTGGTACAGAAAGTGCGGCTTCAGCACCACTGAGAGACTAGCAGGTGTGGGCTGCACTCTGCCCAGGTGTCTGCTTGTTCCTCTGCTGGGTGCTTTGCCAGCTGCAAACTCCTCCTGGGCAGATCTCTGCTTCTCTTCAGGGAGCAGAGATCTGATGGAGCTTTGCGATGGGAAAGGTGATACTGCTGTGAAAATCCTGGTTCATAAAAAAGAGGCCAGTCAGGAGGGCAAACTCTGTGTTTTGTCCTTCTATGGGAAGCAAATAGTTAAAAAGAAAAAAAAAAATGAAGGAGACATATGCACTATATTATTGTCCATTTAAAGCTAGTCATTGAAACATATCAATAATTTGAAAGCTTTATATGAAATAGGCTACACTTCAGGTAATATGGCCTATTCTTTTTTTTCTAAGGTGGATATTTTAATTAATAAAACAAAAATGAAACAATGAAGACATATATTGGGACTTCACTCATTCACCAATTATGCAAGAAATGTTTTGGTTAAATAAGATAATTCATTCTTTCTAATAGTTCTCTAAGTATCAACATGCACTAAGTATCATGTTGGAAGGAGATTTTATGAAGATAAAAGTCAGAATAAACCAAAGCTTGCTTTGGGACTTATCTTAGAATCACTAGGGGAGAAGTGAAAGTTTTCATCCTGGTTATAGTTACCCTACTGATGGACTCGAACTAAGAAACGTGATCACGGAATGTGTTGCTATGGCCACTTTCTGGATCATCTACTTGTTTATTAGGTTTTGTGGGAATTATGAACTTGGGAGTAAAAGCAATTGTATTTGTTACCAAGAGAAATCATTTACTGACTAATGTTCCATTTTATTTACAAATTCGTTGAAGAAAGAATTCTGAATGTTATGACAGATACAAGCAATTTATATCAAAAACACTTCAGTGAAACCTAAAAGGTAATCTAATTAATCATCCAACAAGAAAACAAACAAAACCACCATTTCTGAAAATGCCCCATCAGCCCTTCAAAGTATGATGGAAAGAGCACAGGGCCTGAAATCACATCAACTTGGAGCCGTGTCCTTACCATCTGTGGGATGTGGAGCAAGGAACCCTGAGTGTCTGGGTTCAGTGTCTCTCCACAGAAGGGGCAAATTGAAACCTTTCTTTAGGGGGTTTACAGAGGTTAGAGGTAAGAGTAACAACAACAGCAGCAGCTGATGTTGACTGTACACTGACCGTGTGCCCAGCTTGATGTTGATCGCAGTAGCTCATTTCCTCCTGACAACACTGTGAGGGCATCACAGGGCTTAGGGGCATGCGTGCTTGCCTTCATCATACAGCCAGTAGGTACAGAGCTAAAATTTAAACCTGTCATTCAACCCAGGCTTCATGCTCTTAAACACTATTGCGCAGGAGAACATATGGGGAAGAAAATGTGTGTCAAGACCCAGCCATTTCTGTTATTATCACACCAAGTGGAGAAGTGGTGCATGTCCAGATCTCCTGCCACATTACCGAGATGAGCTGCATCAAAGGGGCATTGCTGGGGTCATTGGGGTCAAGCTTGGACTCTGCTGCCCACTTGGCCAACTTTTTCATGTCTGTCAGTCCTGATGTGCCGATAGATGAGATGGCATCTGCTCTCTTCAAAGCGCTGAAAATGAAAGTTGATTCCATGAGACCGACTTTATCACAGAGCAGTTTGCATTAAGACCACAAAATCCCAGGGACAGCACTGCTTAAGGAGGCTATTCCCTATGAGAGAAAATCTGATCATAAGGAAGGACTTTTGACATTTTTCTTTACTTGATGGTTACTATTAAATATGTTATAAGCATAATAAAGAAGTCTGAATGGTGGGAGAAAGTATTTTCAAAGCACACATCTAATAAGGGGTTAATATCCAAAAAATATAAGGAACTCATACAACTCAGTAGCAAGAAAACAAATAATCTAATTAAAATGGGCAAAGGATCTGAACTGACATTTTTCCAAAGAAGACGTACAAGTGGCCAACAGACACATGAAAAGATGCTCAACATCGCTAATCATCAGGGAAATGCAAATCAAAACTATAATGAAATATCACGTCACACCTGTCAGAATGGCTATAATCAAAAAGACAAGTGAAAACAAGTGTTGTCAAGGATATGAAGAAAAAGGTGGTCCCTTGTGCACTATTGGTGGGAATGGAAATTGGTGCAGCCACTATGAAAAACAGTACGGAGGCTCCTCAAGAAATGAAAAGTAGAACAACCATATAATCCAGCAATCCCACAACTGGGGATATATCCAAAGTAAACAAAATCAGTATCCCGAAGAGATATCTGCACTCCCATGTTTACTGCAGCATTATTTACAATAACTAAGACATGGAAACAACCTAAGTGTCCATCAATGGATGAATGGATAAATAAAATATGATACATATGTATAATATATATATCATATGTAGAATATTATTCAGCCGTAAAAGAAGGAAATCCTGTCATTTGAAACAACTGGATGGACCTTGAGGGCATTATACTGAGATGATCTCACTTCTATGTGGAATCTAAAAAACACAAACTCATAAAAACAGAGAATAGATTGGTGGAGGCAGAGGTGAGGGGGACGGAGAAATGGATGAAGGGACTCCAGAGTACAAACTTCCAGTTATACGATGAATAAGTTCTGGAAATCTAATGTACAGCATGGTAACTATAGTTAATAATACTCTATTGTATACTTGGAAATTGCTAAGATAGCAGATCTTAAAATTTCTCATCATAAGGAAAAAATTATAACTATGTGTGGTGATGGATGTGTTACCTAAACTTATCGTGATAGTCATTTTGCAGTATGTACAAATACCGAATCATTATGTTGTACATCTTAAACTTATACAGTGCTATATGTCAGTTATATCTCAGTAAAACTGGGGGAGAAAAGAAGTATAAATAGAAGGAATGCAACTGTGACCCTGCATTCCTACAACTCTGCCCAGTGCGTTAAAGTGTCCTGAGTCCCTGATCCAGACTAGTGACAGGTGCCTCTGCATCTTGTGCAGGATGCCGAGAAGGCCTCATCTCCCAGATAACTGGGGACCACTTGTACCTAAAATAAAAGAGAAAAAATAAACACTTATGCAACCAACTTAAGCACCAACTTTGGACATGACTGAGTTCCAAGGGGGCCAGTGTGGTCACCTTGGTTGAGTTGGGGCTTTATTTTTTTTGAATTTAATTTTATTTTTTTATACAGCAGGTCCTTATTAGTCATCCATTTTATACACATCAGTGTAAACATGTCAATCCCAATCTCCCAATTCATCACACCACCATCCCCATCCCCTGCAGCTTTCCCGCCTTGGTGTCCATATATTTGTTCTCTACATCTGTGTCTCTACTTCTGCCCTGCCCAGTCATCTGTACCATTTTTCTAGGTTCCACATGTATGTGATAATGTACGATATTTGTTTTTCTCTTTCTGACTTACTTCACTCTGTATGACAGTCTCTAGGTCCATCCACGTCTCTACAAATGACCCAATTTTGTTCCTTTTTATGGCTGAGTAATATTCCATTGTATCTATGTACCACATCTTCTTTATTCATTTGTCTGTTGATGGGCATTTAGGTTGCTTCCATGTCCTGGCTATTGTAAATAGTGCTGCAGTGAACATTGGGGTGCATGTGTCTTTTTGAATTATGGTTTTCTCTGGGGGTATATGCCCAGTAGTGGGATTGCTGGGTCATATAGTAATTCTATTTTTAGTTTTTTAAGGAACCTCCAAACTGTTCTCCATACCAGCTGTATCAATTTACATTCCCACCAACAGTGTAGGAGGGTTCCCTTTTCTCCACACCCTCTCCAGCATTTGTTGCCTGTAGATTTTCCGATGATGCCCATTCGAACTGGTGTGAGGTGATACCTCATTGTAGTTTTGACTTGCATTTCTCTAATAATTAGTGATGTTGAGCAGCTTTTCATGTGCTTCTTGGCCATCTGTATGTCTTCTTTGGAGAAATGTCTATTTAGGTCTTCTGCCCATTTTTGGATTGAGTTGTTTGTTTCTTTAATATTGAGCTGCATGAGCTGTTTATATATTTTGGAGATTAATCCTTTGTCTGTTTTTTTTGCGGTACGTGGGCCTCTCACTGTTGTGGCTTCTCCCGTTGCGGAGCACAGGCTCCGGACACTCAGGCTCAGCAGCCATGGCTCACGGGCCCAGCCGCTCCGTGGCATGTGGGATCTTCTCAGACCAGGGCACAAACCCGTTTCCCCCACATTGGCAAGCAGACTCTCAACCACTGTGCCACCAGGGAAGCCCTGTCTGTTGATTTGTTTGCAAATATTTTCTCCCATTTTGTGCGTTGTCTTTTTGTCTTGTTTATGGTTTCCTTTGCTGTGCAAAAGCTTTTAAGTTTCTTTAGGTCCCATTTGTTTATTTTTGTTTTTATTTCCATTTCTCTAGGAGGTGGATCAAAAAAGATCTTGCTGTAATTTATGTCAAAGAGTGTTCTTCCTATGTTTTCCTCTAAGAGTTTTATAGGGTCCAGTGTTATATTTAGGTCTCTAATCCATTTTGAGTTTATTTTTGTGTATGGTGTTAGGGAGTGTTCTAATTTCATTCTTTTACATGTAGCTGTCCAGTTTTCCCAGCACCACTTATTGAAGAGACTGTCTTTTCTCCATTGTATATCCTTGCCACCTTTGTCATAGATTAGTTGACCATAGGTGCGTGGGTTTATCTCTGGGCTTTCTATCCTGTTCCATTGATCTGTATTTCTGTTTTTGTGCTAGTATCATATTGTCTTGATTACTTTAGCTTTGTAGTATAGTCTGAAGTCAGGGAGTCTGAGTCCTCCCACTCTGTTTTTTTCCCTCAAGACTGCTTTGGCTATTCAGGGTCTTTTGTGTCTCCATACAAATTAAAAATTTTTTTGTTCTAGTTCCGTAAAAAATGCCATTGGTAATTTGATAGGGATTGCATTGAATCTGTAGATTGCTTTGGGTAGTATAGTCATTTTCACAATGTTGATTCTTCCAATCCAAGAACATGGTATATCTCTCCATCTGTTGGTATGATCTTTAATTTCTTTCATCAATGTCTTATAGTTTTCTGCATACAGGTCTTTTGTCTCCCTAGGTAGGTTTATTCCTAGGTATTTTACTCTTTTTGTTGCAGTGGTCAATGGAAGTGTTTCCTTAATTTCTCTTTCAGATCTTTCATCATTAGTGTATAGGAATGCAAGAGATTTCTGTGCATTAATTTTGTATCCTGCAACTTTACCAGATTCATTGATTAGCTCTAGTAGTTTTCTGGTGGCATCTTTAGGATTCTGTATGTATAGTATCATGTCATCTTCAAACAGTGACAGTTTTACTTCTTCTTTTCCAATTTGTTTTCCTTTTATTTCTTTTTCTTCTCTGATTGCCATGGCTAGGACTTCCAAAATTATGTTGAATAATAGTGGTGAGCGTGGACATCCTTGTCTTGTTCCTGATCTTAGAGGAAATGCTTTCAGTTTTTCACCATTAAGAATGATGTTTGGGGCTTCCCTGGTGGCGCAGTAGTTGAGAGTCCGCCTGCCGATGCAGGGGACACGGGTTCGTGCCCCGGTCTGGGAGGATCCCACATGTCGCAGAGTGGCTGGGCCCATGAGCCATGGCCACTGAGCCTGCACGTCTGGAGCCTGTGCTCTGCAATGGGAGAGGCCCGTGTACCACAAAAAAAAAAAAAAAAAAAAAAGATGTTTGCTCTGCGTTTGTTGTATATGGCCTTTATTATGTTGAGGTAGGTTCCCTCTATGAGTTGGGGCTTTATCAACAGGGCTGCATCTCTCATCACTCACAGTGTTTTAACTCCTCTCCTGAGGAGCTGGAGCTTTCACCCCCAGAAAATGTCTCCAGCATAAAACTCAATGAGACAAATGCAAAAGGCTTATATTCAAAGACTTAAACGAGCCTCCACTGGAAATGCTGCCAGGGTCCTGGCTGAGAAAGGCCTTGTTGTTTTTATCGCATGGGTACAAGCATTTGCACTGGATGGAGAGGGCGTAAAGGGAACAAAACCAGCCCCAGTCTGTTTTTCCACACATTGAAAATGACAGTCTTTGGCTTGGGAAGTGTCTTCTTGGTGATCAAGATAAGTCCTTTTATTTTATGGAGGCAGTTGAGACATCAGTGGTAAGATGATCCACTCAAGACACATCTATTGGGGAAGGACAGAAGCAAGACACAGTCCAGGCTGCCTGGACAGGCATCAACCACAAGGAGAGAGGGTCCGTCCATCTGGAGTGAACTAGTGAGGCCCAGAGTCCCTTTCTGCTGTTCTGAGTAGAAACCTAGGGCTGGCAATCAAGGAAGGGGGCTGAGAATAGGGACTTTCATATAATCAGAAGGTTCTACACCAATCATCATTTACAATGAACTTTACTGAGGGCCAAATATTGATATATACAGCTATGTGCTATGCACTTTCCCCATTTGTGAAATTGGGAAAAGAATACTTCACAGTTAATTGGTGAAGATTAAATAAGGTAAAGTGCTTTACTAATAAAAAAAAAACTGAAAATACTGGCACATAACAATAAAAGGAAAGAATGTGATATTGCAAGATTTTTCCCACTGGGTATTGTTCATGCCAATGCTGACATTGCTCATCAGCTTATTCTAGCCATACATTACCTTCTAAATCCAATATTCTGCTGTGACAATGGAGGAATTAAAGGAATCCCATTTTCTCCAATGGCCCATGCCACACTGTTGGACACTTTCCCCGAGGTCATTAGAATCAGTTGATTACTACCATCAGCTTCAAATGAGAAGGGTACTCCTGGGGAAACAGCAGATTAAATAGGACGTTGTTTAGAAAGAGGGAGTGAGCCCAGTACTAGTAAGAAAGCAGAAAGTAGACAAATGGAACAGAGTGGGTGGGAGTGGTGGGGATGGAACACATAATTCAAATCAACATCACTGAACTTCAGGGAATGATGCTCCCCATCGGCCACTTGGCTCTATCTCTTGACAGCAGAGTGTAGGCATTATAATAAACGATGCACTTTGGAGTGGGACCAACTGCATGTATATTCTGGTTCTGCCACTTGACAGCTGTGTGGACAAATTACTTAACTTCTCTGAACCTTGGTTTCATTGTGTATAAAATAGGGAACATAATAGTACCCCCTCTTATGGATTACTGTGAAGACATTCATTTATTCATTCATTCAGTAGATACTTCTTTGAGCTCCTACTTCATGCTGGCACTATTCTGGTCACAAAGATAGCAGTAAAGAAACAAAACTGATAGGAATCCCTGTTCTCATGGAGTTTACATTCAAGTAGGAGAGACAGGATATAAGAAGATAAGTAAGAGACATGGGCAGTATGTTAGAGAGTGATAAATGCAAAAGAGAAACAAATTAGGGAAGGTGTATAGAAAATGTGTGTTTGGAGAGGCAGGGGTTGAACTTTCAGAAGGGGTGGCCAGGGAGGGCCCATGAGAAGTCATAAAGGCCTGAAGAAAGCTAAGTGAGGCATGTAGGTATCTTGCGAAAGAGCCTTCTTGGCAGAAGGAACAAAGGCAAAGGCCCTAAGGTCACAGTGTGCCTGGAGTGAGGAACAGCATGTTAAGTGAGGTAAAACTTGCAAAGACTCAGACATGCCTGGGAAACGCTGACCGCTCCACAGATGCTATTGCTCAGCTGTTGTAGCGACGGTAAAGCCTCACTGATTTGGCCCTCACTGATCGGACATTAGTGATAAAAAAAAGTCTCGGGGCAGGACATTTAATCAAGTAAAGGAAGTAAAGATTTTCAAGCATGAAATATAGCAACTTCATGCTTTGGGGAGTTCCAGTTAATATTTTTAACACAAAAACAATACCACTGTTAACCCTATAACAGCATCTTTGTGTTTTTCAAAGATCTTTCCTTCATACTGAACACTCCATCTTGATTTTCAGAATAACCCTATATGACATTAAGGGTGTTATTATTAGATCCATTTTATGAATGAGGAAGATGATATTCAAAGAGGTTACATGATTACTAGGATCACACAGCTTGTCAGTAGCAGAGCTGGAACTAAAAGCTAAAGCCTCCAGACTTTTAGACTGGTGATCAGTTTAGAGACTCAAAGAATTCTTGAAGATAAAGTTCCAGATATGCTCTCATAATAAAAAATCACCAGGCACATGAGGAAACAGAATCAGAATCAGACCAATAAGCAGATAGGTGTTGGAATGATCAGATACAGAATATTGAAAAATATTTTAATGTGTTTTAAAGAATAAATGAATGAATTAATGAATAAAAGAAATGATCGAGAGTGTCAGAAAAGGACAAAACGTTGTCAGAACTGATTGTAAAAAACTAAATAGAATTTCTAGAGGTGAAGAATATAATCATTGAAACAAGAAACGCAGTGATGAGTTTCAATGACTGGACATAGCCAAAAAGTGAATTCATGATTTGGAAGACCGACTTAAAGAAATTGCACAGAATATAAAAGTGAAAAAAAGAGATGTCAAGTATATTAAAGAGAGGTTAAAAAACATGGTGGACGGAGTGAGACGGTCCATCATATATTTAATCAGAATTGTAGAAGGAGATAAGAGAATATTATTTAATAATCTCCCTATTATTTATTTCAAACTTTTCAACCTTACAAATAACACTGTGAGGTACATTTTTTTTTTATGCACAAAGTTTTGTCTTCATTTCAAATTGTTTTCTTAGGAAAGATTCCTGGAAGTTGAATTAAGGTGTCAAAGGCAATCTGAAGGCCCTTAATTCACATGGTAAAACTACTTTACACTTGCATAGTTATATGAATTTTCTGGCCACCCATAGTATATAAAAATGACTTTGCCAAAAATTGTATATGATTATTGCTTTAATTTTTCTGATAGCAATTTTATAATTGTCTGCTTGTCTGATACGTGAAAAAAAAGATATGTTCAAATTTGACCATGAATCCGTTAGCCATTGAGGCTTTCCATACCACTGCCAACTCCCTCGTGGTCCAGTGTCACATGCTGGTTACTGCTAAACTCCACTTCTTCAGTGGGAGCTCTTCCAGAGACAACAGTCGTTTCAGGAATAGGCAGAAACACTTCTGCTAGCAAGGTGGTACCACTGTGTCCAACTGTTTCATATACCTGAAATTGAGGAAGGGAACAGCCAAATAAAAACAGCAGTAAAGGGTGCTCACTCCCAGATAATGAGTACATTTTCCTGTGCTGGTCACTGTTCTAGTCAAGAGCACCCATCTCAGAGTGGAAAGTTGAGTTGTGTTGCTATGGTCTCCATGGAGACCAGGTTATACCCTATTTATGGTCACGTTGTTGGCACCCTGTCCTCTTGCCTGGCCTAATCTCCTGGGGTAGAGAGGTTAATCAAATTATCAGGCGACTGCAGTTGTTTCTATGTCAAACTAATACACAGTAGTTTGGAGAATGGGCTTCCTCTTTCTCCTGGTTCAGATTATTTCAGAGAGAAACGCCATCAGGTTGAAAGGTGGGACAATATGGACATGCCACTAGATGGTTCATTATCTGCACCAACCTCAAAGTCAATAGGAAACGCACCATACCTAGAAGTACTCTAGGGTATCAGGTTCAAATCTGTTATTTGGTAAATCTCTCAAAGTTCTTTCCTTCAAGACCTCATTTTATTTGTTAGTTGCTGAAATCCTATCCAGCTTCTTCTCAGGCCTTCTCCCAAAATGGAGCTAACTTGACCACCTGTAGCTCTGATACTAATTACTGTGGTGTGTCTTACTGTAATGCCATCACCATGAGATGAAGGACCCATTGCCAGGGCAACCACAGATTATGAATACACAATACAGTCTCAGTAGGACCCTCTGCTTCCCCTGTATTCTTGGGTCATTTCTTTTGTGGTAAAAGATAAAATATTCCACAGCTCTGCTGGCTTCCTTTCTATGTTTTATTCTTTCTTCCCATGAGGCTTCTCTGGCTGGTACACATTTCTCTAAAATGCAGATTTTACTCTTTTATTTCTACAAATTAAGTACTCCTGTTTTTCTTCTTATGCAATAGAGTTCCCTCTGATTAATACTTTCCATTTACAACCTGCATGCACAAAAATGACACTACGGAGCCTCTCTGCCTACCCTCCTCGTATCACGGCATGTGAAATGAATTCTTGTCCAAGGATAAGGATGAGGATGGATTGGTACTGGGCTGCTATCCTGGCTTCATCTCCCTGTATCTACCAGCTCACATTTGCAAGATGGCTGATTGAGCTTTGAGGGGCTACTGGGGCAAAGACAAAGCAGAGACTGCATAGGAACTGAACTCAAAACCCCAGACTCAGTACCACTGTGAGGTATTCTAACAGGCTGGATGTGCCAAGAAACCTGTGATTGTTCAGGGCTTACCTCTGCCTAATTCAGGGGCTCAGCAGGAAGCCCATGAGTGGCACATTTTAGCCACGCTCTCCAAATTCATCTTTATCAGTAGATAGGTGATATTTTTTTCCTTATTAAAAAGATCTTTTAGGGAAAATTTCAAATATATGTAATCTTAGAAGAAGAATATACCATGAACCCATCACCTACCTAGCTTCAATTACCATTAACTTATGGCCAATCTGGTTTTATCTACACTCTCAACCATTTGACTCTCCACCAGTATTTTGAACTCAGACATCATTTTACTGTAAATGTTTCAATATGTATCTCTAAAAGAGAAGGATATAAAAAGGCATAATTACAATACTATTATCACAGCAATTCCTTAATAATGTCAAATATCAGTAAGTTTCAAATGCTCTTTAGAGTCTCAAAAAATTACTTTGAATTAACATCACAATTTATTCCATACGTTGCAATTGATTGGTATGTCCCTCAAGGCTCTATTAATTTATAGGTGATCCCCCTTTTAACACTTTTTCTCTATATTTTTATTGGCTCAGAACTCCAATGGAGAAAGGAGGGCCATTGTTTTTGCTTACCTCAACCTCTCATAAGAGCCTGCCAGTTTTATAATATCACAGACCTTAAAGAACACGTAGCAGGTTGTTGTTTATTGCACAGGAGACCTTGGTTTGACCTGTTCAGTTATGGACTCACCGGCATCAAGTTTCAGTCTGAGAAAATGGTGGGTTTTTCTTTAAAATTTTTTGTACTTCCCCCCAAATTTTAATTCACTGAGACATTCCTTTGTATGAAGCCATCTGTTATCTCGTTTAAACTTAACCACAATCCTATGAAGGACGGTTTGTGGTAAAGATTAAGCGCGATAACAGACCCAGCAATTCTAGATTATGGATGTGTGTGGCTCGACAAAGGGGAGAAACTTCCCCTAGTCCCTCATCTCTTAAGTCACAAAGCTGCGATTTGAATCTACAACTGTTTCACTTCAAAACTCGTACACTTTTTCTTACATCTTCCTCATTGGTCAAGGAAAATCAGAAGGGTGATTAAACAATTAAGAAACCTTTTAAAGCCATAACCATGATTCATAAAGTATAATTACTTTAGATAGATTGGTGAGAAATAATGACTGAAAGATAATTTAAAATCTGAATGAAAGAACCACAAAACACGGAAGTGCTATAAAAACAATGGCTACAATCAAAGGTTAAGGGATCACCTTAGCATGGGCCATCGTGATCAAAAGACCACCGAACTCTTCCTGTCTGAGTTCCTCTCAGACCCTCAAGGGGCTTGCTTGGTCTCTCAGCAAGGCGAGGGTGCACTGCCCACTTCGCGCAGGGGCTTTACCTCCCTGGAAGGTGCTCCTGCTGTACTGGACACTGAGTGAGACCTGCCACATGCCCACCCATACTTACTTAGGTGCCACCACCTTTCCCTATGATTTCCCTGTGGGAATGTTTATTCCCTCTATTGAAATTCGTTGTTTATGCATCATTTGTCTTACTGGATGGTGAGATTCCTGAAAGTAGGGATCTTGTTTGATTTCCCTTTGACTGCTCAGTACCTACCATCTGTGAATTAATATATTTAGATGGGAGCAGGTTAACTCCCGTTTTTTTTTTTTTCTGATTTTTTGGACAAAATTTATTTATTTACTTATTTTTACAGAAGAGACTATTTAGAATGAGAACAAATCACAACGAAGTATAAATTTTAAAAGCTGGCAAATGCTATAAACTCACAAAATCCAGAAAAATAACACTACAATCCATTTTAGAACATTTCGTCACCCTGAAAAAACTCTCATACCCACTAGCAGTTATTTCCCTTTTTACCTCCCCTTCCCGACAGCCCTAGGCAACCACAAATATACTCTGTCTCTATAGATCTGCCTATTCTGGACATTTTAAGTAAATGGACTCATACACCTTGTGATTCTTTGTAACTGACTTCTTTCACTTAGCTTTCATTCTTAATGCTTTAAAGAATCAGCCATGTTGTACCATGTATCAGTACTTTGTTCTTTTTTTATTGCCAAATAATATTCCATTGTATGGCTATGTCACATTTTACTTGATGGGTATTTGGGTTGTTTCCACTTTTTGACTATTATGAATAATGCTTGTATGAACGATCAGCATCATTATCGGTCAAGGAAATGCAAAGCAAAACCACACTGAGATACTATTTCACACCCACAAGGAGGGCTGCAATCAAAAAGGCAAATGAAAACAAGTGTGGCAAGGATGTGGAGAAAATGGAAACTCACACACTGCTGGTGGGAATGTAAAATAATGCAGCCACTTTGGAAAGCAATCTGGCAGTTCCTCAAAAGGTTAAACATAGAACAGTTAATAGAAGTAAATTGTTAGATGATAAATCCATGGAATGGAACTGTTTTCTTCTCTGAACAGCTGGTAGACTTGGGTGTAGTACGGCTCTCAGATTTTTTTACCTGACTTGTTTTACTCCCCACATGACTGTCAGCTCCTCCCACAGCCTGCAGAGGGCAGTGTGGTGGACAGGACAGGGCAGCCTTGTGGTTCAACTGGTCTGGGACTGAATCCTGACATTGCAACTTACTAGCTGTGCTGTGTGACCTTGGGCATGACATTCCCCTCACTTTTGCTCTCATTGTAAAATGAGGATGTTACCCAAAGCTCAGCAGGAAGGCAGTGGTGCAGTTTAGCTGAGATGGATGAAAAGCCTCTTTCCCTCTGTATGAGCTCAATAAATGTTTCTTCCTTCTTTGTTTGGGCATACAGTTGACAACAAGCATGTGCATTTTTATAATACTTTGAAGTTTACAAAGATCTTTCATAAACATGATAACATTTCCCAAATATCTCATTAAATCTTGTTGGCCAACTGATTTTATTCAGCTTTATGACAAAAGAATTTCTTTTATTTAACTTAAATTTTAACTTGTAAGAATGTCTTTTCAAGACACACTTTTTTTTTCAAGGAAGACATTAAGTTTCTGAGGCCTTATAGGAATTTTATGGCATATTCCATATTTATAATTAAATCATCTGTATTTCTAGGAACCCAAAGGCAAGGAGGTGAAAAACAAACTACATTAAGCCTTAAATGCTTTAAAAAAATCAGGAGCTAATAAAACCCTTCAAGTTAAGGCAATAGAAACCATACCAACAGTCAGAAAATACCATTTATGCTGGTAAAATGCTTCACAAGATGACATAAATGCAGTATTTAGTATTTAGTTAAATCTTGCCTGACTTTGTGTCTTTCTTAACCACTCCTATGACTAATGAATTCCCAAACAGCCCAACACCCAGGGCAACTAAATCAGGGTGTGAAACACATCTAAAAATAAAAACAAATCCAAATATTTTTCAGATTCCTTATATCCCCTTCCATAATAGAATTCAGTGTTTGTTTACTCAGCTGCACAGGACAAAATTTCTATATTATCTGACTCCAGTGGCTTTGCAAACACATCCCTGCTAGACTTTAATAGTTTATCAAGTATTATATTGTGGAAGGACTTTAAGAGATGCCTCTGAGCTTCTGTTTTGATTTTTAATTCCTTGTGGATGTGCTGTGCTGGTCACCACGGTTAATGATGCCCAATAAAACATGCAGTTACTACATAAAGGGCATTTCTGGTAGATGTCAGTGGAAGGGTCTGTTTCCCCGTCTCCAGAAACACATTCCTGTCTAGTGTCAGAGAGGAAATGAATTGGAGAATCTTGGTGCTGAGTCTGTAGGACAGAGGCAACTACAGACTCTGGGGAAATGGAGGGTTTGCTGATTGGGTCTACTGTCTCAGAAGGTAATAATCAACTTTTTTTTTTTAAATAAGGAAAAATGGATACCATCCCACAAAGCCAAAAAAATCCAAAAATTTCCTAAACTTTTTACCCTACCTTTTAAAGGTAGCCAGTTGATGTTAGTAAGCTTTGTAAAATAAGAATTTCTTTTATTTAAATTAAACTTTAACATGTAAGATCTGTCTTTTCAAGATACCCTAATTTTTTAAATAGCAGTTCTATTTAATGCTAGGATGAAATGCTATTTTTTTTTTTTTTTTTTTGGTGATACACGGGCCTCTCCCGCTGCGGAGCACAGGCTCCGGACGCGCAGGCTCAGCGGCTATGGCTCACGGGCCCAGCTGCTCCGTGGCACGTGGGATCCTCCCAGACTGGGGCACGAACCTGCGTCCCCTGCATCGGCAGGCGGACTCTCAACCACTGCGCCACCAGGGAAGCACAGAAATGCTATTTTTAAAAATCAGAAAATGGGCACTTTGGGCTTTATAGGTATTTGCAAATCACTTTTTGTATAATTAAGTTTAATGTTCATTTTCTTTCTGAGTCAGGGGTTCTCAGCCTCAGCACTGTTGACATTTGGGGCTGAACAATCCTTTGTTGCAGTATACTGTGCTGTACATTGTAAGATGTTTAGCGGCATCCCTGGCCTCGACTTATTAGAGGTGCCAGTAGCTCCTCACCACTTGTGATCATTAAAATGTCTCCAGAAATTGCCAAAAGGCACCCCCCGGGGGGGGGCAACATAATCTCCATTGAGAAGCACTGCTCTAAGCAAAATGAGTGTTTGTGTGTGTGTGTTTGAAGGTGGAATGTTAATGAAGAAACAAGACAGGAAATATAATTTATGTTCAACTGTTCAAAAATTCCTGTTGTATAAAGCAAGGCAGCATTGAATTCAGAATAGCAATTAGATCAACTGCTACCAAATTGGAACTATTTATGTGATTCTTATTAACTTCTCCTGCATTTGGAATGGTGTTTGCTTTAACTCAACACTCTGGTGCAAATTTACCTGCTAACAGTATTTAGAACTGTATAGATAAGACAAACCTTAGAAATGTAGGGGCGTTAAGTTTAGATAAAAAAGAATCCATCGTGAAGTAGTCTATACTGCATGGTCTTAAGTCATGTTTCTCTTATTTTAAAACCTAAACAAAACAAAGCAAAACAAAACACAGCAGTTTTGTATTTTGCACATGGTGGCGTTGGATTTGGTATGAGTGGCTGCCCTGTAATCTCAGCCACCGGTGATGTTATCATCCAGTCTGTTAATTGTCTCTTGGTTGATGTCCCCATTTCCCTTCAGTGTTGGATCAACCCTTCCTTACTCTTGTGCCCACAGACTCCCTTCCTTCACTGAAAAGGCTGTGGGCATTGGAGGTGAACCCCCTTACGGCCAGCCTTCCACCCCCTCCCTTGTGTCATCACTCTTGACTCGAAGGACCATGCTATTCTGCCTTGATCCCACCCCTCCCAGTATCCTGTGGCATTCCTTCCCTCAACACTCCCACCCTCTTTCCTTCCCTTCTCCCACCCACTCCCCCTACAACTTTCCTTTTTATTTTCCAAGTCATCAAGGTTTTCTGGACTGGCTGCTTTTCCCATAGCTGACAACTGTGCTCCAGTCAACTACACCCTAAAGTAAACCATGGTCCCCTTTCAGACCCCTGATCCAGTTCCCTCCTTCCTTTCCCTGCCAAGCTTCTGGGAAGGAGTCCCTTTTGGTATCTTTATTTTCTCTCCCCCTGTCCCAGTGAGCTACAGGAGGGTTATCAAGGACACTTCTCCAAATAGGATTGGTTTTCCCACTTGGAGAGTGCAATTCTGCAGAAAAGCCAGGGAAATCAGGAGAGGCTCTGGGAAGGGAAACTCGAGTTATTGCCAAGTTGGTTAAACAGAAAAGTTCCCTATCTCAATCCACATGCCAGGAATATGAAAGCTCAACAGGATTGCTTCATAAGGAAAAAATAATAATGCTAAGATATTTCAAAGCCACCCAGCAGTATTACACAACAGCTGTTAGTTTTGGGGAGTCAAGAAGATGAATATGGGGTGATATTATAGATGTGAATGATAAGG
This sequence comes from Globicephala melas, assembly GCF_963455315.2. Taxonomy (NCBI): domain Eukaryota; kingdom Metazoa; phylum Chordata; class Mammalia; order Artiodactyla; family Delphinidae; genus Globicephala; species Globicephala melas. The sequence continues at coordinate 42,742,957 of NC_083318.1, read as the reverse complement.
AAGTGAAGGTCATTATCACAAAGCTTTTTTTTTTCTAAATCAAACTTCTTTTTTGTGAAAACACCAAGCATTTATCTTGGAATGACCTCAGAAGCCAGACCTTTTCAAGACCTTTCTGGAAGGGCTCTGGTCCCATTCCAGCTCCCATCCTGTGAAGTCGCATCTCACCCTTCCCTTGGGGCCAACTTTGATTCCTTTTCTTTTTACTCCCTCTAGTCAAACCATCATCAAGTCCTGTCAGTCCTTCTTTCAAGGCTGCAGTGTTGCTCTAATTAATTCCTTCCTCCCATTTCTGCTGTGAGGCCCAACCCCATCCCCTCACTCCTGGCTTTCTGGGCCAGCCTGTGGACTTCTCTTCTTCTTTGTAGGGCTGCCCTGGCATTCCTATCTCAAGCCTGGCTAGGAAACACTGAGCCTTGTGGTTCAAAACATGCAAGAAGTCAAACATCACAGTCAACACTGTTCCCTTCAGTAGTCCTGTGTATCGTACTGCACTGAGCGTTGCTTCTTTGTAGTTGTCTCTCTCGCATCTCCTAGCTGGATTTAAAGCTCCCTGAGACAGGGCCGTGTATACCTCCCTTTACACATGGCTTCCAATGCTCCACTACACTCCTGGCTCAGCATCAGACCCTCAGCTGGCTCTCAACAATTAAGCAACATTCAGGGCTTTGTTGTTGAGTCATCAACTGATGCATTATAGTTCTGACAATCTGGGAACATTTTCTGAAACACATTACCCTCTAAAGAAATCTGATAGCACTGGCATAAACAGATGCATTTAAGATGATTTTTCTTATCCTCCTGAAGTTGCCAGTAATCCTTGAACCTTCCCTAATTCAAAACTTGCAGTTATATGGAAAATTTCCAAATGACACAGTACTATTCCTAGACAGTCAAAATACAATATCCTCTAAATTAATTTCATCTATAACCACTACTCAATTATAAAAAATTAGGCCATTGAGCCATTATGATATGTAATTTGATCAGTTATCAAATCTTTATGGATAGTTTAAGAACTTACCCAAGACTCCTTTAATCTGTAATTTTTTAAAGAAGATGACATGATTCAGCTCTTAAGGCCAAGATAATAGCTTACAAGTATATTCTTAATATTGTAGGATAAAGTTTTGTTTTTTTATTTAAAAATTCATTTCATAATATTTTAGAGAATACCCTTTTCACATTACTTTATAAAATTACTTTGATTGTAATATCCATAGCAAGTTAATATTCAAGAGAGTCAATGGGAGATAGTATAGGAGGCTTCCTTTATGTTTTAGAATATATGTGAAATAAAGTCTTGGTACATTAGTGGAAGGTGGAGGATGTCTTTCCTACATGGTAATTCAGAACATTTAGAATGGCCCAGAGTGGGAGAGGGGTTCACAGACTGGCCAGGTGGTCTGAGCTCTCACCAACCAACAGGGACGCAGGCTGGACACCCGGATGCCAGGGCCTTCCCTCCTGTCCTTCGCACTAGCTTCAGTGTGGGAGGGTCTCTTTCAGAGGCCCGCAGTCCTTCCTACCTGCCATGTTCTGTCTGCTGCTCTCCCTGGCCTCCCTCTAGCTCTCTATCTGATCTTCTCACGTGAATCTCGGTCTTCCTCAACATCAGTTTTTCCGCTGCAGGGGAGGAAAGGGAGGAGTCAAGGATGAATCTCAAACAAGGGGGCAAACTCTGCGTAGCTGAAATCTTTGCTATTCTGTGGATGTGGGACAGGTAAGACTCTTAAGGGCCCCCAGCAACCTCCCACGGTGAAGAGCAGGTGACAGCAAAGCATCGAGCTGGCTTTTGGAGTTTGTGTTTATTTACTTTCTCCATCAAGTTTTATTCTTCACTTAGACAGTTTTCCCTGTGCAGTTAAGTCTTGCTTTAAACTGTAGCTTAAGCACACACAAGTGTGCAGGGCCAGGGCAGGAGGGTTCATGTGGGAAGCAGTAAAGATGTGGGGCTTCAGAACCAGCAGGGTGTGACCCTCCACCCAAAGGCATTTGGATTTTAAATGTTCCAAAGCCCTTCGCCATGCAAACAGAAAGACACTGCCTTCAGGCTCTGCACTTCAGAGAATCTCTGGCTAAGAAAGGCCTCTCATGGTACAAAGAATACCAGATTTTCTAATTTCAACAAATCTGAAATGGGATTGTGTCTTTGGATCCATGGTGCCTCGTAGTTAAGTGACTCAAATAATGGTGCCTCTCACAGGGAGAGATGATGGGATGAAATCCAGTCAGCAGGATCTCAGAGCCCCTCAGATACAACTTTGCTAAGGGACAGAGGAAGAGGAGCCCTCCACGTAGGCAGTCAGGCTCAGCAGGGGCTCCAGGGGAGCAGGGGTGCACAGTCGGCGTGGACCTGCCACCACGGGCAGGGTTGTTAGTACCAGGCAAGCCCACCAGCCATCCACTTGGAGGTGCCCTCAGCTTCCCTTCCCAGTGCAGAGCTGGGTGACTCTCTGCTCTCACCTTCAGGCACCATCACCCCATCATGCAGAAATGTAGAGATTATTTTCTCACAGATATTCATAGGGAATTTTCAGGCTTAAGAAAAACTCACATTTTCACCAAACCTCCGCATTCAATCCCCTTTCTCATATCATTCTTTACTTTAACAAAATCTCCTTACTTTCTCCTCTCACCCATATTAAGTTGAGCAGCAAAGTAAGTTCGTTCTGTTTTTCTTAAGTTCCCAAATACATAGACAATTCCTTAAAAATCAGATGGGTTCTTGCATAATTATATGAGTGACTGGACTAAGCCTAGCACTAAACTTTCCAGAAAAACATTTTTCCGTTTTGTAGCTATCAATGCTGTTATCAGCACAGCAAAGGAATTTGGCCTGAGTCATGATGCCAGGTGCTTTGTACATGAGGATCACCCTCAGCCCTCACCACCCCGAGATCAGGGATGAAAGGAGAAGGACAAAATTGCCACAGTCTCTGGAAAGCCCCAAACCCAGGTGGTTGACCTTGCGTGCCCAGTGCTGACCGGTTCAGGGTCACCATCTCATTTCTTGGCATCCCTACTTCATTCTGAGCATTTCTACTGTGCTTCCTTCCCACTGTCAAAATAACCCCCTATCTTAGCTGTTTCAAACTTCCTCTACGAGTTTTAGAAGGTTTTCAACTACCTGAGTCTAGACAGGGGTTGATATTCAAAACGTTGAATGGCACTCACAGCCAAGTGCTAACCAATCACAAGAGCTGTTACTGTACAAGGGAACAGGGTCCTGGAGGCATTAACCTTGTTCAGACATACCCTTTAACTGGTCCATTGTAAGAAGGTCCAGAGGGTCTTGGAAGTGGGGTCTATGTGGCCAGGGTGGCATTTTGGGGGTCCAGGATGGAAACTCTTTGCTATTCAGTAGAGAAGTATTTAAATATTTTAATAATTACATAGCTGTAATTGTATCTGCAGACTTAATGTCAATTACAATCAGTGGGTAGTGGCAGCCTGGAGTACAGTGTTGAGAAGGATTCTGAAGTTATTTCCAGGCTCAGTGGGGGAAAATAGGGCATGATCAATTGTCATTTCTGGCAAGGGTGGTGGATAAGAATGAGAAATTTCTGCACAAGTGGTGGATGAGGATTAGTGATTTCTGCATGGGTGGTAGATGGCAAACAAAGGCACCTGTGCCACAAATTTGCCAGCCTAAGTAACATGCCTATTAGTATCATGAAAGAGAATCTGTCAGCATCATAAGAGAGGTTTCGCCATAAGAACAGCAAGCCTAAGACACTGTAGTAGATTGAATAGTGTCCTCTAAAACTTCATGTCCACCTGGAACCACAGAATGTGACCTTATTTGGAAATAGGGTGTTTCCAGGTGTAATTAGTTAAAGATCCAGATGAGCGTATACTGGATTAGGGTGGGTCCTAAATCCAACGACAGTGTCCTTCTAAGAGACCAAAAAGGACACACAGACAAGAGAAGGCCATGTGTAGATGGACGCAGAGATGGGAGTGATGCTACCGCAAGCCAAGGAACACCTGGAGTCACCAGGAGCTGAAGAGGCAGGAAAGGTTCTTCTCTAGAGATTTTGGAGGGAGCACAGCCCCACTGACACCTTGATTTCAGACTTCAGGGCCTCCAAAACAGTGAGAGAAAAAATGGCTGTTGTCTTAAGTCACCAGGTTTGTGGTGATTCATTATGGCAGCCTTAGGAAACTAAAACAGACACAAATAAATATATTGCTAATGGTGGCATTTAGGCTAGTGGGGAGCTTTATTTATTTTGGGGGATCCTAGCACCTGTACCCCAACCCCCCATTATAACCACCTGTGATTATAGAAGTTGATTTCTCTGGTATATTATGCTAGGATCTTGGTACAGCGTGACGTTGAAGTTCTCCAATGAATGAGCCAGAGACCTCTCTACCGTCCCCCATCCTCCCTCATCCCCCCACCTCGTCTAGAGACACACACTTGAGCACTGTGGCCAGTTACTCTGCCAGCATTTCTAGGAGCCAAGTGGGGTAACAGATCTTTTCTGCCAAGACCTTAAGACGTGCCCAGGAAGAGCTGACCTTCTGTTCCCCTTGAGAATCTATCAGGACACCAGCATAGCCAATGGATGATTTAAAACCATCTCGCACCTGTGATGACCAAAAATTCTTGGGACAGTGACTATAATTAAAATATGTACCTGAAGTGTTAAACTCTCCGGCCAGTTGAATATTTTCAAGTTGAAAATCTGTCCAAAGTGAACACGGAAGTCGGCCCCAAGTGGCCGACTGTCGGTCCTGGACACTTCCTTGTTGTTGAAGGTCACCTTTAAATACAGCGAGCGCCTCTTGACGTCCTCCCTTCGCAAGACCTCCACCCTGCAGAGTGAGACCATTCACTGGTGGGTCAGTATTCATTTACTAAGTATAACTGGAGTGTTTGACAAATGGTCACTGACCAGAATAAGATACACTGGAGCTGGAGCTTCAGTCCCTTTAGCCTTCATTGAACCAAGGCAGTCATAGGTCTTGCAGCGCTTAATATAATAAATAGTATGTGTGATATGAAATAAGAGGCCCTGAAAAGGCCACAGGGGATTTAGAACTGTGCTAAAGCATCACTGTGCTACAGTCTCCTTAATTATTTCAAACAACCATTACATTTGTATCCCAAAGTTTAAAGTAAACAGAATTATATTATTTGTTAAATGGAGTCAGTTCAGACCATAAAGGCTAGTAGTGATTTATGTTTGGGGAGGATGTTTTAACCTATAAATATAATAGCATATTGTAGCAGTTGGGTCAACTCTGCTTTTCCAAGATCCAAGCTTATTCTTAACATTTTCCAATGGTGAGTCACTGCTCACTGGCTGCAGGGGATTAAGAAATGTTCCTTATTGTTAAAGGTCATTTGAATCCCAGTAGAACATAGGACGTATCCAGGCAAGCATATCACTTTTTTTTTTTTTAAACATCTATATTGGAGTATAATTGCTTTACAATGGTGTGTTAGTTTCTGCTTTATAACAAAGTGAATCAGCTATACATATACATATACCCCCATATCTCCTCCCTCTTGCATCTCCCTCTCACCCTCCCTATCCCACCCCTCTAGGGGGTCACAAAGCACCGACCTGATCTCCTTGTGCAATGCAGCTCCTTCCCACTAGCTATCTATTTTACATTTGGTAGTGTATATAAGTCCATGCCACTCTCTCACTTCATCCCAGCTTACCCTTCCCCCTCCCCGTATCCTCAAGTCCATTCTCTACATCTGTGTCTTTATTCCTGTCCTGCCTCTAGTTTCTTCAGTACCATTTTTTTTGTTTTTTTGATTCCATATATATGTGTTAGCATACGGTATTTGTTTTTCTCTTTCTGACTTACTTGACTCTGTATGACAGACTCTAGGTCCATCCACCTCAATAAGTCAATTTCATTTCTTTTTATGGCTGAGTAATATTACATTGTATATATGTGCCACATCTTCTTTATCCATTCATCTATCGATGGACACTTACATTGCTTCCATGTCCTGGTGTAAATATTGCCGCAATGAACATTGCGGCACGTCTCTTTTTGAATTATGGCTTTCTCAGGGGATATGCCCAGTAGTGGGATTGCTGGGTCATATGGTAGTTCTATTTGTAGTTTTTTAAGGAACCTCCATACTGTTATCCATAGTGGCTGTATTGATTTACATTCCCACCAACAGTGAAAGAGGGTTCCCTTTTCTCCACAATCTCTCCAGCATTTATTGTTTGTAGATTTTTTGATGATGGCCATTCTGACTGGTGTGAAGTGATACCTCATTGTAGTTTTGATTTGCATTTCTCCAAAGATTAGTGATGTTGAGCATTCTTTCATGTGTTTGTTGGCAATCTATATATATTCTTTGGAGAAATATCTATCTAGATCTTCTGCCCATTTTTGGATTGGGTTGTTTGTTTTTTTGGTATTGAGCTGCATGAGCTTCTTGTAAATTTTGGAGATTACTCCTTTGTCAGTTGCTTCATTTGCAAATATTTTCTCCCATTCTGAGGGTTGTCTTTTCATCTTGCTTATGGTTTCCTTTGCTGTGCAAAAGTTTTAAGTTTCATTAGGTCCCATTTGTTTATTTTTGTTTTAATTTCCATTTCCCTAGGAGGTGGGTCAAAAAGGATCTTGCTGTGATTTATGTCATAGAGTGTCCTGCCTATGTTTTCCTCTAAGAGTGTTATAGTGTCTGGCCTTACATTTAGGTCTTTAATCCATTTTGAGTTTATTTTTGTGTATGGTGTTAGGGAGTGTTCTAATTTCATTCTTTTACATGTAGCTGTTCAATTTTCCCAGCACCACTTACTGAAGACACTGTCTTTTCTCCATTGTACATTCTTGTCTCTTTTATCAAAAATAAGGTGACCATATGTGCATGGGTTTATCCCTGGGCTTTCTATACTGTTCCATTGATCAATATTTCTGTTTTTGTGCCAGTAACATATTGTCTTGATTAATGTAGCTCTGTAGTATAGTCCGAAGTCCAGGAGCCTGATTCCTGCAGCTCCATTTTTCTTTCTCAAGATTGCTTTGGCTGTTCGGGGTCTTTTGTGTTTCCATACAAATTGTGAAATTTTTTGTTCTAGTTCTGTGAAAAATGCCATTGGTAGTTTCATAGGGATTGCATTGAATTGGTAGACTGCTTTGGGTGCATAGTCATCTTCACAATGTTGATTCTTCCAATCCAAGAAAGAGAGTGGTATATCTCTCCATCTATTTGTATCATCTTTAATTTCTTTCAACAGTGTCTTATAGTTTTCTGCATACTGGTCTTTTGTCTCCTTAGCTAGGTTTATTCCTGGGTAGTTTATTCTTTTTGTTGCAGTGGTAAATGGGAGTGTTTCCTTAATTTCTCTTTCAGATTTTTCACCATTAGTGTATAGGAATGCAAGAGATGTCTGTGCATTAATGTTGTATCCTGCAACTTTACCAAATTCATTGATTAGCTCTAGTAGTTTTCTGGTAGCCTCTTTAGGATTCTCTATGTATGGTATCAAGTCATCTTCTGCAAACAGTGACAGCTTCTTCTTTTCCGATTTGGATTCCTTTTATTTCTATTTCTTGTCTGATTGCTGTGGCTAAAACTTCCAAAACTATGTTGAATAATAGTGGTGAGAGTGGGCAACCTTGTCTTGTTCCTGATCATAGTGGAAATGGTTTCATTTTGTCACCTTTGAGAACGATGTTGCCTGTGGGTTTGTCATATATGGCCTTTATTATGTTGAGGTAAGTTCCCTCTATGCCTACTTTCTGGAGAGTTTTCATCATAAATTGGTGTTGAATTTTGTCAAAAGCTTTTTCTGCATCTATTGAGGTGATCATATGGTTTTACTCCTTCAATTTGTTAATATGGTTTATCACATTGATTGATTTGTGTATATTGAAGAATCCTTGCATCGCTGGGATAAACCCCACTTGATCATGGTGTATGATCCTTTTAATGTGCTGTTGGATTCTGTTTGCTAGTATTTTGTTGAGGATTTTTGCATCTATGTTCATCAGTGATAATGGCCTGTAGTTTTCTTTCTTTGTGGCATCTTTGTCTGGTTTTGGTATCAGGGTGATAATGGCCTCGTAGAATGAGTTTGTGAGTGTTCCTCCCACTGCTATATTTTGGAAGAGTTTGAGAAGGATAGGTGTTTGCTCTTCTCTAAATGTTTGATAAAATTCACCTGCGAACCCATCTTGTCCTGGGCTTTTGTTTGTTGGAAGATTTTTAATCACAGTCTCAATTCTATTGCTTGTGATTGGTCTGTTTATATTTTCTGTTTCTTCCTGGTTCAGTCTCAGAAAGTTGTGCTTTTCTAAGAATTTGTCCATTTCTTCCAGGTTGTCCATTTTATTGGCATATAGTTGCTTGTAGTAATCTCTCATGATCCTATGTATTTCTGCAGTGTCAGTTGTCACTTCTTTTCATTTCTAATTCTATTGATTTGAGTCTTCTCCCTTTTTTCTTGATGAGTCTGGGTAATGGTTTATCAATTTTGTTTATCTTCTCAAAGAACCAGCTTTTAGATTTATTGATCTTTACTATTGTTTCCTTCATTTCTTTTTCATTTATTTCTGATCTGATCTTTATTATTTCTTTTCTTCTGCTAACTTTTCATTTTTTTTATTGTTCTTTCTCTAATTGCTTTAGGTGTAAGGTTAGGTTGTTTATTTGAGATGTTTCTTGTTTCTTGAGGTAGGATTGTATTGCTATAAACTTCCCTCTTAGAACTGCTTTTGCTGCATCCCATAGGTTTGGGGTCATTGTGTTTTCATTGTCACTTGTTTCTATGTATTTTTTGTTTTCCTCTTTGATTTCTTCAGTGATCTCTTGGTTATTTAGTAGTGTATTGTTTTGCCTCCATGTGTTTGTATTTTTTACAGATTTTTTCCTGTAATTGATATCTAGTCTCATAGCATTATGGTCAGAAAATATACTTGATATGATTTCAATTTTCTTAAATTTACCAAGGCTTGATTTGTGACCCAAGATATGATCTATCCTGGAGAATGTTCCATGAGCACTTGATAAGAAAGTGTATTCTGTTGTTTTTGGATGGAATGTCCTAAAAATATCAATTAAGCCCGTCTTATTTAATGTATCATATAAAGCTTGTGTTTCCTTATTTATTTTTATTTTGGATGATCTGTCCATTGGTGAAAGTTGGGTTTTATAGTCCCCTACTATGAATGTGTTACTGTTGGTTTCACCTTTTATGGCTGTTAGCATTTGCCTTATGTATTGAGTTGCTCCTATGTTGGGTTCATAAATATTTACAATTGTTATATCTTCTTCTTGGATTGATCCCTTGATCATTATGTAGTGTCCTTCTTTGTCTCTTGTAATTGTCTTTATTTTAAAGTCTATTTTGTATTATATGAGAATTGCTACTCCAGCTTTCGTCTGATTTCCATTTGCATGGAATATCTTTTTCCATCCCCTCACTTTCAGTCTGTATGTGTCCCTAGGTCTGAAATGGGTGTCTTGTAGACAGCATATATACAGGTCTTGTTTTTGTATTCATTCAGCCAGTCTATGTCTTTTGGTTGGAGCATTTAATCCACTTACATTTAAGGTAGTTATCGAAATGTATGTTCCTGTTACAATTTTCTTAATTGTTTTCGTTTCATTATTGTAGGTCTTTTCCTTCTCTTGTGTTTCCTTCCTAGAGAAGATCCTTTAGCATTTGTTGTAAAGCTGGTTTGGTGGTGCTGAATTCTCTTAGCTTTTGCTTGTCTGTAAGGGTTTTAATTTGTCTGTCGAATCTGAATGAGATAGAGTAGAATAATCTTGGTTGTAGGTTTTTCCCTTTCATCACTTTAAATATGTCCTGCCACTCCCTTCTGCCTTGCAGAGTTTCTGCTGAAAGATCAGCTGTTAACCTTATGGGGATTCCCTTGCATGTTGTTTTTCCCTTGCTGCTTTGAATATTTTTTCTTTGTATTTAATTTTTGATAGTTTAATTAATATGTGTCTTGGTGTGTTCCTCCATGGATTTGTCCTGTCTGAGACTCTCTGTGCTTCCTGGACTTGATTGACTATTTCCTTTCTCATATTAGGGAAGTTTTCAACTATAATCTCTTCAAATATTTTTTCAGTCCCTTTCTTTTTCTCTTCTTCTTCTGGGACCCCTATAATGTGCATGTTTGTGTGTTTAATGTTGTCCCAGAGGTCTCTGAGATTGTCCTGAATTCTTTTCATTCTTTTTTCTTTATTGGGCTCTGTGGTAATTATTTCCAGTATTTTATCTTCCAGGTCACTTATCCTTTCTTCTGCCTCAGTTATTCTTCTGTTGATTCCTTCTAGAGAATTGTTAATTTCATTTATTGTGTTGTTCACCATTGTTTGTTTCATCTTTAGTTCTTTTAGGTCCTTGTTACACGTTTCTTGTATTTTCTCCATTCTATTTCCAAGATTTTGGCTCATCTTTACTATCATTACTCTGAATTCTTTTTCAGGTAGACTGCTTATTTCCTCTTCATTTTTTTGGTGTGGTGGGCTTTTACCTTGCTTCTTCATCTACTGGGTTTTTCTCTGTCTTCTCATTTTGCTTAACTTACTGTGTCTGGGGTCACCTATTTGCAGGGCAGGTCATAGTTCCCATTGTTTTTGGTGTCTGCTCCCAGTGGCTAAGGTTGGTTCAGTGGGTTGTGTAGGCTTCCTGGTGGAGGGGACTGGTGCCTGTGTTCTGGTGGATGAGGCTGGATCTTGTCTTTCTCGTGGGCAGGACTGTATCCGGTGGTGTGTTTTGGGGTGTCTGTGACCTTATTATGCTTTTAGGCAGCCTCTCTGCTAATGGGGGGGGTTGTGTTCCTGTCTTGCTAGTTTTCTGGCATAGGGTGTCAAGCACTGTAGCTTGCTGGTCATTGAGTGGAGCTGGGTCTTAGCAGTGAGATGGTGATCTCTGGGAGAGCTTTTGCCGTTTGATATTACATGGAGCCAGGAGTTCTCTGGTGGACCAATGTCCTGAACTCGGCTCTCCCAACTCAGAGGAACAGGCCTGACACCCGGCCAGAGCACCAAGACCCTGTCTGCCACATGGCTTAGAAGTAAATGGAAAAAAAGAGGAAACAAGGAATGAAATAAATAAAATAAAATAAAATAAAAAGTTATTAAAGTAAAAAATAAAAAAGTAATAAAAAAGAGAAAAAAAGAAAATGAAAGAAAGAAAAAACAGAGCAACCAAACCAAAAAACAAATCCACCAATGATAACAAGTGCTAAAAACTATACTAAAAAAATAAAAAATAAAAAAGGACAGACAGAACCCTAGGACAAATGGTAAAAACAAACCTATACAGACAATATCACACAAAGAAGCGTACACATCTCACAAAAAGAGAAAAAGGAAAAAATATATATATTAAAAAAAAAAGGAAGGGAGCAACCAAATCAATAAACAAATCTACCAGTGATAATAAGCTCTAAATACTAAACTAAAATAAATACAAAACCAGAAACAAATTAGATGCAGAACACAAACCCCAAGTCTACAGCTGCTCCCAAAGTCCACCGTCTCAATTTTGCAATGATTCGTTATCTATTCAGGTATTCCAGAGATGCAGGGTACATCAGGTTGACTGTGGAGATTTAATCTGCTGCTTCTGAGGCTGTTGGGAGAAATTTCCCTTTCTCTTCTTTGTTCACACAGCTCCTGGGGTTCAGCTTTGCATTTGGCCCCAAATTTAAATTTTGGCCTTTGCTTGTAGGTCTCCTGAGGGCGTCTGTTCTTTACCCAGACAGGAGGGGGTTAAAGGAGTGGCTGATTTGGAAGCTTTGGCTCACTCAGGCCGGGGGGAGGGAGAGGTACGGATGCCGGGCGAGCCTGCAGCGGCAGAGGCCGGCGTGACGTTGCAACAGCCTGAGGCGCGCCCTGCGTTCTCCTGGGGAAGTTGTCCCTGGATCATAGGACACTGGCAGTGGCAGGCTGGACAAGCTCCCGGGACGGGAGGTGTGGATAGTGACCTGTGCTCGCACACAGGCTTCTTGGTGGCTGCAGCAGCAGCCTTAGCGTCTCATGCCCGTCTCTGGTGTCCGCGCTGGTAGCCATGGCTTGCACCCATCTCTGGAGCTCGTTTAGGCAGTGCTCTGAATCCCCTCTCCTCGTGCACCCCAAAACAATGGTCTCTTGCCTGTTAGGCAGTTCCAGACTTTTTCCCAGACTCCCTTCCGGCTAGATGTGGCGCACTAGCCCCCTTCAGGCTGTGTTCAGGCAGCCAACCCCAGTCCTGTCCCTGGTATCTGACCTCTGAAGACCAAGCCTCAGCTCCCAGCCCCCATCTGCCCCGGCGGGTGAGCAGACAAGCCTCTCAGGCTGGTGAGTGCTGGTTGGCACCAATCTTCTGTGTGGGAATCTCTCCACTTTGCCCTCCGCACCCCGTTGCTGCACTCTCCTCTGTGGCTCCGAAGCTTCCCCCCCATCACCCCCTGTCTCTACCAGTGAAGGGGCTTCCTAGTGTGTGGAAACCTTTCTTCCTTCACAGCTCCCTCCCAGAGGTGCAGGTCCTGTCCCTGTTCTTTTGTCTCTGTTTTTTCTTTCTTCTTTTCCCCTATCCAGGTATGTGTGGAGTTTCTTGCCTTTTGGGAAGTCTGAGGTCTTCTGCCAGCGTTCAGTAGGTGTTCTGTAGGAGTTGTTCCACATGTAGATGTATTTCGGATGTATTTGTGGGGAGGAAGGTGATCTCCACGTTTTACTCCTCTGCCATCTTGAAGGTCTCTTGAAGCATATCATTCTTATAGCCATGAAGTTAAAAAAATCAAAACCTTCAAGAGCGGTCTTTAATTTTATTGTACATATTTGCAGAGATGCCCACTACAAATTCCAGTTATTGGTTAAGCCAATAGCAACTCAAGTTTGTTAAGGAAATTAAAAGGTTAGAACATAAAAATCTAAAACACACTCAGGGTTTTTTGGGTTGTAGTTGTTTTTTTTTTTTTTTATATTATGATGTATAGACACAACATAACACTTATCATTGTAACTATTTTTAAGTATACCATTCAGTGGCATTAAGTACATTCACAATGTTGTGCAACCAACACCACTATCCTTCTCTAGAATGTTTTCATCATCCCAAATAGAAATTCTGTACTCATTAAATTGAGTGGGTAGTTTTAACTTTCTACCTCTCCATAATTTAGGCCCATCCCAGGCATGAAATTGCTCAGTTGACTTGAATTTTTTTTTTTTCTATAAAAGACATTTAACAACAAATCTTGAGAAATATCCAAGACCCCCAAAGACTTCACTCAGGGTTTTTTAAAGGCTTATTCCCAATACTGCAACCTCATGCCACCAACAGACCTAAAACACCTCCGTCTTCTGCATGGCCCCCTTTGACCTGATGGCCTGATGAAGAGGGTGGCTTATAATCATTGGCTTGGGGCAATCTGGTTTATAGTCCCCAAGCCTAGTGAAAACTCAGAAACTTCAGACTGAGGTATACATTCTTGGTCAAAATGGGACTCACCATAAAGGATTGTAAAATCAAGCCTAAATTTTCCCTTTAAAAAACATGCTCGAGGGGCTTCCCTGGTGGTGCAGTGGTTGAGAGTCCGCCTGCCGATGCAGGGGACATGGGTTCGTGCCCCGGTCCGGGAAGATCCCACATGCCGCGGAGCAGCTGGGCCCGTGAGCCATGGCCGCTGAGCCTGCGCGTCCGGAGCTTGTGCTCCACAACGGGAGAGGCCACAACAGTGAGAGGCCCAAGTACAGCATAAAAAAAAAAAAAAAAAAAAAAAAAAAAAAAAAAAAAACATGCTCGAAATCACATATTTTGAATGTTCATAACAAAGTTATATGGTATGGTATTTGTGGCCTGAAAGTAGCTAATTTAGTGCTGGGGAACAGTTTACTTATGTATAGCATCTGAATGCTATGAAGTTGAGAGAATACATGAAAATGCACAGGGAGCTACGGTGTAAAAGTAAGTTATTAGCATATTAATAGAAGTTTGAAACTGAGAAGATTGTGGGGTCTTATAAAGACATCCTGGTTAACCCCTGCATCCTAATATCTCTGATGCTGACTTCTCACTTTCTGTGGTGGAGTATTGAAGATTCAAGTCTGAGATATTCCCTGTGTTCATGATAGGTCTTCTGGGTACTGGAGTATTAGGCCTGGGATCTGGTGGTAATAATTATTTCAATATATTTCCTTTAGTAGATAACAGTATGGTTTAACATGCATCAGAATCACCTGGAAACCTTGTGAAAACACAGTTTTCTGGGCCCTAACCCAGAATTTCTGATTCAGCAGGTCTCAGTAGAACCTGAGAATTTCCAACAAGTTCTCCAGGGATGCTGATGGTGCTGGTCCTGGGGTTACACTTTGAGACCCATCTCTGTAAAGTATTGGAAAGAAATAAATAGCAAACTTAAAATATTTTTATTAAATTACAAATTTCTAAAAAAAAAGATGAACATATATATGTGTGTTTATGAACTTATTATATGTATAGATTTATAAACGTTATATAACTTTTAGGGATCACATATGAATGACTAGAGATGTAATTCTACCAGATCTGGAGGGCCTCAGATGGCCTCAGATGGCCTTGACTTTATCTCAAACTATAGGGAATATCCACAGTTCCTTTGGGAGGCTCTGTGAGGCCTTCAAAGACAGCAGGTGGCCTAGGAGCAGCTGAAATCAAGGGCCAAGGAGAGATCTGGGTATCTGTGCCAGGGACAGGGGGTGTGCCAGCAGTGGACAAAAAAGATACACTGAGGTTACAGATAAAGACTCCGAACCAGAAGCCATGCAGGCAGGCACTGTGCAGAGTGTCCCCTACAGGCAGCTTCTGGTAATGAGCTCCTGAGTGGCCAATGGCGATGCGTTGGGCGGGTGAACCATATGAAATCGCCAAAATCGGGACAAATACCTGCAATTTCATATCGTCTAACCTAATAAATATCTACAGAGACTTCATGATTCTCCTGATCATTCCATGTCAGTCAGGAGATGTACATTCCACATGGTGCAGTGTGTGTGTCACATGTCAACCTCAGTTATGTTTGGAGCATCTGCTCACCTGGGACACTGGTCGTTGGGTGTCACATTCCCCGCAAGGCTCAACTCTGGGACCAGCGTGGGCTCCCCGGGCCTCTTCCGGCTCTGGGCTGCTCTCTCCCTCACCTGTTGCTCTATCACAGCCCGATCTGTGGGCTCTGGAGGGACAGGTTTCACAGGCTCCTCCCCAGGATCTGGCTCCTTCATCTCATCAGGATGTTCTTCGACTGCTTGTTTGTTTTTCTTCTTTTTGGCCCTCTGTTGGGTAAGAGGCAACCTTATGTCAAACAGGAATTTTGGAATTTCTTTAAAAAGCACAGTCTTCAGAATCAGATAGACGTGGATGCAAACCCAGCTCCACCTCAACCAGCTGTGTGCACTCAGGCAGCTCACTAAGCCATTTGACCTGTCCATGCCTCAGTTTTCTCGTCTACAAAGTGGGAACAATTATAGGAAACTTTTTCCAGGTCTCTTGAAATGAGGTAATGTCTGGAAAGAACTTATCACAGTGCCTGGTCCCTAGAGAGAGCTTAAAAAAGTTAACTATTCATCTGCTCATTAGTATTGGCTTTAAAGACCAAGGATACATCTCTTTTTGGCTGCACACGCAGCATGCGGGAGTTCCCCAACCAGGAATCGAAACTGTGCCCCCTACGGTGGAAGCACAGAGTCTTAACCACTGGACCACCAGGGAAATCCCAAGGATACATCTTGAAATTAAAGTGAGGCTTGTGAATACAACTGACACTGCAGGTCACCTTGATCTATTACTTATTGTCCCTGGATTACTTATTACTTGTTGTCCCAGTTTTGCAAGGTCATATGTATAAAGTTATATAATTTTCTGGGGGAAGCCCAGAAGCACCAATACCCTACATTAGATAGGGTAAGTCATGTAAAATAGTAAAATACGTATCACAGGGCTTGACAGGCACATGAGCGATTACCAGGTTATTGCTGGTTCATTCAAACAGCCCCAGGATGATACAGAGAACTGTTTTTGGAAAAACCTTTCTCTGGTATCAGCAGGCTGGGTGGCTTTTTCAACATGTGCATTAATCAGTTCATTCTCTCATCCTTTTGTCCCCTAGCGAGGGGGCTGGGAGGGAGACAGAGCACAGCAGGCAGGGGACCCCAGTCTGTGTGCCCAGTTTCCCTCCTCCTGTCTCAAGGTGCCTCTACCCAGACCCTTCCTGTCCCCCAGGTCAGCTCTGTTCAAGGCTGTTTACAGACCTGGGCTTTCTTCCAGGCTTTCCACTGCTGCTGTGCACTTCTGTATTCCTCGATCTTCTGTTCGTACTCTTCCATGTGCTCTTCCAACAATTCACTTATCTCGGCCTGAATTTCTGCTTCATATGCTTCTTCATCAGCTTTCTGGTCAACTTTTTCCCTTTAAAATAATTTATAGCACCTTAGTTATTTCTTGAAATTAAGTGATAGAGTAATAATAGCAGCAAATACCTGTATTGGGCTTGTGTGTGGCAGCTCCTCTCCTACAAGCTTTGCACAGGTGAGCTCACAACCGTGTGAGGCAGATACTGTTACCTTCAGCATTTTATACACTAGGAGACTGCAGCACAGAGAGGTTAAGTAACTTTCCCAAGAACACACAGCTGGTGAATGGAAGAGCTGGAATATGAGCCCAATCTATTTACACTAAGCCACAAAGCCACGCTGAGTTAGATGATCCAGATGGCACCCTGACACAGTGCCTGCAAATTCTCAGCTGACAGAGGCAGCAGTTTCATTGTAGTTATTTTGTTAATTCTTCAAGTCTCTGAGGAACCACTTCATTATGCTGCTACCAAATCCCTGAAGCTACTTTTTTGACTTTGGATTGACAATTTGAATTTTTCTTTGATGATTCTGCTGACAGTGCATTAATGTTCAGCCTGACCCAGAGCAGTGCTTCCTGCAGTGTGTTCTGTAGAGTTCTGGTTCTATGAGGTGCCCTCCAAAAAAAGGTGCTGTGGCCAAATCAACACAAGATTGAACAAATGTGAAGTTTCCATGTTGCTTTGTAAAGGGCTTTGCAGAGCCCTTTACATGCGGATGGGCAGTGTGACTCCCCAGGAGGGTGGGGGAGGGCAAGCATGGTATCCAGCACATCCCACCCAGCACTTCAGAGTTGTTTCAACCCATCCCCTGTGCTTATCTCCTAATGCGATCAGTATGGTCTGGCCTGCAAGTTCTACTCTCCTAAAGTTCCAGCTCCTTTTTAGAGAAACTTAGCCTAGAGCTGACCAATGTTTGCATATGTACACGTGTGGCCTGGTGGGTTAGCAGTTAACAGGCCCCCAAGGCGCAGACTCTTACAAAGCTACTACTGAAGAAATCACTTGGGAAACACCTGAAATTTATATACATCAGAGAAATTTGGCCCCCAAGTTATGTTCCATCTCTGATATATATTCATTAGCTTTTCTCCTTGTTAATCAGAGGCATGAATAAACTAGTTGAAATTTAAATATTTTTGCAGGAAGAAATAATGCTGTATCATAAGGTAGCTAGATGAATCAAGAATGGGAAGAAAGGGCACTCCAAAAGAATTTAGGACACAGCTACTTATGGGTGGAAGTGATGTGAAGTATCACAAAAAGGAAGTTTGTAACCTAGAGGTGACCTTAACGGTAAATTTCCTATCAATTTTTGTTTATCCTAAACTTAAGGAAGGAAGGAGAAAACAATCTTGTAACTATTTATGTTCTGCTTCTGGATGGAAGGGATGGCCTGGAAGATGGAATATGGAAGCCAAAACACTGGGATTTCTGGAAGACATCCACGATTTCTGTGGTACAGACTATCTGAATTTGTTTTTATATTATATTATATATTTTATATTAATTGAGCAGATACTACATGGCAGGTGTGCTGTCTGGGACCAGATACCCAGTGGTGACAAGATCCCTGCCCTCATAAAGCACAGTCTTGTGTTTGTCATGGAAACTGCAGAATGTTTTCTCAGTTTTATGATAATTACAACCCCCCAGCATCACAATTTGCAGCTATCTTTGGCTAAAAACTGACTGTTTTCAAAGCACAGTATCAGATAATTGCCCTCATGTGTCACTTTTCCTGTAGATGTATGGGCACATCACTTATGCAGATGAAACAAACAGGAAGGGACCAAAACCAGCAGCAGAGATGCTCTTGAATTAATATGCAGAACATGGTTGTGTTGTGATAACTGTACTCTTAATTATGTACCAAAGTCTAGTCAGTTCAACTGCATAAATATTATCAAAGCATACTTTCTCCACACCACACACAAAGATCAATTCCAAATTGAATTTGGAATTTGAAAGATTAATCTTCATTAATATGAAGATTACAGGAGACAATATAGTAGTATATCTACTTGATTCAGGGGAAGGATTTCTTCAAACAAAAAGCACTGATCAGAAAAGACTAATATTTTCTACCTCTTTAAAATTAAGAATTACTATTCTTCAAAAAGCAGCAAACTACTAAAAAGACAACTACAGAAGATTTCTGCAACACACGTGGACAAAGGTCTCATGTTCAGGATATATACCAAACTTCTACAAATAATGGAACAGATAAAAGGACAAACAATCCAGTTCAAAAATTGGCAAAAGTCTTGAACAGACACTTTGAAAAAGAGGAATTCAAAATGGCCAATTCATGCATAAGAAATATAAATTAAAACACGCCATCCGATTGGCAAAATGTTAATGTTTGACAACATCAGGTGATAGGGCTGATATGGGTGACGTGGACCCATAGGAACACTGGTCAAACTGAAAGTCAGCACAAACACTCTGGAAAAGTGTCTGCAACCAGCGTATAAGTATTTGGAGAAGCACATCCCCTAAGACTCGACAATTCCACTTCCAGGTATATTTCTGGAAAACTTAGGCACACGTACCCTAAAAAGACACATACAAAAACGTCTATAAAAGTGCCGTCTGATTTCATTGTCTGTGTCCCCTTCACTCCCAAACTGGAAGCTCTGGGAGGAAAGAGATGATGTTTATCTCCTTCATCAGTGTAGCCCAAGAGTCTAGCACAACGCATGACAGAGTGGGCACTTAAGAAATGATGAATTGTACTTGAAAACTGAGTAACATTTTTATAACAATTTTGAGAAATAAAATTCATTCTTTTAAAATGTAAAAAAAAGAAAAGAAATGCTGTCTATAACAGCTGAAAAATGGAATCAACTCAAATGTCAATCAACAGTAAAATAGACAAATTTTGTTATATTCATATAATGAAGTGTTATAGAGCAAAGAGAATTAACTACAACTGTGTGCCGAAAAGGAGATGAATCTCCAGTGGTATTGAAGAAAAGAAACAGGTGTGTGTTCACTAAAGCATACACACAATATACTTTCACTTATGGAAAAGTCAGATACAGGCAATATTAGACTAAGTGTTA
This sequence comes from Globicephala melas, assembly GCF_963455315.2. NCBI lineage: Eukaryota > Metazoa > Chordata > Mammalia > Artiodactyla > Delphinidae > Globicephala > Globicephala melas. Next base: position 42,723,575 of record NC_083318.1, on the reverse strand, counting down.
GAGATTACACATAGATGGCAAAGCTATTAACTAAAAGCAAGGAAACGCTGATCATAAAAGTCCAGAAAATGGTTACTTCTGGGACAGAGGACATGTAATTGGGGTTAGGAACATGGGGGATGCTCAGATACTAGTAATGTTCTAGTTCTTAACTTGGGGAGTTGCACATGGTTATTCATTTGTAATTATTATTTTTAAAATTATTTTAAAAATTGTATCTATGTTTAATACATTTCCCCCTATGCATGATATAACCCAATAAAACAATTTTTGAAAAAAGCCTACTTTCTCAAAACAAGTTTCAAGGGTGTATTTGTAAACCTCTGGAACTCTCGAAGGGATTTCATCTCTTTCCAGACTTTTATGATGGTCTTAAGCAATGTTCGATCTTTTTCTTGTTCAGCATCACGCAGTTTTCTTGTTTGCCTACAAGATATAATACATGGATATATATTTTAAAGTTATTTAGGTGTGTTTGCAAATTAGGAAAAGAAACTAGTAATGCTATAGTGATTGTATAGTTAATTTCACAGCTATGATATTTCTTTAGTACTAGAAAACCAAAAATATGAATGCAAATTTGAAGTCAATAGGATGCTGGTCTGTTTTTATAGGTTATTTGATTTTGTTTTCTCTAGTAGAATCTGACTTCAATTAAACTAAATTACCATTTAAAATTCTCATTAATACTGTGCAATCTTAAACAGCCACTTTTGAAATTATAAAAATAAGGGGCCCAGTAAACGTAGTTCTCATGGACTAAACTATGATAAACAGGAAATTATGTTGCTGTGCCAGTTAACAAGTATATTAAAGTCTGCCTGTGTTAACACTAATCACCAGTCCTACGTTTAGGAGATGAAGTAATGTTACTACATCCCTTGGTGAGTTTTCAGTGCTGACTAGATTAGCCATATTTTTGGCTTGCTTTGAAGAGGCTTCTTTTGAAAATGCTTTCATTGTGATTGATATTATTTAAAGTGTTTGGGAATTATTTAATGCCTTACTTTAAGCCCCCTCTACAAATAATAGCCAAATGTACTCTATTATACCATTAGTTAGTTAATTAATTAGATTTTTTTTTTCTTGGGCAAGTATCAGGTGTCATTCCAGGGGATTCAGAAGTGGTTCCTAGGAGATAGTAGGTGTCTCTGTTCTCAGGGAGTTTATAGCTTGGCTCAGGAGACAGACACATAGATAAATGACTGACAGAGTGCCCTAGGAAACCATAGCCACAGTGTTTCATGAATCGTCACCTCCTGAACTCCAGAAGGAAGGCCTGTGTCTGGAAGTTGGTTGTGCTTGTGATGACTTAGTCTGGAGATGGTGCAGAGAAACACAGAGGTCTAGGTTTCTGATCATTCAGTTGGTGTCATGGAAAAGGAAGCTGGTAGAAGCTGATGGCCAGTTAGCGGTTGGGTAGCCAAGATTTGGGACTCTCGGAAGACCTTAGAAAAGCTAGGAGGCAATGAACTAGAATAAGAAACATTCTTCTTGAGGAGCAGTAAAGCATTCTGGTTAAGGGCACAGATGTGGGAACCAAGATACCCAGATTTAAATCCTGGTTCTAGCCGGCCTTGGGCAAACTATTTTACTTCTCCATGCCTTATCTGAAAGTAGAGATGATAACAGAATTTATTTCACAGGCTTGTTGGGAGGAGTAAACGAGTTAATTAATACTAGAACCATGTCTGACATCTGGTAAGTGGTCCACAAATATTATCTGTCATTACCTAGTGATCTGTTCTTCTCTTATGCCTTTAGCAGCTATCTCTCCTGCCTCCTTTAAAAAACACTGCAATATAAAATTATTTTACTGAGTTATATGACACCTTAAGCCTTTCTGATATATTTTCTACTTCCTTTTTTAGTCCCTGACAAGATAGTTTCTCAGAAATGCTAAAAAGAACGCTTAGCAAGTAAAATTTGACCTCTGAGCTAGAGAAGCAAAGAATCGCGAAAGAATATTTAATTAGATTGTTGCCAGACTATGGAGGAAGAGGAAAAGGCAACTATGATTAGGGAGCTGGGTAACACTTTTCTTTTTCTTTTTAAATCTATTTATTTATTCTTGGCTGTGTTGGGTCTTAGTTTCTGTACGAGGGCTTTCTCTAGTTGTGGCGAGCGGGGGCCACTTTTCATCACGGTGCGCGGGCCTCTCACCATCGTGGCCTCTCTTGTTGCGGAGCACAAGCTCCAGACGCACAGGCTCAGTAGTTGTGGCTCAGGGGCCCAGTTGCTCCGCGGCATGTGGGATCTTCCCAGACCAAGGCTCGAACCCATGTCCCCTGCATAGGCAGGCAGATTCTCAACCACTGGGCCACCAGGGAAGCCCCCTTCTGCCCATTTTTGGATTGGGTAACACTTTTCTGAAGCCTGATGTAGATGGGGTCTGGAGTGTGGAAAGGAGTCCAGCCCAGAGGTGAAACTTTGGGAGCCACATTGGCATCTAGATGATATTTAAAACCACAGGACTGGATTCATCTCAGGAGAAAGTGCAGATTAACAAAAGATTAAAAATAAAAAAATCCTGGGAGGAACTCTGAACATTTAGAAGCTGGGCAAAGAAGGAAGATTAGGCAAAGGATAGTGGGAAGGACAGGTGGCCGAAGAGGGGTGAGGGCATCTGAGAGAGGGTGGTGTGTGGCACCCTGTGGGGACAGTGCCCAATGCCAAGTACCAGGGGGGCTGAGAGGTCCCCTTCTGCTTAGCAACACGGAGGTTCCCCAGGACTGTGGCAAGATCAGCCTCAGGGCAAAGGTGGGCGCAGGAAAGAGGCTAGACTGGACAGTGAAGGGGAGGGGAGGGAGTAGAGACAGCAGTACTTACCAAATTTACATTTAAAATACTTATTAGTAAATACTTGCCAGAAGTTTGGCTGTGAAGGGAAATACAGGGATAAAGTGTAGCTGGATGGGGATCTGAGATCCTAGACTTGTTATTTGTTCAAGATTGAGCATATGTGAGGGTGAAGATCCAGGAGAGGGTTAAATAAAGTGTTCCCCTGTATTGCACGAACACCCATGTTTCCTTTCTTAATACAGCCTGGTTCCAGTGCAGAGGACGAGCAATGTGGTCATGATGCCACTTACGGAAAATAAGATGGAAAATGCGTCACTGGCTGAGGTTAGCTGCCCCAACCTGGGACCTATCAGATACCCAGGGGTGGGCTCCAAGGCAGCTGGCTCATCAGCAGCTCCCAGGGGGCTTCAGGGAACAGGTCCGCTTGATGAGATATCCAGGAACAAACCATCTGCTTAGAATTTGCTTTTCCACCATGTGAAAAGTCAGTAAAGGACTAAAATCCACTCTTTCACTGCATCAGAAATGCTGAATCTCAGTGGTTTCCATCTCCAGGGGTGGCAGGATGTTTGCAATGGGTCTGCGATCCATGGGTCCACCTGGCATGGTCTGTAGGACTCACACACAATTCTGCTACTGTTTCTCAAATACTGATTAATAAATGCAATTCCATATCAAACCTTCATTGTATCCAGAGTAGCTTTTTGTCACTTTTTCTTACTCAGTGTATACTAAAACAAAAATTACTTTCACGAGGAGGAGGCAATGTGCTTTTCTTTTAACATAAATAAGAATTTTCATTTTTAAACATACTCCTCACACTTTTACAACTATAGTATACAAACATCACTAATTTTCACTTTGGTAGGAGAATTTCCAACTCAAGGGCAGATTGTGAAGAGAAAAGTATACATTTAAATTCCTTGAATAGATAACTAATAAGGACCTACTGGATAGCACAGGGAACTCTACTTAATACTCTGTAATGATCTATATGGGAAAACAATCTGAAAAAGAGTGGATATATGTATATGTGTAACTGATTCACTTCGCTGTACAGCAGAAAATAACATGACATTGTAAATCAACTATACTCCAATAAAAATTAAAAATGATAAACCCCTTGATTTATTAATTCCTGTTCTAAGAATTTATTCTGTGGAAATACTTATACAGGTACACAAATATATACATACAGGAGTGTTAGAGTACAACTTAAAGTAATAAAAAATAGGAATAATACAAATACCTATTAATGGGGAATGTAAAATCTATATAATGTCAGCTCTTAAACAATGATATAGACCTAGATGTACTATGATAGGAAAAGGTCTCAGATGCATTTTACATAAAAAAGCAAGCTGCAAGGTGGTAAATGCAATGTGATTCTTTAAAAAAGTAAAATATATACACGTAAACACATCTGTGTATATATATGTATACACACATGTATATATATGTGGAAGAACTAGCAAAAAACTGTTACCCATGATTTTCCCTGAGAAATAGGACTCTAGAATAAATGTTCACATTCTACATTGTATGTTTCCTTATTGTTTGGCAATGATCAGGGTTTTAATTTTTGAATTTTAATTATGAAAAATTTCAAGATATAGAAGAGCACATATAATAAATAATATGACACTTACTAACATTTTTTCACATTTACTCAGAATTTTTGTTTGTTTGTTTTGCAATGTTAGAGTTCCATTTGAAGACCTCTCCATTCCATCCCCTTCTCTCCCTCCCTGGAGGAAGAAACTGGCATGTGTGTCTTTTCCGTCTGTATGTAACACACATGTGCGTACTTGGAACACATGAGTATTGTTTCAGATGCTCTTTAGGGCTTGTGACCTGTATCACACAGCAAGTGTCCTCTTACAACTGATTTTTTTATTCAACACTATTTTATCCACGATATACGCAGATCTAATCTGGTCCTTCTCACTGTGGGAGGGACTTTCATTTAAAGATTGAAGCAGATGGGTTCATTCTGGTGTGGGGTTATCTCTAGCTTCTTACTCTTGTAAGTGATGCTGTGAAATGCTTGCACACATGTCCAGTGCACATGTGCACACAGCTCCTTGGAGTACATGTGTCTGAAGCAGAATTGCCGGGTCCTAGTCTGCTGGCATTTTCAACTCCTTGCTCGTCTCTGGACAGGCTGCTCTCTGAAGTGGTGGCTGTAGCAATATTTGTTTACACTAGCAGAGTGTGCAAGTTACCCTATTCCCCCTGTGCGCCCTCCCGTCTTCTTTCATTTTTTGGACTTCAAATTTGGTGTTAATATGATCGACATATATCGTTATTTCATTTGGCTTAATGTATGCAGTGCATTCAGAAAAACTCTGAAAAAATAAACTCTCAATGTGTACAGGGGAAAAAAAGCAGTAGTTATAGATTTTACTCACCGAATTTCAGATTTATACTCATTGATGGTTTTTTGGGTTGTTTCAAGAGACTTAGGAGTTTTTGCTGGGTTAAGGCCCATCTGAACAGCATTTCTTAGAGCTTGGAGCTAGAAAAGATATGGATACAAGATCTGAGTTAGAAGCTCTACTCCTTACTACAAGTGATGGGCTTGGACCCACCCACTTCTCCAGGGCAAAATGATGTCAGCAACCTGTGAAGGGATGTGCAAGCATCCAGCCATCTCCATGCTTTCACTGAAGTGAATTTTGACAGACAGCTATTGCTTCTATTAAAAAAAAAAAAAAAAAGGAATAATAAAGAACTGTGTGTGTCCATCCTTGTTCTGTGGCCCAGACCCAGCTGCTCATGACAGATGCTACTTTTACTCTACTGTCTCAGAAACAAGTTTTCTTTCAAGGTGGGGTGGGGGTCTCTCTGGGGCCTGGACATATAACGACATTCTTGTGATATAAAGAGAGCATAAAATTATAGACCTATAGGAGGAGATATTGTGGCGTTATCTCTTATTTGGGTAGTAAGGTTTTAAAGTCAGGGCAAAAGTTGTCTATAGTCAAAACTACCCATGGAGATCCCATGGGACAGTGTCACATTAGAAGTAAATCCAAAATGGGTAGACATTTCCTTACGTTGAAACAACTGACTTGTTTAGGTACCATGTTAGGGTAAATTACATATAACAATGAGAATGTCTCTAAGGACACAGAGATTCTCAGGCCATGAATTGTCTCATCATATGAGATCACGTAAGCAAGACACAGCTACCCACTGCCAGTGGGCGAGATCCCTTGCTCTGTTTGCAGGAATCGTTCTTTCAACCAAGTGTGTGCCACTGAATTTGTACAGGTTAAATGTACATGGTCGTATCCTTTCTTTTGCCTCTAGGTAGGTCAACACATCATATCCTAGACAGAGGGAACATGAAGGAAGCACACGAGCATTTGCTGCTAGAAGGTATTTTTGTTGTTTGGGCTCCTCAGGAGAACCAACCCCCTCAACAATTGGCATGGAAGAGATCACGGGTACCTTGTCGGTAAGAAATTGTGCCTTGTGTCTCTGGCGTCTTGCAAGGTACTGGTCATATAACTGGGCCAGTTTGGCTGCCAAAACATGCTCTCGGCTAAAACAGGGATGATGTGTGAAGATTAACCCCAAAATATCAATGTCCAGTTGGAAATTTCCAGGAGGGTCTCCAGATCCAATCAAATGCTGACTTCTGTGGATGTATTTTACTGCCTGCCAAAGAGAGCAGAGTGTAGGGGAAACACAGTTAAAGCACTTCCTAGATACTGATCTGATGTGCAATGGGAAAAGTCAGATGCAAAATATTTCCTACCCTAATCAAGCCAGGAGAACCTTGCTCCATTCCCTGTTCCCTGGGGTTTTAGGGGCCTGCCCTTTTCTGAACACTTGAAAAGTAAAATGAAGGACAAGGAGTGAGAAAAGAAATCATTTCAATCTTGCTTTCCTAGGTCTTTTAGGGTTTATCTCTACTGAGTCATTGCCCTAATCTTTGTCATGCGACTATCCCATTTCCTGGAAATTTGGGGCTTTGCAGCTGGTGACCTTGAAATTCTTTTAATGAGAGAAGCATAGATTCTAATCCAAACTGATCATTATTTGGATCATAGATATACTCTCCACGTGGAGAAGTTTTTAGTTTGTAGACAACAGCCAGAGACTAACATACTGAACCGAGCTTCAGGCGGGCACCTAGTTTTCCTGGGAAGAAGAAAGTCAGTCTGCAAAATAACAGAGGAAGAGATAGTTGGGGCAGCTGAGTGTGTAGAAAACAGGAGTGGAAATTTCCACTGGGACTTTCCTGGATCACTTGGTGTACAGAGTGTCAGATAAATCTCTGTTTTTCTTCCTTAAACTCATCAAGATATTCTATGTTGATCACTGCTGCTTGTAGGTGACTAGTTTTGGAGGTTGCAGAGCTCCAAGGTGGGGAGGACACCTTTTTGATTTTGTGTCTTCATGTTCTCTCCTTGTCATAGACATTGACTACAGTCAGGATGTGGGGTTTGACACACTTCACTCGATCCTCCCCTTTGCAGAGAGGAGTTTTTGGAAGCTATTTATGTTATCTAGAAAAGATTATGTGGCCCAAATGTATTATTTATAAGTTATGAGGTAAATTGGAAGCTGCAAATATTCTCGTCAGAAGTGAAGCATCTATCCGATGTTAATTGCGGGTAACGTGTTCAGGAATCTCTTCATTTAATTCGTCTTCATGGTATTATGTAAAGATGCTGAACTGGGGTCAGAAGCCTTGGATTCTAGCTGTGGCTCCACCTCTAACTTGCTCTGGAACCTTGGGCAAGTCACTACACATCTCCGTGCCTCTATCTCTTTATCGTACAAATGGGAGGCTGAGGAAAAAGATCCAGTTGGCATTTTGTAGGTCACTAGGCATCATATAAAGCACTTCACACATATCACCTAGTTCATTCTGTTAGGGAACTGCTGGCCATTAGACAAGAGCCCATGCTTGGGCCCTGGAAGGGGTCCCCCTTCCTGCAACAATTCCATAGAGATTTTTGGTTGCCTACAACGTAGTGAGGCCTGTCTGCGAGCAGCAATAGATTGAAAGGGGAAAAATGGGGTGTGATCTTTATAACTTGGGGCAGGAAGGATGAAGTCTGAGATGTGCAGAGGGAGGGATGGAAACTGGAAGAGGGGGCTCCAGAGTTAGAATCCTGCATCACAAGATCCTAACATTCTCCCCATCAGACTAAGTATGGAAAACAGGTCACACTGTGTGTATGTATATGTATACATGTCCAGAAATGTATTCTCATGTTATATAGTGTGATCTGCTTTTCAGTTACTATTAGTCATTGAAATAGTGCCAGTATTTGCACTTAGAGTAAAGCATATACACATGAGTCTTCATTTACCAGTAAATTTGTTGTTGGGTTGTCTTGTTGCCTGCTTTGTACCAGTATTCACGAGTAAGGATATATGAGTATATTTCCTTTTAGCCATTCAATCTCATACTTATTTTCCCCTGAATTAGTAGACAATTAATGTATATTTAGAACTTATGATTTCCTATAGGACGCCTGTACAGTGTACCCTATGTTTTCATAAAAGGATAAGTTTTTTCTATAAAATAACATTGTCTGTTTTTTTGATGAGAAGACCTATAGATTTTTTATTTTTAAAAAATGTTCTTGTAAAACTGGGATGTGTTTACAAATATGCTATGCTTGAATAAGAGTGCATTGACTATACCTCAGTACCTTCCAAAATATGCTGAATTGAGCTTCCATTTGGATTTACAGGGAGGAAAGCCCATCCCGACAGGGGTCATATTCCAATATTTTGTACCTTATGAAAGTCCTAATTTTGAGATTAATATCCTTACACTTCACACCGCAACAATGGCGGCCCATCTCTTTTCTTTCATTCAAGCAAAAGTATCCAGTTATAACCTGCATTCGTGTTAGAGGCTTTTAATCTTCATGTGGTGACTCTGTGTCTTACTGTCACACTGACCACCTGGATGAATTTAAAAATTCCCACCTCACAAAGATGTGTACCACTAAACATCAATCCACAGACCTGACGGAAAGTTCCTCTGTAATTGTCTGGCTCCTGCTGGTCCTTGCTTTGCTGTTCCTCTTACCATGGGTTACAGAGTTCTGAAGTCGCTCAGGGTGTGGCCCTCAGGTTCCATCTTGTACTCTTCTTAGTATGAGTAAGTAATGTCGGTAGTATGGTCCTAATGTTACCTAGGTCAGCTGTACTTCGTGTCTCCTCCCCCAAATCTTCATTAGCCCATGTTTAAATGATTGCTGCTGGTCTCTGCCTTCAGCTCAGCTCAACCAAGTGAAAAAGCTTCCAGGACTCCTGGTGGGCATTGGGTTAGACTGCTCAAAAGACCCCCAACTCTCTTCCTATTAGGGAGAAAGACCCCTAGTCTCTTGTCTTTCTTTCTGTTGTATCTGTTTTCTTTTCTGAAAACTATCATGAAAACAGTACAAAAACTTTCTCCTAAAAATAAATAATATTTATAAGGTATATTATTTTAATTTTGAAATTGATTTGATTCTTCAGTCTTCAGTGGAAAACTGAAAACGCAAACTATCAGAGGTGATGTACATGGATTATCTGCTGATGTTCTCAGTGTGTTCAGAGATGCTTGCCGATGGAGACAGAATTTTTAAGGTTGGACAGAAAAAGAATAATCATTGGTGGAATTAAAATAAAAGTTTCTATATTTGTCCTGGGAAAATAATAGCAACAGAACCTGAATCCAGCCCAGAGCCTGCAGTAGATTCTATAGCTGTTGTTCTGGTCTTCTCTGGGAAGCTTTCTCATTCTCCATCTTCTGGGTATATCTCTATGACATGAGGTTGGTGTGGGGGGGCATATGTCCCACTTAAAACTGACTAGTTTGTCCTTGGTGTTGATAATGTGAACCTTGGGGAAAGATATGATCCCTTTCCTCTGGAGTTTCTAAGCTTAGGTTATCAAGGGTCCTAACACATGGAGAATTCTGGCCTGCCTACAACAGGAGAGAAGGAGACCAGTCAACATTCAAGGAGAACCAGGAGAAAGAAAGGCAGAGAGAGACACCTGCTGGCACAGAGTCCCCGGTCCCAGAGTCCTAGTTCCTAAAGCCCCTCCTTCATTTTGTGATTTATCTCCAGATCCTTCCCAATTTTGTAAGCCACCAAGTTCTCTCTTTGCTTAAGCTAGTTTGCAGTGGGTTTCTGTCACTTGCAACCCAAAGAGTGCTGACTACTGCAGTGCTCATTACACAGTAGGGGACCAATGCTTCTGTGAAAAATGGCTGAGAATAGTGGAAGGGGAAAGTAATAGTTCTATCATGTTGTGATGAACAAGGAGGTTGGAATTAGGCTAAATTCCTCAGATTAGTGTGCAGTTTTGAAAAAAGAGGAGGCAGCTACACATATGTCCCTGGGAATGCCATGTTGACTTCTAATCACTGTGCCTTTAACACTTGACGACATTTCTGTCTCCCCCCACTAGGCACAAAGTCTCTCTAAGGCCAAGTTTGAATGTTGCTACCTCTGAGTTTCCAGAGTTTAGCACAACTAAGAATATAGTAGACTCAGTTGAGGACGGAAAGAATTAAAAAGAAAAGAAGAAAGGCAGGAGGATAGGTAGGATGGAAGGCAGGAGGAAGGAAGGAAGGAAGGAAGGGAGGGAGGGAGGGAGGGAGGGAGGGAGGGAGGGAGGAAGGAGGCTGTTGGAACAGCTTTCAGCAACCCTAAACTTACTTTGCTATTATGCTTAAGCAAACTGCATAATACTGTTTATGTTTTACCTGCAATGTCTCATTTGGAATTTTTACTTTTTATTTTTGGGTTAGTTACTTCTTACGAGGTATTAAATTGCAATCTTTCTCATTTGAGGTTTAACTTTGTTCTTTGCACAATATCTAATCTTTTTGCATTTCTCTATCTTTAATGGTCTCTAAAAAAGAATCTCAGTTTAGTAGCAGCAGAATATTTCGCTTTTAAAAACTACTTCTTTTCCCTCTGTAATTAAGGAAAATGTTCAAAGAAGGAGGGCTGAATACCAACTCCCTTCTAAATAAACCTCGTAATTTATCTAATAAGAGGACATACACTCCCTCATTTGAATTGGCAGTCTAATCAAAGAAGAGCCAGGCTTGACTCCCATCCAGGATGGGTTTGGTCAGTCCTGCTGGGTTAGCATCAGACCTGAGAGCTCTGAAGTGTAAATTCATCAATTGCCAATTCCTGATCTAGCACACCGACTTGGTTTTCCATCATTTAGTTGCCAGGATGAAGCCAGGCTCTAAGAGGGCTACTGTTTTACAGGAGAGACAGCCGAGTTAAGGAGAGGAGTAGAAAACAAGGAATTTCTTCTAGATTCATTCAGCTCAACTGAGTCATTTAAATGATATTCAATTCACACTTTTACTAAGGCATTCCTACATGCCAGGCTTCCTGCCAAGTGCGAGGGTTAGAAGAGGAATAAAACAGTATTTGCCCTTTGTTACTCTCAGGGTAGTGGAGGAAGGAGAGCGAAGATAGATTAATGATCTATGAATAAAACAATCACTGCCTGTTTATCTATTTCTCTGCTCCTGCATCATGTCAAAACTCCCAGATATAAGGTATGTTTGGACATTAGACTGAAAATATAGGTCATATGCATTTAACACTGCTTCTTAAAGGCAAGCCTATTACATGGAACAGAGAGGAGAAAAAATGGGTTTTGGCATCAGATAGACCTGAATAAATGTAAGAAAAGGTGAAAGTTAGTAAATCAATAGAACTGTAAAAAATTAACTCTGAAAGAAATGCATTGTTGTTTGAATTACTAGAAAGTTCCATAAACACATTAAAAAAAAAGACTGAGGTATACAAATCAACAGTGAAATTAACAGGCAACCTGTTATGGAGAAACAAAGAGGTAGGAATAATAAAGAGGTAGGAAACAAAGAGGGAGGAGAAACAAAGAGGTTATTCCTACCTCTTTATAACCTCTAATATAACCTTTGCTTCTTTCTTAGGCACGCTGACAGAGTCTCTATGCTTTGCTATGTTTGAAGCCTAACTTTCTATGAAATGACCTTGGAAGACTTCAGCCCCGTTAGAGTTCTCCCTTCTCTAACTTTTGCTCTGTGATGCAGGATGACCAGCCCCTCGTAGTGGAACTATTATTTTCCTCTACTTTCCTGTTTCTGCGCACAAGATAGGAAGGTCTCCCCTCTCAAAAGTATTGGGAGGAAACTCTCTGTGCTCTCCCCACTCTCGCATCCCCACTGGCTCCTTCCCAAAAGAGAAGGAAGACTGCTTGATTAGAGAGTCAACTGGAGCCCAAGATCCATTGGTCCAAATTCTTTGCTGTGCAGAGTAACCGGTGGCCTCTGGCTGTCCCTTCTCAGCTCTCTCCCGAGAGCCTGCTCACTGGCCCCGTGGGTTCTCCATGGCAGTCCACGTGGTGAACTCATTGGGGCCCTTCTCTGGATGGGGGGACAGAACTCTTGGGAGATGGAGCCGGAAGCCCAATTGGTCTTGTGTCCAAGCAGCATTCTGCTCTCCAGCTTTATCCTTAGTTGCAGCTGAAACCTGCATCCCTCTCTGATTCCTGTGCATTTCCCAATTAGCTCAGAACTTCTAAAGGAGACATATAAGATTAATCTTAATTGGCTCCCTCAAGATCCTACTCTCCATAGTAATTACTCTTCTATTTTCTAACTTTAACCCATATTTTTTTGCTTCATTATATCAGTGTTTCTTGCTGAAATGGTTGGATGGATGAAGAGATAAGGTGATGGATTATTACACATGCATAAGACGATATTGTCTGGATCACTAATTATAGCATGTATCTTTGTCATATAAGCAAGTAGATGATAAATCCCGCATGGACTAGGACTTCGGTTTATGCTTGTTTTGTAAACCTACTCCCAGGGTCACATTTCTGCACAAAGTAGTCACTCATTACTATTTGTCTGTAATAGCAATATTTTATAGAAATTCATTAAAAAAAGTGCAAACAGATACATCACCTCAATACTCACAAAAATCGTATGAGGTAGAGATGATGAAGATTTTTCAATTAAGGAAACAGCTCCAGAGTGGTCAAGGGAGCTTCCCGAAGCACAACCCAGTAGGACACCCAACTGCTCAGATTCTCTGACTTGGGCCTGTGTCTTCCCTGTTCAACACGCCTCTCTATAGCTATATAGAATGATCTTATATCCCCTTATTCTCTTTCACACTAGCAGTGTTGAAATAATTACACGAGTTTCTGAAGGAGGTGATCCTTGCTGGACATTTCAGGAAAGCAAGAGCAATATAATTAAATTTGAAAGCAGACAACTGTCTATTCAACACCAGCCAGCCCTCACTGAGCTCTGTTTGAAGCACTTTTATGTATTATCTTAACCATCTGCACAACAATCCCAGGAGGCAGATGCTATCATTACTCCCATTTTATAGATGGAGAAATCGCAGCACAGAGACGGGGAGAGCCAAGTTCGCCCAGTGAGTGACAGGGCCAGGACTCAAATCAGGCAGCGTGGTACCAGAGCTGAGGAACATACCATAAAAAGGATTCGCAAGGATAGAAAATCTCCAGTTATATAATAAAGAGAAAATGAGGGGGAAATAATCCTGCAGTGTATGTGAGATGACAGAGAGAAAAGAAAAAAAATCAGGGTAGCTAACCTGGTTATGTGAATAAAGACGCTGACCTAGCCATTCCTACCTGGGAAACTCATTCCTTGTTTAAGAAGGGATTTGGTGAGGGCAGGAGACTCACTCTTATATAATATGCCTGCTGTTTGCTTTGCATGTGTAAGATAGTGAATTATTAAAAAAAAAGTCAAAATAGAATGTTGCAAATTCATCATTCCAATCTATTCAAAAAGCAAAGCACTTTCAAGCAAATTTATGTATTAAAAATGGGGAGAGAGGTTTACCTTTTTATACAGTGTTTCGAGTTCTGCCTTAATGTCTTGCTCCTGTGTCAGCATGGGTGGTCTTGAAGGAAATGGCTTGATGGGGTTTGGCAGTGCTAGGATTCTTCCATCATCTCCGAACCATCTCCTCCCCTAGGGATCAAGCAGAGGGACAGAAAATGGTTTACAAAATAAACAGCGTTTGCAGGGAAATTCTCTGTCAACATACGTATTTCATGCACCTTCCCCCTGCCCGGTAAATATTTTAAAGTCTCTGTTTCCATTAGAAATTGAGTTTTCACTAATGCCCCCAGAATTAATTTAAGATATAGTTTTCAACCTTCTCTCCTCAAAAAAAGTTTAAGAAAAAAATTAAAAGATTGTTTAAGAAAAATGTATTTTCTATTTGTCAAAAATTAAGAAAGGCCACTAAGGAGAAAAACAATTGAGAACATTCTATCTTTGGACGATTAAAAATTTCTGTGAATTGGGAAAAGGTTGCCAATATCGGATTTAACAGGAGGAGCCTGACTCCAGCTTGCAGAAGATGGGATTTGAGCAGAGGAGAGGGTGTGATGTTTGAGGGCCACTGAACATATTGAGGACAAATTGAAAAAAAAAAAAAAAAAGAAGAATGAACCACTGTGCAGACGCTCTCAGGAGGAAATGAGTACCACGCTGCAGTGATGGCCCATGGGATAAAGAGCATCCATGAATCCCTCCTGGGCTACAATGAGGCAGCAGGGCTGAGAGCTTACGGGCTCCTGCACCAGCAACCTGTTCTCCATGATGTTCTGGTTGGTTCTCGGCACCTCCAGTCTTGCCCCGATGTAAAGGCCTTCGTCTTCCGGGTACCTGGGCTGCACATTCTCAGGAAGCTTTTTATACGTAGGCACTAGACAGTTCATAAATAAATACAAGCCTCATTAGTGCCAACCTGAACGTTTCAAACCGCAATTTGGTGAATGAAAACCACCACCGGAGATTTTACTTATGTTCTTGGAAACTGCAAATGCTCCAAACTGATTTATGGAAGCAGGACCAAGGGAAAGATGAATGTGTTTACCCGCAGTATCATGTTGGATATTCTACACCTAACTCACCCGCGTGGCCTCACACACTGCGAGGACTGTGGTACCCAAATCAGAAGAGCTGCTCCTGGGCTCATCAGCAGAGTGAATTTGGACCAGATGCTTCTTTGAACCCTTTCCTTTCATACAAAAGTGATTGTAATATCTATTTCTTTGGGGTCTTGGGAGAATTAAATGAAGTAAAGTATGAGGAAGTGCTTTGTAAATTAAAAAGTTCACTTGAGTCAACGTGACTTCATTTACTCCCTCACTCTTTGATCTGTTCACAGATCAGATCTTTGCTGACAGCTTCCCTGTGCCCGGTGCTCAGGAGGCTCTGTGGGGTCAGTGGGAGCGACAGGCAGCAACAGCCAACAAAGGACGGAACAAGATGATTTCAGAGAATGGTAAGCACGGTGAAGAAAAGAACACCTGTGATAATAATGCAGGGCGGGAAGGGGATAGACTTGAGATGGAGCGGTGAAAAACAGGCTTTTCCATTTGCACTGCCTCCTGAAGATTGAGAAGGAAAGAGCTGGTGATGGGACGAGCAAGTGTGTCTGCCCAAGGGAACAGCCTGTGCTGAGTGGGAAACAGAAACACCCAGAATGCAGTGGTGCCGAGGGCAGGAGCAGTGCCTGGAGATAATGTCAGCAGAAGGCAGGAGGGAGAGCCGGGAGAGCCCTGCACGTCTCAGAGGAGCTTGGGTTCTGGTCAAGGGGGTGGGGTCACTGAAGACCTCGTGCCAGGGAGTGACTGAGCAGATCCGCAATTCCAAAAAGACATCTGGGCCTGCTTCTTCAGCAGAGTGGGCTAGAGGAGAAGCTGGCCGCTACTGACATGAAGGTCAGGATGCAATTTGGCAATGAACAATGAAAGGTGGAGACTTGTTTTTGTTTTATAATTATCTCACTCTAAAACACCCCAAATTCCTGAATCTGCTAATTTTCCAGCGTGTGGCCATTTGGACACTCTGCATCCCAAACCCATCCACAAAAAACAACTAATACCAGTATTCCTAGGAAAACCTATCTCTGGGTCCTTAGAAAATGCGGAGCAAACTATCGTTTTACCTTTTTTTCTGTCCCCCACCTCATCTATCCACAAGTCTAAACGTCAGTCCACCCCTAGTCCAATGGTCTTCAAAGCTTTTCATCGCAACATTTTTGGGCACTTGCTCATTATATGTATGTTTATTTATTATGTATGCACTATGGCACAAACAAAATTAAATTAGGAAAGGATGAGATTCAAAATAAATGTAAGTGGAAGTCTTGATGTTTTCTTCCTATACCCCTGGGATGAACTCACTCTGCTTTGGAGACCATTCTCTAAACAGTAACAAGAAAACAGCAACAGTAATAGAAGTTCTTATTTTTGATCCCCTGCTAAGTGCTAGTCGCAACATAGGCACTTCACTCATATTATTTCCTCAATGCTCAAAATAAAAATAAATGCCCAGAGTCACCTTGCAGGATAGTTTCATTGTCCCCTGTCTTCAGGTGAGGCACCTGAGAATAGAGGAACATGCTAAAGGTCAGACCTCAGGAAGGAAGAGCTGGGTCTCTGTGCTTGGTCGTGGGGTCGCCTCCATGGAATGGAGGCCCCGATTCCCTGCTCAGAGCAAGTGCAGTGCAGCCAGGACTCCCTAAGCCTCTTGCACTGCCTCTACTAACAGTGAATCCTCTGAGCAAAAACCCAAGTGACGAAGCTCCTCCTTGGCTAAGGCTGCTGCGACGCCTCTCTCCCCGAAGAAGCATCAGGATGCATGTGCACGTGGGTGGCCTCCGGAGCAGGTCACCTAGATTGGAGACCTGCCTTGCTTTACTAGCTTCATGGTCTTGGGCCAGATCCCTAACTCCTCTGAGCTTCTACTTCTTCATCTGTAAAATGGGCATGACAAAAAGTCACTTCTCCAGCCCTGGTGGGTGGGTGAGGCACGTTCGTTGATACACATCAAGGATTTGGAAAAGTACCAGGTGGAATCAACGCACAGAATGCATTCACTATTATTATTACTATTATTATTATTGTAAAGTTAAAATCCTTGGGTACTTTTGCCAGCTACCTACTTGAAAAAGAAACTTGGGATGTCCAGCAAATTATGATACTTTGAACACAGTTGATTCAAAATGACCTCTCAAAAAGAAACAATAATTTGCTTTTGGCTCAGTATTTAATTGGAACTTAAATAGAACAGGACAAATGAAAAGAAATCCAACTTCCAAGTAAGATAAGCTCAGGCCTCCTTCCCAGCCTGAGGGGTGCACTCCTGCAGGACTCACTGGAACTAGGGGGATCCCTCAGGAACTCTCAGGAGGAAAGGAAATTCCAGGGGGAAAAAAGAGCAAAGGGAGACCCAGGAAAGAGAGGGAGAAAGGAGATGTACCTGGGAATCAGTCAGATGGTCCCGGCTTCAGTAGCCTGGCCATTTCCCCATGGAGGAGGAAGCTTGGCCAGCCATGTTCCTGGCACACAGCTCTTCAAACCCCTGGAATCTCTGGAGTGGTAACTGTCTCCTGTATGCTAATGAGATGACAGGTGGCTGGGGCTCCTGTCAGGATGGGTGCTGGTGTCCAGGGAAACCAAGCATGTGAGCAGAGGGCTGGGGCTTTCAGCATCTGCCTCCCTCTATCCCTACCTCCGGGACAGGAGAGGGTCTAGAGAGAGAATCCATCACCAGTGGCCATGATGTAATCAATCATGCCTACATAATTGAAGCCTCCGTAACAATCCTCACTGAAGGGGTTTAGAGAGCTTCCTGGTTGGTGAACGCATGGAGGTGCTGGGAGGTTGTGTGCCTGGAGAGGGCATGGAAGCTTTCCCTCATACCTCGCCCTATGCATCTCTTCATCTGCATCCTCTACCATTTTCTTTAGTGTATAATAGACCAGTAAATATAAGTAAGTGTTTCCTTCAGTTCTACGTGCTGTTGTAGCAAATTATTCAACCTGAAGATGGTGTCATGGAACCATCTCATTGTAGTAGAGTCAAATAGAGCTGTGGGTAACCTGGTGACCCAATACCTAGGGTTGGCATGGGAGGTAGGGGGAAGTCTTGTGGGACTGAGCCCTAAATCTGTGGGTTCTGTGCTAACCCCAGGTAGACGCTGTCAGAATTCAGTTGTAGGACACCTAGCTGGTGTTGGAGAATTGGTTGCTGTGGGAAGAAACCCACACATCTGGTCACAGAAGTGTTCTAGAAGTGCTGAGTGTAAGTAGAGGATGAAACTGAGTTTTTCCATTTCACAGCCTGAATCTCAGAGTCTCACACACTCTCAGCCCCAGAACTGGTCATGGATTTGGTGGAGGGGTTCCCATAGCATCCTGGTATTTCTTCTGCTAGTCTATCGATAAGTGTTGTTGAATGGATATTTTCCCATGTTCTATATTTTTTTGTCTGAACATATTTCTTGATTATGAAATTAGATTAGAAATTGGGATCAGTTGTGGAAATCAGGCATCCTTATACACCAGCCACATTTCATTTGAAGGAAAACGAAGATGCCTAAGTTGAGTAGGACGATAAAGAGAGCAAGTACCTGTCAACGTGCTGGGTATGAACAGGAGTTCTTTTTCCATCTGCAGACGGATGTGGACACTTTCATATTCCGCAGGTCTGACTGCCACAAAATCTTCAGCCGCGTGATCTAAGCCCAGTAGGAGATGCTCAGTATCCCCACCATCGAGCAGCTCTTCCTCGTCCTGCATTTCATTAAAAAAACAGCATTATTTCATTAAAAAAACAGCAAGAGGGCGCCACTGGTGGCGCAGTGGTTGAGAGTCCGCCTGCCGATGCAGGGGACGTGGGTTCGTGCCCCGGTCTGGGAAGATCCCACATGCCGCGTAGCGGCTGGGCCCATGAGCCATGGCCGCTGAGCCTGCGCGTCCGGAGCCTGTGCTCCGCAACGGGAGAGGCCACAACAGTGAGAGGCTCGTGTACCGCAAAAAAAAAGTGGAGCCTGATACTCCTCCTTTCTATCTGGGCCGTACTTAGTGACTTGCTTCTATGAGTAGAATATGAGTTTGGTTATGTAGAGTCTGATACTAGGTCATAAAAGGCATCCTGGCTTCCTCCTTGCTTCCTCTCAGATCACTTGCTTTGGGGAAACCAGCTGTCATGTCATGAGGACACTCAGGCAGCTTTACAGGAAGGTCTGAACTGAGGCCTCCCGCCAACAACCAGCACTTGCTGGGCAGATGGGTGAGCCACCTTGGAAGCAAACCCTCCCAGCTCAGTCAAGCCTTCAGATGAATGCAGCCTTGGCCACCTTGTCTGCAGCCTCATGAGACATCCTGAGCCAGAACTAGCTGAATATAGATTTGTAAAACAATTATTATAGAGCACACTAAAGTATTCCCAAGCTTTCATAGACCTAGGTAAGAAATTCCATTTCTGGGAGTCATTTTTCAAGGGAGGTGACTAAAAGCTAAGCACAGAAATAGGCCAACTGTGCAAATTCTGAAACATTCCGGTGTGTTTTCCTTTTTGTTTTTTAATGTGGTAAAATATAAGTAACATAAAATGTATCATATTAACCCCATTTAAATGTACAGTTCTGTGGCATTAAGTATATTTACATTGTCGTACAACCAACGTCACCATCCATCTCCAGAACTTTTTCATCTTCCCCAACTGAAACTCTGTCCCCATTAAACAATATCTCCCCGTTTCCCCCTCCTCCAGTCCCTGGCAACCACCAGTGTACTGTCTTTCTCCATGAACTTGACAACTCTAGGTACCTCACGAAAGTGGGATCACACGATATTTGTCCTTTTGTAACCGGCTTATTTCACTTAGCATAATGTCTTCAAGGTTCATCCATGTTTAGCATATGTCAGAATTTCCTTCCTTTCTGGCTATTGTAAATAATGCTTCTGTCAACACGAGTGTACAAATATCTGTTTGAGTGTCTGCTTTCAGTTCTTTTGGGTATTGCTGGATTGTATGGTAGTTAGTTCTATGTTTCAATTTCTGAGGAACCTCAGAAATAGGCTTTTTCCACAGCAGCTGTACCACGTTGCATCACCATCAACAATGCACAAGTTTCTCCACATACTTGCCAGCACTTTTCCTTCCTTCCTGCCTCCCTCCTTCCCTCCCTTCCTTCCTTTATCTACCTACCTACCTATCTATCTATCTATCTATCTTATAATAGTCACTTTAATTTGTGTAAAGTGGTATCTTATTGTGCTTTTGATTTGCGTTTCCCTAATGATTAGTGCTGTTAAGCATCTTTTCATGTACTTACTGGCCCTTTGTATATCTTCCTTGGAGACATGGCTGTTCAAGTCCTCTGCCCTTTTTTTTTTTTTTGTGGTACGCGGGTCTCTCACTGCTGTGGCCTCCCCCATTGCGGAGCACAGGCTCCGGACGCGCAGGCTCAGCGGCCATGGCTCACGGGCGCAGACGCTCCGCGGCATGTGGGATCCTCCCGGACCGGGGCACGAACCCGTGTCCCCTGCATCAGCAGGCGGACTCTCAACCACTGTGCCACCAGGGAAGCCCCTGCCCATTTTTAATAGCATGTTTTCTTTGATTTCACACATCCCACCCACAATTACAGAATCTGAGTCTTAACTTGGGTTTGGTATGGGGCACAAAAACCTGCTCACCTGTAAGGTTGTGGGGAGAGAGAGAGAGAGAGGTTTCATTTGCCTTGGAGAGGTAAACATTTTGTATATGAAACGAATACTAATCCTTGTGTGGAGTCTAGCAAGAAAAATCTGTAAACGATGTTGCTACACTTTTTTTTTCCCACAAGAGAAAGATGGACAGATTTAATTAAGGTACTGAGTCCCAAGATTATGGGGTAAAATCAAGGGCTAAGAAAGCAATGTGAATCTGGTATTCTTATTGCTTTCAGTTAGGACATGGATGAGTTGTTCTGTGTGGTGGTGTTGAGTTTGTTCCCAGCCACTTTTTTCCTGGCTGGGATATCATCACAATCATTGTCCCCATCATCGTCCCCATCATCGTCCCCATCACCATCATCACGATCATCATCCCCATCATCCCCATCATCCCCAATAGCATCATCACCATCATCACCAATAGCATCATCACCAATAGCATCATCATCCCTCTCCTCATTACCATCCTAATACTAAATACCATTTTGTTTACTCCTCCTTGCATAGGTGGCTCTTCTTCCTCTCCTTCCTCCTCCTCTTGGTTAGTTCCATGTCTACTTTTTGCTTTTGGTTTTTCCTCTGATTCCTCTGGTTCGGGATCAAAGTTGAAAGTAAAAAAGTTATAAGCTTCCTCAGCAGAAGGGAAGCCAGGCGGAACCTACAGAGAAGCAGCAAGCAATAGAATTTGGGATTATCTAAACTGAGGTGACCTCTGCACGGTTCACTGACAGCTGGCTGGATGCTCAGAGCATCAGGCACGTTCTAGGCCTCCTAAGCATATTACCTTTGTTGAAGGTGGTGAACTTTAACAGATGCAACAGGCCTCCTTAGTTAACTAACTTTAATGAGTTACTTTTTTTATAAATCAGCAATTATTTACCTTCCTACAAGCACATAAATACATTATTTATATCAGTAAATGCTTTAGAAAAGATGATTAAAATGCAAAAAAGTGGATTCAATTGTTTTATAGGCCAATGCTGAGATACTTTTAATTTTGAGCAATACAGTGTTTGTTAAACTTTTTTATTAAAAAAAAGATCATTTTGGGGAGTTTGTTTTAACTCTTCTTGAGTTATTATCCCCTTTTTTTCCCCATAGTAAAAGCTGGTGCAACTTCATGGCTGAACAAGTAGTCTTATCATGAACATTTCCTGCCCTTCCATGCATTTCCCTTCCCCAAAGTAGGCAGTATTCTAATCTCTCCACATGATTCTAGGATTTCAAAAGTAGGAATCATTTCTCATACTTTTTCTCGCATACTCCATGCAATAGGAGTCAGCTTGTGTATATAGTCATTTCTCATTGAATATTTTTGAAAAACAAACAAATCAACAAAATACATGATTTAAAGAATGCATGATTTAAAACAAACATGATTTAAAAACACAGGATTTCTCACCGGGGGTTTAGACTTGATTTTTCGCGCAGAATCATGGAATTTTACTCTTGAAAAACCTTGGGAGTCATCTTCTTGTTGAGTCCTTTGTACCTCTCTACCTGGCTATACGAGTAGAAAAAAATGATAGAGACACCATTTAAATCAAGAAACTAAGGATGTTCTAACACAAGCATTAACCTTCAAAAGTCTTATCTTCTGACCACTGATGCATCTCACCATTTCTAAGGAATGAAATGTTTACAAATTTCAAATATATTTGAATGTTAACGTGGCTGAATATTTTCTTACTCAGCTCTGTCTCTCTCAAGACTAAACAAATATAAAATTTTATAGTCATTAAACCTGAAAATGAAAAGTGTTATTTCATCCTATAGATCAATAGATTATCCAGCTCACAGAGCATCATTTCCAAACAGTCTATGATGAAAAGTATCAATGATTATAAATAAGTCCAAGTGGGCAAGGGCTGCCCCAGCCCTGGCCTTTCAGTTTTGTTTAAATCTCAGAATGGCTGACTGAGTCTCCTCAGGCATTTATCCAGAGACACCTGTGTGATGAAAGCTAGAAACACTTGGAACAGCTAAGATAAGGTGCTATAAAATTTCACCTAAATGCAGCTAGATGTCCAGCAATGGCCAGAATAGAAATGAGGACATCAATTGGGTATAATCTATCATACTAGCAAGAGAACACATACACTTCCAATTTATGTAAAATTCTACGCTTTTCCTCCATCTTCTCATTTTGCAGTATAAGGTTAAGTAGTTATGTACTAGTACTCAATTATATAGAAGTTGAAGGCGTGCTAATGAATAAATGTCGCAGTGCAATGCCAAGAATTGTTATTTGTCTTGGTAAATTCCAGAATTTTAAATGGTGCTTTTGAAGATGAGGAAAGAAGCAGATGGGTATTACTTAGTGTAAGGAGAAACAACTGAAAAAAATTAGCGTAGACTAAAGATCAGGTTCCAGTGCTGGATCAGGAAGACTTTCTAAGGATTTTCCAAGTTTAGTCTTCTCATAAAACAGGGCTAAAGCTTTCTCGTTCACTGCTGAGGATGCCATTCTGCTCCTGCCTGCCTCAGAATCCCCCACCTCCGATAGCCCATGAGGGAGACTGATATGTTTGACAGCATGAAAACAAGCCAAGGGCTCAACCAATAAGAGAGAAGAGAAGCTTGACTCTGTGTGTAGGCAAGCCTTGGGTTTTAGAGAACTGTAAAGATGATGATACTAAAACACAAGACCAGGCAGAAACACTAGCCGTTTAGAAAAAAAAGATAAGTAGGTTAAATTCCATGTGGCAAATATGTGTATGCGGAGAATAGTATTTTATTCTTTTTGTTTCTTCCCATCCCTTTCTATACTTGCTTGGCATAGAGGCTATTAAGTTCCGAAAATACAATTTCATTGGTGTCTTTTATTGTAATATTGACGGTTTTATTATGATATTTATGGGCTTGATCAAAAAGCTTGTAATTTAATTTTTATTAAGATCTAAAAATATTTAAAAGTAAATTATACTAGCATATTAAAAGCTATTAAATATATTTAAAAGGATTGAGTGTGCAGAATTAAATTTTAAAGAACTATTATCTATAATATCTTTATATAAGCTTAGAGTAATAATGACATTTAATTTCAACTTGAATGCCTATCATGATACGTGCATGTGTCCAGCTAGGAATTCTTTCTCACCCTTGAATTTGTTGTATCCTCCAAGAAGGCTCTATGGCCCTCTTCTAGCTTGAACTAGGCAATATCAAGTCTCATTACTTTTACCATACCATAACTACAAAATATACTAGTTCTAGCCCTGATCTCTCTTCTAAACTGCTAATCAATGTTTTTAATTCCTTAAAAGACATCCTAATCTGGATTGTCTTGCAGATACCTCAGATTTTTATACATTCTTGATATCAGCCATGATATTAATCAAGATATATGATTTCCAAATAATTTCTCCCATTCTGTGTGTTGTCTTTTCACTTTCTTGATGGTTTCTTTGAAGCTCAGAAATGTTTAATTTTGATGAAGTCCAGTGTATCTATTTATTCTTTTGCCACTTGTGTTTTGGAGTCAGAGATAAGGAACCATTGCCTACGCCAAGACTCCTCAGATTTTACGTAACCTGACTCCAAGGCTGGAGCCACGTGCCCTTTCTATGAGCTCCTAATAGCACCCACCACAGATCTAAATCATCCTGTACTTCCATTGTCTGATAACCTGTGTATTCAGAGCCCAGTGGGCACCTGGCAGGAAGGAGTCTCCTGTAGATGCTGGCTGGGCCACAGGTAGAGTGTGTCAAGGGATCAGAACTTGGGTCACCTGGGACAGAGAACCAGGCCCAGAAAATAAAGAGGTTATGGTGGTGTCTAGTGGAGACCAAGTAGTCAAAAGTTCTGTGTTATTTCCACTTTGATGTTGACATGTTCTTAGAGATTTGTGTTTGGCTTTGTTCTCTTATCACAAGTCTGCTGAGTATAAAGTAAATAGAAATGCAAACAAGAGTTAAGCACAGGTTTGTGTTGATAATTTGGATTCTCTACCATATTCCCAACTGGTTTCTCCTTTTCACTCTGACCCTACAGCCTCTAACACTAGCTACCACTTACAGAGAGAGGGCTTACCATGTGCCAGGTGCTGTCTGAAACACTGTAGCATGTATGAGATCATTTAATCCTCAAAACAATACCAAGAATTGGGTTCTAGTAGTATCCCTATTTTACAGAGGTGGAAAGTGGGGTCCAGAGAGTAGATAAGTTACATGTCCAAGGTCACCCAGCTAGTGTGTGAGATTGCCAGCACTGAATGCTGGGCAGCTGAGGTCCAGCATCTGGGTTCTTCGTGTGCTTTGCTCTTTGCTCCATAGGATATAAATGGACCACTTTTTAGATATTCCTTCTGGGTTGAGGTGTATACATGAAGAAATGTGCTTGTGAATGGTATGTTCCATTAGCAACATGAGATCAGGTCTAAGGGCAAGGCAGTTGATGTTTGCCTCAAATCCACAGAATGGCTCTTAGGGGAGATAGACTATGACAAACATACAAGTCAAGGTCCTGCTCACAAGGAGAAATAAATACCCTATGGGCCAAGAGACTACATTTTTACCTCTAAAGCTTCCAACTTGATTTGGGTATCATATTCATGGCCTATGGACAAGTGAAAACTACCATGACTGTATGAAATGATTATCCATCAGAAGATACATACAAGGCCGGATATAGGAGACCAGGCCCTCCTATCACTTAGGCCACTTGACCAGAAGCCGAGACTCACACAACTGCTGAAACAATCAAAGTGTTTGTGTCATCATGATGGGATTTCAGGGACTTTTTCTTTATTTTCCAGTATTTTAGAATTATGGCTCTTACAATTATGGCTCTTACGGAAGAAAATAAATTGGAATTAAAGAACAAGAAATGTGTCCTCAGTAGAAGGGAGTAGCAAATTGTCATAAAGCCTTTTTAGGGGACTGACTGAGTGTTCCAACAACCTATGAGGATGGCTGCAACTTTCCTTGTAATCATGCAATCTCTGGCTTGTTTGGGTTGAATATAGGTAAAAATTTGTAGCATCTCATCATAGAAAAAGAAAAGGCATCATCTAAGAAATCAGTGGTTGTGTTTCAGAAATATCCCTAAAGCATAGACTTTGAAAACAACCAAAACCATCATCATCAACAACAAACCATTGGATTAGACTTGCAAACACTTCATTGAGCCATTTGCTCTGTTCTTTCTGTTCCTTCTTTTACCCTCTTACATGCTTGTCCTTCAGCAACATCCCTGCTACGTCTTTCTGTCTTTTACTGGCTTCTACTCTGATTCATGGGCTTTTACTGTCAGTTTTTCTCCAAGTGTAAGACTGTCTTCATTCAGTCTTCTTTCCCTCAGGAAGCAAAGGCACTCTCAAAACTTCAAAACTGACCACAGTAGAAACGCTTCCAAAATCTGTTTCTCCAGCCCCAGGTCCCTTCCTCTATGTGCATCTCCAGAGGAACACGTGCTGTGATGCCTCACCAGCATCTCAGATTCAAACAGAAATCAACCCAGTGCATTCAAACCACCTCCCGATCCTATTGTCAATTGCTTTCCACTGCTTATGAAAAGCCATCAGTGCTCCTTAGTGTAACACTCAGGCCCCCACGATCAGATTCTACTCTCATCTCTTTCTCTGTTTCCCAGCAAGATCCATGGACCCAGCAACCCTGACCCTTGAGACAGACTGGGAATGAGATAGAGCTGGGGTCAAATCCTGACTCCTCCATGTACATGCTCTGTGACCTGGGGATAGCTTTGCAGCCCCTCTGAACCTCATATATCAAATGTGAATGGAAATAATAGTACCCACCTCATAGGTGTGTTGGGATAAAGGCATGTGATAACATGGGGCAGACTTGGCAAAACGCCTGGCACCGAGTAGCACTTTATAAATAGTAGCTATTATTATTAATAATAAGCATTTAACACCTCGTCTGTGCATAGCTCTGTTCTAGAACTTTTGCTGGAAAATTTATATTCTGCTTCACTGTCCTTGGTCACAAAGTAGGGATGGCCCATTTCTCACCTCTGTGCCAAATTCAGTCTCCAATTCTTTCTCACTGGGACGTCGTAAGCGCCTGGGCCGAGGGGTGGGAATTTCCTGCAGCAACGCACTTTCTGCTTTGGACTAAAAAGTCGAACAGAAAATTATTGCTACATCATGTCAGTGATGCTATGAAAATCTTGGTCACCATCTTAGGAGAAAATAAATCAGTAAAAAATACATGTTATACTTCTTTAAGAGATAAGAACAATGGTTTAGAAAAAGGATGTTAAATTCTTCTTAAGTATAATTTTCATCTGTGCCAATGTTAAATACTGCATTAACATTTAGAACATGAAAAACAAATTTAACGGTATTCAAATCCATGCAGTTTTGAGCAAACAAAGCAAGCTAGACAAGACCAGAAGCATTGCAGTCAGCACCGAACAAAATATTCCTGTGGTTTCTCTCACCCTTGCAGCTTGTAATTTCTCCCTCATGCGTTCTCTCATGGAAAATTCTGCAAAGCCTGTTCTGGAAGCTGAAGGAATTGGAGGTAAGCCTAAAACAATACAAGAAAATTACTTTAAAACATTTTTTTTTCCAAAGGGAAGATTAGATTGAAAAATGGCAAGAGAATGTAATTTTATTTTGCAAATTTAGAACTTCACGTAAGCAATCATGAGATAGTGCTGATAACCGTCCATTTGATGTAATAAGGACATGTCTTGGCTTCTTTAAGACGGACAGTGAAAACCTCGGTCCTATCAAGGCTGTTACATCGACTTAACTAAGAATAAAACGAATGACATTTGACTATTCAAGGCACAGACACACTTACCAATTCAATTTCCATTGGGAAGAGTTTCTCGAATTTGTTGATTTGAGAAACAGGCTTGTCGGATGAATGGATGGCTATTGATTTCGGAGTTCAACTTTCAACAGCACTGATAACTTCAGTCAGAGAAACCTTTTCTATGAGAGGTTCTATAGCCCCGGGCTATCTCATACAGACAACACATATTTTGTACATATTATTAAACCTATACATAAATATCATGAAACGTTGTTCAGCTATTTTGTGTCGGGCTCTGTGATAATGTGTTGAATGCATCTTCTCGTCAATCTTATGCCATCCCTGCTAGGAGGGATCACCTGGCACCTTGAAGATGAAGACTCTGAGGCCCTCTGTGATAACTGACTGGCATGGCGATTGCACACCTAGGAAGTGGAATGCTTGGGATTTGGTCTCAAATGCTCTGCACCATTATGAAAGAGGTGGAAATAGAACAAAGCATTTGGGGAACAGAATGTTATGCTTGGAGCAGAGAGGCTCTACTGGGATGAAGTAGAAGATAAGATTGCAGAAGGAGTTTGGGGTCAAGTCATGGGGAGCCTCTGATGTCACATGAAGGAGTCTGGAATATATTCTCCATGCGGTGGGGATGTCTTGAAGGATGTGGAGAGAGGAGGAAGTGAAGCAGCATTTTCTGAGGCTGTCCCTGGGTCTGCAGGTACAGCATGGTTGGGGTAGAGGCACCAGGGACCCCAGCTGGGATACCCTGGTGAGATAATAAAGAGGGAGTCTGTGGGAATAATTGCGAAGATGCCACAAGAAAAATGATACAGTTGTCCCTAGTGACGATGGCGAGTAGGGCACTAGTTCTCCCAGCAGTAGCAGCATCTTCTGGGCACTTGGTGGACGGGCAAACACTCAGGCCAGACACACTCGGTGAATCAGAACCTGGAGGTGGAACCACCATCTGGGTGATTTAAAGACACACTCAAGTTGGAGGACCCCCGGTTTAGAGCAAGAAAGAGAAGGTGAAGGTGTCTGAGGTTTTGACTGAGGTGAGTGGGGGTTTGGGGTTCCTGAGAAAGAGACAAGAGGAGGGAAGCCAGTCTGGGAGATACTGAAGGGGGTCACTTTGCAGCTGGAATGAGTCTGAGGTGCTGGCAGGATATGGAAATGTGTGCTTGTCCTGCACCTGAGCTCCGGGAAGGGGTCCAGGCTCCAAGATGAAGACTTAGGAAACGTTTCTACCGTGGTGATGTTAACGTTTTGAGAAAACCTTTCCCGAAGAAGACAGTGCAGAGACAGGAGGCTTCTGACCCTGTAGCCATTGGCACTGTTAAGGGACGAAGGCTAAAAAATGAAAGAAATAGAGAAGGCAAGATGATTTATTAGCAGGTGGAAGGAACTGTGGCAGAGAGAGGAAGTGATGACGGGCAGAGGCCACTGTGCTCGCCCTTCGGCCTCCGCTTATGCAGAAAAGCGATCCTGGGCTTTGGAGCTATTTCTGCAACTTGGCCACTCAGTGCTGAGGCTGGGCTTCCTTCCTTCTGTGTGATAGATGTAAAATCCTACTTTATCAGGCACCAATCATGCCATTTCCTCAATGCCTGTAGGAAAGCATGAAATAATTGTAGTGAAGATCACAGTCTTGCATGTGTGGATTGAGGTTCAAGTTCTTTACAAGAATCTCCATTAGCTCGATAAAAAGGCCTTTGGCATTGTTTTTCAACTCACGTAAAAAATCAAGTCATTATTTCCTATTTTAAAGATCATCTACCCATGGTAGATCATATCCCCATGTCAAAGTCCCAAGACTTGTCCTGTATCGCGTTTGTCACATTGTGAATTTATATATTTGTGTGGTTATTTGATTAGTACCTCCTTCCTCTCCCAGGTTCTATGGTTTTCAGCCACAAAGGGCGGGCACAGGTAAGTGTCACTAAGTGTGTGTGGACCACCTAGGCTGATAAAGAAGGGCTTCTAGACTGGACCCCCTGGGGCTTGCCCATCCTGTTCTCTGGCTGATCACTCTCTTTGCTTCTGTCTCTAGAGAGCTGCCCTTTCATAGTTAACAAGGCATGCTTTTGAACGTGAAAAAAAATCTTGTTTATTTACTCCCCTTCGCCCTGCATTTTTTTAAAGAGATCTAGTTTTTCAAATTGACTTAAAATAGCTACTGTGTACATGGAGCTCATTAGAATAATTTTATGAATTATTCTTTAAAAGAGAGACAAGATATTTTATTTAAACACTGTCTCTTCTTACTAAAGAAACCAAAGGGGCTTCTTTAGTACGTATTAGTTTTAAAAAACTTGAAAAATTCTGAAGTGGTGAAAAGTAGTTCTTGCCTGAGTTTTTCAAAACTCTGTGTTAGTGAAAGGCATTTGGAGGGCATAAAGATTTCCAAATCTGATCTGTACAACTAGGTGGTGAGATGTTATTTTCCCAGCTAAAATGTGACCTGCTTGAGGGCAAGGACCATGTTGGTGACTTTTGTACCTGGCACCTTGTAGCACTATATCAATAAAGGAAAACACATGAAGGAACCATGAGGGTGTGAGAGATATTATACTTAAAGAGGGATTTCAAACAAAATAAATGCAATCCTCATTTGGATGAAATCAGATGATGACAACTTTTTTCTTTTTAAGGTAATATTACTACCATGATAACCATGGAAACCAAGTGTACTATTTCACTCCCTTTGACCTAATAACTAATAGGGCTTAGGGACTTTCATTTTTATGTTGGTAGTCCATGGCAAACAGAGTGTCTTTAAACAGCTAGAAACACGAAGACAATCCTCATAAGACATTTTCCCGCCTTACTGTCAGTTACTCCACTACATGACTAATGAGCTAGTGGTCCCAGACTGACTCTATTTGTCTTTCCCTGGGGCTAAGAAGTGATTTGCCAAACTTGAAAAAGGGTGTGATTCCACATTTACTAAACAGGCTCTGTGACACAGCTAAGAAAATCTGGCATGCATAAAGTTTCCACAGTTATCCAAGAGTGCAATGAAAATAATTTTTTAAATTATTAAAGATTTGAGTTGAGGACATGCAAGAACTTATGGGTAATGAGAGAATTTCAAGACATTCCATTAAAAATATATACATAATGTCCATTAGTATGAAATATGGATTTCCTTGGCCATGTGATGTTTTTCATCAGAGGCAGCAGGGATTACAAATTCAGCAACACTGCACTGGCTGCTCAGCAAACCCGTGAATCCCAAAGCTTCATTAGCCTCGTGTTGCTTCCAGATCTTCTCCGTGCTGTCACCTTTTCCTGTCACCCATACTCACTGTACCCTATTTCTCTCTCCTTACGGACTGCATCACAAGTTGGACGTGTTCCATTTTTCTTTAAACCACTTCCATTATACGTGACCCCTCAGAAAACAAAGTCTTCACTCCACCATCTGGAAGTGCTCCCCTCTTTCCCTTACTTTTGCAGACATTCCCACACGTCTTTATAGACCATTTGTTCTGTGAATCACACTGCCCAGACCAGAGCTCTCTGTATACATTGGGGTGTACGAGGACTTTCCAAGGACTTGACATAAAATTTGAAATGCAGTTCAGCCAGCCCTCTGTGTCCATGGGTTCTGCATCTGCTGATTTAACCAGGCACGGATAGAAAATGTTTAGAAAAAATTCCAGAAAGTTCCAAAAAGCAAGACTTGAATTTGCTGCGAACCAGCAACTATTTACATAACACTGACATTGTATTAGGTATTATAAATAATCAAGACATCATTTAAAGTATACAGGATGATGTATGTAGGTTATATGCAAATTCTATGCCATTTTATATAAGGGACCTGAGCATTGATGGATTTTGATATCCACAGGGCAGGGTGGGGCGGGGAGTGGTCCTGGAACCAATCCCTGTGGATACTGAGGAATGACTAAGTTGGTTGGATTTGAGTTGGTACTATCTGAATTCACAGATTGTCAAATAGGAGAGTGTGCCTATGATTCTTGGTTAGTTACCTCACTCTTCTACCTTTCTCTTCTAAAGAATATGCTACTGAAAGCTTTTATTTATTTATTTTACTTCTTATGATTAATACATATTGAAGAAATTTTACAGTACCTTTATGTCTTCATCAGTTGTGCATTATTGATATTGATAATAAATAACTCAATCAAAAATTCAACTTGTTAAGATGGTGAGCAGTGAAGACTTTCTTTTAAAGCTATTTTTTAATTATCTATTTTATACATATTTGTTTATATACGTCAATCCCAATCTCCCAATTCATCCCACCACCACCACTTTCCCCCTTTGGTGTCCATACGTTTGTTCTCTACATCTGCGTCTCTATTTCTGCCTTGCAAACCGGTTCAGATGTACCATTTATCTAGATTCCACATATATGCGTTTAATATACAATATTTGTTTTTCTCTCTCTGACTTACTTCACTCTGTGTGACAGTCTCTAGGTCCATCCACGTCTCTACAAATGACCCAGTCACGTTCCTTTTCATGGCTGAGGAATATTCCATTGTATATATGTACCACATCTTCTTTTTCCATTCGTCTGTCGATGGGCAGATGAATTTATGCTGCTTCCATGACCTGGCTATTGTAAATACTTCTTCAATGAACACTGGGATGCATGTGTATTTTTGAATTATGGTTTTCTCTGGGGGTATATGCCCAGTAGTGGGATTGCTGGGTCATATGGTAATTCTATTTTTAGTCTTTTAAGGAACCTCCATGCTGTTCTCCAAAGCGGCTGTATCAATTTACATTCCCACCAACAGTGCAAGAGAGTTCCCTTTTCTCCACACCCTCTCCAGCATTTGTTGTTTGTAGATTTTCTGATGCCCATTCTAATCGGTGTGAGGTGATACCTCATTGCAGTTTTGATTTGCATTTCTCTACTAATTAGTGATGTTGAGCAGCTTTTAATGTGTCTCATGGCCATCTGCATGTCTTCTTTGGAGAAATGTCTTCTGCCCATTTTTTGATTGGGTTGTTTGTTTTTTTAATATTGAGCTGCATGAGCTGTCTATATATTTTGGAGATTAATCCCTTGTCCATTGATTCGTTGGCAAATATTTTCTCCCATTCTGAGGGTTGTCTTTTTGTCTTGTTTATAGTTTCCTTTGCTGTGCAAAAGCTTTTAAGTTTCATTTGGTCCCATTTGTTTATTTTTGTTTTTATTTCCATTACTCTAGGAGGTGGGCCAAAAAAGATCTTGCTGTGATTTATGTCATAGAGTGTTCTGCCTATGTTTTCCTCTAAGAGTTTTATAGGGTCCAGTCTTATATTTCGGTCTTTAATCCATTTTGAGTTTATTTTTGTGTAGGGTGTTAGGGAGTGTTCTAATTTCATTCTTTTACATGTAGCTGTCCAGTTTTCCCAACACCACTTATTGAAGAGACTGTCTTTTCTCCATTGTATATCCTTGCCTCCTTTGTCATATATTAGTTGACCATAGGTGCGTGGGTTTATCTCTGGGCTTTCTATCCTGCTCCATTGATCTATATTTCTGTTTTTGTGCCAGTACCATATTGTCTTGATTACTGTAGCCTTATAGTATAGTCTGAAGTCAGGAAGTCTGATTCCTCCAGCTGTTTTTTGCCCTCAAGATTGCTTTGGCTATTTGGGGTCTTTTGTGTCTCCATACAAATTTTAAGATTTTTTCTAGTTCTGTAAAAAATGCCATTGGTAATTTGATAGGGATTGCATTGAATCTGTAGATTACTTTGGGTAATATAGTCATTTTCACAATATTGATTCTTCCAATCCAAGAACATGGTATATTTCTCCATCTGTTTGTGTCATCTTTGATTGCTTTCAACAGTGTCTTATAGTTTTCTGAGTACAGGTCTTTTACCTCCTTAAGTAGGTTTATTCCAAGATATTTTATTCTTTTTGTTGCAGTGCTGAATGGATTGTTTCCCTGATTTCTCTTTCTGATCTTTCATTGTTAGTGTATAGGAATGCAAGAGATTTCTGTGCATTAATTTTGTATCCTGCAACTTTACCAAATTCATTGTTTAGCTCTAGTAGTTTTCTGGTGGCATCTTTAGGATTCTCTATGTATAGTATCAGGTCATCTGCAAACAGTTGACAGTTTCACTTCTTTTCCAATTTGTATTCCTTTTATTTCTTTCTCTTCTCTGATTGCCGTGGCTAGGACTTCCAGAACTATGTTGAATAATAGTGGCAAGAGTGGACATCCTTGTCTTGTTACAGATCTTAGAGGAAGTGCTTTCAGTTTTTCACCATTGAGAATGATGTTTTGCTGTGGGTTTGTCATATATGGCCTTTAATATGTTGAAGTAGGTTCCCTCTATGCCCACTCTCTGGAGAATTTTTATCATAAATGGGTGTTGAATTTTGTCAAAAGCTTTTTCTGCATCAATTGAGATGATCATATGGTTTTTATTCTTCAGTTTGTTAATATGGTGTATCACATTTATTGATTTGCGTATATTGAAGAATCCTTGGCAACTCTGGGACAAATCCTACATAATCATGCTGTATGATCTTTTTTATGTGTTGTTGGATTCTGTTTGCTAGTATTTTGTTGAGGAGTTTTGCATCTATATTCATCATTGATACTGGTCTGTAATTTTCTTTTTTTGTAGTGTCTCTGTTTGGCTTTGGTATGAGCGTGATGGTGGCCTCATAGAATGAGTGTGGGAGTGTTCCTTCCTCTGCAGTTTTTTGGAAGAGTTTGAGAAGGATGGGTGTTAACTCTTCTCTAAATGTTTGATACAATTCACCTGTGAAGTCATCTGGTCCTGGACTTTTGTTTATTGGAAGATTTTTAATCACAGTTTCAATTTCATTACTTGTGATTGGTCTGTCCATATTTTCTATTTCTTCCTGGTTCAGTCTTGGAAGGTTATGTGTTTCTATGAATTTGTCCATTTCTTCCAGGTTGTCCATTTTATTGGCATAGAGTTGCTTATAGTAGTCTCTTAGGATACTTTGTATTTCTGCGGTGTCCATTGTAACTTCTTTTTCATTTCTAATTTTGATTTGAGTCCTCTCCCTCTTTTTCTTGATGAGTTTGGCTAAAGGTTTATAAATTTTGTTTATTTTCTCAAAGAACCAGCTTTTAGTTTTATTGATCTTTGCTATTGTTTTCTTTGTTTCTATTTCATTTATTGCTGCTCTGATCTTTATGATTTCTTTCCTTCTACTAACTTTGGGTTTTGTTTGTTCTTTCTCTGCTTCTTTTAGGTGTAAGGTTAGATTATTTGAGATTTTTCTTGTTCCTTGAGGTAGGATTATATTACTATAAACTTCCCTCTTAGAACTGCTTTTGCTGCATCCAATAGGTTTTGGATTGTCGTGTTTTCATTGTCATTTTGTCTCTAGGTATTTTTTGATTTCTTCTTTGAGTTCTTCAGTGATCTCTTGGTTATTTAGTAACGTATTGTTTAGCCTCCATGTGTTTGTGCTTTTTATGTTTTTTTCCCTGTAATTTATTTCTAATCTCATAGTGTTGTGGTCAGAAAAGATGCTTGATATGATTTTAATTTTCTTAAATTTACCGAGGCTTGATTTGTAACCCAAGATGTAATCTATCCCGGAGAATGTTCCATGTGCACTTGAGAAGAAATTGTAATCTGCTGTTTTCGGATGGAATGTCCTATAAATATTAATTAAATCTATCTGGTCTACTGTGTCATTTAAAGCTGTGATTCCTTTTTAATTTTCTTTCTGGCTGATCTGTCCATTGGTGTAAGTGAGGTGTTAAAGTCCCTCACTATTACTATGTTACTATTGATTTCCTCTTTTATAGCTGTTAGCATTTGCCATATGTATTGAGGTGCTCCTATGTTGGGTGCATATATATTTATAATTGTTATATCTTCTTCTTGGATTGATCCCTTGATCATTATGTCATGTCCTTTCTTCTCTCTTATAACATTCTTTATTTTAAAGTCTATTTTATCTGACATGAGTATTGCTACTCCAGCTTTCTTCTGATTTCCATTCCATGGAGTATCTTTTTCTATCCCCTCACTTTCAGTCTGTATGTGTTCCTAGGCCTGAAGTGGGTCTCTTGCAGACAGCATATATATGGGTCTTGCTTTTGTATCCCTTCAGCAAGCCTGTGTCTTTTGGTTGGAGCATTTAATCTGTTCACATTCAAGATAGTTATAGATATGTATGTTCCTATTTCCATTTTATTAATTGTTTTGGGTTTGTTTTTGTAGGTCCTTTTCTCTTTTTGTATTTCCCAGTTAGAGAAGTTCCCTTAGCATTTGTTGTAGAGCTGGTTTGGTGGTGCTGAATTCTCTTAGCTTTTGCTTATCTGTAAAGCTTTTGATTTCTCTGTCAAATCTGAATGAGATCCTTGCCAGGTAGAGCATTCTGGGTTGCAGTTTCCTCCCTTTCATCACTTTAAATATATCGTGCCACTCCCTTCTGGTTGTAGAATTTCTGCTGAAAAATCAGCTGTTAACCATAAGGGAGTTCCCTTGTGTGTTATTTGTTGTTTTTCCCTTGTTGCTTTTAATAATTTTTCTTCGTCTTAATTTTTGTCAATTTGATTACTATGTGTCTCGGCATGTTTCTCCTGCCTGGGACTCTCTGTGCTTCTTGGACTTGGGTGGCTATTTCCTTTCCCATGTTAGGGAATTTTTGACTTTAATCTCTTCAAATACTTTCTTGGGTCCTTTCTCTCTCTCTCCTCCTTCTGGGACCCCTTTAATGCAAATGTTGGTGCATTTAATGTTATCCCAGATGTCTCTTAGGCTGTCATCATTTCTTTTCATTCTTTTTTCTTTATTCTGTTCTGCAGCAGTGTATTCCACCATTCTGTCTTCTAGGGCAATTATCCATTATTCTGCCTCAGTTATTCTGCTATTGATTCCTTCTAGTGTATTTTTCATTTCAATTATTGTATTGTTCATATCTGTTTGTTCTTTAATTCTTCTAGGTGTTTGTTCTTTAATTCTTCTAGGTCTGCATTAAACATTTCTTGCATCCTCTTGATCTTTGCCTCCATTCTTTTTCCAAGGTCTTGGATCATCTTCAATATGATTATTCTGAATTCTTTTTCTGGAAGGTTGCCTATCTCCACTTCATTTAGTTGTTTTTCTGGGGTTTTATCTTGTTTCTTCATCTGGTACAGAGTCCTCTGCCTTTTCATTTTGTCTATCTTTCTGTGAAAGTGGTTTTCATTCCACAGGCTGCAGGATTGTAGTTCTTCTTGCTTCTGCTGTCTGCCCTCTGGTGGATGAGGCTATCTAAGAGGCTTATGCAAACTTCCTGATGGGAGGGACTGGTGGTGGGTAGAGCTGGGTGTTGCTCTGGTGGGCAGAACTCAGTAAAACTTTAATCTGCTTGTCTGCTGATGGTTGGGGCTGGATTCCCTCCCTGTTGGTTGTTTGGCCTGAGGTGATTCAACACTTGGAGCCTACCCGGGCTCTTTGGTGGGGCTAATGGTGGACTCTGGGAGGGCTCACACCAAGGAGTACTTCCCAGAACTTCTGCTGACAGTGTCCTTGTCCTCACAGTGAGCCACAGCCACCCTCTGCCTCTGCAGGAGACCCTCCAACAGTAGCAGGTAGGTCTGGTTCAGTTTCCTATGGGGTCACTGCTCCTTCCCCTGGGTCCCAAAGTGCACACTACTTTGTGTGTGCCCTCCAAGAGTGGAGTCTCTGTTTCTCCCGGTGCTGTTGAAGTCCTGAAATCAAATCCCGCTAGCCTTCAAAGTCTGATTCTCTGGGAATTCCTCCTCCTGTTGCTGGACCCCGAGGTTGGGAAGCCTAATGTGGGGCTCAGAACCTTCACTCCAGTGGGTGGACTTCTGTGGTATTGTTGTGCTCCACTTTGTGAGTCATCCACCCAGTGGTTATGGGATATGATTTTATTGTGATTGCGCCCCTCCTACCATCTCATTGCAGCTTCTCCTTTGTCTTTGGATGTGGGGTATATTTTTTGGTAAGTTCTAGTGTCTTCCTGTCGATGACTGTTCAGCAGTTAGTTGTGATTCTGGCACTCTCACAAGAGGGAGTGAGCGCACATCCTTCTACTCCACCATCTTGAACCAATCTCAATAAAAGATTTTTTAACATAGTGATATATTTTTTAAAATTCTGTGGGGGAAATGGAATGAAGGAGTTAGAGAAGAAAAGGGAATGATGTGAAATTCTAACTGTTCAGGGAGAGTTTGTTTATTATTTTGAAACAGATAATGGTGGTTCTCAAATCCCTATGCCATTTAGATTCCTTTGGGTGCTTTAAAAGTGACATAAGAGTTTTATTTTAAAACATTAATATTTACAATATGACATCAATAAAATCTTGTGTAAATATTTAAAAGCATGATAAAAACTCTTGATGGCAAGTTACATATAAGCAACATTCTTGTAGTGATCATGGACAAAAGGGCTGGGAGTACACTGGCCTGAACTGGCTTTTCACTCTTGCCTCTCTCCTCCCATGATGAATAATTTCCCATGGTTGTAAAATTCCAGGGATAGAATGTAAATATGGAGTTGAGGGGTAGGGAGAGCACAGGATCTTGACTTCAGTAGGAAAACTTGGAGAGGAGCAGAGGTAATAATCTTAAAGGCTTGAGAGGAAAAACGTAATGAGTGAGACAATCAGTTGGACTGTCCCCAACTTCTAAGCTACTTCACTTGGATGTAAGAGCTTTCAGCCTTAGCAACCCTCTGTCAACACATGACTTCCTCAGCGGTCAGGCAGGAAAAACTCAGCATTAGAAAAGGGCCTGAAGTTAGTGGTGGTTGTCCCTAGGGTATAAGAATGTGAGTGATTACTTTCTCCTATTTCCTTCTCCAGATTTTCTAATTTCATTAAATGGATGAGTATTGTGGAAATTTTACTACACAAAATGGAGGTCAAAACAGGCTGAGAACTGCAGGCTCTGCCCTGGGTTCCAGCCCTAGCGCTGCTGAGAGCTCACCTGTGCTGAGGGTCTGCAGCGATTTCTTTGGTCAATTTCTTCTTTTCTGGTTCTTTCTTTCATAGTCCCATTAACATTTTTATTTTATATTAACTGAAAACTCAGGGTCTTATTCTGGCATATAAGTTTCCTTCTGACTCAGGGGGGCTTGGACCTCAGGATTTTGGCTCTGCCTGCTGCCCTTTCCTGCTTCTTTGTGCTTCAGCACACCTCCCAGGCTTGAAGATTATTATGGTCTGAATGTTTTCATCCTCCACAACTTCCCATGTTGAAGCCCTAACCCCCAGTGTGATGGTAATTGGAGGTGGGACCTTTGGGAGGTAAATAGGTTTAGATGAGGTCATTGAGAGTGGGGTCCCCATGATGTGATTAGTGTCCCTATAAGAAGAGGAAGAGAGACCAGAGCTGTCTCTCTCTCTCTCTCCATCACATGAGGACACAGTGAGAAGGGCCATCGGCCAGCCAGGAAAAGGCTCTCACTAGGAACTGAATCATCCTGCACTTTGATTTGGACTCCCAGCCTCTAGAACCATGAGAACTCAATGTCTGCTGTTCAAGCCATCAGTCTACAGTATTTCGTTGTAGCAGCTGGAGCCACATGAGACAGGGACCATCAGTCTGGAAAAGACTGGGCCCGGCCAGCCCTGCCGTTTGTCCCTGTGCTCCGGCATCATCATGGTGATGACACGGGGCAAGGGGGCTTCCAACAGAACTGAGACAATGAACAGTGGTAAAGAACATCATAGATATACTTTGACATGACAGTTTTGCCTCAGGTTGAGCCTTCCACATTGCCTTGGGCAGAATGGAAAAAACATCAACAGCATTCAGGAGGGCCAGGTACTGCCTGGGAGATGCCAGGGTAACTGTGAGTGGTCTCAGAACAAGCTTCCCAAACTTTTAAGAGAGGAAATAATAGGTAAAGCTTCTGAGCTTGGAATATTTTTGCGGGAGTTAATCTCTAACAGGATACTAGCACATGTTCTACCCAACCCACTCTTGGAAGTGCTAGGTTAGGGAATCTAGTTCAAGCATTCCACTAAGAAATCTTTATTGAGCACGTATTATGTGTACAAGGCAGTAGGGATATAAGAGTGAACAAAACAAATATCCCCACCTTCCTGGAGTGAAGTAGTATGTGGAGTATGTCAGATGGTGGTAGGTGTATGGAGACAAACAAAGCTGGCTTGGGGATAAGGAGGGCCAGGAGGCAGGGGTGTATTGTAGTTTGGAGTGGCCAAGCAAGACCTTCAAGGTGACATTGGATCAGGGGAAGGAAATGAGGGGTCAAGCCAGGTGGGTAGCGGGGGGGATGAGCATTTTAGCTATAAGTCATATCTGGTGCAAAGACTCTGAGACATGGCCATCCTAATGCAAGACCAGAGCGGAAAGGGGAAACATGAGGGGTAGGAGATGGAATATAGGATAGCAGGTCATAGAGATAAGGGGGAGACAAACTGTGTAGGTCATTCTGCAGAATTTGACTTTAACTCTGAGTCAGTTGAGAACCATTGGAAGATTTGAACAGCGGAGTAACTTGACCTTACTTTTATAAGGCCACTCTGGCTGCTGGGGTGAGAATGGGGGGTGAGAATAGGAGCAGGGACATCAGTTAGGAGGCTATGGCAACACTTTTTAAAATAATTGCAACACTTCAGATAGGAGTTGAAGGCAGCCTGGATCAGGATGGTAGTGGGGGAGGAAGTGAGAAATGGTCATACTTTCAATCTATTCTGATGCAGAGCAAACAGGACTTATTGATAGACTGGAAGTGGG
Source organism: Globicephala melas (assembly GCF_963455315.2). Taxonomy (NCBI): domain Eukaryota; kingdom Metazoa; phylum Chordata; class Mammalia; order Artiodactyla; family Delphinidae; genus Globicephala; species Globicephala melas. The sequence goes on along the minus strand of NC_083318.1, from coordinate 42,683,805 downwards.
TAGACAGAAAGAAAGGAGTTAAGGATGACCACAAGTTTTTGACCCAAGCAACAGAAAAAATGAAATGTCTATTTAGTGAAATGGGGATGACAAGGATTTCCCCACCCTCATGACATCCTTTAACAAGCTTTGCAAACTTCCAAGAAGAGTAATGGTATGTAAAGTTTCTGAAATTGGAAGATTTTTGTAGGAGAAACAGGTTAGGGTTGGAAGAAGGAGATCAGAAGCCTAGTTTCAGTCGAGTAGAATTTGGGTTGTCTCAAAATAGATCATGGACCTAACTAAATGTAAAAGCTAAAAACAGAAAACTTCCAGAAGAAAAATATAGGAGAAAATGTTCATGACCTTGGGTTGGGCAAAGAATTTTTAGATACAATCCATAATAGAAGAAAAGTGATAAATTTGACTCCAACAAGATTAAACACTTTTGTACTTCTTAAAAGACACCATTAAGAAAATAAAAAGATTAGACATTTACTTGGAGAAGATATTTGCAAATTATATACCTGATAAAGTACTTGTATCCAGAATATATAAAGAACTCTTACAATTCCACAGTAAGACAAAAAATCCAATTAATAATGTATAAAAATTTAAACAGACATTTTACTAAGATGATATATAAAAGGCTAATAAGCATATGAAAAAATACTCCATATCATTAATCACTAGGGAAATACAAGTTAAAAGCACAACGAAATACCACTGTATACACATTATAAAGGCTAAAATTGAAGACAGATAATATCAGTTGTTGGCAAGGAAGTGAGAAACTGGAACTCTCACAAACTGTTGGTGGGCAAGTAAAATGATACAGCCAGTTTGTAAAACAGATCAGCACTTTCTTATAAAGTTAAATATACATTTATCATATGACCCAGTTCATAGAAGCATTATTTATAATAGCCCGAAACTGGAAATAATCCAAATATTCATCAACAGGTGAATGAATAAATAAAATGTAGTATACCCATATGATGGAATATAATTCAGCAGTAAAAAGGAAGGAAATGTGGATAGATGCTACAATGCTTATAAATCTCAAAAACATGCTAAGTGAAAGAAGTCAGACACAAACCCCACATATTATATGGTTCTATTCACATGAAATGTCTAGAAAAGGCCTATTTATAGGAATATAAAACAAATCAGTGTTTGTCTAGGGCTGGGGGTGGGAGTGGCTGCAAACAGGCATAAAGGAACTTTTTGGGGTGATGAAAATGTTCTAAAACTGGATGGTGGTGATGGCTGCACAGGTCTACAAATTTACTAATAATCATTGAATCGTATACTTACAATGGGTGAATTTTATGATATGCAAATTATGCTTCAATAAATCTGTTACAAATGCGAGCTGTCTTATGCGATATGCAAAAGTGGGTGTTAAGTTGATAGTTGCACACTTAGTCTGAAAGAAGCCCAGACTGGAGATAAAAGTTGGGAACTGCTCAGTTATACATACGATAGCTACATGATAGAATTTAAAGTCTTGAGATGACTGAAAGAATGAGTGTTGACAAAGAAAAGGGGGCTGAGCACTGAGCTTGGAGGCTCCAAGATTTAGAGGCTGGGGTGTAAGAACTAGCAAGGAGATGGAGAGGTCCAGCCAGCGAGGGAGAAGGAAAACCAGGAGAGTGGTGTCCGGGGAGCCATGTACAGAAGAGGAGAGAGCGTGAGCTGCAGGGAACGCAACTGAAAGTCAAGGACGGTAAAGATGAAGGACTGACTATAGAATTTAGCAAATGTGCGGTTCGTGGGGACCTCAACAAGGAGAATTTTGACAGGGAGGGGGATGTGAATTAGAGGAGTAGGTTCAAGATTGGAGCAGGATGGGAACAGACGACTCTGGAGGAATTTTGCTATAAAGGAGTTTTTGGGAAAATGTGTTTCCTTATAACTAATAATAATGATGGGTCTGTTTTATATTCTTTGTATTCTTTTATGAGATGGTCAGTCAGGTGGGGCACAAGAGGAGACAGAGGAGAGGCTCAGGAAACAAAGTTGATCATAAACTCTCAGGTTCTGCAGCCCGGGGGCAGGACATGCCACGCAGGGCACATGGAAAGACACCAGGGTGGTCAGGAGCAGAAGACAGGAGGGGCTGAGAGCTCAGCTCATGGCCTTTCTTGGGATTTCTGAGGGAAAGACAAGGCAGGGCAGGGTAAGCAGTTTAGGGTTGGCGGGTTTGAGTGGTTCTGGGGGGCTCTAAGCTATAGGGGTGGTCCCTAGTTGCCTGGTACCTGGCCCTGGGATGATCCAGGCAGAGGAATCTTGCTTCCTGGGGTTGTACTGACGCCGAAAGCTCAGGTTCTCTGCACTGATGCCAGAACGAATCTGAGAGACAGAGTTCTGGGTGAAGTAGAAGAAGATAGCTTTATTGCTTTGCCAGGCAAAGTGGGCCACAGCGGGCTCCTGCCTCAGAAAAGTATGTGTCCCAACCCCGGAGGATCTGATGAGAAGTTTTATAGCAATAGCTCAGGGGGGATGTTGCTGACAAGATTAGGATGTGTGAAGGGCTTGCACTCCCTTAATCTCGTCTCAGGTGCTCAGTCTCCTAATCTGGAGCTTTTTTGGTCCCTTTAGTCTTGCCTCAGGTGGTTTCTTGGCTGCTCTTCCCTTGATTAGCAACAGTTCGAATCGAGCTTTGGAACTCAGGGAAGGTCATGGAGGCTGGAGTCTTGCCTACAAGAAACGGGGGACAAAAAAGGCCTCCATGCCCAGGCAACCCACAGGACCTTCGCTCAGTTTCAGTACTGGCCAGACAGAGAAGGTGGGGCTCTGGATTAGTTATTTTGCATTAAAGTCATTCTCCAGTCCTGACTCTTTGCTATCTCTAACAATTGGCTACTGTCTCCCCAACCAGAAAGGTTTTTTTGTTTTTGTTTTGTTTGTTTGGGTGCTTATTTTTAAGATGTCAAAAATCATAATATCCAGAAAAAAATTGTATTGAATACAGCATACAATTTATTTTTACTTAGATAAATATTTTACTTAGTACTGTAATTTAGTCCCCCCAGTACCGCGTGAGGTAGTAAACTCCAGTGTTGGTGAACTTTTGATATTTCCTATATTCCCCAGTGTGCACCCTCTGACTAGAATGTTCTTCACTGCTGGGCTCCAAGGTAACTCCCAAGACCAGCTCCTTTGGGCCATTCTCCTCTTGTCTTATACTGAACTTTATAACATTTGTTTCCTGGGTCAGTCTCTCCAGGTCTTGGTGACTTTTAAAAAGTATGCCTAAAATAAGTGATCTATTTCCTTTCATTTGCATCAAATTTCACTGGATTCTGAATTTTATTTTCAACCAATACTGAGAAATTGGCTCTGAAATGATGCTTTAACCAGAGAAACTAACAGGAATGGATAGAAAACAGATGTCAGTAATGAAGAAACTTATGTTCATAAGAAACTGCTTAACATTCAATAGTTCCTCCCTTAAGAGACGGTGCAAGTTGGAATCGTGGGGGAAATGTGTGTACTTTTTTCCTAGATGTTTATTTGATTGGGAGCTATGTTCCTATTCGGTGAAATGCTTTCTGTATTTGGAAAGTCATGACTATGTATATGTTTGAATAGCATATTAGAAGCCAAAGCTTTCAGCGCATGCATTTACACTGCTGTTCATCAGGGAGATGGCCCCTCTGGGCGTGTGCCTGGTGCCGTGCGGAGGCCATGTCTTCAAGGGTGCTGGTATCTGAGCATCTGACTACAGTCTGGACTTGACAACACTTGGAGCCCCGCAGGAATGCTATAGGATAGAGAGGGTCATGGGTTCAAGGGCAGAGGCTGGGGTGGTAGCGCTGAGCAACAAGCCAAACCCATGAGAAGTTTGGGGAATGAACCACCAAGAGGGAGTCAAAGAATTGGATCCAGGTGAGCAGTCTTGGTTGGAAGGATGTGGTGGGTGTGGTATGGGGGTAGTAAGTGAGCATACAGAAACCAGAGCATGGCCGTGAGTAAAATACAGAGAGCACTGCACCTTCCCTGGGCAACTGTAAACCATTCTCTTTAAAGACCAATCAGAGTTAAGATTTGCTGGTATAGAATGATGCTGTAGTGCAGCAATTAAGAACACAGGTTCACTTAGTATGATAATCTGAGGGAACTATATTCAATATCCTGGTTTACCAAACCATAGTGGAAAAGAATATGAAAAAGAATATATATATATATATATATATATATATATGACAAACACTTTGCTGTATAGCAGAAATTAACACAACATTGCAAATCAACTGTACTTCAATGAAATAAATTTAAAAAAAAGAAAAAAAAAAAGAACACAGGTTCCTGAGGTCTGTAGACTGGAGTCTGAGTTCTGGCTCTACCACCTCTAGCTGTTGGTTCTCTCTGAACTTTAGTTTCCTAAATTATAAAACAATGCCTGATGACAGGACTGTTCTGAGTAATGTAAAGACCTCAGCATGGTGCCAGCCATATCATAACACTCAAAAGAGGTAATTATTTTTGTTAGTTATTTAGCATCAAGTTCTTCTTGCAGCTGGAGAAGGCGACTAGGTATGTGCCAGACCCTATGTGCGGTGCTTTCTGTGTATCATCTGATTTCACTGTCATAACAGCTGCACGAAGCCAAGGCTTTTATGATCCTCGTTTTTATCAATATAAACGAGGCTCCTGTGGCTGAGAGAGACTGGGCTGCTGCTCGAGGTCCCAGGACTAAAAGTAGTAACGAGTAGTAGTGAGTCTGATTTCAGTTTCTATGGGTTTCAAGGAATGTTTGCTGACTTGAAATGTTGTTTATTTCTCTTAATCTTGGGCAATGTACTGGGATATGAGTAAGAAAGAGAATGAGGAATCTTGATGGAAATCTTATCAGAAAGCTTGCTGTGTGCCTCAGAACATGGTATTAAGCTCTCAGGGTTCAAGGCTGTCAGATTTATCATCTGGTTTTCTCCCTTCCTTCCTTCCTTCCTCTCTTCCTTCCTTCCTTCCTTCCTCCCTCCCTTCCTTCCTTCCTTCTTTCCTTCCTTCCTTCCTCCCTCCCTCCCTCCCTCCCTCCCTTTCTTCCTTTTCTCTCTCTCTCTCTCTTTCTGAGGGAGAGGAGGATGCCTCAGGTAAACCAATAAGTGCTTAGAGAAGAAAAATATAATGAAATCATATGAGCTTAAAAAGTTCCACAGCTTTCTTAGCATAAACTTTCTTGCTTGGGATAGGGAAACCACCGAATCTGAGGTTTTGCCTAGAAAAATGTAGATAAGTAGCATTTATAAAATGGTCATGAGAGACAGCCTCTTGAACCATTTAGTAGTCTTAGCCCAAGTTGGGGGGGGGGTGGGAGGTGCCAGGATGGTTCCACATATGAAAATCAACCAGTGTAATACACCTCATTACCAGAACAAAGGACAAACACCACATGATCATCTCGCTTGATACAGAAAAAACATTTGACAAAATTCAACATTCTTTTATGATAAAAAACATTAGACAAACTAGGAATAGAAGGAAATTACTTCAACATGGTAAAGGCCATATACAAAAAGCCCACAACTTACATTATACTCAGTGGTGAAAAACTGAAATCATCTCCTCTAAGATCAGGAACAAGGCAGGGATGCCCGCCCGCCACCCCCACCCCCCCACCCCCGCCCCCAACTTTACTTCTGTTCAACATAATACTGGAAATCCAAACCAGAGCAATTAAGCAAGTGCTATAGACAGAATGTTTGTGTCCTCCCTGAATTCATATGTTGAAGTTTTTGTCCCAGTGTGATGCTATTTGGAGATGGGGCCTTTGGGAGGTGATTAGGTCATAAGGGTGGAACTTTCATGAATGGGACTAGTTCCCTTATGAAAAAGACCCCAGAGAGCTTCTACTCTGCCCCTTCTACTGTGTGAGAACGCAACAAGAAGACAGCCATTTATGAAACAAAAGCAGGCCCTCCTTACCAGACACCAGATCTGCTGGTGCCTTTGTCTTCAACTTTTCAGGCTCCAGAACTATGAGAAACAAAATTTCTGCTGCTTATAAGCCAACCAGTCTATAGTGTTTTATATTAACAGAGCAAACAGACTAAGACAGTAAGAAAAAGTTACAAAAGGCATCCAGATTGGGAAGGAAGAAGTAAAATTATCTCTGTTTGCAGAAGACATTGTCTTATATAGAGAAAACCTTTAAAGAGTCCCCTCCCACACACAAAAAATGTTGAAACTAATAAGCAAATTCAGCAAAGTTGCAGCACAGAAAATCAATATGTAAAATCAGTCGTGTTTCTATCCACTGACAGTGAAACATCTAAAAAGGAAGCTAAGAAAACAATTGCATTTACAATAGCATGAAAAGAGTAAAACACTTAAGAATTAACTTAACCAAAGAGGCAAAAGACTTGTATGCTGTAAACTAAAAAAAACTGTTGACAACATTTAAAGAAGACACAAACAAACGGAAAGTCACCCCATGTTCATAGATTGGAAAACTTAATATTGTTAAAATGTCAATACTACCCAAGGCAATCAACAGATTTAATGCAATCCCTATCACAATCTCAATGGCATTTTTCTTATGAAAAGAAAAGTTCATCCTAAAACTCACATAGAATATTAAGGTTCCCTGAAATAGCCAAACCAGTTTTGAAAAACAACAAAATTGGAGGCTCAGGCGTCCTGATTTCAAAACATATTATAAAGCTACATCCATTAAAACAGTGTGGTACTGGCATAAAGACAGACATATAGACCAATGGGATAGAATAGAGAACCCAGAAGCAAAACCATGTGTATGTGGTCAAATAATCTTCAACAAGGATGCCAAGACCACTCAATGGGGAAAATACAGTGTCTTCAACAAATGATGTTGAGAAACTGGCTATCCACGTGCAAAAGAATGAAGTTGACCCTTACCTTACACAATAAACTCAGAAAGGATTAAAGACCTAAATGTGAGACATAAAGTTATAAAACCCCTAGAAGAAAACACAGAGGAAATCTTCATGACATTGAGTTTGTTAATGACTTCTTGGATGTGACACCAAAAGCACAGGCAACAAAGGCAAACACAGACAAATGGGACCACCTCAAACTTAACAACTTCTTTGCACCAAAGGACACAATCAATAGAATACAAAGACCAACTGTGGAATGGGAGAAAATATTTGCAGTTCCCTTCTGATCTAATTTCCTTCTTCTTCCTCTTGCTCACTGTCTGTCAACCACTCTGGCATCCTTGTTCCTTAAATACACCAAGCACACTCTTGCTTTAAGGCCACTTTCCTCAGGGGTCTCACATTTCCTTCAGGCCTCTGCACAAACATCTTCTCACTGAAGAGGGCTTCCCCTGATGACCTTTCATAAAACAGCAACCCTTCCTCTCATCTCCACTGTAGTCTTGTCCAGCCAATTCTTTATGTTTCTCTGTAGCACTTCTCACCACTGGCCATACTGTATATTTATCATATCTTTTTTGATTTGCTTTCTCTTTTTCCCTCTAACCCCCCAGCTGGAATATAAACTCTGTTGGGGTATTAAGGCCTTTTATTCTTGTCCCTACTTTGCAGATAAAGAAACTGAAGTTTAAGGAGGTGGGGAAACTTGCCCAAGCAAGTAAGAAAGTAACAGGTATAGACTGGTACACACACTTGTCTGACGCCAAAGACCGAGGCCTTAACGGATACAACTGTATTGCTTTTCTGTCACAACCTTAATAAAGAGATGGGTGGAGAGCTTTCTGAGTGGGCACCAAAGCCTGGGAATGCCCAGGTGGCCACAAGGCATTCAGAGGCCAGTAGCAGTCAACCAGGGTGGAGGCATATTGGAGAAGAGTGGGAGTAGAATTGGAAAGGGCCAGATCACATAGGGTCTCAGAACTCAGAACAAATAAGAGTGTGGATTTTATGTGATGCTCATTACAGATTTCTGAGTATAGTTTTAAAGAAAGATGAATGTGGTGGTTTAAATATATGCCCATAAATTTCTTTGACACACCTCTCTTTAAAGGTGGAGCCAAATTCCCCCCCCCCCGAAGATGGGCTGGACTTAGTTTCCTGCTAAGTGGGTGGGTGATTTCCCAGGTGAGGTCCTATAAGACCCGGCTGCTCCTGGACGCACTATTTTCTGCACACATTCGGGTGTTTTAGAGCCCTCTGTTTGGAGTCCTCTCCCACCAACACTCTACCACGGAGACACCTGCACATCCTCTATTGCTTCGGCTCTGTGCCTTGCCTTTCCTGTCTCAGGTCGAGACTCCTCGTGTTGCTCATTCCTTGCACTCTCGCTCTAACATGTGTTGACATGCTGAATGAGACCTATTCTGCTCTCTTGACCACATGGCTGACTTTCTGCTGGTCTTGACCTCTCGTTTCTAACTTCTAATCCATCAGGTGCCCTCACCTCACTCCCAGGGATTTGCTCTACATCTTGGCCCACCAGTGCTGCCAAATCAGCAACAGCCTCCAGCTCTGCCCTGAGCTGCCCAGAGACCGGCTGGTCATGACCTTGCTCAGGCAGGCACATCTTAGCCTTGTACTGTTCTTTCCTTCTTCAAATCATAAATTGTATTTTTTATTTTTTCCTTTTGGACTAATGCATAGATTGCCTATTATCTCACTCTAACACACCTTAGTTAATGTATATTTATCTATTTAAAATACTAGTGCATACTATTTAAATATTTAAAACTGTGCACACTCTTTAAAATATTTCCACATCCTTTTCTTGATTTGATCCTTACGATCACCCCCATGGTGACAGTAAAGAGTATTTCTCCCATTTTAGGAAGAAGGAAAGAATTCACTTTTCATTATGCTACAGAGCCTTTATTACTGGCCATGCTCTCTGACATTTTTCTTTTTCTCTTGATTTTAAAACAACTACTTAAATATTCAATAGTTGTGCTATGGACAGAATTGTGTCCCCACAAAATTCATACGTTGAAGCCCTAACCCTCAATGTGACTATATTTGGAGATAGGGCCTCTAAGGAGGTAATGAAGGTTAAATGAGGTTATATGGTAGGGCCCTAATATAATAGGATTAGCATCCTTATAGGAAGAGACACCAAAGTGAGCACACAGGGAGATGCCAGCCACCTACAAGCCAGGAAGAGAGGACTCACTGGAAAGTGACCACATGGGCACCCTGATCTTAGACTTCCAGCCTCCAGAATTGTGAGAAAATAAATGTCTGTTGTTAGAGCCACCCAGTCTATGGTATATTTTGGTACGGCAGGCTGAGCACACTAAGACAAACTGTAATCTTCAATAATGAATAATTTTACCCATTTAGAAAATGAAGCAACTATATGGGATAAAGTTTGGTTCTACTTTACTAACTGGTAACAGTTCTACTGTGTTATTGCTTTTGGGTGGGAACCACATTTTTCTTAGGGTTGGACTTCAGATGAACTTGCTTCCAAAGCCCTCTAATTTCCAATAGTTACTCTATTCCCCAGCTCAGCTGCAGAAAAATAGAGTAATAATAATTATGTAACAATTGAAAAGTGTAACACGCCTTCTTCTCTGGTCTAATCCACTGTTCAAGAAAAGCAACAAGTGAGGGGTAATAATTTTCCCTACAATGAGCAGAGAATGAATGATGGTCACTGTGATGGGGAAAAGTAATGCTGTAAAATACAGGCCACAGTTCCTGGAGGGGGAAGGGAGTGTGTGTGTGTGTGTGTGTGTGTGTGTGTGTGTGTGTGTGTGTGTGTGTTGGGGGGTGGGGTGAGGGATGGATAAGAGAAGGGGTCCTCGAGGGGCAGGATCTCTGAGAGCCTCAGAAACATCCTCAGGTGTTCCAACATCTGATTCTAGTACTATTTCATTGACAAATATGCCTTCCCATTTCACCCACCCTTGAATGTCTACCTGTTTGATTATTTGCACCATTTCTATTTCAATGAATGCTTCAAAATTCTGTGGTTATGTAAATATGTCCTGGGGTTGTGTCCTGTCTCCCAGACAGAGGTGAACTTAGAAATTGCCTAGAATTGGGGTAAAATGCTGTGGAGGGCGGTGGACGCATACAAAAAATAATACCCAAGCAAAATCCCCACGATGCTCTGTGCTGATCCCAGGAGGCAATTAATACTGGTTGACAGAACTTACTCCGTGGGCCTCGTCGGCTCGTCATGCCCAGGAGGTGAGTGTCAGAACCTTCCTGCACGGGCTCCTGCTGGTCGTCTGGATGGGATTTTTCAGACACCATTTCCTTGGGGCCAGCAGCCGACAGCTGTGGGCAGATGGTCAGAGGTTGTGAATCTCAGGGCTTCGGTTGACTCAGATGCTATCTCAGGATGAGGTGGGTCACTTAGCAAGGGGACAGGCCTTAATCCTCTTCAGATCTAGATAACTGTGGTCTGTGTCACCTGAGTCACTGTGGTCATGATCACCTATCCCCACAGGAAGCAGTGCCGATCCTGATTTTCTCTAAGAGGTTTCTTGGGGAGATGACCCAGGTGGCACAGTGACTTCCCTGGTGGTGCAGTGGTTAGGAATCCGCCTGCCAATGCAGGGGACGCAGGTTCATGCCCTGGTCTGGGAAGATCCCACATGCCACAGAGCAACTAAGCCTGTGTGCCACAACTACTGAGCCTGCGCACCTAGAACCCATGCTCCACAAGAGAGGCCACCGCAATGAGAAGCCCACGCACTGCAGTGAGGAGTGGCCCCCGCTCGCCACAACGAGAAAAAGCCCGTGAGCAGCAGCGAAGACCCAACGCAGCCAAAAAATAAAGAAATGAATTTAAAAAGAAATTTTTAAAAAATGAACATCTTCACTTTTTCTAGGTTTAATGTGTAGAGCTCTGTAGAAATTTGGAGGAAAAGGGAAACAGGAAAATCACAGCCAAACTATTTGATCCCAGCTCCAACTCATTTGGAAATAGCTGTCAAAGTGTCCCTGGTTAATCCAGGGCAAAGAACAGCCTCTGGTTCCTTCCCCAAACTCTCAGAGGAGGACAGACTGGTGAGCAGAAGTGGCAGTGGAGGCCCCAGTTGAGTGATGGCCTTTGGGCCAGACAAAGGTTTGCCTCCAAACTCACATTTACCGTGGGACTCGAGCGAGTTATCGAACTTCCTAACTTCCTTCGTCATCCGTAAAAGAAGGGAAATAAAAATAGCCCATTCACTGAGATGCTGCTATGTACAGGCACTTTGTAAAGCACAGACATTCTGACTTAAATAAATGGCCTGGAGTGGACCTGAGGCATTTGACTTAAAAAAAAAAAATCCCCAAGTTATTCTGAAGTGCCGCTGGGGTTAAGAAACACTCTCCAGATTTCTCACAAAGCACCAAAGACTGCACGTTCGTTGTCTGATCAGGGCTCTTTGTGCAGTTCAAGGAATGAGATGATGTCTCAAGAAAGCGCCACACCTAGGACACAGAAAGTGCCTTCTCCTTTCCATCCCTGCTCCTTTCTCCCGTTTAGTCCAAGCTCCACACCCCTAGCCCCAGTCACCATTGCTTACTGTGCCTGTGGCCTTGGAGCTAAGGAATTGAGCTCTTTCCATTTGTACTGGCTCATCTGACGCCTCGTTGGGCCCCGTGGCCCCGGCTGCAGAGCCCCCCGCTGACCCTGCAGGAAGGGGTTAAAGTTCCTGAGTGGCCAGAGGGCCCAGCCACAAGGCCAGGTAGCACCTCCAGCCTCTCCGGGCCCTCCCCTGGGCCACTCCATCCCAGCTACAGAGAAGGAGTTTCCTTGGCCCAGCTTGTCCCAACGGGATTGTGCTGGGCGACGGGAGAGCTGAAAAGGGGTTTCTCCCCTGACTTCGGCTCTCCTGGTGCCCTCCCCGCCACCCCGTCCCCGCTCTCCAGGCGGCCCCATCACGTGGCTGCCGGCTCAAAATGGCTCTCCTTCCCCCTCCCTCCCCTGCTCGCATCTGGATTATTCCAAGCCGATTGCCCCTCCGCAAAATCTTCCCGGCCTCCTTCCCAAGGGCGTCTATTTACCTGGAGAAGGTGGACCTTGTATAGGGATGCTCACGGCCAAGGAGGGCAACTTCTGCTGCGGGCAGAGCCGGGCGAGGGACCGCCAGCAGGCCCGGGAGATGGGGGCTGGCCTTGATTTAGACTGAGGCAGAATTTGGGCTTGGAGCTGGGAAAGTGGAAGTTCCCTGAGATTTGTAATCCTGCACTGCCATCTACCGCTGGTCTTAGTCTATGGCCTTTGATGACAGCACTAAAGGGGCTCACTTCAGCATTTCTAAACTTCTCTCTCAGGGGATGGGAAAAACCTTGGAGGAAACATGCTCCAAATACTGCCCATGGCTTCATGGTGAGGGTCATCCGTGAGACCCCACATAGGGTCCTTCAGCTGGACCATCCACCAGCATCCCTGCCTCTCCCAGAGAAGGCCAAGTGCTTGTACCCACAGGAGGCTGTATGGCCTCTCGGGGTGCAGTGAGCTGTTAACTGACAGCCCAGTAGACAGACAAGTTCTTCTGTCACTCCCTACCTGCTTCTTTCCTTTTTGTCTTGCAACCTTCACGGTCTTCTTCTGTCTTCCCTCATCTGCATCCTCACGGTCTTCAATGAACTCCTTTGTTAAGATGCAAATGGAAGAGTTATCTCTTAGTGTGTGTGTGTAAATTGGGAAAAAATGATAAGTGAGGAAGAGGGGTGGGATTTTTAGGTGTTAAAATGACTGTCTTGTCCTGGAGCCTCCACCCACTAAAGTTGAGTGTGAGCGAAGGGACAGTGGACAGACATCACCATCTACTCTTCTCAAAAGTTGTATCCAAATGGAAAGATGGTCAATGATATAGTGTTGGAGCTTCCATCGACCCAGGTGCTCATTCATGCCTAGGGAATTTATGGACAGCTGACTGTGTTCCAGGCCTTGGGTGCACAGAGGTACCGGAGGTGACTTCCCTCAAAAGTCATAATCTAATGAAGGCCACGAACAAGTGAATCTGCCAGGACTGATGTACTGACCCGGATGGAGGCCTCTGGCCCAGGACGATATCAGAATCACACTAGGGGCTTCCAGGGTTGGGCTTCTCTGCTCCCCACAGCCTTACTGTCAGGTAGAGAATAATGAGGATACATGTTAAATCACCGTGGAAGTTTGTATTTAATGCAAATTTTTTCAGGTCTTTTTGAAAAGGGAGAAATCCTTTTTGTGTTTTGTTTTGTTTTAAAATTTTCTTGGAGTATAGTTGATTTACAATGTTTTGTTAGTTTCAGGTGTACAGAAAGTGAATCCGTTATATATATATATATATCTATCCACTCTTTTTTTAGATTCTTTTCCCATATCGGTCATTACAGAGTATTCAGTAGAGCTCCCTGTGCTATACAGTAAGTTCTTATTAGTTATCTATTTTATATATAGTAGTGTGTGTATGTCTATCCCAATCTCCCAATTTATTCCTCTCCCCCTCCCTTATCCCCGGGTAACCATAAGTTTGTTTTCTACGTCTGTAACTCTACTTCTGTTTTGTAAATAAGTTCATTTGTATCCTTTTTTTTAGATTCCACATATAAGCAGTATCATATGATTTGGCTTTCTGTGTCTGACTTAATTCACTCAGTATGACTATCTTTAGGTCCATCCATGTTGCTGCAAATGGCATTATTTTGTTCTTTTTTATGGCTGAGTAATATTTCATTGTATATATGTACCACATCTTCTTTATTCATTCCTCTGTTGATGGGCATTTAGTTTGCTTCCATGTCCTGGCTATTGTAAACAGTCCTGCAATGAACATTGGGGTGCGTGTATCTTTTCAAATTAAGATTTTTTCTGGGTATATGCCTAGGAGTGGGATTGCTGGGTCATATGGTATTACTATTTTTAGTTTTTTAAGGAACCTCCATACTGTTTTCCATAGTGGCTGTACCAATTTACATTCCTACCAACAGTGTGGGAGTGTTCCTGAAAAGGGAGAAATCCTTTAACAGTGCCAACTTCGTTTCTTTTTCCATATTATGCTTTCTAAAGTTTTAGTCATAAAATGTTAGAGCTGAAGCCTCTTAAGTTTGAAGCTTTAAAGTTTTCTAGTTTGAGTTTTGCAAACCAGGGCACAAGTACCTTGGGGTATAAAAGAAGTTGCAAGATAAACCCAGAACCTCTTCTGGTGTACCGGATTTATTAGACTTTTTTTTTTCTAAAATTGGGAAATTTTTGTTTTTATACTGAAACAAACTTGGAACACAAAGCATGGGTTTTAATCATATAAGATTTCAAAGAAATGGCATGCAGGTTTCTGGGCTAGGCTTCAACCACTCAGCAGTGCCCTTGGCCATCTGTTTAGAGAAGACCTGAGCTTCAGCTGCAGAGGAGGGAACTGAGGTCCCAACCAGGGAGTGGGCATGGCTTGGGCTTTTTCTTTGTCTAAGGGACCTGATCGCTCTGACTCATCCTCTGGGTGCAAGCCCCACCCTCACTCAGACCTCCTTCTTCAGAGCGGTGTGCAACTGTGGCTCTTAATTCAAGTCTAAATTCTTATTGGCTTAGAATGGACTTGTGAGAAATATACATCAAGCTTTTTTTTTTTTTTTTGGCTTTCCAATAATGTTTTGATCCTCTGTCAATGGAAAACTCTCCAGTAGGACCTCAAATTAGACTGAATGTGAACTCCAGGAGAGCTCAGGGTTTTCTTCACTGCTCTATTCCCAGGGACCAGAGGCACAATGAATATTTGTTGTATGAATGAATGAGCACAGGTAGATGTAGGTAAGTTGTCAATACTTGATATCTTGCTTAAAGTTAATCTGTGTGGTTTCATCTGGGTTCCTTCAGGCTTTTTGAAGTTCCTGTTGGAAATAGCATATTGTCCCCATTTCTGCCTCTATGGTCTCAAGTTACTGAGCCTTAGAGCCAAGAGAGAAAGGAGGATTGAGAGGAATACTTCCTCTTCTGTTCGGAGGTCTCTGGTCTCCAAACTGGAGAAGGCTTTGCTCCTCTGGTCCAGACAGCGTTTAATGATGTTTTGCACAAAATGAGTTAGAAATTGCAGGACTCCATGAGGGTTTTATAAGTGGTTATATCTACAGTTGTTATCCTCATTTTGAATTTCTTTAGAAATCAATGTGCTTTACTGAAAAAGAATGAATCTATGTATATGTATAAGTGAATCACTTTGCTGTATACCTGAAACTAACACAACATTGTAAATCAACTATAATCCCCCCCCCAAAAAAATAGACATCAATGTGGTTCAGTAGAACTGGACCCTTTAGGTGGTAAATGGTGACAAAGCAGCTTCAGAGCCCTCAATCCTGGAGCACCTGCAGGGCTGCATGCACCCCTATTCTCCTCTGTGTGCCCAAGGTAGCACCTTCTGCATGCAGTAGGCGTGCAATAAATGCTCATTTCTGGCCTAACTTCCTCACTCACCAGCACGTGTGACATGAGCATGCACACACAAAGATACATCCCCTGGAGACATCTAAGCCATCACTCACCTCTGTAATTATTTTCACTTTTTCTTCCTTGGGCTTCATTTTAGCTGTGATGGCTCCTCCCTGACAGGCAAAGACCAAAGAAGAAGTCAGGTCCTTTGAACTCAGTGAAACGTCTTTCTTCTTACTACTGATAACGCTGAAGCTGACCTTGATGGTTAGTGAAGTGTTTGAACTGAGTAGACCTTGCATCCACAAGGAATGCATTCTTAGGCCCCAGGATTGGTGGACGTGAGCCCCAGAGGAGAAGGAAGGAGGCTGGACCCTCTGTCCCCACGAGCCTGTCAAAGATCTTGGCTTTCCTGTGTAGGAGGTGGAAGCCAGGAGAGGGTTCTGCCCGTGGTGTCAGATGACCCTGGTAGGAATCCAACTCCTGAAGGACTATTTCACAGCCTATCCTCTCCACTCAAACCTTCACCTTCCCATCCCCCTTCACTCTCTACCCTTGGCCTTTGTTCTCATTTCAAGAGCAAAGAGATAAAGCCAGAGATGGACCCTCCCCCATCCCCGTCCCCCTGTCTCACCCCACTGAGTCATGTCACCCCCTCTGCTTCCACTTGCTCCTGTGGTCTGTCCCTGCTTCCATCTGGGCCAGGGTTTCTGCCTGGGCACTGCTCCCGCCCCCTCCAGGGCCTCGACCTGGACAGTTTCCCCCTTTCACCTGCATAGTCATTTCTTCCTGCTCTTTTGGTTCATTCCTATCCATGTACAAAGGCCCCTTCCTTAAAAAACTCTCTCTGGGCTTCACATCTCTTTCTGTCGCTCAGTTGTTCAACCCTCTGAAAGAAAAATCCTCAAACCCTCTCTTTCCAAATCAGTTTTCTGAGCCTAGCGCTCCCTGGAACCGCTCTTGCCAGCATCTCCAAGGACCCCCGCATCACCACATCTTATGATCCATCCTCAGCCCTCACCTTAGTTGCCCTGTCAGAGGCGTTTAGTAATGAAAGTGACCAGTTGCTTTCTTTTTCTTGAAATATCTTCTTCACTTGGCTTCTCAGACATGCTCTTTCCTGGTTCTCCCCCTACCCACTGCTTCTCCTCCTCAGATTCCTCGGCTGGTTTCTTCTCATCTTCTGAGCACCACGTGTGACAGTGCCTGGGGCTCAGCCTTGCCCCATTCCCTTGGTGAGATCGTCCTGTCTCTTGGCTTTAAATACCGTCAATCTACTGATGCTCCCCAAATTTACATCCAGGGCCCAAACGTCTCCCCAGAACTCCAGACTCAAATATCCGAGCATTTGATGGACACCTTCCCTTGGATTAACATGCCCCAAATGAAGCTCCTTGTCATCACCCCTGAATCTGCTTGTCCTGCAACCTTCCTTGTTGCAATACACAGAACTCTATGTTTTTCCCAGGCCAGAAACCTGGGAGTCATTCTTGAATCCTCTCTGGCTCTCACATGACACACCACATCCAATCCATCAGAAACCCTGCCGTCTTCGCCTTCACATTACATTGACAATCCCACCACCTTTAAGCAGCTCACTGTTACCACCCTGGTCCAGTACCGTTGTCTCTCAGGGTTTTTTGTAACAATCTCCTGACGTCTTTGCTTCCCACCGCACAACCCATTCTCTGTATTGAAGCCAGAGTGAATTGTTTAACATATAAGTGAGATCATATCCTTCCTCCGCTCAAAATTCTCCAGTGACTTCCTTCTCTTAACAGAGTTAAATCCAAAATCCTTCAATGGCCTACAAGCCCCTCCATGATCTGCCCTTGAATCTTCTTGCCTCAGGACCTTTGCAGTTGCTCTGCCTAGAACTCTCTTTCCCAAGACATCTACCCTGTTCTCTCTCTTTTCATTTCCTTCAGGACTGCTCAGATTTCATTTTATCAGAGAGATCTTCCCTGAACACTCACAGTACAATGCTAATCTCCCACCCTCACCCTCCTGGAACTCCATAACCACCTTACAGCGATTTCTTTTTTCATAGTACTTATCACCAGTTGACATACATATTTATTTGTTATTGTCTGCCCATCCTCATAAAATATAAGCTACAAGAGGGCAGGAACATTTGCTCATTGTTTAGCCCCAGAGCCTAGGACTATGGCTCCCAGTAGACACAATACATTTTGTTGAATGAATGACTAAATTACTCTTTATTGGCTGTGTCTTCCTTGGCCACATTCTGAAGGCCTTCAAAGCTTCATCGTCCTCCTTGGGCTGCTGTGAAGATTAGATGAGAGACATGAGGAGCAACAGCAAGGCTGACAAATCATAAGCCCTTCTAATAGCTATGGAATCTGAATCTTAACTGGGACTTCGTCATGTAAGCAGCTCATCTGAAGCCTTCAAGGTTTCATTTACCCTAACGGAGAATTAGCACCTTAAAGGGAAATAAAGCATCTGAAATTCTATTGTCTCCAGTCCAGAACTCCTCCCAAGCTGTCAGATATGGAGGAAAGGAAATGGTGAAAGCAGCTAGGATATTAAAAGGGTGAGGAGGTAATCTAGAGAGAATCAGGGGACAGACAATAAAAATAAAATTCTACAGGGCAAGGGAGCTCCCTGAAACAGTGGGAATTATGAAGTGGAAAAAAAAGAACTGTGAAATATCTTAGTAACTAAAAAAAAAAAAGATTCTCAACAAGTTAAAAAATGTTACATGGGAAGAAACAGAAGCAGAAAATGAAAAATATAATGGGGTTGATTTTTTTCTCCTCATTTTTTCCTGATCATTACCTTTGAATGAGTTTCTAAGGAAATCAAATGACATCAAAATTTATCTTTTTATGAGCACTGTTGCTAAGAAAACCAATCAATACTCTGCAACTTTAATATGCAGCTTGTCATCATCATGTACATTGAGTGTTTGTTAATATATCCCTATTGGCAACATCAAAATAAGAGCCGTGATTCACTGCAGACTTATTTTGTTCTCTCTCTAGATATACGTTATCACTCGGGCTCACAAAAACACTTCCAGCTTAGTAGCATATGCCTCAATTTGCACATGTGGAAATGGAGGTTTCCTCTGAGGTTAGCCTCTGACAGGTTCTGTGCTTTGCCATTATGGTTATTAAATGTCACAATCAGAACTTGGCCCCGAGAATCTGTGATTCCAGGGTCCTCCTCCATGTCCCCCTACCTCTCTGTCTCAAAGTTTATTCTGGTTTTGCAATGTCAGTAACTCTTCTATGTTAGTCCACTATTCTCGAAATATTTACAATCGAAAAGCACAGAGCATTGCCCCTCTGGGAAAGGGCTCTGGCTACTTTAGGTCAACGATGTATTTAGTTTAACTCAATGCAGAAAACCAAAGATATTTTTCAAGGAAAGTACTGATGCCTTCATCCAAACAAATGGACTGTCTCTGAGGGTCATCAGAGGATCAGAGTCCTGTCCAGAGGGTCTTGTGGTAAATTCTAAAGAAGCAGAGAAAAAGGAACGAATGTATATGAAAAGGGCGGCATTATATGCAATGCTTTTCAACCTTGGCTACTCAGAAGATAATGTGCGTCCTACCCCAGAACAGTGAATACATGGGTTTATAGAAAGAGTGAGACCTTTGTAAAAAATTATGTGAACCTGGATTCAAATTCCAGCTCTGTTTATCAGCTGTGTGATGTTGGAGCAATGCCTTCACCCCTCTGAGATACATTTCTGTACCTGTAAACTTGTGATCATAATTCCTACCTCAATGAGTGATTATTTTATCAGGGTTAAATGATAGAATATGTGTAGTAAAATGCATAGCATGGACCAGGCTCTCAATACTGGGAAGTAAGTGTTATTATTAAGAAAAGGTGACGGTAGAGGTGGAATGTAGAAGAAAAGAATGAGGAGGGAAACAGCAGTTAGGGGACAGGAATGAGAGTGGTAAGAAAGACCTTAGGTGACGTCAAATTCCCCATTACTGTCTTTGGTTCTCAACTTCGAATTTGTGGCACCAATAACCAATATGCCCTCTCTCCCATGCTGCAGCTGCGCCCAGGGCAGTTTTTTTTCTGTTTCCTTTTATGGTGTTTCTGAAACCATCCCCTGTCCTCACACCTATGAGCATTTTCTCCCAGTGCACGGCATTTAGCCTTTTCTGTCTGATCCTGTTAGATCCTGGAACACTGGGCAGGTGCCATGCACACCCTGTTTGATTTCATTTCCTAATTCTCCAAGTTATTCCAGCCACAGCTTCCTGTAGTAAAAGGTGAGTGACAAATAGCTTTATAGAATCATTTCATCAGCTCCATATAATGTATATTGTCTTCAAAGAGTATAAATACCACATCTGAGCTGTGTGATGTGACATATACCCAGTGCATTTATCTGATGAACTGAGTGCTCCCAGATCCTCCCTGGGAGTCATCCTGCTGGGCTTTAAGCACTCAAACCCTTTCATAAATCTCTTATGGTGCTTAGCTCATTGTACTGTTATAATCTGTTTATAGGTCTGTCTTCCCAGTAAACTCTGAGCTTCCGACCTGCTCTAGTTCATTTTTGCACACTTGAAACTTCAGCACCTTACTGAAGCCTGGTGCATTGTTGATGATCAATACATGTTTGAATGAATGACTCCTTAAAAGAGCTCTAGGAGATCCATTTGAAAGAGATTTCATTCTGGTCCTGAATTTACTTGCAGGAAAGCTTATATGAAAATCCAATAACATACATGTATTTCCCATTAGACTTTATCAGCCTTTCAGAGCCCCTCTTTGCAACAAAGAGAAACAATCAGTTTAAACACAGCCGGTAGATTTCCTTGTGGTCTTTTGGCGAGAGCAGCCAGCCTTTGTCTGTAACAGATCTTCCTCTGTCTAATGCCAAGGAAAGTGAAGCTTGCAATAACTAGTATTTCGCCCCTCGAACCAATTTGAACTAAAAGGCCCAGAAATGCAACCGGCAGCCAGTGTTTCCGGGAGACCAGAATGCAACAGGATGGCGTGGACGTCCTAGGAAGGAAGCAGAGACAGCTTCGGGAGAAATTCCACTCAGGGGCTGTCATGAGCCAGACTTAATTTCCTGCAAACCAGACACCAGACAGTGGCTCAAATCAAAGCAGCCCAAGTCATACTGTACGTTTCCATTCCAGAAAGTAAAACGTAAATAATAATGATGAGGACCCCTACCTTTACAATTCATTAGGCTCAGGGTGTCCAGGGGAGAGGCTGAACTCCAAGCCTGGTAGCTGAAAGCAGGACTGCACTGCTGCAGCCCAGCTCCCGGGAAGAAGTAATTTACCTTAAGGAACTTTACAAGGCACTTTGCAGATTCTCCTTCCTGGGATGAAGGGAACGTGGAATGTGTCTCACTGTTGAATCTTCTAGAAAATCCAGAGGGAAAGGCTGAACGTTGGGGCGGCCCCTGGGCTGCTCCCTGGGAAGCTGCAGCCACGTCTCAGCAAAAACACCCGCTTAGCAACCCGTTCCTAAGGAAGGTCACTAGGTGGCTTTTTTTTTCTTTTAAAGTGACAGGTTACTCTAGCAGAGGAACACACATGCACGGGGTGAGCAGAGGTGCACAGCTTACAGGAGAAGCACAAAGGGAATCAGCATGGGGGAGCTGGGCAGAAATGAGGTCAAGCTTTCAGAGCTGTCCCTTCCCTTACCGCAACTGGTTGCTGGGCATTTCTGGTCAACGACAGGCAACGCTCAGAGGTGGGTGGCTTAGAGTCAGCGAAGGTCGTCATTACAGGGCAAGGATGTCTAACTTATCTGCTGCACAGGCTCCCTGGAGGTTGCCCTGGAGCGTTTTCTGGTTAAACATGGAAAATTGAATGTGCAAGAGGAATCTCTGCTTATTCTCTGAATCCCGTCCAAAACGCAAAGGAAATGGGAAAAGAGGCAAAGAAGATGGCAGAGTAATGGAATGAACAGACCAGAAAAGCCACCCTCCAAGTATACTAGCATGTGTGCGTGTGTGTGTGCATCTTTGTGGATCTATGTGTGTATCTGTGTGTCTGTGTGTTTGTCTATGTGTGTGGGTATGTGTCTCGTGTGTGTGTGTCTGTGAATCTGTGTCTATGTGTGTATCTAAGTCAGTGTATGTATGTGTGTATGTATCTGTGTGTGTGTGTGTCTTTGCATTTCTATCTGTATGTGTACATGTGTCTGTGTGTGTCTTTGCATTTCTGTCTGTATGTGTACGTGTGTGTGTCTGTGTTTGCATTTCTGTCTGTATGTGTACGTGTGTGTGTCTTTGCATTTCTGTCTGTATGTGCATGTGTGTGTGTATCTGTGTCTTTGCATTTCTGTCTGTGTGTGTATGTGTGTGTGTGCCTCTGTGTGTACCTGTGTGTGTCTGGGGTGGGGTGGGGTGGTCAGGTAGGCATGGAAACGAGGAAATGAGCTGATCCGCTCTGCAGAACTTCAGAGAGGGCTCCGGATTTGGCTCAGCAGTGTGATGGGCTGAGTTGTGTCTCCCAGAAAGATATGTTCAAGTCCTAACCCCTAGTACTTCAGAATGTGAGCTTATTTGGAGTTAAGGTCTTTAAAGAGGTAGTCAATTTAAGATGAGGTCATTAGCGTGGGCCCTGATCCAATAGGACCGTGTCCTTTTAAAAAGGGGGGATTTGGGCACAGGCAGCCATGCACAGTGGGAAGACCTGTGAAGGCACAGGGAGAACATCATCTATCAGCCGAGGAACGCGAGGCCACCAGAAGCTGGGAGTGAGGCCGGGAACTGATTCTCCCTCACAGCCCTCAGAGGAAACCAATCCTCCAAAACCTTGATTTCTTATCTTTGTATGACAGCCCCAGGAAATGAATACAGTCAGGTACCAAGGAAAGTGGGGAGACTCTGGGGCTGAGAATGCAAGAAAATGTGAAAATCTATGTATAGAGGGGCTAGGTCCTCAGGACCCTCCCTGACCCCTGGAAGCCTGAGGAATAATACCCTTCTTTCCCAGGCCCCTCTTCTTCTGCCATCTTGAGGAAACTGGGGGTTTCTTCTCAAGGGAAGTTGTACCAGAGCCACTGGTCTCAAGTTCAGGTACAGCAGAAGGTGTGTGTGTCTCAGGTCTGAAAACTGGGTCTGAAATGGAGAGGTGGGCAGGACGTACCTTTCTCACAGAGCTGAGACACCCACACATATACCTGGATCCTCTGTCCCACCTTCGCTGTAACCAAATTGGAAAACATGGAATATTGTTTTCTGGAAAAACTGAGTGGTCACAAAGAACAGGTCCCAGATATGGGTATTTCTGGCTCTTCCAATGAAAGAAGTAGCATATTGCCTTTACAGAAAGGCAATACAGAGAAAATGGGAGGATCACAGAAATTCAACACTTGTAGTTATATAGAAAGACAGAATCAAGAAAATGAAAAGGTAGAATGTTTCAAAGAAGCAATACAAAGAAGACTTTCAGAATTGAAAGAAGTCTTTCTATTGAAAGGGGCTATTACCTAGTGCTGGTGCAGGGAGACCATGAGAAAACTTGTCTGTCTCTGTTCACCAACTCTGCATGTGGCAGGAAGAGTATCTCCTGAGAATTCATAACCATTGGCTTGCACCATGCTGCTGAATTCCCTTATTCATGCTACCTACATCATTTAGGAACTCCCTAAGTGACACATTTTAACTAGTGGTCTCAGGCTACTGTATCCCTGTGGGGTGTTGGGCAAGAGCAGATAAAAAACTTTTCTGGAGGGACACACCTTCAAGTAGTCCATTCAGAATTGCTACAGATAAATGTTGCTGAAGATGAATTTACAATACAAAATTAGACACACAGGAGGAAATAGTCAAAAGTCTGCAATTAGAGGGTATAGTTAGATACCCAAGAACTTCTGATAATGCAGTGATCATATGGAGAATCAGAAAAAATAATGACTGTAAAAGAACTTAAAAAGAGGCTTTGAAAATATGGAAGAAGAGTGAGATACTGTCAAAAAGGTCAGGCAAATGTTAAAAAGAATCAGCTAGAGCTTTTAGAAATGAATAATAAAGTCATGAATTCTTAAAAAAGTTTTTATTGGAGTATAGTTGATTTACAATGTTGTGTTAGTTTCAGGTGTACAGCAAAGTGAATCAGATATATGTGTGTGTGTGTGTGTATGTATATATATATCCATGATTTTTTTTTTTTATTTTAAAACAAAGGATGGATGAGAGAGCTGGAAAGAGAATGAGTGATGATGTAAAAGATTTAAAAAATTCAAATGTGGGGCTTCCCTGGTGGCGCAGTGATTGAGAGTCTGCCTGCCGATGCAGGGGACACGGGTTCGTGCCCCGGTCCGGGAAGATCCCACATGCCACAGAGCGGCTAGGCCCGTGAACCATGGCCACTGAGCCTGCACGTCTGGCGCCTGTGCTCCACAACGGGAGAGGCCACAACAGTGAGAGGCCCGTGTACTGCAAAAAAAAAAAAAAAAAAAAATTCAAATGTGGCACAGAGAGATGGAAAATAGGAAAGTGCGGATGAAAGACATGGAGAAGAAATTGACAAGGTCCACCATGTCTGCCATGTCCAGTGGAGTCCAGGAGCAGAGAAGAGAGAGACGCTGGATCTTAGAGTTGAGGGATCTTAGTCAACTTCCTTAACTTCTCAAGGTTTCAGTGTCCTCATTTGTAAAACGAGTTCATAATAGTACATACTCCAGAGGGTCATGACGAGGCTTATTAAGTTAATATTTGTCAAGTCCTGGCACTCAGTAAATGCTGTAAAGTTTAATGGATAAAAAAATATGGATGTTGTCTTAGCTCTGGCTGCGTTAACAAAATACCATAGACTGGGTGGCTTAAACCATAGAGGTTTATTTTCTCACAGGTCTGGAGGATGGAAGTCCAAGATCAAGTTGCCAGTTGATTCAGTTTTTGGTAAGGGCTCTTTTCCTGGCTTGTAGATGGCCACCTTCTTGCTGTGTCCTCACATGGCCTTTCCTTGGTGTCTGCGGATTAGAGAGAGAGAACTCCCTCTTCTTTTTCATATAAAGCCACAAATCCTATCAGATTAGGGCCACACCCTTAAGACCTCATTTAGCCTTAATTACCTCCTAAAATCCCTATCTCCAAACACAATCACATTGAGGGTTAGCTGTCAATATATGAGTTTTGGGGGAATGTAGTAGATGTTTATAGTGAGAGATCATCTACTTCAAGTGGTCAACTCTTATAAGAGGTAGGATTTGTTCACTATGCTTGTGCTAATCTTCTGATTATGACCTGCCTTATCTTTTTCTTGAGGGCACTTGTTAAATTCTTTTATTAAGTAGACCCAAATGTGACTAAACAAAATAGTTAGTATCAGAGTTGGGGCAAAGTTAAATGGATTCTGTGACAATATTCTCCCCTGTCTTGAGATTTCTTTTTATTAATTTAATTTTTTAATCTTTTATTTTTAACGTCTTTATTGGAGTATAATTGCTTTACAATGGTGTGTTAGTTTCTGCTGTATAACAAAGTGAATCAGCTATACATATACATATATCCCCATATCTCCTCCCTCTTGCTTCTCCCTCCCACTCTCCCTTTCCCACCCATCTAGATGGACACAATGCACTGAGCTGATCTCCCTGTGCTATGCAGCTGCTTCCCACTAGCTATCTATTTTACATTTGATAGTGTATATATGTCCATACCACTCTCTCACTTCATCCCAGCTTACAATTCCCCTTTGCCGTGTCCTCAAGTCCATTCTCTATGTCTGCATCTTTATCCCTGTTTTGCCCGTAGGTTCTGCAGAACCATTTTTTCCCCTTAGATTCCATATATATGTGTTAGCATACGGTATTCATTTTTCTCTTTCTGACTTACTTCACTCTGTATGACAGTCTCTACGTCCATCCACCTCATTACAAATAACTCAATTTCGTTTCTTTTTATGGCTGAGTATATATGTGCCACATCTTCTTTATCCATTCATCTTTCAGTGGACATTTAGGTTGATTCCATGACCTGGCTATTGTAAACAAAGCTGTAATGAACACTGTGGTACATGACTCTTCTTGTTTTTTGAATTTTTTTTATTTCCTTTTTTTTACAGCAGGTTCTTACTAGTTATCAATTTTATACATATTAGTGTATATATGTCAATCCCAATCTCCCAATTCATCACACCACCACCAACCCCCCGCCACTTTCCCCCCTTGATGTCCATAAGTTTATTCTGTACATCTGTATCTCAATTTCTGCCCTTCAAACCGGTTCATCTGTACCATTTTTCTAGGTTCCACATATATGCATTAATATATGATATTTGTTTTTCTCTTTCTGACTTACTTCACTCAGTAAGACAGTCTCTAGGTCCTTCCACCTCACTACAAATAACTCAATTTCGTTTATTTTTATGGCTGAGTGATATTCCATTGTATATATGTGCTACATCTTCTTTATCCATTCATGTATCGATGGACATTTAGGTTGATTCCATGACCTGGCTATTGTAAATAGTGCTTCAATGAACACTGGGGTGCATGTGTCTTTTTGAATTATGGTTTTCTCTGGGGGTATATGCCCAGTAGTTGGATTGCTGGGGATTCTATTTTTAGTTTTTTAAGGAACCTCCATACTGTTCTCCATAGTGGCTGTATCAATTTATATTCCCACCAACAGTGCAAGAGGGTTCCCTTTTCTCCACACCCTCTCCGGCATTTATTGTTTGTAGACTTTTTATGCTGGCCACTCTGACTGTTATGAGGTGATACCTCATTGGAGTTTTGATTTGCTTTTCTCTACTAATTAGTGATGTTGAGCAGCTTTTAATGTGCCTCATGGCCATCTGCATGTCTTCTTTGGAGAAATGTCTATTTAAGTCTTCTACCCATTTTTTGATTGGGTTTCTTTTTTTTTTTTTAATATTGAGCTGCATGAGCTATCTATATATTTTGGAGATTAATCCTTTGTCCATTGATTCGTTTGCAAATATTTTCTCCCATTTTGAGGGTTGTCTTTTTGTCTTGTTTATGGTTTCCTTTGCTGTGCAAAAGCTTTTAAGTTTCATTAGGTCCCATTTGTTTATTTTTGTTTCTATTTCCATTTCTCTAGGAGGTGGGTCAAAAAAGATATTACTGTGATTTATGTCATAGAGTGTTCTGCCTATGTTTTCCTGTAAGAGTTTTATAGGGTCTGGTCTTACATTTTGGTCTTTAATCCATTTTGAGTTTATTTTTGTGTATGGTGTTAGGGAGTGTTCTAATTTCATTCTTTTACATGTCGCTGTCCAGTTTTCCCAGCAACACTTATTGAAGAGAGTGTCTTTTCTCCGTTGTATATCCTTGCCTCCTTTGTCATAGATTAGTTGACCATAGGTGTGTGGGTTTATCTCTGGGCTTTCTATCCTGTTCCATTGATCTATATTTCTGTTTTGGGGCCAGTACCATACTGTCTTGATTACTGTAGCTTTATAGTATAGTCCGAAGTCCAGGAGCCTGATTCCTCCAGCTGCATTTTTCTTTCCAAAGATTGCTTTGGCTATTCAGGGTCTTTTGTGTTTCCATACAAATTGTAAAATTTTATGTTCTAGTGCTGTGAAAAATGCCATTGGTAGCTTGATAGGGATTGCATTGAATCTGTAGATTGCTTTGGGTAGTATAGTCATTTTCACAATGTTGATTCTTCCAATCCAAGAACATGGTATATCTCTTGGTCTGTTTGTATCATCTATAATTTCTTTCATCAGTGTCTTATAGTTTTCTGCATACAGGTCTTTTGTCTCCTTAGGTAGGTTTATTCCTAGGTATTTTTTTTCTTGTTGTTGCAATAGTAAATGGGAGTGTTTCCATAATTTCTCTTTCAGATTTTTCAAGATTAGTGTATAGGAATGCAAGGGATTTCTGTGCATTAATTTTGTGTCCTGCTACTTTGCCAAATTCACTGATTAGCTCTAGTACATTTCTTGTAGTGTCCTTAGTATACTCTATGTATAGTAGCATGTCATCTGCAAACAGTGACAGCTTTACTTCTTATTTTCTGATTTGGATTCCATTTCTTTCTTTTTCTTCTCTGATTGCTGTGGCTAAAACTTCCAAAACTATGTTGAATAATAGTGGTGAGAGTGGACAACCTTGTCTTGTTCCTGATCTTAGTGGAAATGGTTTCAGTTTTACACCATTGAGAATGATGGTGAGAACGATGATGTTTGTGGGTTTGACATATATGGCATTTACTATGTTGAGGTAATTTCCCTCTTTGCCTTCTTTATGGAGGGTTTTTATCATAAATGGGTGTTGAATTTTGTCAAAAGATTTTTGTGCATCTGTTGAGATGATCATATGGTTTATCCCCTTCATTTGTTAATATGGTATGTCACATTGATTGATTTGCATATATTGAAGAATTCTTGCATTCCTGGGATAAACCCCACTTGATCATGGTGTACGATCCTTTTAATGTGCTGTTGGATTCTGTTTGCTAGTGTTTGTTGAGGATTTTTGCATCTAGGTTCATCAGTGATATTGGCCTGTAGTTTTTTTCTTTGTGACATTTTTGTCTGACTTTGGTATCAGGGTGATGGTGGCCTCGTAGAATGAGTTTGGGAATGTTCCTCCTCTGCTATAGTTTGGAAGAGTTTGAGAAGGATAGGTGTTAGCTCTTCTCTAAATGTTTGATAGAAATAGCCTGTGAAGTCATCTGGTCCTGGGCTTTTGTTTGTTGGAAGATTTTAAATCACAGTTTCAATTTCAGTGCTTGTGATTGGTCTGTTTATATTTTCTATTTCTTCCTGGTTCAGTCTTGGAAGTTTGTGCTTTTCTAAGAATTTGTCCATTTCTTCCAGGTTGTCCATTTTATTGGCATATAATTGCTTGTAGTAATCTCTCATGATCCTTTGTATTTCTGCAGTGTCAGTTGTTACTTCTCCTTCTTCATTTCTAATTCTATTGATTTGAGTCTTCTCCCTTTTTTTCTTGATGACTCTGGCTAATGGTTTATCAATTTTGTTTATCTTCTCAAAGAACGAGCTTTTAGTTTTATTGATCTTTGCTATCTTTTCCTTGATTTCTTTTTCACTTACTTCTGATCTGATCTTTATGATTTCTTTCCTTCTGCTAAATTTGGGGCTTTTTTGTTCTTCTTTTTCTAATTGCTTTAATGTAGGGTTACATTTTTATTTGAGATGCTTCTTGTTTCTTGAGTTAGGATTGTATTGCTATAAACTTCCGTCTTAAAACCACTTTTGCAGCATCCCATAGGTTTTGGGTCATTGTGTTTTCATTGTCATTTGTTTCTAGGTATTTTTTGATTTTCTCTTTGATTTCTTCAGTGAAGTCTTGGTTGTTTCATAGTGTATTGTTTAGCCTCGTGTGTTTGTATTCTCTACAGATTTTTTTTCCTGTAATTGATAGCTAGTTTCATAATGTTGTGGTTGGAAAAGATACTTGATACGATTTCAGTTTTCTTAAATTTAAAGGCTTGATTTGTGCCCCAAGATATGATCTATCCTGGAGAATGTTCCACGAGCACTTGAGAAGAAAGTGTAATCTGCTGATTTTAGATGGAATGTCCTATAAATGTCAATTAAGTCCACCTTGTTTAATGTATCATTTAAAGCTCGTGTTTCCTCATTTATTTTCATTTTGGATGATCTGTCCATTGGTGAAAGTGGGGTGTTAAAGTCCCCTACTATTATTGTGTTACTGTTGATTTCCCCTTTTATGGCTGTTAGCATTTGTCTTATGTGAGATCTTTCACCATTTGATATTACATGGGGCCGGGAGGTCTCTGGTGGACCAATGTCCTGATCTTGGCTCTCCCCCTTCAGAGGCTCAGGGCTGACACCAGCTGGAGCACCAAGACCCTGTCCACCACTTGGCTCAGAAGAAAAGGGAGAAAAAAAAAAAAAAAGAAAGAAAGAAAGAAAAAAATAATAAAATAAAGTGCTTAAAATAAAAATTAAAAAAATATTTTTAAAAATAAAAATATTTTAAGTAAAAAAAAAAAATGAAAGAAAGAAGAGAACAATCAAACCAAAAAACAAATCCACCAATGTAAGAAGCGCTGAAAACTATACAAGAAAACAAAAAAATATACAGACAGAACCCTAGGACAAATGGTAAAACCAAACCTGTGCAGACAATATCACACAAAGAAGCATACACATGCACACTCAAAAAAAGAGAAAAAGGAAAAAATATATATTAAAAAAAAAGGAGGGGCTTCCCTGGTGGCACAGTGGTTGAGAATCTGCCTGCCAATGCAGGGGACATGGGTTTGAGCCCTGTTTTGGGAAGATCCCACATGCTGCGGAGCAGTTGGGCCCGTGAGCCTCAACTGCTGAGCCTGTGCATCTGGAGCCTGTGCTCTGCAACAAGAGAGGCTGCGATAGTGAGAGGCCTGTGCACCGCGATGAGGAGTGGCCCCCACTCGCCACAGCTAGAGAAATCCCTCGCACAGAAACGAAGATCCAACACAGCCAAAAATAAATAAATAAAGTTATAAAAAAAAAAAGGGAGAGAGCAACCAAATCAGTAAACAAATCTACCAAAGATAATAAGCTCTAAATACTAAACTAAAATAAACATAAAACCAGAACCAAATTAGATGCAGAAAGCAAACCCCAAGTGTACAGTCACTCCCAAAATCCACCGCCTCAATTGTTTGATGATTTTTTATATATTCAGGTATTCCAGAGATGCAGGGTACATCAAGTTGACTGTGGAGATTTAATCCACTGCTTCGTATGCTGTTGGGAGAAATTTCCCTTTCTCTTCCTTGTTCACACAGCTCCTGGGGTCCAGGTTTGCATTTGGCCCCAAATTTAAATTTTGGCCTCTGCTTGTAGGTTGCCTAAGGGCGTCTGTTCCCTGCCCAGACAGAAGGGGGTTAAAGGAGCGGCTAATTTGGAAGCTCTGTGTCACTCATGCCGGTGGGAGGGAGGAGTATGGAATGCAGGGTGAGCCTACGGCTGCAGAGGCCAGTATGACGTTGCAACAGCCTGTGGTGTGCCGTGTGTTCTCCTGGGGAAGTTGTCCCTGGATCACGTGACCCTGGCAGTGGTGGGCTGCACAGGCTCCCAGGAGGAGAGGTGTGGATAGTGACCTGTGCTCGCCCACAGGCTTCTTGGTGACTTCAGGAGCAGCCTTAGCATCTCATGCCAGTCCCTGATGTCCTTGCTGATAGCCGAGGCTCACACCTGTTTCTGGAGCTTGTTTAGGCAGTGCTCTGAATCCCCTCTCCCGCACACCCCAAAAGAATGGTCTCTTGCCTCTTAGGTAGTTGCAGACTTTTTCGCGACTCCCTCCCAGCTAGCTGTGGTACACTAGCCCCCTTCAGGCTGTGTTCACACAGCCAACCCCAGTCCTCTCCCTGGGATCTGACCTCCGTAGCCGAGCCTCCGCTCCCAGCCCCCACCCGACCCAGTGGGTGAGCAAACAAGCCTCTCAGGCTGGTGAGTGCTGGTCAGCACCGATCCTCTGTGCGGGAATCTCTCCACTCTGCCCTCTGCACCCCTGTTGCTGCGCTCTCCTCCATGGCTCCAAAGATTCCCCCCATCACCCCCCTGTCTCTACCAGTGAAGGGGCTTCCTAGTGTGTGGAAACTTTTCCTCCTTCACAGCTCCCTCCCACTGGTGCAGGTCCCATCCCTATTCTTTTGTCTCTGTTTTTTTCTTTTTTCTGTTGCCCTACCCAGGTACGTGGGGAGTTTCTTGCCTTTTGGGAGGTCTGAGGTCTTCTGCCAGCGTTCAGTAGGTGTTCTGTAGGAGTTGTTCCACATTTAGATGTTTTCTTTTTTTGTGTGTGATACGCGAGCCTCTCACTGTTGTGGCCTTTCCCGTTGCGGAGCACAGGCTCCGGATGCGCAGGCTCAGTGGCCATGGCTCACAGGCCCAGCCGCTCCGTGGCATGTGGGATCTTCCCGGACCGGGGCATGAACCCGTGTCCCCTGCATCGGCAGGCGGACTCTCAACCACTGCGCCACCGGGGAAGCCCTAGATGTATTTTTGGGGAGGAAGGTGATCTGCACGTTTTACTCCTTGCCGTCTTGAAGGTCCCCTCTCCCTTGTCTTTTAATATTTAACTAAACTAAAGCAGTTCATAAGAATTATATATCTCCTCATTATGTTCTAAAATTATTAAAATGCCTCATTCAAATATGGCATTTCTTACAAAAATTCTTATGCAAGCAAAATAAATGAATCTAGCAGACTTGTTTTAAATCAAAATGCAAAAATCTCATTCTTTTAGGTTAAGTGTTCCTATGTGGCTGAAGAGTTTTTAATCATGAATGAGTGTTGTATCACAGCTTTGTTTTTTTTCCTGCATCTTTTGAGGTAATCAAATATGACTTTTCTTTTTTCATCTCTTAATGTTGTGGATCTCAGTGACAATGTCAAACTTTTCTTGCATTCCTTGGATACACTAAACTTGGTAAAGATGTTTTAGAAATTAATTGTTGGATTTAGTTACTAATATTTAGATTATTTTTGTCTTAATGTTCATTACTGAGTTTGACTTATTGTTTTTCCTTTCCTGTATTGTTCTTGAGAATAAAGGATATTCTAATATCTAAAAAGAAGACTAATCTTTTTCTTTCTCTCTCTCCCTGTCTTCCTCTGTCTCTCTGTTTCTGTTTCTCTCTCTCTACCTCTTTAACACACACACACACACACACACACACACACACATACTATCTGTTTTATGAACTTGTCCATAAAACTTTGGGTCTGGTGAGATGTTTTTATTATACACACACACACACACACACACACACACATATAAATGACATTAAGTTTTCCATTTTAACCACTTTTAAGTGTACAATTCAGTGGCATCAGTTACATTCACAATGTTGTGCAACTATCATCACTATCTATTTCAAAAACTTCTTCATTACCCCAAATAGAAACTCTTTACTCTTTAAACAGTAAATCTCCATTTCTCCCTTCCCCTAGCTCCTGGTAGCCTCTAATCTATTTTCTGTCTCTATGCATTTGCCTATTCTAAATATTTCATCTAAGTGGAATCATACAATACTTGTCCTTTTGTGTTTGACTTTTCATTATCATAACATTTTCAAGGTTCATCCGTGTTGTAGCATGTATCAGTACATCATTCCTTTTTAAGGATGAATAATAATCCATTGTATGCATATACTACATTTTTCTTATCCATTCATCTGCAGATGGACACTTGGTTGTTTCCACCTTTTGGCTGGTATGAATAATGTTGCAATGAAAGTCACATACAAGTATCTGTTTGAGTCCCCATTTTCAATTCTTTTGAGCATCTATATATCTATATCTATATCTATATCTATATCTATATCTATATCTATATCTATCTATCTATCTATCTATACACACCTAGGAGTGGATTGTTGGGTCACATAGTAATCCTATATTTAACTTTTTGAGGAGATGCCAAACTCTTTTCCAAAGAAGCTGAACCATTTTACATTCCCATTAGTCATGGACAAGGGTTCTAATTTTTGGATATCCTCACCACCACTTGTTATTTTCCATTTTTTGATGATAGCCTTCTTAGTAGGTGTAAAGTGGTATCTAAATGTGGTTTTACAGTAAGTCCCATATATATGAACAATTTCCATTCTGAGAGTACGTTCTTAAGTCCAATTTGTTCACAAGTCCAACAAAGTTAGCCTAGGTACCCAACTAACACAGTTGGCTGTATAGTACTGTACTGTAATAAGTTTATAATACTTTTCACAAAAATAATACATAAAAAACAAACACAAAAAATAAAGAAAGCATTTTTAATCTTACAGTACAGTACCTTGAAAAGTACAGTAGTACAGTATAACAGCTGGCATACAGGGGCTGGCATTGAGTAAACAGGCAAGAAGAGTTACTGACTGGAGGAGGGAGAGGAGGTGGGAGATGGTAGAGCTGAAGGACCTTCAGCAATAGGAGACAGAGGGCAAGTGCAATTTCATTCATGCCTAATGTTGATGATACAGGTTCTGGTTCCTTGCTGGAACCAGATGCACATTCGCATCTTTCAAAGTTCACAACTTGAAGGTTTGTAGGTTGGGGACTTAGTGTAATTGGTATTTCCCTATGAGTAGTGATGCTGAGTCCCGTAATTCATTGTATTTATTGGCCATTTGTACATCTTCTTTGAAGAATGGTGGGTGTGTGTATTGGTGGGGGGATGGTTGTAGTTAGATTTTTGACCACTAATTTAATTACTTAAATGCTTATAATCCTGTTCAAGTTCTACATTTCTTCTTGTCTTAGTATATTATATATTTTATGAACTTGTTCTTTGTTTTTAAATTAATTGACATAAGTTTTTCAAAATATTCCTTATTAATTTTAAACTCTAATATACAAGTAGTTATATTCCTTTTATTATTCCTAAAAATAAACATCCTGTGACCTATCGTGATATGCCCTGTAGTGGTTTTAAAATGAAACCTCTAAATTCATTGATATTCCTTCCATCAAGAAGTGGTGTCTATGTTCCCTCCCCTTACAACTGCATGGACCAGTAGAATATGGTGGAAGTGCTGCTGGCTTGTTGGCTGACTTCTGAGGCTGAGTCATAAAAGATGATGTGGTTTCTATGTTGTTTGCTAGAACTTTTGTGCTTAGAATCTTGAAGAAATTTGACTACTCTGAGGCTACCATGCTGTGAGAGACCCAGGCCACCTGTAAAGGTCATGTGTACACACTCCGTTTGGCAGGCTTAGACTGAGTTATCCTAGCCAAGGTTCCAGATGTGCACCTGAACAGGGCTTTGGATGATCCCAGCCCCTAAACACTGAGTTACTTTCCAGAGTTCAAGTTTGGTTAGCTGAGACCCCAGACTTTATGGAGTAGAGATTAGTTGACCAACTCTCCTCTGTTCAAATTCCTGACTCACAGAATCCATGCACATAATAAAATTATTCTTTTAAGTCACTGTATTTTGGGGGTCATTTTTTACACAGCAATAATAACTGTAGCAGTCACATCTTTAAATAAGTAAATAGATGAAGGAATGAATGAATTGATAAATGAAATAAAGTCATTATTTTTTTACATGGGACTCCAAGGCACATAATTTTTACAATGTATACCTAAAAAAAGACAAATGCATTCAATGACTTCAAGGGTAATGTCACTAAAACATGATGCATTTGAAGCCTCTTTAGGAGGTTAGAACACTAGAATAAACATGGAAAAATTAAAGCACCTGAGATGAAAGTATTATGCTGTATAGGAAAGCACATAGAGAAAATCTGCAATGGTGCATTATTTATTTATTTATTTATTTATTTGTGGGTCTTTGCTGCTGTGCGTGGGCTCTCTCCAACTGTGGCGAGCAGGGGCCACCCTTTGCTGTGGTGTGCGGTCTTCTCCTGCAGTGGCCTCTCCCGTTGCAGAGCACAGGCTCCAGGCATGCGGGCTTCAGCAGTTGTAGCATGCGGGCTCAGTAGTTGTGGCTCACAGGCTCTAGAGTGCAGGCTTAGTAGTTGTGGCTCACGGGCCTAGTTGCTCCGTGGCATGTGGGATCCTCCCAGACCAGGGCTCGAACCCGTGTCCCCTGCATTGGCAGGCAGGCTCTCAATCACTGTGCCATCAGGGAAGCCCTGGTGCATTATTACATCAATAAATGGCTAAAATATGCTTTTTATACCTGGACATGTGGAACACAATTTCAGCTTTAGATGAATGTGTCATTCTTACTCGGCTCTTGGAATTTAACAATGTTTTTGATTGTAGCTGATTTATTCTCCATGAAAGAAAAATGTTTCACAAGGGAAAACGCACCACTAAAATAAGGCTCAACTTGGAAGCTGAAGAATCACCTTTGAATCATAAATTTTAAAAAACTGTGTTCTTCAATATTTGATTTATATTTTCCAATTTATTAAATTATATACATCTCCTCCTGAAATAAAACTTGAACTCCAGTAAATTTGAACCTCCTGTTTCTATAGTAAATGGAGAGAAACACATTGACTCAGATGTATCGGTTGTGTAGCCTATTTTAATTTTATAGATATTAAAGCATTTAATTTTCTTCCTTCAGGGCTATGATCTTCAACCTGTTTTGAATTGAAACACTTTGTTCTCATTTGCTTCAGTTCACACCATTTTCACCTCGTAAGAGAGCTGTATGAGCTACTGAGAATAAAATGATGTAGGATTCTTTTTTTTTGCGGTACGTGGGCCTCTTACTGTTATGGCCTCTCCCGTTGCGGAGCACAGGCTCCGGACGCGCAGGCTCAGTGGCCATAGCTCACGGGCCCAGCCGCTCCGCGGCATGTGGGATCCACCGGGACCGGGGCACGAACCCGTGTCCCCTGCATTGGCAGGCGGACTCTCAACCACTGCGCCACCAGGGAAGCCCAGGATTCATTTTATTTAGAGACTCATGTCATAATTTGAAATGACTGGAGAAGCTCTTACATAGGGAAAACTGCTGCTCTAGTATGAGTAGTGAATTCTCATATTTTTCTCATTGAAAAGTTACTTTCCTAGAATTTTTACATTCTATTCTCTCTAGCTTCTTCCCTTAAGTGCATCTCACTGGTATGACTTGCGTCAGCAGCTTAGGGTAACAATTATCTTCCTGACACTCTCATTCTCTAATTAGTTGCTTGAAAATGCCTGCTTTTATTAACAGGACATCCTTGAAGCCCCATTTTCACTTGGAGTTGTTCATAAATCTTGAGGGGCTTACTCAATTCAAATGGTAGTCCTATGTCCAGATGCCAGAGGAGGGAGAACAGAGGCATCTAGCTAGCTGGTTACCGTGGGAAATGGCTCCCAGGAAGTCTGAGCATTTTTGCCCTTGGCTGCATTGATGTGTCTGAGGGTCCAAACACCCTACCCAGATTCCTCACATTTGATTTTTCAAGGTTACCTTCTTCTGTTCATAACGGTGCTTCTCAATCAGTGTTGACTTTGCCATCCCAGGGGACATTTGGCAAAGTTTGGGGGTATTTTTGTTGTCACAACTTGGGGGAAGATGTTACTGGCATCTAGTGAGTAGAGGCCAGGGATGCTGCTAAACATCCTACAATGCACAGGACAGCCCTCTCCCCACCTCCGCAGTGGAAAAATGATCTGGCACAAAATCTTAATAGTACTAAGGCTGAGGAACACTGGTTTCTCCAATATGATTTACACCAATATCATCCAGCCTCTGGAGAGGTTTTAGCCCTCAATCACAGCTATGCCTAAATCAGCAAACACCCCTTCCTCGTCCTTCCCCCTCCCCTCCCACCACTCCTGGCCTTCTGATTTCTGATTGGAACCCCCATCACCAATCCAGTCAACACCCCCCTCTACTCCTGTTGCATTCCGCCCCATGGTGCTAAGTATCCCTTCAGGCTAATCCACTCAATTAGGACCATCAAGTTTATCAGAGAGGTTTTAATGCTGTTGAAATTCAGCAGGAAAGAGGTCAGCATCTAAATCTCTTTTGTCTTTTCTCCACACCTTCTCCAGCATGTATTGTTTGTAGATTTTTTGATGATGGCCATTCTGACTGGTGTGAGGTGATACGTCATTGTAGTTTTGATTTGCATTTCTCTAGTGATTAGTGATGTTGAGCATTCTGTCATGTGTTTGTGGGCAATCTGTAGATCTTCTTTGGAGAAACGTCTATTTAGGTACAATGGAATATTACTCAGCCATAAAAAGAAACGAAATTGAGTTATTTGTAGTGAGGTGGATGGACCTAGAGACTGTCATACAGAGTGAAGATATACGGAATCTAAAAAAAAAAAAAAGGTTCTGAAGAACCTCGGGGCAGGACAGGAATAAAGATGCAGATGTAGAGAATGGACTTGAAGACACGGGGTGGGGGAAGGGTAAAATGGGATGAAGTGAGAGAGTGGCATGGACTTATATATACTAACAAATGTAAAATAGATAGCTAGTGGGAAGCATCCACATAGCACTGGGAGATCAGCTCGGTGCTTTGTGACCACCTAGAGGGGTGGGATAGGGAGGGAGGGAGGGAGACACAAGAGGGAGGAGCTATGGGGATATATGTATAGCTGATTCACTTTGTTATAAAGCAGAAACTAACACAACATTGTAAAGCAATTATACTCCAATAAAGATGTTAAATAAATAAAATAAAAAATAAATCTCTTTTGTCCCCAGGACATTTTGTAGATTTATTTGCTGATGTCAAGGACTGCAAGGGGCACTTGGAAAGGGCAGCATCTGTCATGTCACAGAAAATCCTGTGATATCTCCCTTTCCCAGGGCAGTGGGTGTCCCCTTGTCTTACGTTTGCATAATCAAGAAGAGGTGCTCAAGTGACACTTCACTGAAACAAGATCTTATCCAAGGAGACTTGCTGGGCTCACTAGATAGAGGAGCAACTGACAGTATCTCTTGATAAAAAAATATTATATTTGGCTTCACTCTGCACTGATCCACCTGTTATTTTCTCATGTCCTGTGATGCCACAAATTGTACTGCATTTCCTTCAGATGCACCGAATGCTAAAGATACTTGGGAAATAGGCAGTTTGCCAGACTCAATTTAGGAATGATCTCTCTACTGATTCCAGGTCACAATTATCTTGTCTCTGCAGCCGCAGGTCTCTATAGAGGCAATTATGCTTTGTCTCCTGATACAGAATTGTCAGGAATCTGGTAGGGGATTTGGGTCCTTATATTGGTCAGATGATATTTGGGTATAGAGAGTGCCTAGGAGCATCTATACTCGCTTCCTGATTTCTGCCAAATTGGGAAGCTGTATTTCTTACATCCTTAGATGGACCAGGGTATATATAGAACTTTCTGGGACTTGCCTCTGTTTTACATCACTGTTGATATTTTGGAAATGCATGGGAGGTTCCAAAACACTGTCTAGCAAATACATTTCTGGAGTAAAAGCCATCTGTAAATTGGTAGCTGCCTGTGTTTTTACAATGTGAGAGATGGAATTTGGAGCAGAGGGAAAAGGGACCCTGTCATCACTCACCTTTCTGCTCTCTTGGGCTTGGACTCTGAGGGTCTTTGACACACTTGAGGAGTTTCCTGGGGTAGTAGGGAAATTTGGACACTGCCATATGCTGTCTATCCAGAGCTAGACAGGGAAGAAATCCTATAGGAATCTGGCCAACCTCATGAGGGTGGCCTGTAGGTCTTAAGTGTCATCATGTCTAGTTGCTATCTTTTAATAACTTATAATTCCTCCCCCTTTTCTCTGAGACTTCAGTAAAATCTTGTAATTGTTCCAACATGGTCTCATCTGTGCTGTGGGGAATTACAGAAAGGACTTATATCCATCCTTGGGATGGAAGTGTAAGGAGAAGAAGAATAATTTCTGGAGCCAGTATGATGGTATCAGTAGAGATGCTAAATCCTCAAAAGCCAAGTGAATTCTGGGAATAATAGTTGGGGGAAAGGAGACATGAGTTTTGCCCCTTACCATATGAAGGTTCTCTCCCTTCACCACCAAACTGGGTTACTTTACCAAGGGATGCTGAGGTTTACTCATAAACTCTTCAAGATTTCAGTCTATGCTCGAAATCCTTCAGGGCTATGTCCTAATTCACATCTCCACTAACACTGGGGAAGGATCTATCACCAATATCAAGACTTCCTTCTTTCTTTATCCTCCCAGTACCTATCACTAGCATAGTGATTGGGACATCATTTTGTCTTTCTCACTGGGTTCTCATTACTAAGGGAAATTCATGGCACATTGTAAACACTCAATAAATATGTGTTGAATGATTGAAGAAACAAATAAACACATGAAGGACAGTTTTTATTGGGTCATTATTTGAAGGCAAAAACTTTTGCCTGAGCATCTGAAAAACACAGTCTCCTCTTGAATCAGTTGTGCTAATTCAGAGAGTCAGAAAGGCTGCTTCTGTGAAATTTAGGACGGCCACCCTCAGTAGCAGGGGTCCCTAGGGCAAGTGGTTGGGATGGTAGCTTTTAGTGTAAGACTGAACTGCTGCTCTCAAATCTTAGGTCTGCCATTTGCTAATTGGAAAACGAAGCAAGAGGCTTTTGGTTTTAGTTGATGTCTAATTTCAAGTTCCAATTTATCTGTCCAACTATCTACCCATCCATCTGACATTTATTAAATATGTGCCGTGTGGCAAGTATGGTGAAAAGTACTAGAGAGTCAAAGATAATTAAGAAAAAATTCTTACCTTTTAACTGTTTACCATCTAGTGGGAGGTTGAAATCTCTATCCACACTTATCCAATCAGGTTTGTGGCAAGTCACAGAAGGGTTGTCTGAAATTGGAATTTGTCATTGTTATCCTATTTGTTTGTTTTATTTAGTTTATATTTTATTGACGTATAGTTGATTTACAATGATTCAGGTGTACAGCAAAGTGATTTAGTTATATATATGTGTGTATATATATACATTCTTTTTCAGATTATTTTCCATTACAGGTTATTACAAGATATTGAATATAGTTCCCTGTGCTATCCAATAGGTCCTTGTTGTTAATCTATTTTATATATAGTAGTGTGTATCTTTTAATCCCAAATTCCTAATTTATCTCTCCCCCACCGTTTCCCTTTGGTAACCATAAGTTTGTTTTCTATGTCAGTGAGTCTATTCCTGTTTTGTAAATAAGTTCATTTGTATCATGTTGTTAGATTCCACATATAAGAGATATCATATGGTGTTTGTCTTTCTCTGCATGTATCTTTTTGAACTAGAGTTTTCATCCTTTCTGGATATATGCCCAGGAGTGGGATTGCTGGATCATATGGTAACTCTATTTTTAGTTTTTTAGGAACTCTGCTTATTAATTGTAGTATATATGGAAGGGTAGCTTTTAAATACGTGCTGGGCAATGGGAGGAGATGAACAGAATGAAAGACAGAAGATCTTGGCTCCAGTCCTGTCTTAGCGACCACTGACAAGTTCCTCGTATTTTATGGATCTCTGTTTCCTCTTCTGTATCATGAAGTGGGCAGAGAAAGATGAACTCTAAAGCCTCTCCAAGCTCACTCTTGGATTTTCTCAGAAAATCTGTTCTCTAGCAGAGGAATTACCATTGCTGGCCACTGGAGGTCAGTCCCTTAAAAGTAAGCTGGCTACATTCCATTCTCCTGCCATCAAAGTCAGCCTTGAATCAAAAGCAAAATTACTATTTTTTCCCTTTGTTTTGGGAAGGAAGAAACATTCCCAAGGAAACAGTTTTACTTTTCACATATTAGAGCCTCCGTCTTGACATCCTTAAACTCCTGTGCTAAACGCTGACTGCAGAGTTTACTGACAATCCTAGTGTGAGAGATGGAATGAGCAGAAGATACAGCCCTACTTATTGAAGCATTTATGGTTTCTGTACAGACCTAAATGCCGTGATGTGTAACAGGACGAAAGAGAAATGGAAAATGACTGTTCTGTAGATCAATTCCCTCTGCATATCCACTGGCGGCCTTGCTCTTATCCATTCACTGAGAATTAAAGGGGAAGTAGGTTTTCAGATCAGCTCGTCTGATAGGAAATAGGTTTTCAGCTCATAGAAGCACAGGGAAGGCATCATTTTTCTCCCTCTCCCTGAGTTCCTGCCACCTTGAAAAATAGGAACTTTGAGTCTCTTACTGGCTTGAAATTGCCAATCTCTATCTTTCAATGACCCTTTCCAATGGTGGGAGGGAGGAGGAGTAATTTCTCTGTCTGGTGAGATGGCAAGAGTCTAGAAACCACTGGTCTTTATGTCACTCTTGGGAGTGGGCTGTGTGTAAAGGGCCACTTGCAGGTCTGGCCAATCTGGAGTTCTTTGAAATTGACTTAGGGTGAGGCAGACCTTGGTCCTTTCTGAGGACCAGAGAAGTTTCTGATCTGCAGGGTAAATGCTCCCCAAGGTCTGGACCTAGAGACAAACCATTGGGAAGTTTTTTTCAGCCTCATATCCAAGTTGCATTCTCTGATTTTGTGCTACAGGTAGGAAAGCCAGTGTTTGGTTCCAGTTTTGACTTACGAGTATATTTCTCAATTGGCTTTAGTGCTGTCTGAGAAGGGAAGCTGGATAACATGGAAGCATCTCTCAAATCCTATCAATGGAGGTGGGTTCATATTGTCCCCTCATGCTTATTACCGCAATCTTGTTTGTGACCTGATTAGGGTGGGGTTTAAGCAAGAGTAGGGCTCAGGGTTGTCTTTGGGGACACAGGACTGGGGAAAGAAGACAAATATGGCCCTCCACTGATCATCACTGTATACAGCTGAAATCAAACTGAAATGAATATAAAGGACAAATTGTAGAAAAGAAGTTATTAAAATACAACTTGAAGAGTATGTCGGAGGAAGATATTTCTTAGGCTTCATCCAAGTCATGGTAGTGGTGCAAAAAGAGTTGGTATTAAAAGCCAGGCCTTGGGCTTCCCTG
The DNA here is from genome assembly GCF_963455315.2 of Globicephala melas. Lineage (NCBI taxonomy): Eukaryota > Metazoa > Chordata > Mammalia > Artiodactyla > Delphinidae > Globicephala > Globicephala melas. The sequence continues at coordinate 42,642,284 of NC_083318.1, read as the reverse complement.
GAGGCGCAGTGGTTAAGAATCCGCCTGCCAGTGCAGGGGACACAGGTTCGAGCTCTGGTCCGGGAAGATACCACATGCTGTGGAGCAACTAAGTCCATGTGCTACAACTACTGAGCCTGTGCTCTAGAGTCCACGAGCCACAACTACTGAAGCCCACGTGCCTAGAGCCCGTGCTCTCATTCCACTGCAATGACAAGCCTGCGCACCAAAACGAAGAGTAACCCCTGCTCGCCACAGCTAGAGAAAAGCCCACGTGCAGCAGCAGCGAAGACCCAATGCAGCCAAAAAAAAAAAAAAAAAAAAAAGCCAGGCCTTGTCTGGCACCAGCTGGTGGTTCTTTGTCTTGTTTAATGCTCCGTTTTACCCTTCTCCAATCATATTAACTCTTTCATTGGCATAAGGAGGCAAACAAATGAGGATCCACAACAATGGCCCCAATAATAACCATTACATTCATTTATATAGAACTTTCTATAATTCATTCATTCGCTCATTTATCCCTTAAATATGTCTTGAGCATCTACTATGTGCCAGGCACTGTTTCCCGTCACTCATAAAGCTGACATTGATTTGAGAGTTGACAGAGTGCTACAGTAGGTGATGTCAGTGCCTCTCCTCTACTTCTTAGACATTAACCAGTTCAGGGTGCACTGGAAGATATCCATCTGTCTTATCTTCCTCTCTGTGCCTGACGCCTTTTTCCAGAACCTTGGAAATCCACTGTGCTGGAACACCAGTGTATGCCCAAAGTGCTGGGAAAATAACATCCCCAGGAGTAGTCCTCCACCAAGGACCATTGAGAGTTGGTCTTTAAATAGTTCAGCTTCCTCACTTTTGGGGTTAGCTCATTCTGGGGGGTATGTTTTCTCCCATTTCCCTTAACTTCCCTCTGGGATAGGCTTCAGTCAGCTACTGTGGTAGTTGCTTAGTAACAGATGTTTGAGTTGTCTTCCTTTCCTTCGATCACTTCCTCACTCCTTTTTTGGTGTTTCCAGCACCTCCCAAATAAACTACTTACACTCAGGTCCCTGCCTCAGGGTCTGCTTTTGGAAGAAACCAGATAAAACGTCACTTTTGACATACATGGTCACCTTTGGTCCTTGAAAAGACCCTATGAAGTTATGAACATCATGGTGCCTGCCCTTCAGACCCTTTGGAAAAGAAAGAGAGAAAACAAACAAACAAAACAACAACCCACTAACTTCTTTTGCTGATGGGCTTTGCCCAGGCAACCATGTTTTATATAGGTACTTAGAGTCCTAGCTGATTGGACCAATGGAGGGCTCTGACTCAGCATGCAGCCAGTCTTTATACTGGCCCCTTGGCAAACAGGGACCAGCTAAGACGTGAGACCCTCCCTCTGGGACATCTGAACTGGGAAATGGGAAGAGAATCAGGCAGAGATTGGGCAAATGGAGCTGAAGCAAAAAAGATTTCATGACCTTGCGCTGGACCATGAGAGGCTAGGAGAGGTGGAAATGATGAGAAAGCAGAATCCATGAAGTAGAAAAGATACACAGAGGTGAGGAAGCCAGGGGGTAGTATGAGAAGCCCACGGGTGCAGAAGGAAACAGACATGAAGAGGAGTGGAATCAAGGTCAACGTTGAGGGCAGGAATCAGGACCTGCCTCGTCCTCCACTGAGGTCCTTGAGGACAGTTCCTGCAAGGTCTGGTCAAAGCAGGACTGCATGACCATTTCTCCTGCTCTGAATTAAAAAAAAAAAAAAATCTACTTCAGAAGGCAGTCATGTTCTGCTTTTAACTGAGGTGTGAAACTTTTAACTGAGGTGTGATCTTGCCTTTTAGGGTTGAATTTGGAACACAAAGTATTCCAAACTTTCATTGGAGCTGGCTCATTTAATTCAAGGAAGATAAGTAGATTTATTCTCAAGGGTGTAGTCTTTTCAATGGATGGTGGCCCCCTGGAGACTTTGCTGAGAAGAATTTTGAGGCTGCATCTGGGCATAGTGGGGAGGAATGCTGTGATCGATTGGCAATGTCTGCTGTGAATTCAGAGAAAGGAAGGCAGCTGCTTATTTTCCACTACAGATGTAATATGGAAACAGAATTACAGGATTTAGGTGACTTGTCCAAAAGTCACACAAAGCTGGTTACTGGAATTGCCAGGACTAGATCTTCTGTCTTCTGACTTTCCATCAAGCTTTTCTTATGTCTTTCTGATTTCTCAGTTTTTAAAATTTAATTTAATTGTTTATACAGCAGGTTCTTATTAGTTATCTATTTTATACCTATTAGTGTATATATGTCAATCCCAATCTCCCAATTCATTCCCCCGCCCTCCTGCCCAGCTTTCCCCCCTTGGTGTCCATATATTGGTTCTCTACATCTGTGTCTCTATTTCTGCCTTGCAAACTGGTTGATCTGTACCATTTTTCTAGATTCTACATATATGCGTTAATATACAATATTTGTTTTTCGCCTTCTGACTTATTTCACTCTGTATGACAGTCTCTAGGTCCATCCACGTCTCTACAAATGACCCAGTTACGATCCTTTTTATGGCTGAGGAATATTCCATTGTATATATGTACACCACTTCTTTATCCATTCATCTGTCAACGGGCATTTAGTTTGCTTCCATGACCTGGCTATTGTAAATAGTGCTGCAGTGAACATTGGGGTGCATGTGTCTTTTTGAATTATGGTTTTCTCTGGGTATATGCCCAGTAGTGGGATTGCTGGTCATATGGTAGTTCTATTTTTAGTTTTTTAAGGCACCTCCATACTGTTCTCCATAGTGGCTGTATCAATTTACATTCCCACCAACAGTGCAAGAGGGTTTCCTTTTCTCCACACCCCCTCCAGCATTTGTTGTCTGTAGATTTTCTGATGACACCCATTCTAACAGGTGTGAGGTGATAACTCATTGTAGCTTTGATTTGCATTTCTCTACTAATTAGTGATGTTGAGCAGCTTTTCATGTGCCCCTTGGCCATCTGTATGTCTTCTTTGGAGAAATGTCTAAGTCTTTTGCCCATTTTTTGATTGGGTTACTTGTTTTTTTTAATATTGAGCTGCATGAGCTGTCTATATATTTTGGAGATTAATCCTTTGTCTGTTGATTCATTTGCAAATATTTTCTCCATTCTGAGGGTTGTCTTTTCGTCTTATTTATAGTTTCCTTTGCTATGCAAAAGCTTTTAAGTTTCAGTAGGTCCCATTTGTTTATTTTTGTTTTTATTTCCATTACTCTAGGAGGTGGGTCAAAAAACATCTTGCTGGGCTTCCCTGGTGGCACAGTGGTTGAGAATCTGCCTGCTAATGCAGGGGACATGGGATATGGTTGGTTGGCCTGAGGCGACTCGGCACTGGAGCCTTCCCAGCTCTTTGGTGGGGCTAACGGTGGACTCTGGGAGGGCTCACACCAAGAAGTACTTCCCAGAACATTTGCTGACAGTGTCTTTGTTCCCGTGGTGAGCCACAGCCACCCTCCGCCTCTGCAGGAGACCCTCCAACACTAGCAAGTAGGACTGTTTCAGTCTCCTATGGTGTCACTGCTCATCCCCCCTGGGTCCTGATGTGCACACTACTTTGTGTGTGCCCTCCAAGAGTAGAATCTCTGTTTCCCCCAGACCTGTTGAAGTCCTGTAAGCAAATCCTGCTAGCCTTCAAAGTCTGATTCTCTGGGAATTCCTCCTCCTCTTGCCGGACTTCCAGGTTGGGAAGCCTGAGATGAGGCTCAGAACCTTCACTCCAGTGGGTGGACTTCTGTGGTATAATTGTGCTCCACTTTGTGAGTCACCCACCCAGCAGTTATTGGATTTGTCTTTATCTTGATTGTGCCCCTCGTATCTTCTCCTTGTGGCTTCTCCTTTGTCTTTGGATGTGGGGAAATTTTTGGTGAGTTCCAGTGTCTTCCTGTTGATGATTGTTCAGCAGTTAGTTGTGATTTCAGTGGTCTTGTAAGAGGGAGTGAGCACACGTCCTTCTACTCTGCCATCTTGAACCAATCCTCTCTTTCTGATTCAGTTAAATCTGGCTGTTTGACACTGTTTTGGGAAGCTAAGGATCCCTTCTCATAAGAAAAGCTGCTTCTTATAGGAGAAATTAATGCATAGCTCTTCTGAAGGTCACATGGAATCATATCATGCCTTTGCAGGAGAATTCTGGGGGGGGTGTAGAGTTACCAGATTTAACAATACAAGACACCTGGTTAAATGTTTCGGACATCCTTATACTAAATAATTAGTTGTTGTGCTATGTGAAATTCAATTTGATTTGACATCCTGAATTTAATCTGAATTTTGTGCCTAGGAGGAGTCACGTGGATAAGAACTTTTTGTGTGTGTGCCTATCTTTATATATCGATGTGTATCTATCCTGAGTTCTGACGATCTTGCCTACCAGCCATCTGATTATTTTTTAGCCAATAATCTGACCACTGGAAAATTTCAGGCAGCTGTACTTTAATTTTAGTTCTGAATACAGTAGGTTCTCAGTATCCACATGGGGTTGTTTCCAGGTCCCCCGCGGATACCAAAATCCCTGGATGCTCCAGTCCCTTCCAGTCAGCTTGCAGTATTCTTGGAAGCAGAATGGGGATGCCGAGGGATGACTGCACAGTAAGACCTGGGTGTTTTCTGTAGAAAATCCCCGCAACTCCCTGTCATTGTTTCAGAGTAATTTCAATAATAACAGGGACACACTGCAGTGCAAAGAATGTTATCTGAAGTTGTGGTAGGGAGAAATTATAGAGACAGCTTTTTCCTATTATTTCAGCCAAGGCAACATCTCACAAGCAATCTTGGAAAAGATAGCACTGTAATTTAAGAGCATCTCTGCAACCTCTTAGAATTTATGATTTTTCTACTTTCAATATTTTCAGATCATTTCTTGGAATTCTGACCAGGTTGAGCAAGGCTTTGCTTTAATAAATCCTGCAACCTCCGTGATGGCACTGGAGCAAAGCCACAATTCAGTCTTCTTCATAGGGCTTTTCATAAACGTCTTTGCTATCTAAGAAATGCATCGGTTCTAAATGACTTCATACTGTGGTTAACCCATTGAGTTTATGGTTCCTGACTCAATAAAAACTCAATAAAATGCTGTCAATTCAAGTCTTATTTCCTTCCCTGTTCATGTTAGGGTGGGATAATTTAAAATATATAGAAACTAGGGTTATTTTGTTTTATTCTTGCTTTGAAGAATCCTCTGGAATATACTTGCAAATGTGCCACCAGAAAACTTCAAGAATGATGTTGGTGCATACTTCAACCTACAGTGTTGTGGTTGTTTTCTTCTCTTAGACTTTTTTTTTTCTGTAACCCTTTGGGAGTGTAATAATATACAACTACCCTGAATACCCAAGAGCTTATATAAAAAAGTTTTATGTAAAATATGTTTATTATAAAAATTGAAATTCAAGATGTAGAAATTTAAAAGCCTCTATCAATAACTAATTTTTATCCAGACTTCCTCTATACACACATGCAAAGATATTTTTAAAATGAGATAATCACTGAGAATGTTTTTAGTAATCTACTTTGTTTTTTTAATATTTCATAAACATCTTATTGTGCCAATGCATTTCCATCCTCATCACTTCTAATGACACTGTATATATTCTATTGGATGAATGTACCACAGCTCATTTAAACATTATTCTCTTAACAGACACTTAGGCTATTTCCCAGTTTTCTATATTATGAACTTTGTTGCAAGGATTTTCTTGTAATTAAATCTTTGCACACATTATTAATTATTTTCTTGGAATACATTCTTAGAAGTTGGAGACTTTGTGATTTTTGTATCCTAGACAAAACAAAAAAGAAATATGTTGGCTATAGTGAAAGGGATTTGGGTGAGGGTAGAGTTTCTGACTGCTTCTCGTGTGCTTTCAGGACAGTGTACAGTTCAACTAGGGGTTCTCAGAAGGGAACAAATATCTTACCTGAAATGGTGAACAGCCATGTGGTTATGTCTGTAAAAAAAAAAAAAAAGTCATTTGGAAAATGGTTGTTGGCAAACAGATAGATTGTGGGGACTGAGTAGATTCTGCCACCATGAACATGTTGAACAGCAGTTCTCAGCTGGGGAGTTTTGACCCCAGGGGACATTTGGCAATGTCTGGAAATATTGTTGATTGTCATCACTGGAGGGGGTTGCTCTTGGCACCTCCAGCGTAGAGGCCAGGGCTGCTGCTACACATCCTAGAATGCTCAGGACAGACCCACAGAACAAAGAATCATCTGTCCCCAAGTGTCAGTATGGCTGAGGTTGGGAAACCCTGATGTAGAGCAGAAAGAAAAGGCGTGTCAATGTCACTGTGTCTCTTGGAAACCATGACACAGCATTTAAGCAATCCTCATGGCAAATTTTTTTTTTTTTAAATATCTTCTCCAAAGGACTCTTCAGTTACCCAGTGTATTTGGCACATCTTAAACTTGATCTACAACCACATTGAGGGACACATGAGGCCTGTGAAAAGGGTTGTCCTGCTTGCTCCTGGCTTCTGTTTGGATTAATCTTGACAAGAACGTGTGTGTGTGTGTGTGTGTGTGTGTGTGTGTGTGTGTTTACTATAGAGACTGTCTTGCAAAGAAAACTGAGGCATTCAGGCTGCCCGATTTTTCTAAGCATGTGATATAATGATGATGCTAAAAGATTGCCTGGGCTCTCCTTGGCAGAACTAAACCAGACCCACGGACCCAGCACCAATCTCTTAGGGCCAGTCTTTGTCCCTTTTGCAGAGCAAGGGAAGTTGGTGCAGTTTTGGCTTCTTAAAAGTTGCCTCGTCTAGCCACACTGAATATCTTGGTTGTGCTTGAGCATGTCCTGATAGTGACGAGCTTAGTTCCCAGCTGAAGTAGGAGGGAAAGGATATTTACCAGCATCAAAGTAAGAGGATTGAGGAAGGAAGCTTTTCCCTCATAGTGCAATGATCTATCTATGAAACAGTGTCTCAATGAAGTGGTGTTTAGAGGTGGGGAGTGAGGTGTGTGTGCTAATGACAGAGCATGGGGGTTGGAGGTGAGTAGGCAGGACTTCGAACCCCATGTGTATTAAGGCTTGACTCTGGTCTCCTTGCTCAATGGCTCTGAGCCTTGCTTTTCTCATTTCTAATGGGGAAGGGGGAGCAGTTAACTCATGATGAGCTGGAAAGCTATTTGGTAGAATCTTGAACCCTTGAATGCACAACCAGCTGCCTGTGGCCTTTGCAAGTTTGGGAGAGGGATTTACGGAGGGGACACTTCATCAACATCTCTTCCGCACTGCCAGGTCTTGGCCCCAAACTCCAGTGTAATTTTCTTGTAAGTTGAGCTGGACCCCTCTGAGACTGGAGGGCTCCTTGTGCATGAACTAACAGTCAGCCCTAAGCAGCACTAGAAGGTTTCCCTTCTGCCCTTAACAAGATGGGGAACCAGTTCTATTGCACCCCATCTATGGAGTTTTGGAGAGAATCTAGAGAGGGAAGGGATTAAAAAAATTTTTTTTATTGGAGTATAGTTGATTTACAATGTTGTGTTAGTTTCAGATGTACAGCAAAATGAATCAGTTATACATATACATATATCCACTCTTTTTTAGATTCGTTTCCCATATAGGCCATTACAGAGTATTGAGTAGAGCTCCTTGTGTTCTACAGCAGGTTATTATTAGTCATCTATTTTATATATAGTAGTGTGTGTATGTCAATTCCAATCTCCCAATTTATCCCTCCCCACCCTTACCTCCTCGTAACCATGTTTGTTTTCTACATCTGTAACTCTATTTCTGTTTTGTAGATAAGTTCATTTGTACTGTTTTTTTAGATTCCACATATAAGCTATATCATATGATATTTGTCTTTGTCTGACTTACTTCACTCAGTATGACAGTCTCTAGTTCCATCCATGTTGCTGCAAATGGCATTATTTTGTTCTTTTTTATGGCTGAGTAATATTCCACTGTACACATGCACCATATCTTCTTTACCCATCCCTCTGTTGTTGGACACTTAGGTTGTTTCCATGTCCTGGTTATTGTAAACAGTGCTGCAATGAACATTGGGCTATATGTATCTTTTTGAATTATGGTTTTCTCTGGATATATGCCCAGGAGTGGGATTGCTGGATCACCTGGTAACTCTATTTTTCATTTTTTAAAGAACCTCCATACTGTTCTCCATAGTGGTTGTACCAATTTCCATTTCCACCAGCAGTGAGGAGGGTTCCCTTTTCTCCACACCTTAGAGAGGGAAGGTATTAAAGAGAGGATCCCTGTGCTGTTTAATTTCCACTTGCTCCCACCTTAATTCTTGACTCCCCATCAATTTTCTATCCTTCCTTGTACTGCTCTTTACATGAGAATCCCCTTTCTGTGCATGGAATCACCCAGTCTCCCTTGCTTCCCAGAGCTGTTGGGTTTGGTCGGGGGAGGACAGATAGGAGACTGGAGGGTGGAGGAGAGCATGGTCAGAGATCTACTGCCTTGGCTTCTTCTCCACTTCTGCCTGGTTCTAGCAGTGTCCAGGCTCTTCTCCAGGTGTGCTTCCTGGAGGAGGGTCTTCCGAGTCTTCTGCTCTCTGCTGCACTCAGCAACGAGTCTTGCCTCCTCTGCCCTTCAGACCTCGGGGTCGTGATGGTTCTTGCCATTGCTAGTGCTTGGATACCTCAACACCTCTACTTGGTTCTTTTAACCTTGCCTGCACTTCTGAATCCAGTTATTCCACTGAACTCTCCATAGGGAAATCCTTTTGAGTGTGTCCTGCTGCTCCTTTCTTGGACCCTGAGTGACATGTTCCCAGGAGACAAGAACCCATAGAGACTGTGGTATGTGGCCTCAACTTTGACCTCATCCCTTGTCATTCTTTTTTTTTTTTTTTTTTCCTTGTCATTCTTAAGCAACATCCCAGGATTGGGGGTCCTGACATGTTCACACTATGCTCCTCCTTCTAGGGGGAGAGAGAGGTGGGAGAGGCACTGTTTTTCCTGAGAATGAAATAAGGTACAAAGCTAAAAGGACCCAGCATGGTACTGGTTACTAAGAAGACACAGAGTAAATGACAGCTGCTGGTATCATTAGGCATCAATTGATGATCTTTCAAGAAACAAGAAGGAAAACATGAGGACAGCGATATAGCCAGTCTATAAGCTAGGATAGCATTTCAATCCCCCATTTCAGTGCTGTTATTTTGTTGGCCAAGAAATGAATTGGATTTACTGGCCATCTTTTAATTCTACAAAGAGACTAATCTCCAAGGATGCTTTCTCCCCTTTTTTTATAATTATCAAAGATAACTGCATAGATTATTGTACATTTTAGGGTATTGATGTAAAAAATCTGAAGGTTGGAGGGGGAGAAGAAGATTTCAATTGAGAATAATACATTCTTTCATTAAAAGTGTTGACTGGGAGCTAGCATTAAGACAGCCTGTAGCAAGAGATCATCACAGATGCCAGGTTCATAGAATATACAATATTTAGTCAAGTCTGACAAAATATTGTAAAAATTTAGATTATCTCAGAGAAAAATCATTCTGGCAACAGATTTATTTTGCATCATGCAGACAAAATAAATGTGGTTTTGATTTTATATGAAATCAACCTACAGGGGTCACCTGGTGCTTTTGACTGACCATCAACAATCTCCCTTTTTCTAGACCTGGCACCTTTATTTTCCATACGAGTTAGGTGGGACTGATTCTGCTTTTAGCTCTAGGGATGGACATATGACATGGCCCGGCCAATGGGAACATCACATTCCACTTAGCTGATCATTGATTACGGGGCATACTCATGACTCAAGCAGGACCAAGCAGAACTAAAGGGCTGTCATCCCCAGGTCTTTTGCTAGGACTATTGAGAAAGAGAAATATATGTATTTTTCCTGCTGAGGCTGCAAAATGCAAACCTGGAGCTGTTGGTGGCTGTCTTTGCCACGGTGGCAGGTGCCTGCCTGAAAGTGAAATCTGCACTGGGGAGAGGTGATCTGTGAGATGGGGAGAGATGAAATCCTGGTGATAATGAATGAGAACCCAGATATGGCTCTAGAATTTTATGTGACTTCAGTGAATTCCCTCTTCTTGAGCCAGTTTGAGTTGGATTCTGTCAGTTGTCATCTCAAGAGTCTTGGTTAATGCACAGGACAGTCATAGGGCTTTTCTGTTGCGATCTCTTTCTCTCCACATGAAAAATTGTATTTGAAAAGAACTTGTCACTGATTAATTCATCCCATTTTCTATTGAGCACATATTATGGCAGACACTGTGTCCAGTCCTGGAATGTAAAGATGATAGGACAAAACCTCCATCAGATAGACAGATGTAGAAATAGACATCATATAGGACCAGCTATATGGTGATGGCACTGCTGTGAAATGAGTGTGAAATAGGACAAGGACCTAGCATGATGATTAAAAAAGTAGACTCTGGAGCCAGACTGTCTAGGCCTACTGTGCCACTTACTATTTCTTGTGACACTTATACATTTCTTAACCTCTCTGTCTCTCCGTTTTCTCATCTGTAAAATGGTGAGAATAATTGTTGTGAAGACTGAGTGAGTTGATACACGTGAAACACTTGAAATAGTGCTCAGTAAGTGTTCACTATTGCTACTGTGACTATGCACTAGTTCCCAGATGGTAAGGAAGACACATGAGGTCACCTGTGATTCCCCTTGTGCACAGGGGAATAGGAATAAGAATATAAGAGATAAGGAAGTAACTTTTGAGCTGAGCTTTGAAAGGTGACCTGGCCAGGCAGAGAAGGACAGCAATGACATTATGAGCAAATGAAACTGTGTGCAAAGGTCCTGAGGCATGTAAGAGCAAGGCATCCTGGGACTGCATTTATCTGCATTTTCTTTAATTATAGGTTGCATGTGGGTGACTTTTGGAAATGTGACAATAAAAGTCAGCAGAGGCTAGATCCCAAAGGGTCTAATGTGCCTAGCTAAAGGCTGCTTGCATTAATATTAGGTAGGATAACATCTTTTGCAAGTGACTGAATACCCACCTCAGAAGGGCTTAAGTGAAAATTGCATTTAATGGCAGCCATAACTGAAAAGTCCAAAGGAAGAGCTGGCTATTATAGATATGTCTAGATCAGGATCCAAGTGATGACTCTGAGCGCTATTTTTCTCCCTTTATCTCTGTTTTGCGACTTCATCTGTGTGTTGTTCTATTCTCATATGGTATTATGCTTTGTTATCATAAGATGTGTTAGAGTTTTACAGGCTGAAGTCCACTGGGAAAGAAGGAGATTCTCTTTTACAGATGTACAAGCAAAGTCTCACGGTTCTGTTTGAGTCACCTGAATGAATTATTTTGGTGAGCAGAATGCTATGTCTGATTGATCAAGCCTGAGATTTACAAACTGCATAAGTCAATTCTACTTAGAAGCTTAAAGACTTAGCATATAAAGGATGGTGGTCCTTCAGGAGGAAATTGGGTATGAATACCAGAAAAAGGATATACATGTCAGGTAGCAAAACCCAAATAAGTTCAAGACACATTTTATATTGTAGAGATTGGAGGGACATTGCTGGCTTCTAAGCTGAGGAGTGACATGGCCATATGTATAATTTAGAAGGATAGATCTAACCTAATGCGGAGAATGGATTGGAGGGTTGTGGCCATAGGAAAAGGCTCAGTTAAATAGTTTTTACTAGTCGGGGGAAGAGATGATGAGTATATGAATGAAACTTTGGCATTGGGAATGGAAAGCTGCAATGACTCAGAAATGTACACACAGGTGCTAGAACCATAAACATTTACGCTGAACAAAATTCACTGGGGAAGGGAAGGAAGACATAGAATAACTCTTAGGTTTTGGCTTTGGTGACATGATGAGTAGTGATGCCATTTACTGAAAGTGGAACTACAGAAGGAGAGAGAGAGGAAGGTATAAAACAACAAATAGCTAATATGTAAAATGTATTTATGTCCATGATCTTTTTCATTGAGTGGCAGAGAAAAAGTATAATTAAAGTTTATGGAATCTTTTTTTTTTCCACGACAAACAACATCATTCACAGTGATGAATGACCTGAGGATGCCATTTTGCGCACACAGATACAAGGAAACACACAGGTTCTATAAATGTGTAACATAGGTACAAGCATGTTCATGTACACAGTTTTGTTTTAGCCTCACTTTGGTTAGTTTTGCCCTTTTCTTCTCAACTGCTTTTTTTTTTTAATATATTTTTTTAACCTCTTTATTGGAGTAAAATTGCTTTACAATGGTGTGTTAGTTTCTGCTTTATAATAAAGTGAATCAGCTATACATATACATATATCCCCATAGCTCCTCCCTCTTGCATCTCCCTCCCATCCTCACTATCCCGCCCCTCTAGGTGGGCAAAAAGCACTGAGCTGATCTCCCTGTGCTATGCAGCTGCTTCCCACTAGCTATCTATTTTACATTTGGTAGTGTATATATGTCCATGCCACTCTCTCACTTCATCCCAGCTTACCCTTTGCACTCCCCGTTTCCTCAAGTCCATTCTCTACGTCTGTGTCTCTATTCCTGTCCTGCCCCTAGGTTCTTCAGAACCATTTATTTATTTTTTTTAGATTCCAAATATATGTGTTAGCATACAGTATTTGTTTTTCTCTTCCTGACTTACTTCACTCTGTATGACAGTCTCTAGGTCCATCCACCTAACTACAAATAACTCAGTTTCATTTCTTTATATGGCTGACGAACATTCCATCGTATATATGTGCCACATCTTCTTTATCCATTCATCTGTCGATGGACACTTATGTTCCTTCCAAGTCCTGGCAATTGTAAATAGTGCTGCAATGAATATTGTGGTACATGTACCTTTTTGAATTACGGTTTTCTCAGGGTATATGCCCAGTAGTGCGATTGCTTGGTCATATGGTAGTTCTATTTGTACTTTTTTAAGGAACATCCATACTTTTCTCCATAGTGGCTGTATCAACTTACATTCCTACCAACAGTGCAAGAGGGTTCCCTTTTCTCCACACCCTCTCCAGCACTTATTGTTTGTAGATTTTTTGATGATGGCCATTCTGACCAGTGTAAGGTGATACTTCATTGTACTTTTGATTTGCATTTCTCTAATGATTAGTGAAATTGAGCATCCTTTCATGTGTTTGTTGGCAATCTGTATATCTTCTTTGGAGAAATGTCTGTTTAGGTCTTCTGCCCATTTTTTAATTGGGTTTTTTTTTTTTTTTTTTGATATTGAGCTGCATGAGCTGCTTGTAAAGTTTGGAGATTAACCCTTTGTCAGTTGCTTCATTTGCAAATATTTTCTTCCATTCTGAGTGTTGTCTTTTCATCTTGTTTATAGTTTCCTTTGCTGTGCAAGAGCTTTTAAGTTTCATTAGGTCCCATTTGTTTATTATTATTATTTTTTTCCATTTCTCTAGGAGGTGAGCCAAAAAGGATCTTGCTGTGATCTATGTCATGGAGTGTTCTATGTTTTCCTCTAAGAGTTTTATAGGGTCTGGCCTTACATATAGGTCTTTAATCCATTTTGAGTTTATTTTGGTGTATGGTGTTAGGGAGTGTTCTAATTTCATTCTTTTACATGTAGCTGTCCAGTTCTCCCAGCATCACTTATTGAAGAGGCTGTCTTTTCTCCATTGTATATTCTTGCCTCCTTTATCAAAGATAAGGTGACCATATGTGTGTGGGTTTATCTCTGGGCTTTCTTTCCTGTTCCATTGATCTATATTTCTGTTTTTGTGCCAGTACCGTATGGTCTTGATTACTGTAGCTTTGTAGTATAGTCTGAAGTCAGGGAACCTGATTCCTCCAGCTCCATTTTTCTTTCTCAATATTGCTTTGGCTTTTGTGTTTCCATACAAATTGTGAAACTTTTTGTTCTATTTCTGTAGAAAATGCCATTGGTAGTTTGATAGGGATTGCATTGAATCTGTAGATTGCTTTGGGTAGTATAGTCATTTTCACAATGTTGAATTTTCCAATCCAAGAACATGGTATATCTCTCCATCTGTGTGTATCATGTTCAATTTCTTTCATCAGTGTCTTATAGTTTTCTGCATACAGGTCTTTTGTCTCCTTAGGTAGATTTATTCCTAGGTATTTTATTCTTTTTGTTGCAATAATAAATGGGAGTGTTTCCATAATTTCTCTTTCAGATTTTTCAAGATTAGTGTATAGGAATGCAAGAGATTTTTGTGCATTAATTTTGTATCCTGCTACTTTACCAAATTCATTGATTAGCTCTAGTAGTTTTCTGGTAGCATCTTTAGGATTCCCTATGTATAGTATCATGTCATCTACAAACAGTGACAGTTTTACTTCTTCTTTTCTGATTTGGATTCCTTTTATTTCTTTTCCTTCTCTGATTTTTGTGGCTAAAACTTCCAAAACTATGCTGAATAATAGTGGTGAGAGTGGGCAAGCTTGTCTCGTTCCGGATCTTAGAGGAAATGGTTTCAGTATTTCACCATTGAGAACGATGTTGGCTGTGGGTTTGTCATATATGGCCTTTGTTATGTTGAGGTAAGTTCCCTCTATGCCTACTTTCTGGAGGTTTTTTTTTATCATAAATGGGTGTTGAATTTTGTCAAAAGCTTTTTGTGCATCTATTGAGATGATCATATGGGTTTTCCCCTTCAGTTTTTTAATATGGTGTATTACATTGATTGATTTGCATATATTGAAGAATCCTTGCATTCCTGGGATAAACCCCACTTGATCATGGCATATGATCCTTTTAATGTGTTCTTGGATTCTGTTTGCTAGTATTTTGTTGAGGATTTCTGCATCTATGTTCATCAGTGATATTGGCCTGTAGTTTTCTTTTTTTGTGGCATCTTTGTCTGGTTTTGGTATCAGGGTGATGGTGGCCTTGTAGAATGAGTTTGTGAGTGTTCCTCCCTCTGCTATATTTTGGAAGCGTTTGAGAAGAACAGGTTCTCTAAATGTTTGATAGAATTCGCCTGTGAAGCCATCTCGTCCTGGACTTCTGTTTGTTGGAAGATTTTTAATCACAGTTTCAATTTCAGTGCTTGTGATTGGTCTGTTTATATTTTCTATTTCTTCCTGGTTCAGTCTTGGAAGGTTTTGCTTTTTTAAGAATTTGTCCATTTCTTCCAGGTTGTCCATTTTATTGGCATATAGTTGCTTGTAGTAATCTCTCATGATCCTTTTTATTTCTAAAGTTTCAGTTGTTACTTTTCCTTTTTCATTTCTAATTCTGTTGATTTGAGTCTTCTCCTTTTTTTTCTTGATGAGTCTGGCTAATGGTTTATCAATTTTGTTTTTCTCCTCAAAGAACCAGCTTTTAGTTTTATTGATCTTTGCTCTTTTCCTTCATTTCTTTTTCATTTATTTCTGGTCTGATCTTTATGATTTCTTTCCTTCTGCTAACTGGGTTTTTTTTTGTGCTCATGTGTTTTTGACTAATGTGTTCTTTCTGTATTTTATCAATCTTTGTAAGTGGCTTTAAATCCTTTTGGATCTGAAAGTAGGTTTTGTAATGAAAAACTTTTAAGAGATAAGTAAGTAAACAACATCCAAAAATGAATGCATTAAAATTCATGATCATAAGAAAATTTAAATTACATAATATTCTTATGGGTTTTGACTGTCTGCAATGAATTCGCCATTTTCAGTTTCTCCAGCAAATCCCATAGTTTTCAAAGGGCCCATATTTTGTTGTTCCCCACATTAGCTTCTTCCATTGGCTGTTTTTTAAAATACTTTATAGTTTGGAATTCCAGGTTCAGATGCTATTTAGAGGTAGGTGACTATCTCAAACACCTCTTCCCTCTCTTCTTTGTCTAATCTTTATTGACCTTGGTCTCCCAGATACATGTCCTGACTCAGGAGGAGAGAAACAAGTGGTTAATGCATGGTAGGCAGAGGAAGATGATGAAAGCAAGATAGATCTGCAAGATGGGAGAAGGAAGTATTGCCCTTATGTACAGCTGCTTGATCATTGTAAATTTCACCCTTGATAATAGTAGCACCCAGCTCTGGAACACACAGGGGTTTCACACTTTCTTATGAATAAACTCCCCGATCCTCAGGTAGACAATTGAGATTTTTGAAATATGGCCTATGGATTCTTCTTCTTGGTCTCTGCTCTCACTTTCATGCTTTGTCCCCATTGTTCCCTCTGTTGGACGTGCCCTTTCTCCATTTTGGCCACTCCACTTCTTATCTGTCACTTCAGGCCAAGGGGGTAGAGATTTCCCTAGTTGTTTTCTCTTACATCCCAGTTTTGGAGTTAACATGTTCCCCTCAGCATTCCTTCTAAAATATTTTGTCTTTATCTCCAGTTTAGCACTTAGCATATTTCAGCATGTTTATTTCCAGAATTCTAGGTATTTGTGTTTGTGTGCATGTCATTTCCTTTCTTATGTCCTTAGAAAGTTGATGGCAGGGGCTGCTCTATATTCATCTTGGTGTTGCTCTGCCTTCACAGAACCCAATGTGATGATTCACACATAAGAGGCATTAAATGATATTTATTAAATGAAAGAGTAAAGAGAGGAATACATGGAAGGAGGGTCAGATGACGCCAAAAAGGAGGAGCAAGAGAACACCATTACTATCAGCCAAGGGAGTGTGGGTGAGAGTATTATGGGTGAGATTAACTGAGGAATTGCAGTTCAGTCGTGAACAAGATGTTGACACTAAGAGAAAGTGGAACTAAGGTATGTGTGAAACTTTGAAGAGACAGCTATTTGCTTAGATATTTGGTCACACCCTCTTCTCCTCCTGTTCACTCCTCCCATCGACTTATTCATAAATCAATGGTCATATGCTTTGCTTTATTTGAATTTAATACTTGGGAAATCCATGAGAAATAATGTCTTACTATAATGTAAAGTAGTGCTCTTATCTGTGAGAAAGCTAAGAGGACAAATATATGTCCTGGGTAACCATCACAATAAAGAATTTAGGAGAATGATCTACTGACTGGTCTCTGTAACTTGTTTCTCTTCATTTCCATTACCCCTCCCAGGGTATCTCTAGATTTTTCACCCATTCCTGATGGTGTTTGAGGATGAGATGGGGAGATGCAGCTTCTGAATTCCTTGTTTTATTTGCATACCTCCCACCTACTTAATAATATACACTTAGCACACATAATGTCCTTCCATGTGTAAAATCTTCTCTGCCTCCCACCCCCAGGAACAGATGCCTCCAGCATCCAGTCACTTTATTTGCCATGGTGCTCATCACACTGAACTGTGAGAGTGTGCTCATCACACATTAGCCTGTATGAAGGTACAGATATTGTTTTAAATCATTAAATCTGACTCAGCATCAGAGTGTCTGGCTCATATGGGCTCATTAAAGAGTTGTTGAGTGAATATATACAAGCATGAAGGAATGAATAATATAGTAAAATAATCACTTCTCTTTAGCTTGCTTGAAATTACTTGGCTTCTCTTACCTTTGGGTTTTTACTTTTTGAGAATTGTCAAGGACTTTGGGATGTTATGACTCTCTTAAGTAACAGGCAAAAATGTAATTGTATGAAGATTTAATGATATAATATCATTGCCAGCTGGTTTTAGCACTCAGGGAATTTAATAGAAAATTTGTAACATTATCTTTAATTTGTTTAAATATTTATGAACATCACTTTTGAGAAAACATATCTGGGGTTATTGTTTTATAGAATTCATTTTGGTGTGGTTTCAATGGTTTGGTAGTTCAACCTGTTTTAATAAATTCTGCTAGAACTATCTGTAAATTCTCTGGAATCTGAGTGGGTGTCTTTTTGGATCTCATTTCTGCTTGTCCCACCTTCCAGGGCCCCAGATTAAATCGGTGTGTCTGCCACAAGGATCTTGGGACATTCAGACCAGCAGTCCTCATCAGAGCTCATCATCTTCTGATATGGAGTCTAGATAATCTGTGTCAACATATAGGAGAAATCCAGAGAACAAACTGTCTGCCCAACCTGGGTCCGAGAAGAGGCCATTCTGGTCAGTGAAGAAGATCTCCAGCCAGACTTCATCTTCTGGCTGCAGATAGATGACTGTGGACCCTGAAGCCACGTCATGGTTTCCTGTGTTGGCGTCAAAGGTCTTTATCCGGTACTGCCCATTGTGTACTAGCCCAATTGCCAGATGCTTATTTGCCAATGTGATATCATAAGAAAAGTAATAGATTCCTGGGAAAGCACAGATGAACTTCCCTGTTGCAGGGTTGTAGTGCTCTCCTTCATTGAAGAGGACCTTGTTAAATATAATTGGTAATCTTTCTTCTGGGTAGCTTGTTGTGATGCCAACAGAAAAGGCAGATTTGAGCACGATGCTTCCACATCTACAAACACCAGGCAGCCCTGGGTCCCCTTGCTCTCCTCTGTCTCCCTTTGGTCCAGGAGGCCCAACAGGACCTACTTCTCCTTTTTCTCCCTCAGGTCCCATGGGTCCTTTCTTCCCAGTCTCTCCTTGGTCCCCTTTCTCTCCAGCAAGGCCCAGTGGTCCAGTCTTACCTCTCAAACCTTCAAAAAGAGTTTATAGTTTAATTAACAGTTTCTGTAAATATAGAGTCACAAACAACATGCCCACATACCCTAAATTGTTTTTCTCAGTCAACTTTCAACAGTATACTACTACATAATTAATATTTAAATAAATCACTGATGCACTAAAATGGAAACAAAAATTTCATCAAAATGTCAAGAAAATTTTCCTGAATATATAAGAAATCATTTAAAACCTGATTAATTTAAAATAAGTAACCATCATTTTGATGACAGATTACCTGCTGCTAAATTAGATACATATAGATAGTTATCTCTATAGGAGGAATTCAAGGAGCATGATATTATTCCCCAGAGTGAGGTCATGGGGGAAGACAGAACAAGATGAATCCTTAGGGCTACTTAGTCTTATGCACCATTCTACTTCTATCAGGATTATTAATATTGGGCAGAAAGTTTTGTTTGGGTTTGGAAAAACCCGAACGAACTTTTTGGCCAACCCAATAAAAAGTTAAAGTGAGATTAGCTCATATTTATTGAACATTTACAATGTATCAGGGTCAATGCTTTAGGTGCATGCATTATCTTCTTTAAGCCCTGCACAACTTTATGAACTAAGAATTATTATTACTTCCGCTGTAGATGAGAAAACTGAGCCATGGAGAAATTAGTTTGCTCAAGGAAACAGAGCTAGGGAGTGATGGAGCTGTGATCTGAACTCATGCCTGCCTGACTCTGGCATCTGAACATCTGGGGCAGTGGCCAGAGTGTCATTTGTAAAGTGCACCACAGTAGGGGCTCTTCAATATGTCATGATAACCAAACAACAGTGACTGCCACCACTGTGCAGGAGTTCATTTTTGAAGGAGAAAACTGAATCCCAGAAGGGTGAAGAAACTTGCTTCAGTAGCAAGACTAGGACTGGAATCCAAGTCTTAGCCTAATGATGTTTCTCCTTCATCAAAATGCCTCTTACTTTTGGGGCTGAAATAAAAAACCTTTAATTCTTTTTGGCTCTACAGCTAAATGGTTGTATTATTTTAGGCAAGTCCTTTACTTTCTCTGGGTCTCCATATTTGTAGAAAATACATAAGGGCTGTGAAGGGATTTCAACAAATTCAAAATCATCATACTGGAATATTTTCTGTTTGTTCAGATATTTATATCTACAGGTCAACCATAGGCTAAATGTAGAGAAATTGTGACCATGGGTTGAAAGTGATAAGCAAAATCTATTTAATTTTTAAACCTTATATGTAATAACAGTGACTTAAAAGCATAAAATATGTCATTCAATTTTATGGCCAAATCCATTCCATAAATATTGTCTTGAAAAGTATCCAAATGATTGGTAATTTGTAATGCACTTTTGTAGTCAGGGAAAGCATATGGTTGTTATATTGTGTACTTTTACTCTTAACTATGTATTTGTTCTCAGGAACTTTTATTAAGCTAAACCTTTTATCTTGATAGTGCTTTGATATCATTTATTTGAATATTACACATACATCAATGTATGAATTTGATCATTTTTCAGTTATTTGGCAAATTTAGCAATGAAGTGTTCTGGATAATATAAGTTTCAGGAGAATTAAAGCTTTACCCTTAAAACATCAAGTATTTTGTTTCAGTAATTTTAGAAAGAGGTTGTGTAATAATTTATGATGCATAGAAAATGCTAATAATGAATGTAACCCGTTTTTGGTGACTAGGATCAGCATTGTTACTGGTCATAAGACCATCCTCCAGCTCTAGATGACTTTTGTTATTAAGTCGAAATTCCACTAGCCCCAGCCAAAACAAACTGGTATTTATTTCTGGAAATAAGGACATAATAGTCTAATCTTTCAGTGTTTGTTTCTTTTTGGTAGAAATGAAATATGAATACTATTTTACTATTAAATTAACTTTTGAATCAAGGACTACAACTTATACATTATTATTTTATTTTCAATAGGAGCTAACTTTTGCTGTCTTCACCAGTGACAGATGTATCAATAAAAAAACATTTTGGCATCAGTAACAATTTCTGCCATTAAATTTCATTATGCACTGAAATTTCTTTGCCTCTATAACTTTGGGCAAGTCACTTATTGTCTTAGTTTCAAATGCCCCATTTGTACTATGAAGAAATTGGATCTAAGTTCACTCTAAAGCCATTGGGAAAGTAGTAAACAGTGACTCAGTAGACTTGACAAGCCCTAATTCAGCCATGGATTAGTTAGGTGACTGTGAAGAAGGGGCTTTACCTCTCTGACTTTAGTTTCCCAGTTCTTGAAATGAAGGTGTTGGACTAGATTGCTTGAGGTTTCGTCCTCTTGAAAATTCTTTGAGACCAAACCGTAAATACTAAGATGCAATTTTACAATGCTAGCCGTGAAAAGATCTTTATAATCTCAACACTTGGATCTCTATAGCTATTTAATATTTTGAACTGCTGAGAGTTAGATAATCAGGGACTAGTGGTAATAATTTACAGTAATTCTTTCTGTTTGCATGAAGGATTTACCCTTGTGATAAAAGCCAATTAATGAAGAATGGAATGAAGGGATAAATCATTCCCCCTCCCTATTCAGTCAGACATATGCTGGGTAAAGAGGAGAATTATGGAGTGTTAGTCTATGCTTAGATACTGAAGCTTAGAGAGAAAGAATTTCTTCTTAGTTCTCCACAAAACAAGCTTACAAGGATTTTTTTCTTCAGTGCCATTTTTTTCCATCCATCCATCCATGCATCATATATGTATGTGTGCATGCATACATTTATCTAAACCATCTAATACTGATTGGTCATCCACTACATGCCAGGCACTGTTCCAAGGGCTGAATGCCATTGACATGAATGACACCTGTCCTACCCTCAAGTTAGCTGTTATGACATATTATGTTGTGATCTGCAAATATGGGCCATAGCTAATTTAATGAATATCCAAAGCCATATAATGAAGTAGAATAATCTGTTCATGAGGTGGTTCTAGTGTTATTTGAAGATATTTATATGGATGTGCATTCGCATTAAATTAAATTTTAAAAATATGCCACCACAATAATTGCTATAGACCCATGAGGGAGACAGATATTTTTACAGAGAATTGATAATTCAGTATAATAAACTCTGTATTTGTAATTTAGAGGAGGGAAGTTGGAGAAGACATATACTTGACCTTGCCAGGGGGTTGAGGTGGATGTGGTAGGGATGAATGAGAAGACATATATGGTATTAAAGGGGAAACAGGAAGCAGAAGCTTCCAACCAAGTTGTGTCCAGTTCCAGCCACATTAAAAGCTAATTCTCAAAGCCACAGGACTCTGTTCTTATTGTTTGTAAATGAGGTGTGCTTCTCTTCATTGACCACAAAGGCATTCTTACCTTTCTTAGCTGTTGTATATCCTTACTTGTGTATATGTATCAATATATATTGGATTTAAATAACTAAGGTTGGGAAAGTCTTTTTTACTTTTGAATCTCAATTTTGTCATTTGTAACATTATTATTATTATTGATTATAATTTTAGCTAATAAGGTTATGGCTGAAATTAAGTACTAAATGTAAAATTGCTGACACACAGTAAGTTCTTAATTAATGGTGATGATGGTGATGATGATGATGATGATAGTGACATATTGTAATCATGTGTTTCCATATTGGCCTCCCCCACCCAAATGTTTGCTTATCAAGTCAGGGACAATGTCTTGTTCATGTTTGCATTCCCTAGAACAGTGTTCTCAACTGGGGGCAATTAAACACTGCCCACCAAGGGAAAGTTGGCAATGCCATAAGACATTTTGGTTGTCACAATTGGTGGGAGATGTCACTGACATCAAATGGGATGCTGCTAAATGTCATTCAATGCACCAGATAGCCATCCCACAGTTAATAATTATTTGGACCCAAATATCATCAGTGTGGAGGTTGAGAAACACTGGTTTAGAACAATACTGGAGAGCAAGAGGTGCACAAAAATATTTGTTGAATGAAAAATGCATGAATGGATGGATGAATGAATGGATTGATGAATATGGGGGATAGCTGATCTCATATATGGTTAAAATTGTAGCAGTTACAAACATTCAATTTGCTCTGAATACGTATCCATATACATATCTTTAAATAACACTAGAACTACCTCATGAAATGGATAGCTCATTTCTAGGTTATTATATGGCTTTGGATATTCACAAACTTAGCTGAGACTAATTGCAGATCACAGTGTAATAGATAATAACAGCAAACATTTACGGAAGGCTTACTACATGGCACTTATTCTATTGAGTACTTTGCATGTATTATCTTCCTTAATTTCACAATGACACTTACTACCCCCAACTTACAAATAAGGAAACCGAGGCTCAAAGAGGTTTTCTTCTCAAGGATGCTGTTAGTAATTGAAGATGTCATGTCTTTCTGACTCCAGTGAATGTTTCTGTGACTCCTACATTATTGCTTCTAGACACAATAAACTAAAAGGGCCAGTAATATCTAACTATGATCCTGGTGTTATTATTATAGGATTTCAAACGTATTCATGATCATGATACAGCAGTAAGAGTGTTCATATGTGCTACCAAATAGAGCCTTTGAAAGATGAAATGTAAGCTCCAAATGAAAAGTTCTTTATCTGATGTTGAAAATTTACCTAAAGATACTTTATCTAGTGTTGATTAAGGGTCATAGATTCAGTAGCTTCTTATTTGCCAAATATTTTCTGCGTGATAAATTCAGCAATGAATTGGTATCTAATCTTCTGAATATATATTATGATATTGTTTCATATAATACCAGTAAATCACGTGCAATGACTAGATAGAGATGTATTTCTTAGATCTACTGACTTTTTCTTCCTGTCTTTTGTTCCACATTTTACACTCAGAAACTTGTTTTCAAAGATTGATTCCATCCAAATTTTCCTCTTTTAGGGTTAACACAGCCTTACTAGAGTTTCAATTCAGTTTACTTTGAAGGATTGCAGAATCTGGCAAGCTTCATGGGCCAACTTATTTGTGGGGAAAAAAGTAAAAATTACTGAAAGAGTAGGACACAATTGGTTGCTGTAAAGAGCAATACGATATCTGTATTTCAGCTGCTACAGGACAGGTGGGAGAGTGTTGAACTAGGAAAGGTAGGCTATACAGTATTATTGTCATTTCCTTTGTGACAAGTAAGCCTTTTGTGTCTTTGTTAAGGATATGAGTGCAGAGCAGGATGGCCCCTGTGCTTTTGGCTCCTAGTTCCTGCCTCTCCTTCATCTCTCTGTCTCCTCCCCATCCATCTGTCTGTCTATCCATCCATGCTGTCTCACATGCAGCCATTGCCTGCTGGCTGTACCAGCCCAGAGGTCACGGACATCAGATGTTCTAGATGACTCCAGCTCTGCCAGTCACTAGACATGCACTTCCATCTTCAGCAATTCATTTAATCATGCTACCGCTCTGTGTTCTCATGTATAAAACGTGATCACGTCCCCTTGAAAGAGTTGTCATTACGATGCAATGAGAATGCAGGTAGAGGGTTTAGAGCAGTATCTGAAGCATAGTGAGGACTCAGTAAATTGTTACGATTAATGAAGGTGAAGTTGAGAAGGGATTTAAAGGGCAAGTCTCATTAGAAAAAGCAACAAAACAAGGGAGCGATTTTCAGGTGGGGGTGACAGAGGTTTTTTTTTATGGAACTTCATTCATTACCTGCAGCCCCCTTTTCACCTTTCTCTCCTTTCCTGCCGTCTCTACCATCTCGTCCTGGAAGGCCGATCCGACCATGGGGCCCAGGGGAACCATTTGCTCCAGGGGGGCCTGGAGGTCCAGGTAAGCCAGGAATGCTACAGATATATCTTGGGGAGTAGCTGTCTCCTTTGAACTGATTACCCCGAGGTTGTCCACTCGCACAAATGGCAAAACTTGTAACATAGAGCAAGACAAACATCTTTGGCTCTGGAAGAGAAACACACGGACATAAATGCACCCTCTTAGGTGGGGTTTTTGGCATAACTGAACATGAGAATGGACATTTGCAAAAATTCACCCCAGGGCTCACCTCTCCATGTGTGTCTAAATACCCTGTTTGCCCTAATAATTCCATTGAAAATTATTAGCACTTTATTGATAGAGAGTTCTCAGTGCCCCACACAAGGGTTGGTGGAGATGAAGTCAGTGAAGATTTAAAAAAATTCCAGAATAAATCACTTTGTTGCATTTGCATTTTCTTTTCTGCAGGAATCAATGGTGGACTTTGAAAAACAATGTTTTGCTTTTGCAAAAGTACACATTTTTAAAAGGAAAATTAGAGATGCAAATGAATAAGATAAACATTAAAGTTATTCTCACCACTCACAGATAATTACTCTTTACATTTTGACGTATACATCCTTCTGGTGTTTTCTTTCTATGCTATGAAGAAAAGTGATGTTATGACATTCCTGCAAGTCTTTAACTTTTTTTCACTTAACAATATATCGTGAGCATCTTTCCATGTCAAAAATTATTCATAACATTAAAAAATTGTTGCATTTGCCTCTACTATCCTTTATGTACAACATTCCCCATTATAGACATTTGCTTCCAGTTTTCTGCTAGTATAAACACCATGATAGATAGACATCTTTATATCTAATCTTGGCATGCTTCCACAGTCGTTTTCTTAGAATTTATAGGCTTTTTAAAGCAAGAGAAAGGAAGTGACATTTTCAGGAAAATCATGTTTTTCATTTGATAATCATGTGTAATGCCAATTAGTGTTAATTGGAGTACTGTGCATGTCCTGAGTGGAGTTGTCTCAAACTTTAATTTAAAATCTGCAGGATATAATGCCCTACTGTCCCATTAAGCTGTTAGCACTGGGGCTCAATTAAAGAGCTGAGTGAAATTAAATCACACATGTTGCCACATGGTCTGAGTGAAGCAGGCAACAGATCTCTTCAGCTCTGATCTAATGGGATTTGGTTTTTCCCTCCACAAAGCCTGGCCACTGAGGATGATGGATCATTTATTAGCATCATATTTGGCATATAGGCTGAGAGGTGTGTAGTGTAGGCTTGGGACACTTGATTTTCTAGGCTAATGTCTTAGAGCTATCAGCATCTTGGGTGGGAGTATACATGTGACTCTGGGGTGGTATAAATGAGCAGTTATTGCATGGTTGGACCTATGCTTTAATAAGAAATCTGTGGAAACAACCTAAAAGTCTATCGACAGATGAATGGATAAAGAATATGTGGTATATATATATATATGCATACACACACACACATACACAGTGAAATATTAGCCATAAAAAAGAATGAAATAATGCCATTTGCAGCAACATGGTTGGACCTAGAGATTATCATACTATGCAAAGTAAGTCAGAAAGAGAAAGATATGATACCATATCAAATACCATATGATATCACTTATATGTTGAATCTAAAATATGATACAAATCAACATATCTACAGAACGAAAACAGACTCACAGATATAGAGGACAGACTTGTGACTGCCAAGGGAGAGGGTGTAGGGGAGGGAAGGATTGGGAGTTTGGGATTAACAGAGGCAAACTATTATATATAGGATGGATAAATAACAAGGTCCTACTGTATAGCACAGGGAACTATACTCAATATCCTTTGACAAACCATTATGGAAAAGAATGTGAAGAAGAATGTATATATATGTCACTTTGTTGTACAGAAGACATTAACACAACATTGTAAATCAACTATACATCAATAAAATAAAAAAAAGAAATCTGTGCAATGCTTAATGTATATCCCTGGTGTATACTTACCAAAAGGAGATAATCATAACATGTGGGAAAAGCAATTGGATAGAGTTTCTTTTTTTTTGACAGCCACATCAGAAAATTAACCAGCACACTGTACCACTTTTATAGCACCCATGAGGAAATTGTAACATCTTGGAATTAGATCCAGAAATTTGCGAGAGCATAGGAATGACAAACTGAGAAAAACATAGTGTGCACATGTAGTTCAAAATAAGTCTGATTCCTAGAAATCTAATTAGTGAAAAACTGAAGCAACTTATCCAAATATAGGCTCTGTATCCTTGACCACATCTCCATGTTACCAGTGCCCTTACCCCCCAACCGAAAAAAATCAAAGGGAACATTTTTCTATGCCCTGTCTGCTTATAGAACACAAACTCAAAATTATTTATCTTATTACTCATCTGGGATTAAGGCACGTTCTGAAAACCCAGCAGATCTGATAAACATTCCAGCCCTTCCAAAGGTGCCTCAGATGAAAGAAAATGGAAAGAATCTTTTATTCAAACCCTTGTCAGTTAAAACAAGACAGAATGATTAAATTGCTAGATCTTCCACCTTGCAAAAAACTGATTAGAGGAAGCTTTGAGAAGGGATTTAAAAGAGGAGAACAGATACATATAAGGAGGCTTTTAACCAGACATGGAATGCGATGCTGTAGCTGAAGCCAGGAGCTGGTCCTAAGAGGGACTTGAAACGATCTGGTGAGAAGGTGCTTTGGGCAGTGGCATCTCAGACACTGGTGGAGATGCTGAGAACACACATGACAATAGTTGGGGATCAGTCTATGAAGGAGCGTGTGGTCAGAGTTGAGGTTATGATGGATAGAGGATGCAAAAATTTTAAAGATGTGCTTGGAAGAAGGATGTTAATATTTCCAAGAGTCAGGCAAAGGTACTCAAAGAAAGAATAAATTAAAACAACTGAAACAAAGATATTCATTGAACAAATGGTTTGCAATTCTACGACAAATGCACTAGAATATTGTCTGCACAGTAGTTTAAATGCTGAAAGCATTCCTAGTTGAATACTTTGAAAGGCACTCAGAATGGTTATCCATTAATAATCCTCATCAGAATTGAGGGACGAGGTGTTGTGGCACCTGACCTGTGATGATGACATGATGGTGAGTGGCTTGGGTTGAGGCTTGGGACTCAAATCGTCAGGATGACAAAGGGGTGTGGGTTATAATGGAAAACTACAGTGGCATTATCTTGTAATGGTTCTTCATTTCATTTAAAAGTCAAAAGCCTCATGGTACGTGGTCTACAAGGCCCTACTTGATTGGTTGCCCACCTTTCTTACCTCCCTGACTTCATCTTCTTCTACTCTTTTCCCACTTCCTCATCATCTGTCACACTGGACTCCTTGATGTTTCTCGAAGATGCCAGATACACTCTGCCTTAGGGCCTTCACACTGTCTCTTCCCTCTGTCTGGAGCTCTCTTCTCCAAGATGCCTATATGTCTCCCTCCCTCATCTGCTTCTGCCTTTGTTCAAACGCTACCATTTCATTAAAGCCAACCTTCACCTCTTCATCTAACATTGCAAACGACCTTCTCCTATCCATGACGTGCCCTCTTTCTGTTCTGTTTTTTTCTATTCTCCATTGTACTCATCATCCTCTAATTTACTAGATTATTCTTAATTTTATTATGCGTTTAAATTTGTAAATATCTCTAGCTGATAGAATGTAAGCTTCATGAGGGCAGGGATCTTTGTGTTAGCCATTGACGTCTCCAACCATGTAGAATAGTGCTTAGCACAAAAAACTCAGGCTGAGGGCAAAGGAGATTTTGGGGGCGGGGAAGGTGTGATTTTTGTGGGAAAAAGACTAGATAGAAATTATGGAATATGAGAATATTACAAAAGAAAGAGGAAAGAGAGAATTTAAAGAAATATTCCTGGGGTCTATGGGTCCCTTTTGCAGTATCTGTTTGAGAAATACAGATAAAGGATTTAAGTTGTTTTAACTTTGTATAGTCTAAAGTATTTAAAATATTTATTTTTATATAGATAAAACATGCACCTTCATAAAATTAAAAAAAGATGTGCAATGAAAAGGAAATCTCTTCTCTTTCCTCTCAGTCTCCCAGACATGTAGGTTCCCTCTCTAGAGGCAATCACTTTTGCTAGTTTCTTGTGGGTCCTTCCACCTGTAGGCATACTGTATGCAAATTCCTGCACCTTGCTTTTCCACTTAGCTTGGAGATATCAGTATATAGACAGAGCTGCCTCATTCTTTTTTTAGTCGCTGTGGAATATCCATCGTAAGAATCTATTATATTTAACAAGTCACCTATTGATGGATACTTGGGACATTTTTATTCTTGTGATATTACAAACAATAGTGCAATAGATATTTATATGTATATTCTTTGCATGTGGTTTATGACATGAGCAGCAAATAGCATTTCCCAGTTTGTTTTTTCACTTCATTCATGTATTT
The DNA here is from genome assembly GCF_963455315.2 of Globicephala melas. Classification (NCBI taxonomy): domain Eukaryota; kingdom Metazoa; phylum Chordata; class Mammalia; order Artiodactyla; family Delphinidae; genus Globicephala; species Globicephala melas. The sequence continues at coordinate 42,613,684 of NC_083318.1, read as the reverse complement.
TAAAAAATCTTTTTATCTTGAAGACACTTTTGGGGGTTCAATTTCTTGTGTTTAGAAGGTCTTCCCCACTTCAAGATAATAAAAAGAATTCTCCCACTTTTCTTTCAATTTTATTTTCATTTTTTCACCTTTAAAATTTGAGCCATTGGAGTCTTTCTGATTAAAATGTGTGAGGTAGGGATCCAACTTTATATTTTCAACACCTTGTATTAAAAAGTCCATCCTTCAACCACTGCCCCACTGGTTTGTGATGAATTTGGTTATTCTGACTGGGAATGAACTATGTGAGTCATGGCTCTATACACATTACAATACTTTTAAACAGCTTTTTGAGATTTAATTTACACATCATAAAACTGACCAATTTAAGTATACAATTCAATGTACACCATAATCTAATTTTAGAACATTTTTAAAACTACAAAAAGAAACATACACATTAGCAGTCACTCCTCATACAAAATACTTTGAAATATTACATTGAATTATGTAAATTTATGCAGAACATGTGCTAAAATGTATTATTTTTTTCCACTAGTGTGCTCCTTTGGAGTTAGAAAATCAAAGCTCTGGAAATATTGTTAATTTGAACAGATCTGTCCTGGATGTTAGTTGTAAATGATTCTCTATCCTATTTTTCTGTAAGGATTACAAAGTAACAGATCTTTAATTTTTTTAAATACCCATTTAAAAAATTATAATACTTTGTGGTACTATAGATTTCAAAGCCTTCATGTTAATGTATATTTTGAATCTGTAAGGCAGGAATGTAGTATATAGTGTTTTGTAAATATTTTAAGTCATAAAACCCTTAGTTTTTGCTAAACTAGCTATGGAAAATACTTGGAGAAATACTGAATAAATCAGTGCAAAGATTTAACTTCTAGAAAATGTGCCCACAGTTTGAGAGCTTTCAGTAAATAACATGTTTTTTCTTTATTATAAAATAAAATAAGCCCATGCATACATGGTCAACTAATACTTGACAAGGGAGCCAAGAATACTCACCAGGCAAAATATAGTCTCTTCAATAAATAAATGGTGTTGGAAAAAACTAGATATTCACATACAAAAAAAAAAAAAAAAAGAAATTGGAACCCTATCTCACACCACTCAAAAATATAACTCAAAATGGGTTAAGGACTTAAATGTAAGCCCTAAAATCATAAAACCTCTGGAAGAACACACAGGGAGAAAGCACTTGACACTGGTCTTGGCAACAGTTTTTTGAATATGACACCAAAAGCATAAGCAACAAAAGCAAAAATAAACAAGTGGGACTACACCAAACTAAAAAGCTGCACAGCAAAAAAAACAATCAACAAAATGAATAGGCAACCTATGGGGGATAAAATTTGCCACTCATGTATCTGAGAAGAGGTTAATATCCAAAATACATAAAGAACTCATATAACTCAATACTAAAAACCAAATAATCCAATTAAAAATGGGTAAAGAATCTGAATAGACATTTTTCCAAAGAGGACATATGAATGGACAGCAGGTACATGAAAAGATGCTCAACATCACTTATTATCAGGAAATTGAAAATGAAAAAAAAACCCAATAAGCTATCACCTCACACCTGTTAGAATGGCCATCATAAAAAGACCAGAGATAACAAGTGTTGGTGGGAACATGGAGAAAAGGAATACTGTACACTGTTGGTGAGAATATAAACTGGTACAGCTACTAGGGAAAACAATATGGAGATTCCTCAAGAAATTAAAAATAGAAGTACCATGTGATCCAGCAATATCACTTTTGGGTAGTATTTATCTGAAGGAAATGAAAATCATTACCTTGAAGAGATGTCTGTATTCCCATGAAAACTCTAATTCGAAAAGGTACGTGCACCCCAATGTTCATAGCAGCATTGTTCACAATAGCCAAGACGTGGGAGAAACCTAAATTTCCAACAACAGATGAATGGATAAAGAAAATGTGATATATATATTTGTGTGTGTGTGTGTGTGTATGTGTGTGTGTGCGTCTGTGTGTGTATAAAATATACAATGGAATATTATTCAGCCACAAAAAAGAAGGAAATTCTGTCATTTGTGACAACATGGTTGAACCTTGAAGGCATTATGCTAAGTGAAATAAATCAGACAGAGAAAGACAAATTATCTTGATTATATGTGAAATTTTAAAAGCTTAACTCACAGAAACAAAGTAGAATTGTGGTTACCGGGGGCTGAAGTGTGGAGGAAACAAAGAGTTGTTGGCCAAAGGGTACAAACAAAGGATCTTCCAGCTATGAGATGAATACATTTTGAGAATCTAATGTATAACGTGGTGTCTATAATTAACAATACTGTATCATACACTTGAAAGTTGCTGAGAGAGTTGATCTCAAATGTTCTCACTACACACAAAAAATAATAATTACCTGAGGTGATGGATGTGTCAACTAATCTTATTGTGTTAATCATTTTGCAAAACATATGAGTACCAAATCTTCATGTCATATACTCTAAACTTACACAATGTTATATGTTAATTATATCACAATAAAGCTGGAAAAAAATTTAAAATGTAGGTGGTAGACATGTAAAATTGTCCAGCTGCTGTACAAAACAGTATGGTGATTACTCAAAAAATTTAATATAGAATTATCATATAATCCAGTAATTCCATTTCTGGATATACCCAAAAAGTGAAAGCAGGAGCTCAAACATGTTTGTATACCCATATTCACAGCAGCATTATTCACAATAGCCAAAAGGTGGAAGCAACTCAAGTGTCCATCAACAGATGAATGGTTAAACAAAATGTGGCACATACACACAATGGAATATTATTCAGCTTTTAAAGGAAGATATTTTTGACACATATTACAACATGGGTGAATCTTGAAGACTTTGATGCCAAGTGAAATAACCCAGTCACAAAAGAACAAATATTGTATGATTCTACTTATATGATGTGTCTAGAATAATCAAAATTGTAAAGACAGAAAATAGAATGGTGATTACCAAGGGCTGGAGGGAGGGGGAAATGATGAGTGAGTGTTTAATGAAGACAGAGTTTCAGTTGGGGAAGATGAAGAGTTCTGGAGATGGATGGTGGTGATGGTTGTACAGCGTTGTGAATGTACCTAATGCCGTAGAACTGTATACTCTGGCAAGTTTTATGTTGTGTATATTTTACCACAAAAAAACTAAGTAAAAAAGATTAGGGGCTTCCCTGGTGGCACAGTGGTTGAGAGTCCGCCTGTCGATGCAGGGGACACGGGTTCGTGCCCCGGTCCGGGAAGATCCCACATGCCGCGGAGCGGCTAGGCCCGTGAGCCATGGCCGCTGAGCCTGCACGTCCGGAGCCTGTGCTCCGCAACGCGAGAGGCCACAACAGTGAGAGGCCCACGTACCGCCAAAAAAAAAAAAAAAAAAAAAAGATTAATTGGGATGTATGGAACCTACTAGTATTCTTATTACTGTGCTTTCAAGACACCATTTACTCAATCCCCACACCACTTTTATGAAGTTGGTGCTATTATCTTCACTTTACAAATAATAAAATGGAGAGTCTGAGGGTTCAAGTCCACACAGCCCTAAAAATGGCCCAGGCAGGATTTGAACTGAGCTCTTTTGTCTCTAAACACTTGGGTTTTCCCTGACATCATGTGAGGGAAACTGTAACATTACTTCATGGCAAAGGGCTCAATTACTAATTCAAGTTGAAAATGTGTTTTGCTTGGAATTCATTAGGAGGAGGATAGGTAACCATGGAGGCCAAAACGAGACATATCCTTGGCCTGCAGGGGAAGGGATTTCACAACAGCAGGGTTTGTCCTCCTCTGGCTGCACTAGGAGTTCACTGTGAGCAAGACGGGATCAGACCTGAGCTGCTCACACCCCAGTGCCTTCTGTTTGTTCTTCCTCAGCTCTCCCTTTGGGGCCCTGGTTTTCCTCCTCAGAACAGCTTCTTCTGTTGGCCATGAAGTCCCTTCCTTCTCCTGTCTCTACTCCACCCAGCATAGCCACACAACCACATTGTGTTATGACTAACTATTGCTTTTTCTCCACCAAAATGCAAACTCTATCACAAACATTTAGGACAAAGACTGATCTACAGTAGAGGCTCAACAAAAGTTGAAAGAAGGAAAATATTCATCAATATTTATTCTTATAAACATTTCATAATTTATAAACTCCATCTGCTGTATGTAAAAGGCTACGATGGCACAACAGTAATCTGTTCTAACATCTATCAAATATTTTGTCATCTACAGAGCAACGTTAAGCCTGTATCATCTTCCCAAGGACCCTTTTGTGGTAGGTCGGACAGGGGTACCAATGTCCAGAGAAGTCAGGTAACTTGTTTATGGTCACAAAGCTAGTGTCAGACCAGAGATTTGAACCCAGGTCTTCAGTTTCATGGATTCTTCTTCCAGAGCCATCTGTTTAATAAACTCAAAAGCTACCGTAATGAAATAGGACATTGCAGCCACATCTGCCAAAATTCTAAAAAAAGAGTAAACACCATACCTTGCTCTGGGATGGTGGGTTGCTCCAGAATTCTAAATCCACAAGAGACTGAGGATCTTTCATGAGAGCTCAGAGAAAATCTTGCTTTGGTACCAGACAGAAAAACAGATCCAAGTTCTCAGAGGTTTCCAAATAGTTGTGCTAAAAATAATTCTCTCTGGTAGTCCCAAAGAGCCAGAGGCACTGAAAGTCATTCGTTGGGTGAGGCTCAATCAGGGCCAGTTGAAAACCTCGATTTTGTTTGAGTTAAACCTGAAAGTGCCTGCTTTTCTTGACCGTTAGCTGTAGAGGCACCTCCATCTCCGTGTGTTGTGGCCTCGTTTTCAGATTTGTTTACTTAATTTTTTCCCCTCTTCATTTGTTTTCCACTGAGTGGATGTTTCAGGAAAAAAATTACTCACTGACTGGAAATTAGTTGTTAACTTAGAGAAAAAAGTTATGCCCTTTTTGAGCATTTTCAATGTAGAATCTTCAGATTCTGGAAGTGGGATTGTGTCTCATGAGATAACAAGGAAAGATGTCCCTATTCTGGGTAAATACGGCAGGAAAATGGTCCCTCATCCTATGTGCTACAAAATGAAAGAGGGTGATGAATACTGTACTGCTGTTTTCTTTGTTCTCTGAATGGATAAATGATTGGATATTTTCAGAAGACTAATAGGTCTTTGTTCATATAGAGAATGGATCACAACTCAAAAGGCAGAATGGTTCTCCAGACCCTATGACAACTCATCTTCAGTGCTATCAATTTCTTTTTGTCCTTTTGATACGAACTTCATGTATATCCTTACAAGAGCAGTATGTAATTCATGATGGTGTTTATGGAAACTGAGTGACTGAAAAATTTTGTTTTTATCTTGCTTTCCCCACCATTCTTCTCAAGCTATTAAGAATGCAAATTGAAAGAAATACTTCCAGTTGGGGAAATGGGCACGAATCACAAATTTGACCAAGAATATTCGTGGGCTTTATTTTGCCTTAGCTATCCACCCTCCCATCTGGAGGACATAGTCTTTTGAATTTATTGGCTGTCAAAAATCTGAGTTCGAACATAGAGTCATAAAAATAATGCCTTGAGCACAGAAGTGAGGCACAGCTTTTGCTAAAGTAGAGTAGGACCTTAATCAGAGAGTTTCCTCATCCTCAAAATAAAATGGCTGTCCTTATATTACTCAGCTATAAAAAGGAATAAAATTGAGTTATTTGTAAAGAGGTGGATGGACCTAGAGTCTGTCATAGAGAGTAAAGTAAGTCAGAAAGAGAAAAACAAATACTGTATGCTAACACACATATATGGAATCTAAAAAAACAGTACTGATGAACCTAGTGGCAGGGCAGGAATAAAGACGCAGAGGTAGAGAACAGACTTGAGGACACGGTGGGGGGGAAGAGGAAGCTAGGACAAAATGAGAGAGTAGCACTGACATTTATACACTACCGAATATAAAATGGATGGCTAGTGGGAACCTGCTGCATAGCACAGGGAGATCAGCTCGGTGCTTTGTGAGGACCTAGAGGGGTGGGATAGGGAGGGTGGGAGAGAGGCTCAAGAGGGAGAGGATATGGGGATATATGTATACATATAGTTGATTCACTTTGTTGTACAGCAGAAACTAACACAACATTGTAAAGCAATTATACTCCAATAAAGATATAAAAAAATAAATTGGTTGTCCTTGATTATTTCTAAGTTTTCTCACCGTTCTTAATATTCTCTCATCTTGTGCTTCATGAGGTGGAGCTTAAAAAGTAATGTCAGCCACTCTACACCTTACATACAAGTAGAGATACAAGTCACCTGGAAGGGGGTACTTGATATTGAGAGAGGTTACTCAGGTGACTCTCCACATAAAGGGAAGCACTTGGTAGTGGTTTGATGAAGGTTTTCCTTTCAGGGACCCTTGGCTGGAGAGGGGTTGAGGTTATTTACTTAAAGCATCCAGGGCCTTCTGGAAAGGAAGGAACCAAGGACCCAGCCCCTTCTTTCCATGATGTAAACTTAAAGAAATTAGTCATGGACGACAGGGTTGGTTTGGTCCAAAGCCTGCTGTGAAGAACGAATACTGTGGACCACAGAATGGAATTGAGAGGGAGGTACTTGGGAGTCTGGGGCAAAAGCATTAAAGGATTTGGGGGTGGCTGGTTTTGGTGGAGTACATGGATGAAGCTGAAATTTCGTCTGTCTTCAGTGATTCTGTCATCACAGCTCTCCTTTGGGGAACAGTGGAGAATTAAGAGGGTCATTATACTAAAACTTAGTAAGGCTGTAGTACCGGGGTTAGTGAGAGCATCTCCTACAAATGGACAAGCATCTACTAGATTCTGCACAATTAGAGTGTGGCAATTTGGTGGCAGCTAAAGCAACAAGACTAGTGGACAAAACTTTTGTTTTTCACTTTCTGCCTGGGATAGAAGTAGACATGACCCCGTTTGAACCAAGAATGCCCCTAGAATTCTTAGATCATTCATGGAGGGGAGGATTTAGATCTTGACTAGTCTACCTGATAATAAAAAAAAAATGGGATCCTGAGAACTAATTGGAAGAAAGAAAAATGTCATGACTATATTTGAACTTGAACTGGCACATAGGTCATAGAGGCTGAATTCTTTCATTAGTTCACTCCTAGCCTAACACCACAGAACAACCCACTGTCTTGTGTAAGAAGGCCCTGACTATCTGACTTGAAGGTAATCTTCCCACACTCCCCTCTGAGGTCTTCTAAAAGGCTGGACTAGAATAGCAGTCCTTATAATCTTAATTTCTGGGATGTCAGCCTGTGGATATGTTCATTTATTTGTATACAAGGGATAACTTTATTTTTACTGAAGTATAGTTGATTTACAATGTTGTGTTAGTTTCTGGTGTACAGCAAATTGATTCAGTTATATATATACATATATTCTTTTCTCAGAATTTTTCCATTATAGTTTATTACAAGATATTGAATATAGTTCCCTGTGCTATATAGTAGGACCTTATTGTTTATCTATTTTATGTATAGTAGTGTGCATCTGCTAATCCCAAACTTCTAATTTATCCCTCCCCTCCCTTTCCCTTTTGGTAACCATAAGTTTACCAAATCTGTGAGTCTGTTTCTGTTTTGTAAATAACTTCATTTGTATCTTTTTTTAGATTTCACATATAAGTGATATTGTATGATGTTTATCTTTCTCTGACTTACTTCACTTAGTATGATAATCTGTAGGTCCATCCATGTTGCTATAAATGGCATTATTTCATTCTTTTTTATGGCTGAGTACTATTCCATTGTATATATATACCACATCTTCTTTATCTATTCATCTGTCAATGGACACTTAGGTTGTTTCCATTTCTTGGCTATTATAAATAATGCTGTTATGAATATTGGGGTGCATGTAAGTGATGACTTCTTAAAGGGCTTTTCTCATTCATTTTTCTTTGGATTGGTACAATCTCCTTCAAAGAGCTTAAAAATGGGTAAATTTTTTGACGTCCAAAAGAGGTAGATGTGTTCTTATTTTTCTGTCTTAACTTGACCAAGTGTTGACACAATTTACGGGTGTTCATATTTGCTTTTTCTGTGTCATTCATAACTTCCTTAAATTCCCTTTAGTGTTCGATGGCAAGGTTTCTTATATTATTAAAGTATCACTGTATTTTTTCTGTTCTGCAATATTTGATTTTTTCTTCATTATTTTTCATCTTAGCTAACTTATTATAGTCTATATCTTCCTGGATTTACTCTTCTTCACAGAGAGAATAAAACCTTTGAAATTGTCTCCTAGAGCATTCAGACCTCAAATGTTACTAAAACTTGTTATTGCCTGTTTCACTCATCATTTTCACACTTATTTTAGAGACAGTAGCAAAAAAAAAAAAAGTGGGTAGAAAAATATGCTGAAGGAAGTATTGGCTTAAAGTAAAAAAGTCGGGTTCCATTTACACCTGCCACTCATGTCGAGGCCAAGGTCTTATTCTGTCTTTTCTAGGCAGACATTTTTTTCTCCTCTCAGCTTGTGCTTATTTTCCTGTAGCCTTAACTCACTTTTCAACTGAATTCAGTTCAATCTAGATCAATCCAATCAACGTTCACAGAGCATCTCACAGTGTGCTGGTGAACCAGCTCTCAAGAAACAGGTACAGATTAATAGCTTTGTCAGTTTCCTTGGTGTAAATACTTCCATCATGGCCAATTTCAAGCTACCAACCTGATATTCACTAAATGCAAAGTTGTGTGGAGTTGGCCCTTGCTAGCCGGTCTAAGCTAGATCAGCACAGCACTGGGAATATATATAAGCCAATTCTCGGTACTAGAATTATTTTTAAAAGAAGGTTCTAGCTTATGTGCTAAGACATGACATCATTTTCTCCTTTAATCCTCACCATAACCTCTTGAGGTGAGTAATTTTATCATCCTCCCTTCGTAGATGAGGAATTTGGGCAGGCTGATCCACAGTTGGCCCACCTAACCACTGTACCATGTATCCCCATAGGGTGTTTCTAACTTTACAAGACCAGGTTCCTGCATCCACACAGCTTGCAGGTGGGTGGATTGCACGCCTGACTCCTCCTCTTCCTTCCCATAGCACTGGGTTCGGGCGGGAATCTAACCTTGTCTTTCTAGCCTCAGTGCCCTGCTTATATCATCTCCTCTTGCTTACAAGTCCCTGTTGGCCATGTCCTTCCCATGCCCTTTTCTACATATGCTCACTTTTGTCCTCCTTATGCATTGCTTTCTCCAGAAAGCCTCCCTGATACTCTCAGCAGGTACAGCCTTCCCTTCCTTTGAACCCTCCTAGAACATTATTTGGATCTCTCTTATGCACCTTAACTCATGGATTCTTAACTAGATCTACTGTATCAGCACACCAGTGGATTAGTTCTAGGTACTGATATTTTTCAAAAGCTCTATGGGTAATTCTGATAGGCAGTCAGAAATTGGGAATCTTTACCTTATCTACTTCTCCTCAAATGATGCCTCCTCTGTTAGTCCTTCCAAGCCAGGGAGGGTCAGTGATATAAATCTGATCTGGTCTTCTCACTCTTTCATTCTGTTCTTTTATTAATCACCTCATTACATACTTATTGAGCTCCTACTATATGCCAGATACTGAGTGCTTGATCTTGGTATTCAATGGGGAGCAAACATGGAGCTCTTACCCTTAGAGAGAAAAAGTCTAGTAGGGAAGACAGACATTCATCAAATAAGCATAAGACTATGTTTACCAGATGTTAATTCGGACTTTCCATCATCTTGGAGTTTCAGTTGAGCACTCAAGGCAGAGAATAATGGGCAATCAGTTCCCATACATCCATTTAAGACTTGCCAAAAACCAGCTGGATCTGATACTAGCTATAGTCCACTTTTACCCACATAAGAGAAAACTAGAAATTCAAAAAGGATGAATAGTTGAAGGGAGCCATCAAGGTAGAGAGTCATTAGCTGATAAGGGAGTGCCAAGGACCTCTCCTCTCCCTTCCTAGGAGGGAGGAGATGGAGGAATAATACCCCCTTCCCAACTCCCAGACTAGTGGCAAGGACTCCAAGAGATTACTGATAGTATCAGGGGTGCCTGCAAGAAAGAAACCACCTTGTTCTCCAGTTGCATATTAACTGAACTGTGAAACTGAAAGCCTTGCAATTCTCATGGGATCAGAGAAATGTGGGGGAGCTTGAGCTACCCCTAAAGTTTGATGTCTTATGTGATCATAGAAATTAGAGAATTCTGAAGGCAGAAGGCTGTCTGGAGAAGAGAGAGCAGTATAAAAGCAGCTATTGATGAGGCAAGGATGTATGAATTTCCCAAGAGGCAGATGACACTGAGGATGGCAACTGGGATTGGGCCATTTAGGTGGGACCTCTTGAGCCAGGAGGGAGTCCTTCTAGGATGAGGAAGCCAGTAAGAAGCCATCTAGCATACCACTGACTGCAGAAGCTGAGGATGGTATGGGGGCAAAGCAGGGTATCACCCAAGGACTTTATCACCCATATTAGGAAATTGTAAAGCATGGAGTTCCCTCAGAAAGCCTCTAATGGCTACGGGAAATGTTCAACCAGAGAGAGCCAGCAGTTGAATACCTGGAGCACCAAGCAGGTATCGGCACCCAGAAAAGAACCATACCAGTACCTATTAAGTAAACATACTTTGGTCACATTTTTCTAATTCTCCTCCCTTCTTATCTGACTCTGGACATGCCCAAAGTAGAAGGAGAGGTAGGAGATGGGGGAAGAGTGAAAAGCATAACATATTCTGAGCTGAAGACTTGGAAAAGAACAAGCTTTCTATTGGATGTGATATTTAGGTGTTGATTTAGATTTGTCTTTTTAATGTCTGAAAATGAGTCACAATTGACCAACAAGATTGTTCATGTCATTCAAAGTGACCAGAAAGCTAAGGAATTTGCCTGAGTTGTCATGAAAGGGCAGAGAAAAAGATCCAACAGGATTTGACTAGAAAAAGTGATGGGAGAAAAGTGAAGTTGTTTCTTATTTATATCATATTTAAGACATAGACGATCATTTAATAAATTCAGGAAACTCTGGAAAGTGTTTTCTGAAGGGAAAGTACAGGGTGTTATGGGAGTGTTTAAGCAGGGCAACCTAGTTGAGACCTAGGGCTTGTCTAAAGAAATGACATGTGACCTGAAATATAAAAGGGGAACAGTCATTAACCAGGAAGAGAAATTAGAAAACACTTCCAGGCTGAGGGAATGCCATGTGCAAAGGCCCTGAGGTGGAATAGGATGATTTTGAAAGAAGGTCATTGAAAAGAGCAAAGGAGAGCATATGCCTGGAGGATATGCCTGGAACTAGCAGGGCTCTGCTGGGCTTGGAAGGTTCTGGTCTTTATCCTGAAAGGCTGTGAGCAGGGTTTATGGGGCAGGGTGCCAGCTCTCCCTCAACCCCAGTCTGTTACAATAATGAAGTTGATACAAATAGAGGTGATGCTCGCTGCCATTTTCCTGCCTCTCATTGAGGTGACTTCAATAAGCTATACAGACTTCATTTGGCTTATGAACTGAATCTGCTTTCATTGTTGAGAAGATGTAAGTTCTTGTGAGAAAAGTGCTTTGCATATTTAAAAAAAGGCAATTCACACACTCATTGAATGAACAAATGTCATGACCTCTACCTGTGCCAGGTGCCACCGCAGGCCCCGGAGATGAGGAGCTGAAAGAGGAAGACAGGATTCTAATGCCTTGGAACTCACTCCAGTGAGAATTTCAAGTCATTAGGGAAGGAAGATGCCCTCTGAGGGCATCTGCCTGATTTTCCCATTTTATAGAGAAGAAAATACCTTCAGTGAAAAGTGACTCTTCCAAAGGCCCCATTTATGGATAAGACCAGAGTTAGAACTCAGGTCCCCTGTAAGATTCTCTCCTCTGTACAGCACAGCTAGTTACCAGGACCTGATTCCTGACTTCACACAGAGAAGACACTGCAGTATTTTTCATACACATAAACACCTATTACTGTGGATAATTGAGAGTTAACATGGTAGTATTATCGCAGATCATAATACTTGATTCTCATCTTTCTACCGCAAATATCACTTCTTATATTTTAAATCATAAGAACATTCTAAAAAATTACAGAAAATTTTGAGCATACACAAAAGTAGAGACCAAATGGAAAATGAGTTGCTGTGTACCCACCACCAGCTCAATAGTTACTGAGAGGAATATAATTTCATTGATACCCCTACTCAACTAATCCCTTACCCCTGCATTTGGTATGTTTAGAAGCAAATTCCACACATCATATCATCTATTTCATAACTATTTCAGGAAAACCTAGGAATTATTATCATCTTGGATAATAAATAACAGAGTGATTGACACCGTGCAGCTTCATCAGCCATTGAGACTTTTAACCAAAAATAGGCTTACTTTAGAGTAGTTTAAAATGTCTTAAAAGCACTTTACTCACAAACTGCTACACTGTGCACTAAAAGTTGCAAAATGTAATTTTATGTAGTCTCAAGCTTTCTCAGTGAAGTTTTCAGAGTCCACAGGGGAGCTCTCTGATGACTTGTTAAAGAAATTCCAAGAAGTTTTGAGCCCAGTAAAGGCCTGTCTGTGGGTCCGTGTGTTCCAGGAAAGACTACAGTGCAGAGCTGGCCTTTAGTCCTGCCACATGTCAAGGATGGGTGATACTGCTGCCACGTGCAATTTTTGGCTTTTACTAACATAACCTGTCATACCATCCTAAGATTGTTTAGGAAACACGAGAGAACTAGCATCATCTTTATTTTTTATTTATGTTTTTATTGGGGTATAGTTGTTTTACAATGTTGTATTAGTTTCTACTGTACAGGGAAGTGGAGTTCCCTGTGCTATACAGCAGGTTCTCATTAGGTATCTATCTTATACACATTAGTTAGTGTATATATGTCAATCCCAATCTCCCAATTCATCCCACCCCTCCTTTCTCCTGCTTGGTGTCCATACATTTTTAAAATGTTAGAGAGTCCTGGAATCTTGGGATGAGAAGGCTAACAGAGTGATCTGCGTTGTCTTGGGCACTTAAGAATCAACAGGCACAGAATGAAGCCTGTCAGCCCTGGGGAAGGATCTCAGTGCAGCTGGGCATGGCCACCTCCATCCCCACCATGGTGCAGACGGAAAGGTGAGGTCAGGGGAAAACCTAACCTGGAAGGCAAACCACAGGAACCAAAACTTTGTGTGTTTGCTTTACCACTTCTATGCTTCTTGTAGCAGTGACTTCAATTTGCACATTTCCCTGAGAAATATTTGGCATATGAGAGATTCTGTATCTCTGTTTTTTTTAATTTTTATTTTCTGGTGGTGTGTGTGTGTTCTTAAAATTGACATATAATGGACACATAACATTTTATTAGCTCCAGATGTACAAAATAATGGTTTCATATAGGCATATATTGCAAAATGATCACCACAGTAAGTCTAGTTGACATCTAGCACCATCCATAGTTATAAATTGTTTTTCTTGTGATGAGAACTTTCAAGATCTACTCTCTTAGCAACTTTCAAATATACAATACAGTATTATTAACTATAGTTTCCATGCTGTATATTTCATCCCAGGTTTATTTATCTTATAGCTGAAAGTTTGTGCCTTTTGACCCCCTTCACCCATTCCACCTACCTCCCATCCCTGCCTCTGGCAACCATCAATCTGATCTCTGTATCTCTGAGTTCATTTTTATTTTTTTTTAAGATTCTATGTAGAAGTGCGATCATACTGTATTTGTTTTTCTTTGTCTGACTTATTTCATTTAGCATAATGCCTTCAAGGTCCATATATGTTGTTGCAAATGGTAAGATTTCCTTCATTTTTATATGGCTAAATAGTATTCCATTGTGTGTGTATGTATATATATATATGTATATATATATATATATATATATATATAACATTTTCTTTATCCATTAATCCATTGATGGACACTTAAAGTTGTTTCTGAGATGCCATATCATTGAATAATAGAAAATAAATAATAGTTACCATTTATCAAGAGTTTTTTTATGGCAGGGCACTGTCCTAAGTGCTTTATATGCATTTCTTACTTATTCTTTACCAAGAACACATGAGGTAGCTGGTATGATTTTCCCATGATAAGTGAGGGGGCTGAGGCTAGGGAAAGAAGGGCAAGGCTGGTAAGTGACAGAGATGGACTCCAAAACCTTCACTTTCACTAGTGATCACATTACCCATATGGGTAAAATCCAAGGCCTATTCAAATTTTGGCTTAGGGGTCTGTCTCCATGACATTCAACACACTCGACAGCAATGAGAATGGGAAACTTCTATTAAAATGTGCTACTTCACTTTTCTTCTCTGTACCTACTCTACAGTTCCTCTCTATTTTTATTGTTAGTATAACATGGTATCTAAGAATTACACTGGGAACAGTTCAATTGACATCATGCAGAGGCAACCAGCTACTCCTGGAGGGGAAAAAGGGAAATGGGCACTCTGATCTGAAGTGCTGAGTGTGAGGCCTCTGAATGAAGCACCCTGAGAACAAGTGAAACTAGAAAAGGCACAAAGGAAAAGAGAAAAAAAAAGCAAACTACAAACCCTCTGAAAAAAAATGCCTCTGCATCTCTGGCTATTGCAGATGTTGGCCTCTTCAGTGGAGTCTCCTATTGCATGGGGACCTTCAAGATGACAGAGGAGTGAGACGTAGAGATCACCTTCTTCCCCACAAATACATCAAAAATACATCTATATGTGGAACAACTCCTACTGAACACCTACTGAATGCTGGCAGAAGACCTCAGATTCCCAAAAGGCAAGAAAATACCCATGTACATGGCCATGTGGCTGACAGGGTCTTGGTGATCCAGCCTGCTGTCAGGTCTGAGCCTCCGAGGTGGGAGAGCCGAGTTCAGGACATTGGACCACCAGAGACCTCCCAGCCCCACATAATATTAATTGGCAAGAGCTCTCCCTGAGATCTTCATCTCAATGCTAAGACCCAGCTCCACTCAATGACCAGCAAGCTACAGTGCTGGATGCCCCATGCCAAACAACTAGCAAGACAGGAACACAAACCAACCCATTAGCAGAGAGGCAGCCTAAAATCATAATAAGTTCACAGACACCCCAAAAACACCACTGGATGTGGCCCTGCCCCCCAGAAAGACAAGATCCAGTGCCACCCACGAGAACACAGGTACCAGTACCCTCCACCAGGAAGCCTACACAAGCCACCAAACCAACCTCACCCACTGATGGCAGACACCAAAAATAATGGGAACTATGTTCCTGCAGCTGCAAAAAGGAGACCCCAAACAAAGTAATTTACACAAAATGAGAAGACACAGAAATAGGCAGCAGATGAAGGAGCAAGGTAAAAGCCCACCAGACCAAACAAATGAAGAAGTAATAGGCAGTCTACCTGAAAAATAATTCAGAGTAATGATAGTAAAGATGATCCAAAATATTGGAAATAGAATGGAGAAAATACAAGAAACGTATAACAAGGACCAAGAAAAACTAAAGACCAAACAAACAATGATGAACAACACAGTAAATGAAATTAAAAATTCTCTAGAAGGAATCAATAGCAGAATAACTGAGGGAGAATGGATAAGTGATCTGGAAGATAAAAGAGTGGAAATAACTACTGCAGAGCAGAATAAAGAATGAAAAGAATTGAGGACAGTCTCAGAGACTTGTGGGACAATATTAAACGCACCAACATTCAAATTATAGGGGTCCCAGAAGAAGAAGAGAAAAAGAAAGGGACTGAGAAAATATTTGAAGAGATTATAATTGAAAACTTCCCTAATATGGGTAAGGAAAGAGTCACCCAAGTCCAGGAAGTGCAGAGAGTTCCATACAGGATAAATCCAAGGAGAAACACACCAAAACACATATTAATCAAACTATCAAAACTTAAATACAAAGAAAACATATTAAAAGCAGCAAGGGAAAAGCAACAATTAACATAAAAGAGAATCCCTATAAGGTTAACGGCTGATTTTTCAGCAGAAACGCTAGAAGCCAAAAGGGAGTGGCAGGACGTATTTAAAGTGATGAAAGGGAAAAACCTACAACTAAGATTACTCTACCCAGCAAGGATCTCATTCAGATTTGATGGAGAAAGTGAAACCTTTACAGACAAGCAAAAGTTAAGAGAATTCAGCACCACCAAACCAGCTTTACAACAAATGCTAAAGGAACTTCACTAGGCAAGAAACACAAGAGAAGGAAAAGACCTACAAAAACAATTAAGAAAATGGTAATGGGAACATACATATTGATAATTACCTTAAGTGTAAATGGATTAAATGCTCCAACAAAAAGACATAGACTGGCTGAATGGATGCAAAAACAAGAACTGTATATATGTTGTCTACAAGAGACCCAATTCAGACCTAGGGACATATACAGACTGAAAGTGAGGGGATGGAAAAAGGTATTCCATGCAAATGAAAATCAAAAGAAAGCTGGAGCAACAATTCTCGTATCAGACAAAATAGACTTTAAGACTATTACAAGAGCCAAAGAAGGACACTACATAATGATCAAGGGATCAATCCAAGAAGAAGATATAACAACTGTAAATATTTGCACCCAACATAGGAGCACCTCAATACATAAGGCAAATGCTAACAGCCATAAAAGGGGAAATTGGCAGTAACACAATAATAGTAGGGGAGTTTAACACCCCACTTTCATCAATGGAAAGATCATCCAAAATGAAAATAAATAAGGAAACACAAGCTTTAAGTGATACATTAGACCAGATAGACTCAATTGATATTTATAGGATATTCCATCCAATAACAGCAGATTACACTTTCTTCTCAAGTGCTCATGGAACATTCTCCAGGATAGATCATATCTTGGGTCACATATCAAGCCTTGGTAAATTTAAGAAAATTGAAATCGTATCAAATATCTTTTCTGACCACAACACTATGAGACTGGATGTCAATTCCAGGAAAAAAAGGTAAAAAATACAAACACATGGAGGTTAAACAATACAGTACTAAATAACCAAGAAATCACTGAAGAAATCAAAGAGGAAATAAAAAAATACCTAGAAACAAATGACAATGAAAACACGACGGCCCAAAAACTATGGGATGCGGCAAAAGCAGTTCTTACAGGGAAGTTTATAGCAATACAATCCTACCTCAAGAAATAAAAAACATCTCAAATAAGCAACCTAACATTACATCTAAAGCAATCAGAGAACAAAGAACCAAAAAATCCCCAAAGTTAGCAGAAGGAAAGAAATCATAAAGATCAGATGAGAAATAAATGAAAAAGAAATGAAGGAAACAATAACAAATATCAATAAAACTAAAAGTTGGTTCTTTGAGAAGATAAACAAAATTTATAAACCTGTAGCCAGACTCATCAAGGAAAAAAGGGAGAGGACTCAAATCAACAGAATTAGGAATAAAAAAGGAGAAGTAATAACTGACATTGCAGAAATACCAAGGATCATGAGAGATTACTACAAGCAACTATATGTCAATCAAATGGACAAGCTGGAAGAAAAGGACAAATGCTTAGAAAAGTACAACTTTGCAAGACTAAACCAGGAAGAAATAGAAAATATAAACAGACCAATCACAAACACTGAAATTGAAACTGTGATTAAAAATCTTCCAACAAACAAAAGCCCAGGACCAAATGGCTTCATAGGTGAATTATAGCACACATTTAGAGAAGAGCTAACACCCATCCTTCTCAAACTCTTCCAAAATATAGTAGAGGGAAGAACACTCCCAAACCCATTCTATGAGGCCACCATTACCCTGATACCAAAAGCAGACAAAGATGCCACAATAAAAGAAAACTACAGGCCAATATCAGTGATGAACCTAGATGTAAAAATCCTCAACAAAATACTGGTAAACAGAATCCAACAGCACATTAAAGGGATCATACACCATGTTCAAGTGGGGTTTATCCCAGGAATGCAAGGATTCTTCAAAATTCTTGAGACACAGACACAGATGTAGAGAACAGACATATGGACACCAAGTGGGGAAAACCGCGGTGGGGTGAGGATGGTGGTGTGCTGAATTGGGTGATTGGGATTGACATGTATACACTGATGGGTATAAAATTGATGATAATAAGAACCTGCAGTATAAAAAAAGAAACAGACAAAACAACTAATACTAAACTTTCTTTGGGTTATGTGTATGGAAATATGTTAATATAAATGTTTCAGACATCACAAAAATCACAAGTCAATCAATGTGATATACCATATTAACAAATTGAAGGAGAAAAAAACATATGATCATCTCAATAGATGCAGAAAAAGCTTTCAACAAAATTCAACATGTATTTATAATAAAAACTCTCCAGAAAATAAGCATAGAGGGAACCTACCTCAACATAATAAAGGCCATATATGACAAACCCACAGCCAACATTGTTCTCAATGGTGAAAAATTGAAAACATTTCCTGTAAGATCAGGAACAACACAAGCTTGCCCACTCTCACCACTATTATTGAACAGAGTTTGGGAAGTTTTAGCCACAGCAATCAGAGAAGAAAAAGAAGTAAAAGGAATCCACATTGGAAAAGAAGAAGTAAAACTGTCACTGTTTGTAGATGACATGATACTATACATAGAAAATCCTAAAGACTCTACCAGAAAACTACTAGAGCTAATCAATGAATTTGGTAAAGTAGCAGGATAAAAATTAATGCACTGAAATCTCTTGCATTCCTATACACTAACGATGAAAAATCTGAAAGTGTGCTTCCCTGGTGGTGCAGTGGTTGAGAGTCCACCTGCCAATGCAGGGGGTATCGGTTTGTGCCCCAGTCCGGGAAGATCCCACATGCTGCAGATCAGCTGGGCCCATGAGCCATGGCCGCTGAGCCTGCATGTCTGGAGCCTGTGCTCCGCAACAGGAGAGGCCACAAAAGTGAGAGGCCCGCATACTGCAAAAAAAAAAAAAAATCTGAAAGGGAAATTAAGGAAACACTCCCATTTCCATTGCAACAAAAAGAATAAAATACCTAGGAATAAACCTACCTAAGGAGACAAAAGGCCTGTATGCAGAAAACTATAAGACACTGATGAAAGAAATTAAAGATGATACAAACAGATGGAGAGATATACCATGTTCTTGGATTGAAAGAATCAACAATGTGAAAATGACTATACTACCCATAGCAGTCTACAGATTCAATACAATCCCTATCAAACTAGCAATGGCATTTATTCACAGAACTAGAACAAAAAAATTTCACAATTAATATGGAAACACAAAAGACCCCAAATAGCCAAAGCAATCTTGAGAAAGAAAAATGCAGCTGCAGGAATCAGGCTCCCTCACTTCAGACAATACTACAAAGCTACAGTAATCAAGAAAACAGGGTACTGGCACAAAAGCAGAAATAGAGATCAATGGAACAGGATAGAAAGCCCAGAGATAAACCCATGCACATATGGTCACCTAATCTTTGATAAATGAGGCAAGAATATACGATGGAGAAATGACACCCTCTTCAGTAAGTGGTGCTAGGAAAACTGGACAGCTACATGTAAAAGAATGAAATTAGACCACTGCCTAACACCATACAGAAAAATAAATTCAAAATGCATTAAAGACCTAAATGTAAGGCCAGACAGTATAAAACTCTTAGATGAAAACATAGGCAGAACACTCTTTGACATAAGTCACAGCAAGATCCTTTTGACCCACCTCCTAGAGAAATGGAAATAAAAACAAAAATAAACAAATGGGACCTAATGAAACTTAAACACTTTTGTGCAGCAAAGGAAACCATAAGAAAGATGAAAATACAACCCTCAGAATGGGAGAAAATATTTGCAAATGAAGCAACTGACAAAGGATTAATCTCCAAAATATAAAAATAGCACATGCAGCTCAATATTAAAAAAACAAACAACCCAATCCAAAAATGGGCAGAAGACCTAAATAGACATTTTTCTGGAGAAGATCTACAGATTGCCAGCAAAGACATGAAAGGATGCTCATAACTAATCATTAGAGAGATGCAAATCAAAACTTCAATGAGGTATCACCTCACAATGGTCAGAATGGCAATCATCAAATAATCTACAAACAATAAATCCTGGAGAGAGTGTGGAGAAAAGGGAACCCTCTTACACTGTTTGTGGGAATGTAAATTGATACAGCCACTATGGAGAACAGTGTGGAGGTTCCTTAAAAAACTAAAAATAGAACTACCATACGACACAGCAATCCCACTACTGGGCATATACCCTGAGAAAACCATAATTCAAAAAGACACATGCACCCAATGTTCATTGCAGCTCTATTTACAATAGCCAGGACGTGGAAGCAACCTAAGTGTCCATCAACAGATGAATGGATAAAGAAGTTGTAGTACATATATACAATGGAATATTACTCCGCCGTAAATAGATACGAAATTGAACTATTTGTAGTGAGGTTGATGGACCCAGAGTCTGTCATAGAGAGTAAAGTAAGTTAGAAAGGGAAAAACAAATACCATATGCTAACAAATATATATGGAATCTAAATTAAAAAAAAAGGTTCTGATGAACCTAGGGGCAGAACAGGATTAAAGACGCAGAAATAGAGAATGGACTTGAGGACACAGGGAGGGGGAAGTGTAAGCTGGGACAAAGTGAGAGGGTAGTATTGACGTATAAATACTACCAATGTAAAATAGCTAGTGGGAAGGAGCTGCATTGTATAGGGAGATCAGGTCGGTGCTCTGTGACCACCTAGAGGGGTGGGATAAGGAGGGTGAGAGGGAGATGCAAGAGATAGGGGATATTGGGATATATGTATACATATACCTGATTCACTTTATTATACAGCAGAAACTAAGACAATATTGTAAAGCAATTATACTCCAATAAAGATGTTTAAAAAAAAAAGAGGGACACAATGCCTTTGCAGGAAAAAAATTGTGCTACTTCAAAGTTTAACACTAATGGAACAGGGAATGGTGGTAGAGGAGACTGCATTTTCCCTGTTCCTTTCATTTTCATGGAGTAGGGATTTCCCGAAGCACTCTACCTCTTTATTTATTCTTCCCCAGAGAAAGTAGAATGGATGAATTTGGGATATATGGGAAGAACTAGGTATGTTCAGCTCTGTTGACTGGTTATGAAATTCTGCCCAGTTTCAGGGAATCTGGTTTAAGAAGCTCCTTTACCATCACACCAAAGCAATATTCTTAAAAAAGGTATAATTTATAAAGAGTAAAAGTCATTCTTTTTTCTGTGTATGGTCGAATGAGTTTTGACCAATGTAGTATAACCATCACACACTAGAGACAGAACATTTCCATTCCCTCTTAAATGTTTCCTCATGCCCCTTTGTGGTAAAAACTCTCCCCCATTCTAGCCACTGGCAGCCACTGATTTATTTCTGTCCCTATGATTTTGCCTTTTCCAGAATCTCATATAAGTGGAGTCCCACAACATGTGGGCTCTTGAATCTGTCTTCTTTCATGGAGCGTAAGCTTTTGAGAGTCACCCTTGCTCCTTTCTCTGCTAAGCACTATTCCACTGTATAGGCGTACCACAACTGGTTTGTCCATGTACGAGCTGAGGGACATTAAACTTGTTTCCAGTGGTTGGCTCTTCTGAATTAAAGTTGTAATAAACATTCATGCACAGGTCTTTGTGTAAACGTGTTTCTATTTCTCTTGGCTGAATACCTAGGAGAGAGATTGTTGGTGAATATGTTACATGTATATTTAACTTCATAGGAAATTGCCAAACTCTTTTCCAAAGAGAGTATGCCATTTTGTATTTTCAGCAGCAATGGATGAAAGTTCTACGTGCTCCAGATCCTTGCCAGCACTTCGTATTACTGATTTTGCTTTCAAATTTTCACCATTCGAATTGGTGTGTGGTGGTATTGTGTTGTGGTTTTAATTGAATTTCCCTAATGATGTTGAGTATCTCTTCATGTACTTATTTGCCATCCGTATATCTTCCTTGTTGAAAAATCAGTTCAAATCTTTTGTTCACTTTGGGTTATCTGCTTATCATTTGTTGTAAGAATTTATATATTCTAGATATATATCAGATGTGTGTTTTACAAATAGTTTCTCCAGTCTATGATTTGACTTTTTTTTTTATTAGTTATGTCTTTTGAAGAGAAGCATTTCATTTTAAGTGCAGTTTATTAAATTTTTTCTTTTATATTTAGTGTTTTTATATCTTATTTAAGAAATTTTTGCTCAACTCAAGGTTACAAATATTTCCTCCTAGAAATTGTATAGTTTTAGGTTTTATATTTAGGTTTATGATATCTTTTAATTTTTTATATGGGGTGAAGTAAAAGTCAAGATTTTTTGGGGGGGGTTGGGAATTGAGAGACTGAATATACAGACAATGGCCAGACCATATTTACAATAGACTCTGACCTACAACCTTAGGCAACCTACCCAGGAAACCAACCTTACCTATCATAACAGCCAAGGAGGCCAACTTGTTGTTATAAGCTAGATGTGCAGGAAGTCAGACTACTGTCTCTAGTAACAATCCTGGAAGCCAAACAATAACCCCTGCAACAATCAGCCCCACATAGCCAGGACCTGAATAATAACTGACAGCTTCCCTAATTTTTGTCTCCACTTCCAGTGTAAGTCCAACCAAAGAAAGCCAAATATACACCCCAATCAATCACATAGGATGACCCTTGTCTGGTTATCCCACATACAGCTTTCCTATGAAAATTCCTTCCAGTCAGGGCATACCTGAAACCTTCTCTGTCTTCCACTATAAAGCTTTCCCACTCCTCTGCCTGTTTTTGAATCTCTGCCAAAATGCAAGTGTTGGTGGCTGACTCCCTTGCTATAGCCAGCTCTGAATAAATAGCCTTTTCTTGTTCTCATTTAGTTGGTCTTCATTTATTTCCACAATACGGATGCAAACTGCTTTGTTTTATTTCTCAATTTGCATAAAATCTGGCAGAGAAGCAGGGGTATTGTTTATTGAGGCCCCCAATAAGTGTGGGAAAGCCAACTCCTACTTTTAAGGGGTTGCAGTCTGTAGGGGGAAGCTAGTCTTTTATACCTGAGTTACACTTGATATAAACTCAGGGATAAGAATGTGCACCTTACAGTGTGCTCCTTTGGGGCAAGAACCCTGTCTTATTCATCTTTGTATCACCCACTTATAGCCAAGGCCTAAAATCTAGAATTTCTTAATATATGCCAGTTGATATAATGACTAATTCTAATTAGATGCCCAAATAAGACCATGAAAAGCAGTCGACAACGAGGATTGGGTTCTGGAAGTAAACACAACGGGTGTGTATGAACAGCCAAGTAAATAACTCTCCTACTTTCCTACTTTCCTCAGTTTAGGCCTGGATGTCTCATACCTGACCTCTTGCAACAGGCTTTTAATGGCTCTCTCTGTCATTGTGGTTTTTTGCCTTCAAGTCCAACGTCTAGTCTGCTGCTAAAGTGAACTCAAACAATGAGCATTTGATAAATAAATATTGATTAAATGAAAGAAGAATAGCATTCTCCTATTTAAAACCATTCCAATAATTCAAACTACCCTGTGATTTTATGACCTAAAGAAAAAAAAATCTACAAAGGCAGGAAATACACAGTAAACAAACATGTGTTGAACGTCTACTATTTTCCAGGATGGATAAATAAATAAACCAATATTAATTGAACTCAGACCTCATTCATTGGTAGTTCCCATGTTAAAGTGTTGATGAGAGCTAGAAGCCTGGTTTGAAAACGTTTTGAGTGTCTGAATCTTGAACTGGATTGTAAAAGAATGAAAGCATTCACAGCAATGCTGATAATCATAATAGTGCTAATAACAAAGACGAGAGCTAACTGGTGTTTCACGCTTACTACATGCCCAGCACGGTCCCAGCACCTAACGTTTATTTTATCTTCCTAACAGTTGCATGAGGTTGGTATGCCACATTCTAAGCTCCCTGAGGACAACAATCAAGGACTTGTTCCTTCCCAGAAAAGTGCATGGATCAGAGGAGGACCTCAACAAATGAACGCTGAATGGATACTATTATTCCCACTGCGTATCTACATAAGCTACAGCTTTAGGTGGGTAAGGGACTTGTCCGAAGTCACCCAGTTGGTAATTGTTGGCATCAAGGTATGAAGTGTTTGGTTTCAAGCAGGGTGTTCTTAGGTCCCAAGTTTCCACAATAACTGCTTCTCCTAAGATATCCAGCTAGACCACGGATGGAACTTGAGGAATCAAGAAATTCTGTGTGGAGTTTCACTTTGCTGGAGCCCAGCAGGCTGATTTGAGGCAAAGCAAAAAGGAAGGAGGGCCCTCTGAGGTCAGCTGGTCAACTCTGGCTTTAGAGTGGCTCATTGGGGTTATATCCCTGGCCCTGGGAGCAGTTCTCCTGGGACCCTCACAAGACAGGAAAGAGAGGAGTTAAAAGGGAAGGGGGACCTGAGATCTCATCTCCTTGCCTGGAGAGGAAGTAGGCAGCACTTGCGGCCAGCTAACAATATCCTCCAGTTTGTTAAGAGTAATAAAGAATGAGCTCAAAGGCATCCATTACGCAGAACTTGGCCATTTGAGAAATACCAGGGAAAATCACAGAAGGTGCAAATGGAAAGTGGGATTATTTTCTAGTACGTCAGTGCCATTGGTTGAAATGGTGAGATCCACCTTGCTCTTGGATTCTGGGGCAACTTGGAAGCCAAAAACACCTGCTGTCCTGTGCAGCTGGTTACACAGGGGTGCTCTTTTTCTACGGGCAGTTGTGGTCACTGAGACGTACATATCTGGCCTCTCAGGACATTAGCCAGTGGTCAGGACAAGGGACCTATCTGAAGGGTTTCCCCTGGCAGCCCAGAGGAAGTTCCTCAAGGGGCCAAGAGTCAACACCATTTATTGGGATTCCTAACTTGAAGGCAGCAAATAATATCATCCATTTATTAAGCACCTACTCTATGCTAGCCACAGTAATCCTGACACCTAGTGAAGTAGGTATTATTACCTACTTATTAAAAATGTTTGTTTTTTTATTGTTCTATATGTGTGTCTGTTCATAGATCTTTTGTTCAAAGATTTGTAATATTGCCCATACACTGTTGCTGTTTGCTTTTTTTTATCCTCTCGTTCTATTTTACAGCAGATTTCTTGCATGTTTGTATTCTAACATTTCGTTTTTGTTTTTAACATCTTTATTGGCCTATAATTGCTTTACACTGGTGTGTTAGTGTCTCATGTATAACAAAGTGAAACAGCTATACATATACATACATCCCCATATCTCCTCCCTCTTGCATTTCCCTCCCACCCTCCTTATCCCACCCCTCTAGGTGGACAAAAAGCACTGAGCTGATCACCCTGTGCTATGCGGCTGCTTCCCACTAGCTATCTATTTTACATTTAGTAGTGTATATATGTCCATGCCACTCTCTCACTTCATCCCAGCTTACCCTTCCCCCTCCCCGTATCCTCAAGTCCATTCCCTACGTCTGCTTCTTTATTCCTGTCCTGCCTTTAGGTTCTTCAGAACCATTTTTTTTCTTTTTTAGATTCTATATATATGTGTTAGCATATGGTATTTGTTTTTCTCTTTCTGACTTACTTCACTCTGTATGACAGTCTCTAGCTCAATCCACCTCACTACAAATAACTCAGTTTCATTTCTTTTCATGGCTGAGTAATATTCCATTGTATATATGTGCCATATATTCTTTATCCATTCATCTCTTGATGGTCACGTAGGTTGCTTCCATGTCCTGGCTATTGTAAATAGAGCTGCAATGAACATTGTGGTACATGACTCTTTTCAAATTATGGTTTTCTCAGGGTATATGCCCAGTAGTGGGATTTGCTGGGTCATGTGGTAGTGCTATTTTTAGCTTTTTGAGGAACTTCTGTACTGTTCTCCATAGTGGCTGTATCAATTTACATTTCCACCAAGAGTGCAAGAGGGTTCCCTTTTCTCCACACCCTCTCCAGCATTTATTGTTTGTACATTTTTTGATGATGGCCATTCTGACTGATGCGAGGTGATACCTCATTGTAGTTTTGATTTGCATTTCTCTAATGATTAGTCATGTTGAGCATCCTTTCATGTGTTTGTTGGCAACCTGTAGATCTTCTTTGGAGAAATGTCTACTTAGATCTTCTGCCCATTTTTGGATTGGGTCGTTTGTTTTTCTGACATTGAGCTGCATGAGCTGATTGTACATTTTGGAGATTAATTCTCTGTCAGTTGCTTCGTTTGCAAATATTTTCTCCCATTGTGAGGGTTGTTATTTCGTCTTGTTTATGGTTTCCTTTGTTGTACAAAAGCTTTTAAGTTTCATTAGGTTCCATTTGTTTATTTTTGTTTTTATTTCTATTTTTCTAGGAGGTGGGTCATAAAGAATCTTGCCATGATTAATGTCATGGAGTGTTCTACCTATGTTTTCCTCTAAGAGTTTTATAGAGTCTGGTCTTACCTTTAGGTCTTTAATCCATTTTGAGTTTATTTTGTATATAGTGTTAACGAGTGTTCTAATTTCAATCTTTTACATGTAGCTGTCCAGTTTTCCCAGCACCATTTATTGAAGAGTCTGTCTTTTCCCCATTGTATATTCTTGCTTCCTTTATCAAAGATAAGGTGACCATATGCGAATGGGTTTATCTCTGGGCTTTCCATCCTGTTCCATGATCTATATTGCTGTTTTTGTGCCAGTACCATACTGTCTTGATTACTGTAGCTTTGTAGTGTAGTGTGAAGTCAGGGAACCTGATTCCTCCAGCTCCATTTTTCTTTCTCAAGATTGCTTTGGCTATTTGGGGTCTTTTGTGTTTCTATAGAAATTGTGAAATTTTTGGTTCTAGTTCTGTGAAAAATGCCAGTGGTAGTTTGATAGGGATTGCATTGATTCTGTAGATTGCTTTGGGTAGTAGAGTCATTTTCACAATGTTGATTCTTCCAATCCAAGAACATTGTATATCTCTCCATCTGTTTGTATCATCTTTGATTTCTTTCATCAGTGTCTTATAGTTTTCTGCATACATGGCTTTTGTCTCCTTAGGTGGGTTTTTCCTAGGTATTTTATTCTTTTGGTTGCAATGGTAAATGGGAGTGTTTGCTTAATTTCCGTTTCATATTTTTCATCATTATTGTATAGGAATGAAAGAGATTTCTGTGCATTAACTTTGTATCCTGCTACTTTACCAAATTCATTGATTGGCTCTAGTTTTCTCATAGCATCCTTAGGATTCTCTATGTATAGCATCATGTCATCTGCAAACAGTGACAGCTTTACTGCTTCTTTTCTGATTTGGATTCTTTTATTTCTTTTTCTTCTGATTGCTGTGGCTAAAACTTCCAAAATTATGTTGAATAATAGTGGTGAGAGTGGGCATCCTTGTCTTGTTCCTGATCTTATGGGAAATGGTTTCAATTATTCCTCATTGAGAATGATGTTGGCTGTGGGTTTGTCACATATGGCCTGTATTATGTTGAGGTAAGTATTATCCTCTCTGCCTACTTTCTGTAGGTTTTTTTTTTTTATCATAAATGAGTGTTGAATTTTGTCAAAAGCTTTTTCTGCAACTAATGAGATCATCATATGGTTTTTCTCCTTCAGTTTTTATTTTTATTTTTATTGTTTTGTGGTACGCAGGCCTCTCACTGTTGTGGCCTCTCCCATTGCAGAGCACAGGCTCCGGATGCGCAGGCTCAGTGGCCATGGCTCATGGGCCTAGCCACTCCATGGCATGTGGGATCTTCCAAGACCGGGGCATGAACCCATGTCCCCTGCATCGGCAGGCGGACTCTCAGCCACTGCACCACCAGGTAAGCCCTCTCGTTCAGTTTTTTAATATGGTTTATCACATTGATTGATTTGCATATATTGAAGAATCCTTTCATTCCTGGCATAAACCACACATGATTATGGTGTATGATCCTTTTAATATGCTGTTGGATTCTGTTTGCTAGTATTTTGTTGAGGATTTCTGCATCTATGTTCATTAGGGATATTGGCTTGTAGTTTTCTTTTTTGGCATCTTTGTCTGGTTTTGGTTCAGGGTGATGGTGGCCTGGTAGTATGAGTTTGGGAGTGTTCCTCCCTCTGTTATATTTTGGAAGAGTTTGAAAATGATAATGTTTTCAAACTTCTCTAAATGTTTGATAGAATTCGCCTGTGAAGGCATCTGGTCCTGGGCTTTTGTTTGTTGGAAGATTTTTAATCACAGTTTCAATTTCAGTTTTTGTGATCGTCTGTTTATATTTTCTATTTCTTCCTGGTTCAGTCTCAGAAGGTTGTGTTTTTCTGAGAATTTGTCCATTTCTTCCAGGTTGTCCATTTTATTGGCATATAGTTGCTTGTAGTAATCTCTCATGATCCTTTGTATTTCTGCAATGTCATTTGTTACTTCTCCTGTTTCATTTCTTATTCTGTTGATTTGAGTCTTCTCCTTTTTTCCTTGATGAGTCTGGCTAATGGTTTATCAATTTTTTTACTTTCTTAAAGAACCAGCTTTTAGTTTTTTGATCTATGCTATCGTTTCCTTCATTTCTTTTTCATTTATTTCTGATCTGATCTTTATGATTTCTTTCCTTCTCCTAACTTTGGGGTTTATTTAATTCTTCTTTCTCTAACTGCTTTAGGTGTAAGGTTAGGTTTTTTTATTTGAGAATTTTCTTGTTTCTTGGGGTAGGATTGTATTGCTATAAACTTCCCTCTTAGAACTGCTTTTGCCACATCCCATAGGTTTTGGATTGTCGTGTTTTCTTTGTCATTTGTTTCTAGGTACTTTTTGGTTTCCTCTTTGATTTCTTCAGTGATCTCTTGGTTATTTACTAGTGTACTGTTGAGCCTCCATGTGTTTGTATATTTTACAGATGTTTCTCCTGCTAATTGATACCTTGTCTCATAGTGTTGTGGTTGGAAAGGATACTTGATATGATTTCAGTATTCTTAAATTTACCAAGGCTTCACTTGTGACTCAAGATATTATCTATCCTGGAGAATATTCCATGAGAACTTGGGAAGAAATTGTAATCTGCTGTTTTTTGTTGAAATGTCCTAAAAATATCAATTAAGTCTGTCTTGTTTAATGTATCATTTAAAGCTTGTGTTTCCTCATTTATTTTCATTTTGGATGATCTTTCCATTGGTGAAAGTGGGGTTTTAAACTCCCCTACTATTATTGTGTTACTGCCAATTTTCCCTTTTATGGCTGTTAGCATTTGCCTTATGTATTGAGGTGCTCCTATGTTGGGTGCATAAGTATTTACGATTGTTATATCTTCTTCTTGGATTGATCCCTTGATCATTATGTAGTATCCTTCTTTGTCTCTTGTAGTAGTCTTTATTTTAAAGTCTATTTTGTCTGATATGAGGATAGCTACTCCAGGCTTCCTTTGATTTCCATTTGCATGGAATACTTTTTCCATCCCCTCACTTTCAGTCTGTATGTGTCCCAGACAGCATATATCCAGGTCTTGTTTTTGTAACCATTCAGCCAGTCTATGTCTTTTGGTTGGAGCATTTAATCCATTTACACTTAAGGTAACTATTGATATGTATGTTCCTATTACCATTTTCTTAATTGTTTTGTTTTTGTTTTTGTTGGTCTTTTCCTTCTCTTGTGTTTCCTGCCTAGAGAAGTTCCTTTAGCATTTGTTGTAAAGCTGATTTGGTGGTGCTGAATTCTCTTAACTTTTGCTTGTCTGTAAAGATTTCACTTTCTCCATTAAATCTGAATGAGATGCTTGCTGGGTACAGTTATCTTAGTTGTGGGTTTTTCCCTTTCATCACTTTAAATATGTACTGCCACTCCCTTGTGGCTTCTAGCATTTCTGCTGAAAGATCGGCTGTTAACCTTATGGGGATTCCCTTGTGTGTTATTTGTTATTTTTCCCTTGCTGCTTTTAATATTTTTTCTTTATATTTAATTTTTGATAGTTTAATTAATATGTGTCTTGGCTTGTTTCTCATTGGATTTATCCTGTATGGGACTCTCTGTGCTTCCTGGACTTGATTGACTATTTCCTTACCCATATTTGGGAAGTTTTCAACTACAATCTCTTCAAATATTTTCTCAGTCCCTTTCTTTTTCTCTTCTTCTTCTGGGACCCCTATAATTCAAATATTGGTGTATTTAATGTTGTACCAGAGATCTCTGAGATTTTCCTCAGTTCTTTTCATTCTTTTTTCTTTATTCTTCTCTGCAGTAGTTATTTCCCCTATCTTATCTTCCAGGTCACTTACCTGTTCTTGTACCTCAGTTATTCTGCTATTGATTCCTTCTAGAGAATTTTTCATTTCATTTATTGTGTTGTTCATCATTGTTTGTTTGCTCTTCAGTTCTTCTAGGTCCTTGTTAAGAGTTTCCTTTATTTTCTCCATTCTATTTCCATGATTTTGGATCATCTTTACTATCATTATTATGAATTCTTTTTCAGGTAGACTGCTTATTTCTTCTTCAATTTTTTGGTCTGGTGGGTTTTTACCTTGCTCCTTCATCTGCTGTGTGTTTCTCTGTCATCTTATTTTGCTTAACTTACTGTGTTTGGGGTCTCTGTTTTGCAGGGTGCAGGTTTGTAGTTCCCATTGTTTTTGGTGTCTGCTCCCAGTGGGTACTTTTCTTTCAGTGCGTTGTGTAGGATTCCTGGTAGAGGGGACTGATGCCTGTGTTCTGGTGTATGAGGCTGGATCTTGTCTTTCTGGTGTGCAGGACCATGTCCAGTTGTGTGTTTTCAGGTTTCTGTGAACTTATTATGATTTTTTGCAGCCTCTCTGCTAATGGGTGGATTTGTGTTCCTCTCTTGCTAGTTGTTTTGCATGGGGTGTCCAGCAGTGTAGCTTGTTGGTCGTTGAGTGGGCCTGAGTCTTAGCGTTGAGATGGAGATCTCTGGGAGAGCTTTCTCCATTTGATGTTACATGGGGCCGGGAGGTCTCTGGTGGACCAATGTCCTGAACTTGGCTCTCCCACCTCAGAGGCTCAGGTCTGACACCTGACTGGAGCACCAAGACCCTTTCAGCCACACAGGTCAGAAGAAAGTGGAGAAAAAGAAAGAAAGAAGGAAAGCAAATATAAATAAATAAAATAACATAATTAAAATAGAAAAGAAGTATTAAAAATAAAAAAGTAATACAAAAAAAGAAAGAGGGAAAGAAAGAAGAGAGCAACCAAACTGAAAAACAAGTCCTCCAATGATAACAGGCACTAAATCCTATACTAAAACAACAACAACAACAACAACAGCAACAACAACAAAATGGACAGTCAGAACCCTAGGACAAATGGCAAAAGCAATGCTATACAGAAAATATCACACAAAGAAACATATGTATACACACTCACAGAAAGAGAAAAAGGAATAAATAAATAAATAAATATAAATAAGAAAAGGAAGAGAGCAACCCAATCAATGAACAAATCTACCAATGATAATAAGCTCTAAATACTAATCTTAGTTAAACATAAAACCAGAAACAAATTAGATGTAGAAAGCACACCCCAAGTCTACGTTGCTCCCAAAGTCCCCTGCCTCAATTTTGGGATGATTTGTTATCTATTTAGGTATTCCACCAATGCCAGGTACATCAAGTTGATTGTGGAGATTTAATCCACTGCTCCTGAGGCTGCTGGGAGAAATTTCCCTTTCTCTTCTTTGTTAACACATCTCCTGGGGTTCAGCTTTGATTCAGCCCCGCCTCTGCTTGTAGGTCACCTGAGGGCATCTTTTGGGAAGTCTGAGGTTTTCTGCTAGTGTTCAGTAGGAGTTGTTCCACATGTAGATGTAGTTTTGATGTATTTGTGGGGAGGAAGTTGACCTCCACATCTTACTCCTCTGCCATCTTGAAGGAGCCTTCTTCTCTTTGCTTTCAATTTCACTCTTTAATTGAAATATATTTGTCATATAACATTGGGTAAATTTAAGGTGTACAGCATGTTGATTTGATATATTTATACACTGTAATATGATTGCCATTGTAGTGATAATTAGCCCCTCTAATATGTAACATAATTTTCATTTCTTTTTTTGTGGTGGGAATAATTAAGATCTAGTCTCTTAGCAATTTTGATAATTATATTACAGTATTGTTGTCTGTATTCACTATACTGTGCAATAGATCTTCAGGACCTACATTTGTCCACTGGTTGCAGGTTTATACACTTAAACAACCTCTTTCCTCTTCTGCCACCCCTAGACCCTGAGAACCACCATTTTACTCTCTGTATTTATGGTTTAGCTTTTTTGGATTCCACATATAAGTGATATCACACAGTATTTTTCTTTTTCTGACTTATTTCGCTTAGCATAACACCCTCAAGTTCCATCCTTGTTATCTCAAATTGCAGGATTTTCTTCTTTCTCATGGCTGAATAATATTTCATTATGTATATGATATCACCTTTATCCATTCAACTGTTTTTGGGCACTTAGGTTGTTTCCATATTTTGGCTGTTGTGAGTAGTGCTGCAATGAACATGGGAGTGCAGATATCTCTTTGAGACTCTGTTTTCGTTTCCTTTGGATATACACCCAGAAGTGGGAATCCTGGATCATCTGTTTGCTTTTTCTTTAACCTAATATAATATCATAAGCATTTCTCTTCTGTTATTCTTTGGAAGAAGCAATTGCCAAACAATATCTGTCAAGAAATTATATCATAATTTATTTAATCTTTACCCCCTCTTTATTGGACAATGAAGCTGTTTCTATTTTTTTCCTATTATAAATGAGATTATATAGAAAACTTTTGTGCATAAGCCTTCATCCTTATTTAGGATTATTTCCTTAGGATAGATTCCCAGAAATGGAATTACTAGGTCAAAAGTCTTGTATGTTTTATGTCTCTCTTGGTACTTGCTGCCAAACTACTTTCCAAAATGCTGTGTGAATTTATACTGCCCCATCCTTTTATGAAAATAAATACAAGGGAATGTAAGCTCCTTAACAGGCAGGCACTCCTAGTCCCTGGAACACAGACAGAGCCAAGAAACTCCAATTTGGAGGTGATCTTAAAGGTCAGCAAAGCTGACCCCTACTGATGCTTGATCACAGAGGTGTGTTTTGTGGAGAGCACATCAAATCTTGTTCCACAGTGGTGTTGATAATTGTACCCTCTCTGGGTTGGGTGGCCCCAGATTCTCTACACAACCTCAGCCAGGGGCTAAGCCTTGTTCATTTGTAATTTCACAGAAATTTTGCAGCCCTGTCCCATGCTGGACACATAGTGGGTGCTCAGTCCAGCTTGGCAGATTGGATATAGGTGATGAGACACACTGCCCAGATTGAAGCCCTCTCATTGTTTCCCTAGGTAGACAGCTCTGGCAGGACACCAGAGGCAGCTTTGTGTTGGGACAGAACAGTTGGTCCCTGGTATGGCCAGAGCTCAAGGGCACCAGAGACCCTCAGTCCCCAAGACTCCTCTTCTATAGGGTCTTTGAAGTGTGGGATGCTCTTAAAAAGCTTCCTAGAGACCCTTGCTCAAAGAGTCACATGACCAGGGAGGAATCATGTGACCAGGGAGGTAGAATCCATTTCTATCTCTTCCGCACCCAAGGTGTCAAGCCCTCCTGGCCCTCCCTTCAAGGTACTACTCTGACCCAGACCTACCTGTGACATTTGCCCTGGTCATGTCCTTCAACCTTGCCTTCCCTTGCCCTTCAGGCTATATAGAACTCACCACTTTTCAAGATCCAGCTGAAAGCTGGTTCTGCTAACTCCAGGCAGTTTATTCATTCCATGGAGATTTATCCAGCATCCCCTAGGTACCAGCCCCTGGCCATGTGCTCAGGGTGGCAGTTAGACAAGCCTGCTCTAGTCCTTGCACACACTTGATTCTCTTAGATCTCTACAACTTTGTATGTTGTTCCTCTCTTTCAACCTTCAAGATCTTTCTCTCTGCTTCTTTACCTGGTTCACCCCCACACTCATTCAGAATATCTTCATTAATATTCAACTCTGCCCAGGCACTGGCCAACACTGAGTCACTTCCTCTTCTTACAACCTTAGAAGGTAGTTACGGTGACCATTATTTTCATTTTATACATGGCAAAACTGAGGCACAAGAGGTAAGTCTCCTGTCTGAGGCCGCACAGTCTTAGACTCTTAACCACTGTATTTTACTGTCTCTTTTAGTAACTGCATACACTAAAGACAGCAAGGGCTACAAAGTAAAAGAAGAGAGGCTGGTGATAGATATTAAAAAGGGGGGACCTACTTTAGTTCAAGGAGTCTAGGAAGACCACTGTAAGGAAGGGACATTTAACAGGATTCCTGAGGGTGAAATAGCTGGGTAAAGATAGGAGAAGAGCCTCCCTGGAAGGAAGAACAGCATGTGTAAAGGTCCTGTGGCAGGAGAGGGCTTTGGGAGCTTTAGGAAATGAAAGGTCAGTGGGCTGGAGCTCACAGGACAAGGTGGCCTGTAAGAGAGGAGGTCAGAGAAATAGGCAAGGTCACATCATGTCAGAGCTTGAAAAATTTGGCTTTTATCCTAAGAGCAATGGGAGCCATCAGTCAGGGGAAACCATGCTCTTTGTTATGCTGAAAGTGATGCTCTGGCTACTCTGTGGGGAATGCGTCAGAGAGGGCTGGGCAGGGGAGGTTGCTGACCAGTTGGGAGGCTGATGCAGCCAAGCGGGCAAGAGATGATCATGGTTGGTCACTATAGTGGCAGGAGATAAAGAGATGGAGATATTTTGAACATATTTTTGTTTAAGTCCTGATGGTGTTCCATGGGAATCTCCTTCCACACTTGTCAACACTAGCTAGCTCCAGCACCTTCTCTAGGTTCCCATGGGACCTCACCCTCTTCTCAGCCTCTTGTCACATGGGCAATGATCTCCACCTTATCTCCTCTGCTTCCTCTCTGGACTGTGAGGTATCTGTTGTTCATTGTTTTTCTTGCTGCTGCACCCCTACTTCTAGAACAGTGCCTTTCAGTTGGTAGGTGCTTGATAAATGCTTTTAAAATTTGTCAAATGGGTCATTTACTGTGTACCAGTCTCTGAGCAAAGTTTTATATACAACATCTTGTGTGCTATGCTCAGCAATCCCATATGAGGTGGTTACTATTTCATCCTCATTTTACAGATGAAACAAAGTCATAAAGGGTTAATTTCCTTTTTCACACTCATGTAACTATGAAGGATAGAGCCGAGGCTGCAATCCAGGTCTGCTGGTGACAAAGACCATGTGTGGGTCACCTAGCTATGCTTCCTGCCTGCACCTCCCTCCAGATGTGCCTCTTAGGAGAGCAGGATTCTTGCTTGGATCGTCACTGCATTAGACATCCTGGCCCAGTGCAGGAGGCAGCAAGTAGGTGTGAATGAAACTCAACCAAATTTAGTATAGACATACAATGTAATATTGTTCAGCCATAAGAAGGAATGGAGTACTGATACGTATTACAATACGGATGAACTTTGAGAACAGTATTCTGATTGAAAGAAGCTAGACACAAAAGAACACATATTGTATGAGCCTATTCGTATGATATATCCAGAATAAGTAAACCTGTAGAGACAGAAAGCAGATTGGGAATTACCAAGGGTTGGAGTTGGGGTTCAGGAATGGGAAGTGACTGCTTAATGGGTCCAGAGATTTCTCTGGGGGTGATGAAAATGTTCCGGTACCTAGATAGAGGTCATGGCTGTACAACATTGTTATTATACTAGTTGTCACTGAACTGTTTAAGATGGTAAATTTTATGTCATATAAGTTTCACCTTGATAAAAAAATAATACATGGGAATGAAATGTATTGATACTAGCTTCAGGGTAGTAGTTAACTGAGGAACAAGAAAAGGATTAAAAATGGGGCTTTAGCTAACCTATAATTTTTTATTTCTTTATAAATAAATTTTTTATTTCTTTATAAAAGATCTGAAGCAAAAAAAAAAAACCCCAATCTGCCATTACTTGAGTTGTCGCTGGAAATTCTTTTATATAGAGAAATGGAGCTAAGACGAAACAGAGTGCAATAGCCGAGCAAGAGGCAGGGTTGGCCAAATTTCAGCATAATTCTCTTTCCACCAAAGCCTCTGACTTTAATGTACAGGAGAGACTTCATACAGTGTGTTGTGGCCACAGTCCCTGTCGCAGAATGAATGCAATGTCAAAGTGAGACCTAACCACAGAGATCAGCTTCCCATAATTAGTCTCTCTTCCCTCCAATGGCAGAGGAGTTTTCTGAGACAGCCGGGCACATCAGAGTGGAGGGCTGGATCTCCCCAGTCGAAGCCAAATCCAATGTCATGAAAAGAGCTGGTAGTGCTCAGGCTTGTAGGGGAGTGGGTTTCAGGCACCAACACTTACTGAGAGGTCCGTGGACACTGCCTGGGCCCCACCACTGTGCAAGTGCCAACATGGCCTACTTTCAGAGTCACCTCTTGGGTGGGTTGCATTTACCTCTGTTTTGCAGCTGAGAAAATGGAGGCTCAAATGAGGAACATGCTCAAGATCACAAGGGAATAAGACAGGGCTGGGATTCCAACCCTGTTTGCCTGGTGCCAGTAACCTGTTTTCACTGCAGTGATTCCAGCCTGAGAGCAGACCCTGGCACATAGAAGGTGTTGGATCAGCACTTGCTCAATGAATAAGTGAATGGTAGCAAAACAAGACAAATTTTTAATAGCCTAGTGGTTTGGTAAAGATGCAAAGAATTCAAACCGGCTAAGGGGCAGGTGTGCTCATAGGTTATTTGTGCAAATATTAAGCGGTACAGTCATTCAGTGGTACCACATTTATATTGACAAATATATATGAAGAGTCTGAAAATTTTGCAACCCTTTGTCTCAACAGTTCTATTCTTAGGATTTAATTTGGAGAAAATTTTAAAAATGTAGGCAAAGCTATATGTACAATGATGATGATCACAGCATAATATGCCTTTTTATTTTGGTCTTATCTGTTCTACAGTTATAGATTGATTAAATCAATGACACATCAACAAAAGGACTACTTTGTAGCCATTAAAATCTATGTTCTGTAAAAACATTTAATGACAAAGACAAGTGTTTATAATATGTTACTTAAACGAAGAAAGTAGGCTACCAAATACTGTCTCTAGAGTTGGAACATTCATTTTGCCTTACAAAATAATATATTATCAGAAGATGAGACACCTCAGTTCTAAAATACTAATGTGGCTATATTGCCTTGTGAGGAGGTTATGGGTGATTTGTACTTTCTACTTTAATTTCTAGTGCATTTTCTAAGTTTTCCATGAGGGACAATAAGCATATTCCTTTTGGTTTTAAAAAGTCAATAAACACTAACCCACTCTACCTATGCAATGGACAGTATCCTGTGTAGATGAAAAGAATGTCCTTTTTCTAAAAGAAATA
The DNA here is from genome assembly GCF_963455315.2 of Globicephala melas. Lineage (NCBI taxonomy): Eukaryota > Metazoa > Chordata > Mammalia > Artiodactyla > Delphinidae > Globicephala > Globicephala melas. Next base: position 42,576,437 of record NC_083318.1, on the reverse strand, counting down.
AAACATTGATAATATAAAAGATTATTTGTGGATATTTATCTCAGTGTATTTTCTCTTCCTCCTCTCTTTTTTTTTTGTTTTTTGGTTCTTTAATGTATAATTTTAGCTCCTTCTCTTCCTGGTACCAGATTTAAACATTTGGTTAAAGTCCCAAATTCTCTTCTTCTACACTTTCTCATTGATGAATTTGACAGCAAAGAGTCTTGAATTTTAGACATCTGGGAATGGCCGTGATTTTGGATTTGTTTTGTGAAAAGATGTATTTGTTCAGTTGAGCAAGTGTGAAGCAAATGCTTTCAGCATGTCTATTAATCTTAGTGGCCAGAGTGATGTAAGGGTATGCTCACTCATGTTTTATGGTGTTTGGTTTCATAAAAATATGTTTGGTTTCAAGGCATTGGCCCCTGTTCTCTGTTTACTAGGAACGAGTTTGGAGTATGGAAGGCATCTTGAATTTTTTCCCAAACTTAGTTTGTTTTTTAATCATCGACTGGAACTTTGTGATGGTTATGACTAACACATTTTGTGAGTTCATGAAAACGTTTGTTTTAATAGGAAAAACCCCAATAGAATAGCACTAGAAATGAACCAGAAATGCCCGACACCATGTTTTACTAAAAAACTCCTACTGGAGGGTTTAGGGATAGATCTGAATGGCTGTTTCTGCTTACCACACCAATAAGACATGGAGGCATCTTCATTTTGGTCATGGATTCTAAAAGGTAAAGGAAGAAAAACAAAGGAATTTTCCAGCAGAGCTGAGGAACTGAAGCCTGATTTATAATAGTTGGGACATAGCTGAAATTCTCTTTGGCTCACACCAGAGCTGAGGTTAATAATGTGCCCAATGGCATAAAATTAGTTTGTGTCTTCAAGAATCATTAGAACATTCTTTATCTTCATCAAGCTTCAGAAGTATGAGATGGCATGCAGCATTGGCTATGTTAATACTTAGTAAGAAGGTCCCAACACAGAAATGTGTGCATAGGATTTTGTAAGGAGAAAATAAAAAGAAAGAAAAAAACACTCTACATTAAAAAAAAAAGGTCAGAGAGAACTATAAGAAAATGTTTCTTGTTTTTCCTTTTTTTTTTATGATCATGGAACTATATTTGTTGCTCTCTACCTTTCACTATTTCTGAAATTCTTAATGGTCAGGCATTATATTTATAATAAGAGACTCGTTCATTTATCCAACAGAGAGGTGCCAATCACTAACGTTAGAGATTCAAAGATAACTAAACCACATATCTGCCATGAAGAATCTTATAGCATCCCAGGGGAAAGAGACAAATAGATTTGAAGTGAACAGTTGCCATGAGGGAGATGTGTTTGAGGTCAAAGTGTGAATCAAAAGAGCAGTGGCCAATAAAACTCTTAGAGGAAAACATAGGAAGAACACGCTTTGACATAAATCACAGCAAGATCTTTTTTGATCCACCTCCTAGAGTAATGGAAATAAAAACAAAAATAAACAAATGGGACCTAATAAAACTTCAAAGCTTTTGCACAGCAAAGGAAACCATAAACAAGATGAAAAGACAACCCTCAGAATGGGAGAAAATATTTACAAATGAATCAACGGACAAAGGATTAACTTCCAAATTATATAAACAGCTCATGCAGCTCAATATTAAACAAACAAACAACCCAATCCAAAAATGGATAGAAGACCTAAATAGACATTTCTCCAAAGAAGACATACAGATGGACAAGAAGCACATGAAAAGGTGCTCAACATCACTAATTATTAGAGAAATGCAAATCAAAACTACAATGAGGTATCATCTCACACCAGTTAGAATGGGCATCATCAGAAAATCTACAAATAACAAATGCTGGAGAGGGCATGGAGAAAAGGGAACCCTCTTGCACTGTTGGTGGGATTGTAAATTGATACAGCCACTATGGAGAACAGTATGGAGGTGCCTTAAAAAACTAAAAATAGAATTACCATATGATCCAGCAATCCCAGTACTGGGCATATACCCAGAGAAAACCATAATTCAAAAAGACACATGCACCACAATGTTCATTGCGGCACTATTTACAATAGCCAGGTCATGGAAGCAACCTAAATGTCCATTGACAGACGAATGGATAAAGAAGTTGTGGTATGTATATAGAATGGAATATTACTCAGTCATAAAAAGGAACGAAATTGAGTCATTTGTTGAGATATGGATGGATCTAGAGACTGTCATACAGAGTGAAGGAAGTCAGAAAGAGAAAAGCAAATATCCTATATTAACGCATGTATGTGGAACCTAGAAAAATGGTACAGATGAACTAGTTTGCAGGGCAGAAGTTGAGACACAGGTGTAGAGAACAAACGTATGGACACCAAGGGGGAAAACCGCGGTGGGGTGGGGATGGTGGTGTGCTGAATTGGGCGATTGGGATTGACATGTATACATTGATGTGTATAAAATGGATGACTAATAAGAACCTGCAGTATAAACAAACAAACAAACAAAAACACAACTAATACTAAACTTTATTTGGGTAATTTGTATGGAAATATGTTAATATAAATATTTCAGACATTACATGAAATTTCTAAAAGTCTTATATGTTCTGGTATAATGTTATAAGTCATAATTCTATTATTACTTTTAAAATGTATATCTCAGAAATAACTAAATTGCATTATTATGAACTTTCATCAAATCGTTAAGCGTGGTCATTTTTAAGTCTTTTGTCATTTACAGAGAGTTCTGGGTGTACTCTGATGCTTTTGCAAAAATGTTCCTATAAAAGGGTTTCATCTTCAAGGAATTCATGGAAAAGACTCTGACAAGTACATGTTTCTGGTAACTGACTATACTGCTGAACTGAATGAATAAGCATTTTCAGGGCTCTAATGGAAAACTGAAGAATTCATAAAAGTGCTAACAAAAGATCAAGATAAAAAAATTTAATTACATGGGACTGAGTGAACTGATGAGGATGATTATAATTTTTGTGACTTTCTGTTTGAATAAAAAAAAAATCCCACAAGGAGTCAGAGGCAAAAAATATACACATCAATTTTCACTGCAAAGTAAAGGAGCTATTACAGTGGAGGATTACTGGACTGAATGTCAATATTATGACATAGTATGAGTGTGTTTCGTGTTTGGTAATTGCAATCATTGTTGCTTTTGTTGTGGTCATCCATTTACAATGCTTGGTCAGTTTATTTATCTTTTTTAAAAATAAAATACAGTGTGTGTGTGTGAAAAAAAAAAGAACTGACTATATCAGAAATTAATGAAATAACGTCTACAAAGGAATACTTTGGCATATTGAAAATTAATTAAATATTATGTGTATGTATGGTGTATTTGCACATATATGCTATATCTCTGTGTATATACATATACAGGTGTATATATACATATATGTGTGTTGTACATATATATGTTTATATATATAGTCTCTTGGTATGGAACGGAAGATAATTTTCTGCTATTCAGGAAGAATATTGCTTTAAACTAAACAAACAAAAAAAAAGCAGTGGCCATTATACTTATGTGCAGAGTCAAAATTTTAAAATAAATGAATGCACGTGCCTTGACCATGAGACAAAATTTTCTATGTATGAAAGAATATCATCTCTTTGAGTCTGGGTCTGCGTCACTGTGTCTAGTTATGTGTGTTTGAGAGCATGGGACCTAAAGACTGAGGTGGTCCATTCTGCAGGGAGCTGAGCGAGGCACACACATGTGCTGGGGTTGAGGCTTGGCAACTTGTAAGCTTGAGGAATGTCATGAGTTAGTCTCTCTGAATCTTGTCTCCATCTACAGAGGCCGTAACTTTACTGATGTATCTCTTGAATATTATAACATTGAGGTACAGTTACCTCGCTCCCTTGGATCTTGTGTTTCAGATGGATGACCTCCTTTTAAAATTTTAACTATAACAGAAATATATCCTTTTAGCAGGAAGTAGAGTGATAAAGAGCTCAACAAATTAGTTAGAAATCACTTTTCAGAAAGAGAACACATGTTCTGCATTATGTCTCCAGGGGTTTTCCAAAGAGATAGAACATTAATTTGGATTGAGAGTTGTTTGTTTTGGCTGTTGAGAAGTCTTATTGTGGTGTTTGTTAATTTTTAGCATCCCTTCCATGTTGTAAGTGGTTGAGTTTGCTCACATTGGTTATCTCTGAGTCAAAGGACTGTTATTAATTTATTACAGAAATATTTCTTTAGTGTCTTCTATGTTCCTGGCCTTTCTCAGAGCTGAGGGGACAGTGATCAGAAAAAAACAAGACCCTTACCTTCATGGAGCATTAGATAATAAACACGTAGACAAACAAATAAATAAGGAAGTGGGTGATGGAAGGGTTGTGTGCAGAGGCTGCCTCTTGTTAGATCCCCATTGCTGGTGATGTTCATTTAGATCAATTTTGGTGTCAGTTGTCTGGACAGGGTGGACAACACCTGGACTTTGGGGTCAGAGTCACCTGGGTCCAAATCAAAGGAATGGTGCCCATCAGCGTTCTTAGCTGTGTGACCTCAAGAGAGTTACATAACTACTCTGAACCTCAGTTTTTCTCATCTCTGCTTTGGGGACAAGGATACTCTCTGTCAGGGTTGTTGTGATGATGAAATGCATTAAGGTAAGTGAAGTACGTGGATCACATTCAGTGCTCAAAAACTGAGATACCTGCTCTTTTTTATTGGAGTATAATTGATTTACAATATTGTGTTAGTTTCTGCTGTACACCAAAGTTAATTAGTTATACATATTCATATATCCACTCTTATAGGTCATTACAGAGTATTGAGTAGAGTTCCCTATGCTATACAGTAGGCTCTTATTAGTTATCTACTGTATATATAGTAGTGTGATACCTGCTCTTTTTTACGCTATCTGCATCTCCTATTTCTGGTTCTGTTGGGATTGCTGGAATCCTAAATTGAACAGCTTTTCCCTGTTGTATCATCTCTAGAAAAGTAGCTCTGCAGGACACTTGTGACTTTTCCAGTTGTCGTTTAGCTTTCTTTACTGGTCATAATGTGAATAATGGCCACCCGAGGATGTTCATGTCCTAACCTGTGAATATAGCAAAGGGGCTTTGCAGATATGATTAAGTTGAGAGTCTTGAGAGAGGGAGGAATATCTTGGATTAACTATGTAGGCCACTGATGTCATTGCAAGGGTCCTTATAAGGGGGAGGCAGGAGGGTCAGAGTTACAGAGAGAAGGTGATGTGAGGATGGAGGCAGAGGGAAACAAAATCAGAGGGAGAAGATGCTATAATGGTTTTGAAGGTGGAGGAGGGGACCAGGAGATGAGAAGTATAGGCGACCTCGAGAAGATAGAAAAGGCAAGGAAACAGCTTCTCCTCTAGAGCCTCCAAAAGGAACACAGCCCTGTGAACCCATTTCAGACTTCTGGCCTCCAGAACTGTAGGATAATAACCGTGTTGTTTTAAGCCACTAAGTTAGTGATAATTTCTTATAGCAGCAACAGAAAACGAACACAAGCGACAACGGGAGACCCTGCCTGATTTCCAGGCAACAGGCAGAGTATGGGTCTCTGGGGCTGGGCTTCTTAACATGATTTCTGAAGCTCGAAAGCATGGTTTGAAGCCCAACTCTACCACCTACTAACTGTGTGATCTTGGGAATGTGACAGTCTCTCTGTACCTCAGTGTGCCTTCTATAAAATAGGATGAAAGCATACGTTTAGAAAATATATTAGGACATTGGCATGGTTGAGTGCTCAATGAACAAAAATTATTAACATAAATGAATTCTTACTGAAATGAATTGCTGTCTCCCTGGAATAGTGGAGGATGAATGAACTGTTGCCAAGGTGCTGGTTGAAACTCACCAGTTGTTTGACTGTTATGAAAGATGATTTTAGTTAGTATACATGTTCATTTCCTTAGAGAGTCTCTTTCAGCTGGGGCCAATGGTAGTGTCTTTCCCTTCCTGTTCACATATGGAAAGGGAATGCAAATTGGATGACAGATGCTTCTCAAAACTCTGTTTTGTCTTGGTTATAATTCAAAATTCATGTTGAAGCTCTAACAGCCAAATAAAATGTTGCCCTTTGAACTTTTTGCAATTCCATTTGTCTCTGGTAGATCACAGGCTGTTTTGTTTCTGCTCTGCACAGAGTTATTCCCCTGATAATTCTGAAAAACAGGGAGAAAGCACGTTCACATGAAATGGTTGTGATTTTTCTAAGTTTATCTAGTTAAGGTCATACTGTTCTCTAATGGGGTTTTATACTTGAAAAACAGAACACATTATTTGTGTGAATTTAACCTAAGGAAATGGTTCTTAATTCAATAAAAATATCTACATATAAAGATGTTCATTGCAGCATTAAAAACAACCAAAAAATCAGAATAAACTATAATGTTACAAAATAGGAGAATTGTTAAATATATTGTGGGATAGTCACCCAGTTGAATATTATGAAGCTAGTTGAAAGTGTGGTTATAATAGGGAAAATATTTGCAATCCACTGTTAAAAGAAAAGCCAGAAGATGAAATCTGTTCAGTGTAAATATAATGCTTTTTATGATTATAACTCACACATTAACAGCCTAGCAGGAAATATACCAAAATACTGTCATCCATTGTGTTAAGCTGGAGGAATTTTGAATTGCTTTTTTTCCCTTCTATTTTACAAATATTTAGCAATATATTTACATATCTAAGGGAAAAAATTAGTTAAAAAGCAAAGCAATAAGCCAAAGCTTCAGAACAGTATGGAGGATGTCCAAGAAAACTATGAATGCACACTTTTATCTAAATGAAAACGCCTGAAGAGTTCTAATTTTTAGATCAGTGCTGATGGCAAGAAAACAGGGGTGAGAAGTCTTGGCCATTAGCACTTATCAGGGCATGTGGAGACCCTTCTGGCACATACACTTTCTAGCTTAAAGTCAGCCAATTTTGTTTCATGAAACAAAGAAGAATTTTTCCTTCCAAAATACTTCAGTTCTGATCATGTCAATAATCCCCATTCCAGCACAGGGGCTACAGAAAAAAGAAAGAGGAAGAATAGCTATTATTTACTGAGGGCTGGCTATATGCCAGGCTCCGTGTTGAGTGTTTTACATGTACTGTCTTCACTCATCCTCACACGTCTGTTACGTGGGTACCATTATATGGGTTTTACAGATGAGATGCTCAGAAGAGTGAACACTCGTTGGGGCAGAGGCAGGTTCAGACCTGAACTGTTGGACTCCTAAACTCATTATTTCAACCAGGAACTTGACCTAACTAGGCTGCCGTGAGACCTTAAGCTAATTCTGTATAATACTCTGTTTTTAAGAGATGCAACACAGTCTCGCTAGATCTGTAATTCCCTGCCGTGGCTGTGCAAGGGGAATTTTTAAGTTTAGTTTAGTTTCAAATAGGCAACACACAATGGTGTTTGAAAAATTCATATAATAGAAGTATATATAGTGAGAGTAAGTCTCCTTCCCACAACCATCTCTCATTCTCCAGTTTGTCTTTTCTGAGAAAACCATTGCAAAAGGGGAGCACTAAATAAATACAGGTATCAGGGACCCATTCTCAAGTTTTAATGACTTAAAACCTAGGTTTGCCCAAGAACCTGAATTTTTTAACAGGCTTCCCTGATAGTTTGGATGCAGGTCCTGGGGTTGAGGATCATTGTTTCAGTGATACAGTGGTGTCTCACCAAAGAAAAAAATAGTAAATAGCAAATTCACACTGCTCATGTCAACAATATTTCACTTGCATACAGCCTTTCAGGAATATAGGTGTTTGATAAAACTAGTTCACCTTTTCTTGGATTTGCAAAATCCAACAATTTTAGAGAGTGGTATATTTTATTTGGAAATGTTTCTCAGCAGAGGTAGATTTGAAAATGATCTCAGGATTCCATGTACCCTGACTCCAGCTGGTGTCCGGGAAGAAGCACTGATCTAGGGGAGACTGGGTGTCTCAGTCAGCTCAAGCTGCTGTAACAAAATAACACATACTGGGTGGCTTAAACAACGGCATTTATTTCTCACAGTTCTTAAGTCTAGGAAGTCCAAGATCAAGGTCCCAGGCAATTTGATTCCTGGTGAGAGCTCTCTTCCTGGCATATAGATGCCATCTTCTGGTTGTGTCCTCACATGATGGAGAAAGGGCACTCTGGTCTCTCTTCCTTTCCTTATAGGGACACTGATCCGACCAAGGGGGGTCCCACCCTCATGACTTTACCTAAATTAATTACCTCCTCAAAACCCCACCTCCAAATACCATCACACTGGGGGCTAAGGCTTCAACATAAGAATTTTGAAGGAACATAAACATTCAGTCCAGAACACCGGGCTCCAGTCCACTCTGCCAATGTCCAACCAAGAGTTCTTGGGCTACTTCGATTGTCAGGCTTTAGTTTGCTCATCTATAAGGTAAGCTGATAGGACCAGCTCAAGTGTTTCCAAAGTGATCTCTAGTGGGATCTGGAGCTCTCTCTGGGGCTGAGATGGAGGAAGGAGGTGGTAATTGGGCAGGTAGATGTCCACCTTAATAGACCAGATGCTTCCTCACCCTCATCATTCTGCAAGAGCATTTATCTATCTATCTATCTATCTATCTATCTATCTATCTATCAATCAAATCATCTATCATCTATCTCTCTATCAAATCATCTATCATCTGTCTCTCTATCAAATCATCTATCATCTATCCATCTATTATCTATCAAATCATCTATCATCTATCTCTCTATCAAATCATCTATCCATCTATTATCTATCTATCTATCTATCATCTATCTGCCTATCTATCATCTATCATTGTTTTAGTATTAGGTAAACTCCAGACTGCTTAGATTTCACCAGCTTTCCCACTAGTGCTCTTTGTCTTTTCCAGGACCCAATCCAGGAAACCACATTGCAGTTAGTGTTTTATTTGATTTTGCCTTTGATTAGATTTTATTCAAACTAATGGTTCCAGAATAACAACACGAAATGCTTTATAGCCACTGGATTAACTGCTCACTAGGTGTCTTCCACTTATTTGGGCTTAAGGCAGACATGTATGAAGATTAACTGATGCTGGGAGATGAGTAAGGTCTTTGGAGTCAGGCAGAGCTGGTCTAGTTTTTGCTCTTGGAGGATATAGGACAATTCACTGAGCCTCTCTGAACTTCAGGATTCTCATTTGTAAAATGGGAGAGTAACACCTAATTTGCACATTCTGAAGATAAAGTGAGTTTGGCACAAGATGCAACTGTAAGTGACATTTTGGCTCTGGGGTCTGTTTTCCACAACCATACGGTGCTACTGACCCTCAGTTTTAGGGCTGCCTAGGCCACCACCTGGCTATACTATTGGTGCTGTCCTCCTGACACTCTTGTCCCCATGCCAGCTGAGCCTTTTAAACACGTGCATGTGCCTGGAATAATATTTAACAGCAGGCTGCTCTCCTGCTCCAAGGAAAGGCCCTCTGATATCCAGTGTTTCTTCATACTGTTGAGATGGGATTTAAAACATGCATCCTGATTCATTTATTTGAAACTAGAAAAACATTACACAATTAATACATATTAATCATGGAAAAATTAGTCTGTATGGATAAACAACAACAACAACAAAAAAAGAAAATAGAAATCAGCTGTTAATCAGACCACCCAGAAATAATCCTGTTATCATTTTGGCATCTACATCTGGAAAGATACATATTCTCTCTCTCTCTCTTTTAAATTATGCTATTCTATGCATTACTTTTTTGGGGAATCCTATTGTCATTTACTTTATATTTACTCATATTTCCGTATAATAAATATAATTCTATAATGTAATTTAAAAATGATATTATAAGTTTGTATGGAAATTGTCTTAACTAATTCTCTATTGCGGGATGGTTTGGTTGTTTTTAACTTTTGCTTTCACCAGTAACATTGCAATACGCATCCCTCTAGTGAAATCTTTGTGCACTATTCTCCAATTCGGAAATTTGAAGCTGGCAGCTGTCATACTCGGCCCACACCCTCCTTTCCTCTTGCTTCCCTTTGCAGAGTCCCCTGTGTGGTTTGTTATGTGTGTGGTGAAGGGTATGCTCCTTTGAGGGCAGCGAGCACTTGTTATTCATCTTCTCCTCTCTGATACATGGCAACATTATGAGCTCTCCGTGTGTTCCTACTGTGTCTGCCACCCTGAACTTGTGCCCCCATTGCTGGTTCTGCTTGGATATTGATGTCTGGGTTCTTAACTCTGGTCCATCCCCTTACTCATTCAGTAGAGATCAGTTGAGAACCTAAGACGTGCAAAGCAGGAATCCAGATACTGGGGAAACAGGGCAAATAAGACAGAAAATGGTCCTGCCCTCAGGGAGTGGTGCTGTAGAGTGGTAGGCAGACAACAACCAAGGGAACAAATGCAGTATTAACCTCAAATAGCGGGAAGTGCTGGAAAGACTAGAAAGCACTTAGGAGGATGGAAAGTCTTGGGAAGGAGATCAAAGGAGGTTTTCCTGAGGAGGCAATGTTAGAGTAGAGATCTAAATGAGACAAAGGTGTGACCAATGAATCTGGGTGGACGAGTGGTCCCTGTAGAGGAGTAGCCACTGTAAGGATCCTGCAGCAGGAACAATCCTGCCTGTTCCCAGGAAGGAGATGAGATAGCCGGGAGAGAACAAGGGCCAGTGTGTTGAAGATGAGCTAGGTTACGCTGGGCTACATCATGCTAGGTCATGGGGGCCATGGGGAGGATTTTAAGTTGTATTTGAAGTTCAATGGGAAGGCCTTGAAGGAAACGGGAGAGGAACATGATCTGGTTTTCATTTTCAAAAGATCACTCTGCTCAAAATTTATCCTAAGCCAAAATTATCCAGATGACAAAACATTCAGCAGGGAGAATGATAACTCCTCAGCAGATACTGACTTAGAGGAAGGAACAGGGTTTTCTGAGTTTTAGTTTCCTGAGCTTTCCAACTTTCTTTTTGTGGCAGATACTGTTATAAAATCAATATTTGCTCCCCATCTACTTTTGCTACTACAATTCCAATTTTGTCAGCTGGCAATATATGCCCACTGCCTAGCCTCATTTGCTGGTGGCCTTGGGAGGCATGTGACATGATTATAGCCAATAAGGTATATATATATATATATATAAATAAAACATTGAATGGAGAATTCTGGAAAGATTTGCTTTCCTGAAAGCACCATACACAATTGGTACCCACCGCCTCCTTCTCCTCTGCCTGTGATGAGCACAGAGGTGATGTCTCAAGCACAGAGTTATCTTGATGACAAGCATGAGGATGCAAGATAACATGTTAAGGATGAAATGGTGGGAAAAGAGAAGCAGGCTGGGTCTCAGGGGCTTTAATGAGCAGCTGAACCCATGCCAGCGACCCCCTGACTTTTTGTTGTGTGAAGAAATAAAAACCCTTCCTAGTTTAAGCTGCTGTTACTCAGATATTCTGTTGACTGCAGCCAAAGCATTCCTAAGTGATGCATTTATCACTGAGGAAAAGTGAGCGCTGACTTCATTAGTGATTCCCCGGAATAATATGCAAATCATTAAAATTCTGAACAACTCAATGTGTTTAAATTGAAATGATTACTGAACCCAACTTGGGAAGCCTGAGTTTTGTGGATTAGGGCCCATGATCTCCATGCTAAACCTAAGTCTACTTGATATTACCCAAAGGAAAACAAACTAGAATCAAACTGAAGGAATGGTTGAACTTCAGATAAATATTTGTTCATAACAATGGATATTAGTTCCTAAATGATGTTTCCAAGGTTAAAAGACAATTTTGAAAAAATATTGTTTGATATTATTTTGCTTTAAAAAACCTCTGTATGTTTCCACTTATATATTTACTTTCTGCCATGAAAGAGGAGGATTCTATGCACTTTCTGCTCCCTACCACCTCCAACCTCCTGATTTTTGTTAGTTACATTATTATTTTGGGATTGCCTAGAATGATCATGTTTATATTCTGTTCTGCCAACTCATTCCCACTGTTGGTCTGTCTTGGTTCTGTGATTAAATGAGTTCAGTGCTTACTGTTGTCCTTTTCTCCATGGCTGGGTGTTTAATTTTGATTCATGCCTTGTACGCTGGATTTCATCATCAGATATTTCTCAGGAAGCGCTTTGTTACTATAGCCCTTGAATTCCTGCATGTTTAAGAATGTTTCTTAACATTCTTGCATGTTAATGCCTGTTTCTTTTATAGACACAGCAGAATATGACTGAGTAGAAAACTCTTTGGTTCACCACCCTTTTCCTCTTAGAACGTGATAGATGTTGTTCTGTTTACTCGTGTTGAGTGTTGTTTTGGAATGAGAAAAATCTTGTGATTCTTGTTCTTTGCATGAGGCAGATGGAACATTTCCTCTTGAATTTCAGTATCTTCACAGTGCATTCGCCAATGTTGCCAGTTCTGCTTTTTTTCCTCTAGGATACGGTGTGTCCTTTAAATCTAGAGATACCTAGCTTTCTTTACTTCAAGAGCTTTTTAAGATTTTTCCTGTTCCCTCTTTTTTTCTGTTCAGAATACCAGTTTGTGTTCCTCAGTTCATATTGTCTTGTCTGTCATCATTTTCATCTCATTTTTCCTTTCTATTTCATTTCATGTGATTTCTTACACTTGGCCTGTGCTCTCAACAGTATTTATCTATTTTCTGCTGATTCTAAGTTGACTTTCATCTCTCTAATTGCTTTATTTTTATCTTCCATTTATTTACTGAGCTCTTCCAGTTCACTTTTCAACTAGTTTTCTTCTTATTTCTTTTTTGATCACTTCTATTGCTTCTCTGAACTTTCTTTTCTGAAAAACTATGCTGTCAGTTCATTTAAGACTGAAGAGAACTAATTTCTTTGTTCTCTGGAATAGATCATTCGTGGCATGTGTATTTTTAATCTGCCTTCTGTATTTGTTTTTTTCTTCCTCTTGCAATACCCATGCTGGGGCCCTTGCCGCCTGGTTTCTTTCTCAGTATTACTCAAATATGAGTAGGTGCATCCAGCTGTTTGACTAACAGTAGTGCAGAGGGGGGCGGGAGCATTGTTAACGGGGCTCCAAATTTGGTTGTGGTCTCTGCCCTCCTACCCAACAAGCCTTGATGAATTGTCTCCTTCAGGCTTTTGTCTCCAGATGGTCAGTGTAGCTCATGAGGAAACATTTAAAGCTATGACTCCAGGGTTCTCTCTCCAAGCCCTACTCACCCCTTTTCACATCCAGGCTCTCCCAATCAGAGACTATTTGTAAAAAACAAACATGGCGAGTCTTCCTGGTTCCTCTTCATGTATTTGCCACTCCCTTCCCCCTGGCTATCTGCAATGTGGAAACAGATTTTTACAGGGATGTTCTGACTTCTCCTATGTGAGGTCCACAGCACTGGAGCCCACCAGTATCTCCCTTTCTATCCCCTTCTGTAACACCTCCTTCCTCCATCCTCAAAGCTAAGCATGGCCAGATGGATTGCTTGGCCAGCAAAATGTGAGTGGAAGTGACACGAATCACCTACCCTACATGCTTTCATTCCCTTCCATGGTGAGCTATGAAGCCTCAGGTTATGATGGTGGTACAGGAAGATGGTGCAGTTGGCCATGTTCCTGAGTGCCTACTCTGTTGCCCCATGTTGAGCATGTAGCTATAGCAATATTGTAGCAACAACAAAATGTAGCAATAATAACAGCAATAAACAACATACAATCTTTGCTGTCTTAAGCCACTGAGATTTGGGGTTTGTTTGTTACTCCTGCATAAACTAGCCTCTTTGACTAAAACAGGGAAAGAAAAGCCAACAATTTCTGTATCAAATGGTAGGAAGTGCAGACACGGAGGAGGTTGGAAGGGCTGGTTGGAAGGTGTGCATCAGAGCAGATCATTCATCAGCCGTCCTGGACGCTGACCAGCTTCATGGTTTCCCTGAGTGTTGGAGGGGAAATTTCATAGAATCTCCAAAGGAAGGTCTCTTGTTGCAGACGGTTTCAGATTTCTTGTGTTCACCAGGAAACAAAACAATAGAACTTTTCTGTTTCTCTCTACTTCTTTTCATATATCTTCTTCTGTACCAAATTTAGTGCCATTGACAGCTTTATTTACTGTCTCTGAACAAAGTTGGCTGATTTCTGATGGGCTGTACTGATCATCTAACCCTGTAAGGTGGTCATGGGAGCTCATGGGAGCTGCTGTCTTCAGGTCTTCCTGCAATTTACGGTCTGTAAATGCTTTCTTCTCTTTTTTTTTAAATAAGGTATTTCTCCTCTCCACAATTAAAAAATGTGTGTGCAATCCTAGGCATTCTCTAAGAATAAAGTATTACATCTTTGATGTACTATTGAGCCTAGAGACAGTGATCTTAGCTCCAGTCTTGTTTCCCTAAAATCCAGCATGCATGTTAGACCACAATAATATCTCTTCCCTGGAACCAGGCAATCTAGGCTTAAACCCCTATCTTGCCATTCTTTAACGGCACAGCCCTGGAAAAATTGCATAAACTTTCTGGGCTTATTTTTCTCATCTGTAAAAATGTGATAATAAAAATGGACTTTTTCATCCCTTAGGAATATTGAGAACAGCAGATGCGCTGATATCTGGGAAAGCCCCTGGCGCAGTGCCTGGTCCCAAGTGGGCACTCAGGACAGATTTCTTGAAAGCACCTTATAAATTTTGCAAATGGCATATCCGTAATTCATTCATGTACTCAACACCTATAGAGTTATTTATAGTAACATAAAGAAGTGATAGTCAAATTAAGGTACCAATTAAAGTCAAGTGTTGTACATATCCTGAGATTCCAACAGCTAAATTTGCATGCTTACTCTGTGCTCAAGCACCAGGCTAAGGCTTTACATGGGCCATCTCATTCAATCCATACAACTCTCCGTGTATTTCTATCATTATGCCCATTCTAGACAGAGGAAACTGAGGCTTAGGAATGTGAAGGAATTGGTGCAGCTCACAAAGCCGCAGAGTTGGGATGGGCTGTGCAGGCAGTGTGATTCAGAGTGTGTATGCTTATCTAGAGTGCTTGCAGAGATACCATAGATGCTGGAAGCCAACTGCTGCCTCAGGATGGATGGTCACGAAAGGTCGTCTGGAGAAATGGCTGCGTGAGCTCAGCCCTGAAGTTTGAGTAGGCGGTGCCCACTCAGAGGAGACCTGAGCACGGGCAAAGATGGTCACAGAACAGAAATGTTGAAAGCATGGAGTTTTTGAAGGTCAATATTGGAGGAGAAGGCTTGAGTAGTAGGCAGGAATCTGATCAAGACATCAAACCAAGGTGTTCAGACACTGATGAGACCAGTGATAGTTAAACATGAGTCTAATATGACTGGTTTGCCATTAGTGTTTGGTAAATGGATTCTATCCAGGGTTAATTAGAACTCTTTGTAACTCCAAGCGTTTTAAAATTCCCAGCTGGGCGTGGAAGAATAAAATTGCTATTGTTTCTAGGGTCTATAGGCTCCTTTTTACCTAGGGTCATATCTCATCATGTTTGCACTGCTGGAACCAAATATAGCATCTGACCCATGACTAGCACTCGAGAAATTGTTGGCTGAGTGAATAAATGAATGACTAAGTAGATTAAGGGTAGTAGCCAAGATGGAGGAAAACAGCCAGACCAGATCTGTTGGAATGCTCAAGTGGTGGTCTGGTAGAGGATGGGCTCTGCTTGGGGATGGGGGTGAGTGGTGAGACTCTATCCCACTGTGTGCTCTGGCAACTTCAAAAGTGGTTTGGATGATCTGGGGATTTTGGGGAGCAGGACTATGTAGTTACACGCCTCAGGTGGGAGATTTTCATGTGGTTTGTTAAATCAACTCCCTGGCTGTGGGTGGGGCTTTTTGAGGTGGGCTGTTAGGTGTCCTACGATAATTTAGGATCTAGAAGGAAGCTGATTCCAAAAAATGTTGCTTGTTTTGTTTTCTCAGAAAGCATGTTTCTGAGTGAAGTCTTAAGGACTCTTGGGAGTGTTCACAGCCTGGAGGGGGTTGAGATCGTCTTGCTCTTATGCCTGTGAGCACCTCGAAGGTAAGGGCCATGACTTAGTGCCCTCAAGCGCAGTGTGGCTCAGAGCACGTGTGTTTAACCACTATCTATGGAGTCTCTAGTGATACCCATAGGAACTAGGAGCAGACTATCACCTAAGGGTTGATGGTCACCAAAGGCCTTTTGGAGTAATGGATGCCCAAGATCAGCCCTGAAGTGTGATGAGCAGATTCCCAATCAGATGGAGGAACCCTGAGTGCGGGCCTGGTTATAGAGCAGGTATGCCAGGTAACTACAGACAGTTCAGCGTGGAAACACAGAGTCTGCGAGGGCTCTCTGAGGATCAGAAACTAGGGTTGCCCTGCTCCATGGCCCTCGACCGACCTCAGACCCACTTGCCGCTGTGGTGGGAAACACCCCTCCACACTGACAACTGCCCCCAGAGTTACCCATGGACCTCTGCTTCCCTGCCCGAGGGGCCTGCTTTGGAGCTCGTTCAGCCAGACTGTGGGCTGCCAGCAGGGCTGGAAATGGGAAGCCCCAGGGGCAAACCTCAACCCATGTGGGACACGGATGGTGGATAAATACCCCAGCCTCCCATCTTGGATGAGACCACTCTGAGGTGTGCTCTACGCAGCCCCTCAGGGTCCCCAGAGGGATGGAGCCTCAGCTGCTCACGGTGTTATCTACTCAGTAATATACCATGTTTTGGGGTTTATTATCCCTATTCTGCCTCACTTTCCCCACTTCCTACTTTATGTCGCCAAATCTTTGTTTTAGGGTTTGCTTTAGGGAAGACCAAGCTGCCAGGCAAGTACTATGATACCCTGTGTTATGTATACAGTTGATGCTCAATAAATATTGCTGGAATATATGAGATTTGCTTAATCCCCTCACCCCACCCCCAAACCATGATTAACACTGGCAGAAGAGTTAGTGCACAGTTGTGCTAATCCACTGACCTCTGGATGGGGCCTCTCTGGATCAGTCCCTGTCTGCCCCTGGACCTCCCGTTTGGAGACACTGCTCCCCTCCCATCCACAGATGGTCCATTCTCATCTTCAAACTTGCCCAAGGCTGCCTCAGGCCCACCTCGGTGCAGATCTGGATTTATGGGGCCCAGGATGCAATTCTAGTGGCCAAGTGTCCACACCTGGCTGCCTTCAGGCCGCAGCCCTCCTGCATGCCTGCTGCCCACCAGGACTGGAGTGATATCTGCCTTGATGAGATCCTTGTGAAAATCTCAGCTGTGCTAAATTACTTGCTTGGCAGCTCTGCTTGGAATTGTCATGTGGCTGTGCCCTGATCAGGAACCACTGTTGTTGAAAGCCCTCATCCTTCTCCCTGACTCACCAGAATCAATCTCCTCAGGGTAGCATCTGCCCAGGTTCAAGCCCAGATTTATGAGGAATCAGGCTTTAAATTTGGAGTCATACCGACTGAGGTTTAAATCCTACCTCCACCATTTACTGGCAGGATGAATTTGGGTAAGATAGCCTCCCTGAGCCTTGTTTCCTCATCTGTAAAATGGTGATAGTAATACCTGTTTCAAGGGACTAGAGATAATAAATTTAGGGTGCTCTATATTTGTTCAGCACATAGTAGGCCCAATGATTTTCTGCTGTCTCGTCAGTCTCATTTGGATTGTTGGCCCTGCTCATGGTCCCTTGGTCTTGACCCTGCCTCCTTCTTTCTCCATCTCCACTCCCAGCCCATCATGCCTACTACAGAGGAGGTCTGAATTATGACCCAGGAGACTGGCCTCTTAATTGGGTCATTGTTCGAATTGTGTTTTCTTCAATTCTGAATCTGTCTCTTTGACATTCATTCATCACAGAGCCAATTGTATTCACCATATTTTCTTATTTTCTATATTCTTGATGCTCCAGCATATATGGCCTCACTGCCCTGGGAGAGACTGCCCCTCCCAGGGCTCACCAGTTTGTGGAGATAGCAAAGGGCTGGACTGGGAGTGTGCCTCTCCTATGCAAAGTCCAATCCAGAGCCCAGACCGCCAAAGAGCTCTTTTACCCAGGTCTTACACACCAAGCCAACATTCTCGCTGCCCTAAATCATCCCAGTGACAGGTGCCAGGCACCTGGGGACAGTCCTTATGCCCCAAAATTGGCTGAAATTTTTGAAACTAACCAATCCCCTTTACCCATTCCTGTCTCATCTTTCCAGTGGAAAATGTAATAAAGGCCCTGGTCTAGTGTTTTCTCTCTACCCCTCTGCCTCCTGACCAACCAGGTGCTTCCCCAGGTGGCCCTGGTTGTCATGGTCTCTCCATGTCCTCATCAGGCACCTCTATAAATTAAAATCCCATGGGTCCATTTTGAGATATTCCTCCTTTTGGGAAACAGATGGAGTGTTTAAATTGTTATTAATGATTCTAATTATTAATTGGGTACACATTTCTTAACCAAGGCCCTTTAGGGTGCTCTAGGTAAGAAAGTGCCTGAGCCAGGTTTCATGGTTTATGACCAGTGAGACTCTTCACCATCTCACCTGTGATCCCTGAAATGTGAAGAGTGGATTCCAATTCAATTTGGATCAGACACCTATTTTGGGTACTTTTTTGAAAATTATAAAATAAATATCTTTGTTGTGAAAAATTAAAGCAATATAGAAGTATGTGAAGAAAAATGTGAATCCCTTTCCCCAAATATTCTCCTTTGAATCCTAGTCCTCCAAGGATCCCATAACAGACCTGTGTGCACATCCTTCCACACTTTTATTGGAAACTCTACACAAACATGTACACATATTGAGATAATTTTCTTTAAAAAGGGGGATCCATACATATCTGTTTTCTACAACATGCTATTTCACTCCACAGTGTTCAGTGAGTGTCTGTCTCTGCCCCTGCATCTGAGTTTCTGTGGTCTGAGGGGACTCTGAGTCATCTGGCCATTCCCCTACTGCTCTGCGTCAGGCTGTCTAGTTTTGTCAACTCAACGATTTCTTGCAAGCTCTCTGTGCTACAAGCTCAGAGAGGTACCTCCTTTGCCTCAGGTTACACAGCATGGGAGTTACCTGGAGTGATGGTTCTCTAACTCACCCAGTCCTCAGAATATCCAAGGGACCCTTTTAAAACCACAGATGGCCGGGCCCCACCCTACATGTTCAGAAGAATCAGGATCTCTAGGGGTAGGGCCTGGGAGTCTGCCTTTTAACAAGCTCCCAGGTGATTCTGGGGAAGGCGTGGGTTGGGAACCCTCTGGCCTAGAACGTGTGTCAGCTTTCCCAGAGGGTCTGATCCCTCCCGCCCTCTCGCAGCCACTGTGGGAGAGTCCTGCAGAGTGGCCCCGTGGGAGGAGTGTCCAGTTAGGGAGACAGTGTCTCCAGGCAAACTCACAGTCTATTTCCGGGCTTTTACTGCAATTGTTACGATTACTTCCTTGTTGGAGGTTAGCAAACTCCCAGGCTTTGGCATTCACTTGTTTTCCTGGTTCATCTCACCCCAACACTTTCACTGAAATCCCTCTTGAAAACATCCTTGATGCTTTTTTTTAGAAAATGAGAATTATTGCAGTTTCTTGCTAAGAGATGGAGAAAGGAAATATGTTCATAGGGAGACAAAGCAGACTCACAAGGAATTTCTGGCTTAGACATCTCTCCCATTATACCCTGTAATCTGCTCTCCCTGGGAGGCTCATGGCCTCACTCCCTGCTCCTGGAAAGAAGGCTGCCTCTAAACATTCCTGGAGAGGCTGAGCAGGGGCCAGATGAACAGGGATGTCCCTCAGGGCTTGTGGATTGTAGAAGGCAGGGCTAGCACCCTTGGGCTGGGCTGCTCTCCTGGAGAGATGCCTGTGAAGAAGCTGAAGAAGCACTGGGTTTGGGAGAGAAGGTTTGGTTCACATAAGGGCTCTGCCCCTCTGTCCTTATCTGTACAGTGGAGCTGACATGAAGTTTGTATCCATGCTGGGGCCATTGCGGTGAGGAGAAAACAAGGTGATGCAAGGTACGTGCCTCTAGATACACATGGGTATGGACCACGATGGGATGAACGTACAATCTCAGTCTCCTGGCAGAAAATGGAGTCAGGTTTCTCCATGTCTGGAGTGGAGAGTTTAGGAACTTTGATAAAAGAATGCTTAAGTCCAATGTGGTATCTATGGTACATTGCCAGAATTTTCAGTTTTATTTTTGGAGCTGGCTAAAACTTTCTCTAACAAAGCCATTCCGATTACTATCACTCAATCCAAGGCTAAAGGAATATTCTAGAATACCTGGTTTACTCCTGCTTAAAGTAAGTCCAGGCAATAACCTGGATATCATAAATGCCTTTTCCCTCCCTCCTTCCCTCTCTGGTCTCATGTCTCCCCTCCTGCCTGCCTGTGTTTATGAGGCCATATTGAAGTTGAGAGTTGAAGTGTGTCAGATCTGGGTTCAAATCTTACCTTATCTACTTAATTCTTTTATGCATCAATTTTTAAATCCAGAAACAAATGGGAATAAGAATAGCTACTAACTCAGATGATTTTGAGAACCAATAGCAATAGTTAATATTTATAGAACACTTAGTATATGCCCAGCGCTTTACCTATGTTAACACACTTAATCCTCAGTTATCTTATGAGACAGGTACTGCTATTATCCCACTTTGCAGATGAGGAAACTGAGAGATTAAAAACCTTGCCCAAAGTCACATAGCTATTAAGGAACAAATTTATAGTTCTCACTACTATTATTCCAATTCATTCTCTCAGATGAAAATTCTGAATACAAAGGATCACCTGTATTAACTATGTTAGTAGAACAGAACAAATCTCTCTTCTCCTGGGGATAACTTTGTCCAGATAGTGATACTTTTTCCTGCTAGCTTTCTTTTTCCCTGCTTCCCCTTTGCTGCACAACCTTGAACCTCACCCCATGGCTAAAGCTCTCATCATATCTTATTTACATATGGTTTATTATTTATAAGGCATATTCGCATATATTGCATTTGACTTTTAATAATACTTGTAGCTATGAGACATAGTAAGTTTTGTTATTAGCCCCACTTTGGAGATGAGGAAACTGAGCCTCGAGGTTAGGGCAGGATGTCCAATGGATTCTCAGCTCTGTTCTGACTTGCACTGGTTTCTGGATCTTGAATTGTGATGTTCCTACAGAGGGCCCTGCCTTTTATTGTCTACCCAATATCTGTTCCTACTTCTGGAACAACCTCTTGATTTTCTGTTGGGGACCTTTTTCTCTCTCCAACCACGGTCAGCCTCTCCAGGTTGTTCCATTGCTCTGGTCACAATGATTCATTCATGGGAGGGCTAGTGACTTACAGGAGTCCAGTGAAACTCAACCCTGGGACTTTTCTTCTGGAATTAAACTGCTCTAGGATGTAGGCCTGGAGCTCTTGGGGACCCTTTCTGCTACTGCCAGAAGAGACCTGACCAACCATGAAGCCGCCTCAGAGAAAAGCAGAACAAAAAGATGCATAACGACAGAGTTCAGGCTATGTTCTTAGAGTACCTGGATCCAACTGAACCTGAAGCGGGAGATCTACCCCAGACTTTAGTTATATGCATTAATGAATACCTCCTCCCCTCTTTTTGCTTTGAAGCATCTTGATTTGGATGTTCTCTCACTTTCAACTGAGAGAATGCTAGCTGATAGCCTCCCCAGAGAAACTGCCTCATGGGGAAGAGGCAGGAACAGTGGCTAATTATTTTTTTTCCTATTTTCATTAGGATGCTGGGTACTGATTAGGTGCCAATATTTGTCAGTTCATTAATCATAAGTTTAGTGGAAGATGGGGTAATTGTTGGGAATTTTGAACTATTACTTAAAAATTCTTGCACACTGGACAAATACTTCCTTTCTTGAAATATCCAGGGAAATTTGGAATAACTTTTCTTTGGGGTTCTTTCCAACTTGCTTTATTTCCCACTGAGATAAACTATAATTCACATGGATTTGCACTGGAGAAAGTCATTTTTATTTATAGTACTGTTAGCTCAAATTCTTTCCTAAGAATTTTTACCACTTAAGTCCAAAGATTTGATTTTTCTGAAGTACAAGGTGGACCATCTTACTCCTCTCCCTATAATGCTCTGTGGACTCCTCATTGCTCACAGAAGGAATTCCTTCCATGGATCTATAGACTTTAGGGAGTACATTGATGTCATCATCCTCAGTTTGATGTATCAACTTGGTTAGACTTCAGTCCCTGTTTTTTCACCAAACATTCATCTAGGTTTTGCAGAGATGGTATTTTATAGATGTGATTAAAATCTGTAACTGGTTAACTTTAAGTAAGGGAGGATTTCCTAGATAATCTGAGTGGGCATGATTCAATCAGTTAAAAGATCTTAAACGCAGAGCAGAGGTTTCCCTGATAAAGGAGAAATTCCACATATGGACCTCAGTATCAGCTCGTCCCTGACAATTCTACTCTGCCCTTCCTGGAGCTCTCCCCGACAGATTTCAGACTCTGTAGACAATCTCCACAGCTCCATAATCCAATGTCTCACAATACATCTCAATATGTATTATCTCCTACTGGTTCTGTTTCTCTGGTTGAACATTGACATATACAACTGGTAAACCCCTAACTCCCTGAAGTTGTAGGTAGAATGGATGCGTAGGGTTATGTGGAGTGGAAGTAAAACCATAATCTTCATAAGGGCCCTGTCACATCACAAAGACTAAGTCTGTGGGTTAAAGGCCGAAGTTTTCAGCACGATGCACAGTTCTCCATAACCTGCCCCTGCTGACTCCGTCAGCCTCCTTTCCTGCCTCCTCAACTTTCTCACGCTTTATAATCCAGGATTACCAATTCCTGGACCTCTCTAGATAGTTAATGAAAATCTATACTGGGAGCAAGGAAGGCACCCCAGAGCTTGCTGGGTGCTCCAGGTAAGGCTTCTCACTCTCCCAGCTCCAAGCCTCTGTGGACCTGTCACAGTTCTTGAAGACCCCAGCTTACTTCTCCTTCCCACTTACAGCCTCACTTACCACCACTCTGCCTTGAAACACTCGGGGGAGCCTCATCACACCCTTAATGCCAATGCATGTCCTTCAAGCCCCCAGGTCATCACTCATCCTGTGGACTCTGACTCTGATGGCCCCTTTCCCAGCCCAGCTCCCACCCTTTCCAGGGGTGGACCAGAAGTCCCTCCCTGGTGTCCCTTGGAACTGAAGTTCCACTCATATCAGCAAAGTCCTCTGCATCCTCATCTTCCTTTCTGGATATTCTTTCACTTTCTTGTTCTGACTGAAGCCTGGGTCTCCCCTGGGGACATCTCTGTCCCTGCAGCCCACTCAAGTGGTAGCTCTTTCCTACCCTCACTCCTCATTCCACTGGGCCTGGAGGTGAAGTTGGTCGCCTCTTAGCTCCTCTCTGATGTTACCAGATCATTCATTCTCCTGCCTTCTTATATCCCTGCAGCACTGAATCTCATGTCATTAGTCCATGCCACCCACCAGTCATCTACTAATCTATACCACGCCCCTCATTTTTGGAGATGTCTGCTCCTGGCTCCTGTCATTCTCTGCAACATCACTGTCATAATTCTCAGTGATTTCAGTATCTGCTTAGAAAACCCATCACATACCCTGGCTTCAGAGTTCCTGTGGTAGTGTAATAGACACAATATATACATTATATAGAAATAGAAATTATGTATGTAGTAAAATATATACATATATAATCATACAATAATGTATAGAAATATATAAAGTAAATTATATTTGTAGTAAAACATATTACTATATTTTACTAGATACATTACTAATATGTTACCTTCTCCAGACACTTCCCTTTCAGTCACTGCCCCATTTCGCTGGTCCCCTTTTTAGGGAACTCCTTGAATAAATGATCTCTACTCACTATCTACAATTTCATTCCTCCCATTCTCTCTCAAACCTACCCCGTCAGGCTTCTGTCCCATCACTCCACTGAAATCACCTATGTCAAAGTCATGAACAACCCCACATGTCTAAATCAGTGGTCACTTCTCAGACTTCTTGGTACTTGACCTATGGCTCTTCCTTTTTTTCTTCATTCATCCCTGAGAAGCCACTGTCTCTTGGTTGTCTGCTTGCCTCTTTGTTTCTTCATTGTCTCCTTTCCTGGGTCCCTTCCTAACCTGTAAGTGTTGGAAGCCCAGGCTCAGTCCTCAGACCCCTTCTCTTCTCTATCAGCACCCTCTCCCTTGGTGATCCCATCCAGTCACATGGCTTGAGATGTCTATTTCCAGCTCAGAGCTTCCTCCTGAACTCTGGACTCACATCCAACCACCACTAGACATCTTCATGAGTGTGTCTACCAGACACCATGACCCTAACATGTCCAACATAGGAGCTCCTGTCTCCCTCCCCAACTGCTTCCCCTGCTCTGCCCCAGCTCACTAATTGGTAAAAAACTCTTTCAGATGCTCAGACCAAATAACTTGGAAACCCCTTGATGCTCTTCTTTCCCACGAATCCTTCTGACTCTCCTTAAATGTTATCTCAGTCATCTTAAATGTTATCTCAAGAATCTCACCATTGCTCAGAATCTCTACTGCTGCCACGTTTGTCCCTTTCAACAGTATCTCCTGCCTGAATTATTGTGACGACGTCCATCTGGTCTTCTTGCTCCTGCCCTTGGACAGGCACTCAACAGAGAAATGTTATGCTATGACTCCCTGATTGATCCTTCATAAGAGGCCCATGTGACCCTTCTTAGAGTGACATTTAAAGGCTTAGAAGGAGCCACAGGCCTGCCCTTCCCCACCATGTTACCTCATAGTCTCCTTCTCTCTTCTTCACTCATTTGGCTCCAATCATACTGTCTCTGTGCTGCTCCTGAAGCATATTCCTGACACAGGATATTTGCGTACACTTTTCTTCCAGCCTGGAAAGCTTTTCCCTCAGATGTGTGTCTCTATCTCAATCTCTGTCTATGTTATTGTGATATTGTGATATATATAATAAGAAGTATGTACTTGGTCTTCCACTAGATTCTGGCACAGGGCTTCTAAAACTCTTGGAATTTCCTAAGTGATGAGAACGTTAAATGTATCTTTTGTTATGTTAAGAAGGTGATTTTTTGGAAAACTCCTAAGATGGGGGCTGGTTGCCAGTGGAACAAACCACTTGCATTAGAGGGTTGGAATTTTTGGTCCCATGCCCCACCCTCTGCCTCCATCCCTCATCCCCACCTCAGGGGAGGGGACAGGGTCTAGAGATTGAGTTCTGTCCAATGGCTAATAATTTAATCAATCATACCTTTGTAATGAAGCCTCCATAGAAATCTAAAAGGACAAGGTTCAGAGATCTTTCAAGTTGGGGAACATGTGGTGATTTGGGGAGAGTGGTGCCTTCAGAGAGTATGGAAGCTTGGTGCCCTTCCCATGTATCTTGCCCTGTGCAGTTCTTCCATCTGGCCTTTCCCGAGTTATATCCTTTCATAGCAAACCATAATCTAGTAAGTAAAATATTTCTCTGAGTTCTGTAAGCCTCTCTAGCAAACAAATCAAACCCAAGGAGGTGGTCGTTGGAACCTCTAATCTACAGCTTGTCTGTGAGGAGCATAGGCCCCAACCTGGACTTGCGATTGCCATCTAAGGTGGGGCAGCCTTGTAAGACAGCCCTTAACGTGTAGGATCTGATGCTATCTCTGGGTAGAGAGAGTCAGAGTTGAATTGAATTGTAGGATGCCCAGCTGGCACAGGAGCAGAATCATAGTTGGTGTCACAGAGAATTTCTTATTGCGGGGAAAAATCTTCACACATTGCAATTGGAGTTAGAATTGTAATCATCTATACCTATACCTATATCACCTGCCTATACCTACACCTACACGTACATCTACGTACATCTACATCTAAACCTCTATCTCTCTCTACCTTCATCATCTCTTTTTGACCTAAATCAAAGAGTCTTCCAGTAATTTCTCCAGAAAAAAAAAAAAGGTTTATTCGGAATCATCAGAGAATTGCAATTTGTCATCTACAAAACCATGATGAGCTGCGTGCAAGTCCCCACATGGCAGGGGAAGGAGAATGCTTTTATAAAGGGAAAAAGAAAGTTGAGGGGGCTCTGGTAAACAAAGAGTTCATGGCTTTTTACTGGCGAGTCCTTGCCAGGAAGGAACAGGAGTCTTTGATCACGGGGCACGAGAACTCCCCCTTCTGGCCTCCTAATTTTATTTAATTGAGGTTTCTGTTTATTATTTTTTTACATTCGTTCGTCTCTATCATACATACCTACCTCTATCTACACTCACACCAATACCTATACACTGACATCTACATCTATAGTTGTACCTGCATCATCATTTTGCTCTATCACTTTTTTTTAGGTTTGCTTTCAAATTTCACTTGGCCAGTGAGGCCTCTCCTGACCACTCTTCTTAAAATTGCAAATCTAACCATTCTGCACCTTTTTAAACTTTATTTTCTCCAATACATGTATAATTATCTAACATACTATTGTGACCAAAAAAATGTTTACTGTCACTTCAGTAGAGAAAGAAGGTTGCCTGCCATTCCAGTAAACAAAGGACATTGCTGCCATCAAACCCTCAGCCACTGCAGCCCCCCAGACAGTGCACCCTGAGGGGATTCAGGATGAAGAAAAACAGAACACTGGCTCTAGATAGTTAAGATGCATATCTAAGGAATGACTTCAGAGAGGCCAGACTCTCGCACCTTCCCATACATAGGAAAGCACCTAAATCATTAACTTGAGATGTCTGTTTTTTCTGTGATTAGCAGTACTCTTTTTTTTTTTTTTTTCCCCCGTTACGTGGGCCTCTCACTGTTGTGGCCTCTCCCTTTGCGGAGCACAGGCTCCGGACGCGCAGGCTCAGCGGCCATAGCTCACGGGCCCAGCCGCTCCGCGGCACGTGGGATCTTCCCAGACCGGGGCACGAACCCGTGTCCCCTGCATCGGCAGGCGGACTCTCAACCACTGCGCCACCAGGGAAGCCCGATTAGCAGTACTCTTTTAATGTTTGATTACATTTTTTTTTTCCAGCGAAAACTCCTCTCTATCCTGGCTCCTCCCTTACCTCTTTGGAACAGTTCTTCAGAGCAATCTGAGAGGCTGTATCCTGGGCTATAGTCCTCAGTAAGTTTCCCGAATAAAACATATCTTATAACTCTTAGGTTGTGTGTTTTTTGTTTGTTTGTTTGTTTTTTGTCAACATTGTGTGTTTTACTTATTTTTCTACCACGTTTTTTCCCCATGATGCATGAGGTGAGGTGCATGAGGTCAGGTATTTTCATTTGTACCTTTGGTTGCCGAGTGTTGAGCATCTAGAATAGTGTCTGGTGAGTATTAGGGACGTGTATGTGTTGAAGAAATAATTAAATCAAAGCTAGCAATGTTGATAAACAATATTTAATTGGGACCCATGACCGTTCACATCTAAGTCTTCATTTAGCTAGTTTCTGTAGTAAGCCTCCCTCCACATGGCCACCTGAAGGGTCTCACGCACAGGACACAGACCAGGTAAAGGAACATCTTGTTACTGCTGGTGCTTTGGTCACAAATGCCTGAGAAGGATCCCAGAACCCGGGTGGGCTGAGCTGGGACACAGATATTGTTCGTGTTCTCTGTGGATATCACTCTGATTGCCAGGAAAGGCAAGTACAGGGAAAACAAAGATAAACAGACAGCTTTTTCCTTTGGCTTCTAGGTCTGGTTTTGAAATAACAGTTTGGTATTTGAGCTTTTTCGCTGGCAAAATAAAATGCCACAAATAGAATGTCCTTAGTCAACTTAATTACATTTTATTACTGTGCTATGATGGGCTTTGTCTGTCCTTAGGCAGAGCAGCATAATGTAAAATGTAATCCATAAGGTGAAGATTGTCGAACTTTTAACGTACGTCCATTTTATTGCGAATTCTTTATCAAGGGAGCCTGCTATTGGTGTTGAAACTACAATAGTCCTGGAAAGTCTACTGAGTGCTAGAGCGGAGATGATGTGATTTACACATTTACACATTTACACACAGCCTTGCCACCCCTACAGTCCATTTTCCGAACAGCAGTCAGAGTGGTCTTACAGAATTTAAGTCTGAACCTGTCAGTCACTCTCCTGCTCAAAACCCAGGAAGAGATTTGTGCATCCCTCAGGATAAAGCTCAAAGGCCCTTGCAAAGGCCTTAAAGGCTCTGGATCCCCACTCCCTTCTGACCTCACGTGTCCACCTCATGTGCTTCTTTCCAGCCACCTGGCATCCTCCTGTTCCTGCAATAAGCCAAGAGTCATCAATCCTGCTTTCTCTCCTGCTTGTTAACGCCCCAGCCCAGAACACTCTTCTCCCAGATGCTGGTGTGGCTCATTCCTCTCCGCCTTCAAGTCTCTGCTCAAATGTTGGCTTTCCTTGCCCCCAGCCTTCTCTGACCCACCTGTCTAAGGCAGCACACCTGCCCTCTCTTACCCCACTTCCTTCTTTGTGGTCCTCATCACCTCTGACACACACACACACACACATATCTCTGTGTTTTCTTTGTCTGTCTATCCCTCAACTGGACTCTGGCAGGAGGGAATTTGTTTTGATCACGGCTCTGTTTTAAGTGCCTAGAATAGTGCCAGGCACTTTGTGGTTACTTAATCCTGCCTCCCTGTGACTGTACTGGTTTTGTGAGTGACCAGAAGTCGTAAAAGGCAAGCCAAAGTGACCAGTACTTACTTATTTGCAAGAGATGAGATGAGAGGGAAAGAGAGAGCAGGGGGGAGAGAGAGACACAGAGACAGAGAGAGAGAGGGGCACAGAGAGACAGAGACAGAGAGAGAGACAGACAGAGATTGAGAACACCACTGTTCAGGAAACCCCCAAGTTTTACCTTTGTTCTCACAAGAGAATTCTTGTTTGGGGATTCCTGAAACACTGGCTGAATCTAGACCCGGTCCACCCATATCTGTGCTCCTCTCACTGTGATGTGGGCGAGGGAAGGTAGGGCCAGGGAAGGAGAAGTTGGAGCTCTCCCCCAGAGGTCACTACCTGCTCTGGTTCACCCGTCAGCTGCCCTCAAGTCTGAGCATGAAACTTCTCTGAACTGACCCTTAGGATTTTAAATAATCAAAGGAAGACAGTCTAAATCTGAAACATTTGGGAGCTAAGAACCTGATCTGGCCCAGGAAAGCTGATGCTTATTAAAATCTTCAAAGGCCAAACATGCAAACGGCCCGTGTTTTAGATTATCTCCCTCATTCGTCATGTCTACAACAATTGTCACAGCACTAAAATCAAAAGCTCCAAGAGTTCCCTTTTCCTCCTACACACACCTCTTTGCTGGAGAAGTTCCAGAACATTCTCCAGACTTGTGGGTCACAAAGAGAGCTTATGTGTGGTCAGGGGGCCTCTCTGACAGTCTGCACTTGGGCCAAGTTATTTTCAAAGCTGAGATGAGTTTAGAGAGGTCATTATAGTTCAGGATTTAAAATAAAAGTTTCAGGAAGGCTCACGTGTTTCGCTTAAAATGCAAAATATATGGGTGATGTCATGCTGGCTATTTTTATATGAGGCCTTTTGGAGATAAACATTCGCTATAAATTTCAATCTGTCAGGGGAAAAGAAGGGAATATAATTTTTTTTCTCGTGCTTACTTACTTTATGACAAGAACTAGTCTGGGTGCTTGCGGCACACACTTGACCAGCTCACTGTCCTATCTTAAGCAATGACCCCAGTTCCAACCTCCTAGAGAAAAACAAAAAAGCATCATCATGATTCCCTCAATTTCCCTCCTAGCCTTAATTTTTTCACATTCCCAACCATCCTCACTCACTTCCTGCCTGTCTCAGTGGAAACAGGTGTGAGTCAAGACTCATGATTTTTTAAGACCAAGACTTCCCCCCAGGTGGTTGTTTTGACCCACCTCTTGCCTCACTTAGATGACCTTCTCTCATTCTCGGGTGTCTTCAACTTCCACCACTGACTGCTTGTTCTTAGCCTGTACAAATTTTCAAGTCTCTTTCCATCCTTGAAATAACCTTGACTTGGCTCCCTTGACCCACCTGTAACCACCATGCATCTCTGTTCTTCCAAGGAAAATAAAACCTGTAGGTTAATGGCATCTCATAGGACAAAAAAGGGGTGAAGAAAGAATATCAACTCTTCAGAAACCACTTTCTGAAAGCATCCATATGTGCCCAGGCTTTCTGTGCTTAGGAGTAGCTGGTGATGACTATTTCCAAACTATACCAATTTGAAGGCTCAAAACTTGCCATAAATTTCCCAGATTTCCTTGGTTTCTGGAGTGGTCTAGCCAAGACCAATGAGACATTAGAGATTAACCATTAAGGGTGAGAGTCTTGGGGGATGTGTCTGCACAAGTGTCTGAATAGGGAGGGGGATATATAAAGACAGTGGGGAGTAGAGACTGTTTCTGTTCTGGTTTTGAGGCTTTATAGAGAGAGTTGTTAATGTCAGGGGCTGAAAGCAGTGTTTTTAGGAAAACTTTTCAGGAAGACATTTCCAGTGAAGACTTGAGTCTTTGGGTACAAGCACAACTACTTTGGGGTCAGGTGACTCAACATGGAGAGGTGGCTTTCTCTCCATCTCTGCCCAGAACTTAGTAACACTCTGGCTGCATGGAGATGATCAGTTTTGGGAAGACAAGAGATTGCATTCTTCATATGAAAGTTACCATTCTCAAGATGACACCATTAAGGTACATGACTTGCATAGTGGACTGTGATTTGGACCCTGATTTGCATAAGGACTGTCGTAGAGGAATTCAGGAGCACATGTGGGCACAGCACAGAGATACTTGGGGGAAGTTGCTCAGAGAGGGGAGAGGGCATGACACTGGATTGTTGATATTATCAGTGTCTTTATCAGTATGCCTGGCCTGAGGAGGCCAGAGGACTGACATGTGATCTCCAAAAGGGCAGAGATTTTTTTCTGTTTGTATCACTCCTGATTCAATAAATAAATATATATTCAGACAGATGTAGAAAAGAAACTTAAGGTTACCGGTGGGTAAGGGGGGGGGAAGGGATAAATTGGGAGATTGGTATTGACATATACATACTACTATATATAAAATAGATAACTAATAAGAACCTACTGTATAGCACAGGGAACTCTACTGAATACTCTGTAATGGCCTATATGGGAAAATAATCGAAAAAAGAGCAGTTATATGTATATGTATAACTGATTCACTTTGCTGTACACCTGAGACTAACACATTATAAATCAACTATACTCCAATAAAAATGAAAAAATATACATATATTCAATGAACATGAGATGAATTTGGTTGCATTGGGGACAGAAAAATGTGGTCAGCCTGCAGAGAGCTGGATATTTAGTCTGACGAGCTACACTCCAGGAAGAAGTGGCTAAGTTCAGACTAAGGGTATGAAAAAGAGAGCGGAGAAAGATAATGGCCTCTTGTTAAGAAAGTTTGGCTGTAAAAATAAGGTGAGAATTCAGATGGAAGTCTGAGAAGGTTATGGGATTCATTACATGCTACAATGTGGTACAAACTGTACCATAATAGGGAGGAAATACAAAACAGACTTGAGCAGATCATACATTATTTTGACTAGCAGGTCTTGCATTATCTCAATAACCAGGTGAGAGGGGAGGGGCACGTGTGTTCATTCCTTTTTCCAGGTAAGGATCCAGAGAATAAGTTTAAATATCTTGCTAAAGGTCACAGAATTCATACGTGAACAAGAATCCATGGCTTTGAGTTACATTCTATCATTTTTTCCCCCACCTTACCATAATGCAGAAATGAGGTTTTGGCTGATGACCAGATTTTGATTCTGTGAACTCTTTTTGGTTTGTTTCGTTTCCCATTTTTAATTTTGCAATGGTGATTATGAGGTAATAAGCTTTAGTCATCCATCTTTGACTGGAAAGGTCAGAATGACATGAGGAGATAATTAAAATAGAAAGAAACTCAATTTAAAACTTGGCTGCCCGGGTTAAGATGAAGATAATGTATTGAAATAGTTGAACGTCTCCGTGAAGGTTTCAGTTCACATCTCAACAGCACAGAACAAGTTGCACAAATTCTAAGAATTATATCCCTTGGTAACAAACACTGAAGTCACTTTTTAAGATGTCACCAAATGGCTTTATTGACTCTGTTTTGTAACATGTCATAAGCAGATGGCACTTTGAAGTATATGATGCAGCTTGAAAAGCATAATTACTTAGACATTTTTGTCTGGTTTGCTATGATAATGTGGTGAAGCCCAAAATGAAAGAATCTTGGTGTGTGCTGATCAAGAAAGGCTACACACAATTCAGGGGCTTTGTTCTAATTTCTTGCAGTCAAAGGTTGATTCTTCAACTGTCAGCTCTTGGCTGAATTTGATTTTATGAAGGTGTTTGCACTTGCCAAATAAAAGGTGCAAAGCAAAAAGAGAAGAGAACTACTATTTCTTGAATGTCTATTATCTGTCAGACTCTTTATATGGTATCTAATCTACTTCTAAAGCAATTCTATGGGTAGCTATTATTACTCTTATTTTGGATATAAAGAAATTGAGGTCCAGAGACATTCCACACCTAGTTGTGTACAGAGCTGGAATCCACACCTTCATCTGACGTCCAACCCATTTCTTTTCATTACTCTGTAGTACTTTAGGTAGAATCCTGTCCCCACCTACTTCTTATTACTTGTTTTAAAATATTTTCATGCTCACAATTATGTATTAAAATAAATGCAGCTAAGAAATGTCTATGTAATGTAGTTCTATTTATGTATCAAATTCCAAATTTATTCCTTTCAAAAATAGGAATTTATAACATATTTTGACAAATACTGTAGACTGGCTAATGAACCATCCCAATTCACTTCTTCCCTGCCTTTCTCTATATGGAAGACTGGAAACAGAAGACACAAGTTTCCAGAGTCCCTTGCAGCTAGGGGTGGCCATTGACACAGTTTGGTCAATAAGATGCACACAGAGAGTCCCAGAAGAGGGCTTTCCTTCCCAAATAAAAAGCCAAGGTTTGACAGGAAGTTTTTTTGCCTTCCTGCCTGGAATACACACTCACTGCCTAGAGATGCAGCAACCGTCTTGCCATCATGAGGATGTAAACCACATGCTAATGCTGGTGAAGCAGGAATATAGAAGGATCCTGGTTTCTTGATGACATCTGAACAGCTATGCCATCTTGTGATCACCTACCTCTCAGCTTATTTTTATGTGAGAAAAATAAACCCCTTCCATGTAAAAGGAACTGGGCCTTCAGATACTCACAGACAAGTGCAATCCTAACTGATACACATAATAGCCAGAATTTTGAAAGACATTCCTGCTTTCCAACAGTGTTCCATTTTTTATGTGACTTTGGTCCTGATTTATAGTTCTGAAGCACTGGAAGTACAGACTCAAGTTAGATACTAGATTCATTGGAATGGTGTTCATTTAGTTGGGCACAAACTGGAACAGAGTTAAGTCCCCAACCTAATTGTGGGAAAATGGCCAGCAGAGCCTGTGATCATAGAGACTATGTTTCTTCCAAAAAGTCTGGACATCACTTCACCCAAAGCAATTGGCGTGGAGCAGGAGAGGCAGAGTGAGGTGGCTGGACTTAGCCCATCACCACCATTTGCTTTGCTTGGATGCAGACTTAGTCTTTGGTTGGAAAAACTAGAAGGGAACTTGGAGAATCATTTTGTCCATCTTTTCACCTTGGGGAAGGACCCCTCTGGAGTTATCCCAGACATATAGGATAACCAATCCTGTTTTAATAGAATCTGATAAAGCCCAAGAAACTGCCAGCAACACCATAACTACCAGGAACATCATTTAAATCTGTACTGCTTATTGGTCGATGTATCTGGTTCTAGTATTAATAAAGAAAAATATCATTAAAATAGCATACATAGTAGTTCTTCTTCTCCAAAGATGACAAATCCTCTGACTTTTCCCTCAGGAGGCCATTTCAACAATTAAAAACTTGCAGTAAGTTCTTTTTTTTTATTTAAATAGAATGTGCATTGCATGTGGGAATAAAAAGCCCTTTATCTTTCTAAAGCAGAGTAGTGGAGCGGCAAGTTGGTTGGTTGTGGAGTAAGGTAGCCCTAGATTCAAGTTGTAGTTCTTCCACTTCCTAGCCGGTGAACTTGTTACTTAACTACACTGAGCCTCAGTTTCTCATCTGTAAAATAAGCAGAGACATAGCCACACTATACTTGGATTGTGGCAAGGAGCTAATGTATGTAAAATGCTGGAATATCATTTGCATTGAAAGTGAGTACACAGGACTTCCCTGGTGGTGCAGTGGTTAAGAATCTGCCTGCCAATGCAGGGGACATGGGTTCGAGCCCTGGTCTGGCAAGATCCCACATGCCACGGAGCAACAAGCCCATGAGCCACGACTACTGAAGCCTGTGCACCTAGACCCCGTGCTCTGCAACAAGAGAAGCCGCCGGAATGAGAAGCCTGTGCACCGCAACAAAGAGTAGCCCCCGCTCTCCGCAACTAGGAAAAGCCCGCACGCAGCAACGAAGACCCAACGCAGCCAAAAAAAAAAAAAATAGTGAGTATCCAATAGTAGTTCTCTCCTACCTTGCTCTCCCTACTGGACAGCAGCTCACTGCTTACAATAGCTTTAGAGCTTCAAGGAGCATCCCTGAATTGCCCATAACTCTCTACTACCAGTTAATTAAATTCAAAGTCCTAATCTCATCCTCTTTGCTCTTATTTTTCAGTGCTTGGATTCTAACATTGGACCTTGTTTTCAAAACAATTTAAAAAAATGTGTTAGCAATTTGGAGAGATCACATTTTTATAAATTATGCACCAAATATCAGTATTTGAGAATCGAAAACATTGACCTATACATTTTAGGTTGCCATGCATACAAAAGTTGTCAATCCATAATTGGGGTTTATACCATGGTGCTAACAGCAAAATGGAGTAATTAGACAATCATCTGGATTGTTCCAGCCAACAATACTCTGACCACAAATATTTGGTGGATTGGGAGACAAAGACTCCTCTGGTACAAGTTATCTGCACTGTGACCTTCACATTGGATGGATGCTGTCTCAGCCCCAAGTGAGGTCTGCTGCACAATTTTAAGAAAGGAAACATTTCAGACCATGGATTGTTTCTTAAAGCCATGCACATGATTCTTGGCTAATAGAGTGTTGGATCAGCCAACTTCTGGCAGCTTTGCGTCTTGGCTCCACTGACATATGTGCAATTTCAGACTTGAAGCCACACATGAAGTCATTGGGAAGCTCACATAATTCATCTCTAAAAATCTGCCGTACAGTGGTTCTTGTCTTTTCCAGCAATGTAATCCCTAGGAATTGTGATGATTTGAGCGTTTTAAAAGGAATCACTAATTAATCGTCATTCACTTAGGACTTATTCATTTATCTTTGTTAAGAAAAACTTTTTGAAAAAAACCCAGAGAATGGAATGAAAGAATGAAATAACTGTAGTATAGTTTGGTTCAGGGATTTTGTTTTTCTTGTTCTTATACAATCACTCATGGCATAAGATCCTAACACAGGGAAAGGAACCGACAAAACCCACTTTCAGTACTAACAGAAGCCCCATAGATTTCCTCCACCTCTGCAGTTTGGAGGTGATGGAACCAAGACCTAACAAGTTTCAATGACTTGGTTAGTGTCATGTGGTGAGTTAGTGGCTTAACCATGGCTTTGGTGTTTTTCTTATGATCCATGACTGTGCTAACTACCACTTCCTCAGTGAGGCAATCCCAGACCACCTTAGCTAAAGAAGTATCCCCTTCCCCACGCTTGTAGTTACTCTGTCTCATGACCACATTTTATTTTCTTCATAGCATTTATCAGTCTTCCAAATTACATTCTGATTTATAATTCTGTTGACTCCTCCTCTAAAGGTATGAAGGCAGAGACCTGGGCTCTTGTTCACTACTGTATCTAGAATGATACTTAGTACATAGTAGGTGCCCAATAAAAATTTGTTGCTTGAATGGACCAGAACTGGTAGGAAAGGAACTTCTGTTCATTGGGCATCTACTATGCTGGATATTATGCTGATTGTTTATGTCTGTTACACACGCTTGAGAGGTAAATGACATACCTGGAGCCTTGGAGTTAGAAAGTGGTGAAGCCAGGATTCAAAGCCAGGGATATTTCACTTCAAATCCTGAAGCTGGCCAACACTGGAAATTATTTCCAGTGTTCAATGGTTCCTGCTCTACCACACCTTCCGTGACCTCCCTTTGAGGTATCTGGACTTCCCGGTATGTGTTTTGACATCTCACTGTTGTCTTGTATGTCTCTGTGCCGCCCTAATCTCCAGAGAAATCAATCTGATTATGTTTTATTCAGCACTGTGAATATTCTATGTTGCTGGTTTCTCTGTGTAAAGTTCATTGAGTAATTTTCTCAGATTATAGAAACAGCTCATGCTCTTCTAACACAGTGGTGAATTCCACTGAGTTGTACTGACTTATAATAAAAGGCCTACAAAGGGAAAGAAATCTACCCATCTGCTGACACTGAAGCCCGATGCAATCAAAGGGGTTTATGACAAGAAGTTCAGATGGTCACAGGGCTTAGAAGGTCACATGTACTGAAAGATGAGGAAAACACTGGGATAGAAACAAGACAGTAAATCACTCTGAAATAATGTTGATTCTGACCACAGGGAAATCCAAAAATTTGAATGGGGGAAAGTGCTCCATCTCTTGTCCTTAACAGAACTTTTCACCTCATTCAGGTGAAGGTCATATGGGATGCCACAATCCATTTTTCCCAGATTACAAAACATGCTGAGCAGAGTGACTGTCAAACTTTGACGCAGATCTGAATCCTCTGGTGAATGATTAACACAGGGACCCAGGGACCTGCTTTATTTAGTTAATGAGGCACAGAGGAAAGGCCTCCTGAATGACAAACATAATCATACTTCACTAGCTCACTCTCCCTTGCAGGGGGCAGTATGGCCCTGACCCGGTCCAGAGGATGGGGTTGTGAAAAGAGCACAGGACTTCAAAGATCTGTGCTTCACCCCCAGCCCTGCTAATTTCTAAGTGTATGATTTTGGGTTACATCTTCACGTCTTTGAGCTTCAGATTCCTAGTCTGAAATCCTCACGGCCCATGGTCAAGAACATTTACCTAGAAGGCCATGAACGGATAAGTGACCTGGAAGATAAAATAGTGGAAATAACTACTGCAGAGCAGAATAAAGAAAAAAGAATGAAAAGAATTGAGGACAGTCTCAGAGACCTCTGGGAAATCATTAAATGCACCAACATTCGAATTATAGGGGTTCCAGAAAAAGAAGAGAAAAAGAAAGGGACTGAGAAAATATTTGGAGAGATTATAGTTGAAAACTTCCCTAAAATGGGAAAGGAAGTAGTCAATCAAGTCCAGGGAGCACAGAGAGTCCCATACAGGATAAATCCAAGGAGAAACACACAAAGACACATATTAATCAAACTATCAAAAATTAAATACAAAGAAAAAATATTAAAAGTAGCAAGGGAAAAACAACAAATACCATACAAGGGAATCCCCATAAGGTTAACAGCCGATCTTTCAGCAGAAACTCTGCAAGCCAGAAGGGACTGGCAGGACATATTTAAAGTGATGAAGGGGAAAAACCTACAACCAAGATTACTCTACCCAGAAAGTATCTCATTCAGATTTGACAGAGAAATTAAAACCTTTACAGACAAGCAAAAGCTAAGAGAATTCAGCACCACCAAACCAGCTTTACAACAAATGCTAAAGGAACTTCTCTAGGCAGGAAACACAAGAGAAGGAAAAGACCTACAATAACAAACCCAAAACAATTAAGAAAATGGTAATAGGATCATACATATCAATAATTACCTTAAATGTAGATGGATTAAATGCTCCAACCAAAAGATGTAGACTGGTGAATAGATACAAAAACAAGACCCGTATATATGCTGTCTACAAGAGACCCACTTCAGACCTAGGGACACATCCAGATTGAAAGTGAGGGGATGGAAAAAGATATTCCATGCAAATGGAAATCAAAAGAAAGCTGGAGTAGCAATTCTCATTTCAGACAAAATAGATTTAAAACAAAGACTATTTCAAGAGACAAAGAGGGATGGATAAAAGATGCATGTGAAAGAACCCAACAACACAAGGGAAGGAGACAGTGGTTAGAAATGTGGACTTCCTCCATTATAATAAAGCTGGATCACTTACTCCCAAATCCAGCCCTGCAAGCCATCACCTGTGCTGCCATGGGCATTTTACTTAGCTACTGCTAGCCTCAGTTTCTCATATATGTGAGACGAAAACAATACTTCACTTACATTAACTCTCAAGCTTCATGCGAACCCCACTATTATTACCTTTATTTCATGGAAAGGAAACTGAGGCACAGAGGAGTTAAATAACCAACGCTGGGTCACACAGAGGCTACTCGGCATGTGTCCCCGGGTGCTCTGGTTGCAGAGACACTACTCTTTACCAGTGAGCCACCTTCTCCAAAGACCACATGACACATGGCCAGTAGACAGTCAAAAATATGGCAAATGCTCAGTAAATGTTTCCCAATATTTGAAGAATTTCCGTTCACATTCCAGACATACATCCCTCCACCTTATGATTCACTGCATCACACATATTCCCTGCAGCCATAGGGTTCTAGATGAGGGACCCTGGAAAAGAACATGAGGTCCTGGTGAAGCTGTAGGGACTCGCAGAACAGAGGTTGATCGAAACAGAACTATTTCTTTTAAGTGAGCTACATTCCTGCAATTACTTCTCAGCCCTTAACCACAATCTAATTTAAAATACACATAAAGGGGGACTTTCAAGATGACGGAGGAGTAAGACATGGAGATCACCTCCCCACAAATACATCAGAAATACATCTACATGTGGAACAACTCCTACAGAACACATACTGAATGCTGGCAGAAGACATCAGACTTCCCAAAAGGCAAGAAACTCCCCCACGTACCTGGGTAGGGCAAAAGAAAAAAGAAAAAACAGAGACAAAAGAATTGGAACAGAATCTGCGCCTGTGGGAGGGAGCTGTGAAGGAGGAAAACTTTCCACACACTAGGAAGCCCCTTCACTGACGGAGACAGGGGATGGCAGGGTGGGAGCTTTGGAGTCATGAAGGAGAGCACAGCAACTGGGGTGCGGAGGGCAAAGTGAAGAGGTTCCCGCACAGAGGATTGGCGCCGACCAGCACTCACCAGCATCAGAGGGGCTGCTCACCTGCCAGCACGGGCAGGGGCTGGGAGCTGAGGCTCCGGCTTCGGAGGTCAGATCCCAGGGAGAGGACTGGGGTTGGCTCCATTAAGACAGCCTGAAGGGGGCTAGTGAGCCACGGCTAGCCGGGAGGGAGTCCGGGAAAAGTCTGGACCTGCCTAAGAGGCAGAGACCATTGTTTCAGGGTGCACAAGGAGATGGGATTCAGAGCACCACCTAAACGAGTTCCAGAGACGGGCGCGAGCTGCGGCTATCAGCGCGGATCCCAGAGACGGGCATGAAACACTAAGGCTGCTGCTACAGCCACCAAAAAGCCCGTGTTCAAGCACAGGTCACTATCCACACCTCCTCTCCTGGGAGCTTGTGCAGCCTACCACTGCCAGTGTCCTGTGATCCAGGGACAACTTCCCCGGAGAACACACGGTGTGCCTCAGGCCGTTGTAATGTCACTCTGGCCTCTGCTGCTGCAGGCTTACCTCGCATTCCGTACCCCTCCCTCCCCCTGGCCTGAGTAAGCCAGAGCCCCCGAATCAACTGTTCCTTTAATTCCGTCCTGTCTGGGCGGGGGAACAGAAGCCCTCAGGCAACCTACACCCAGAGGCGGGGCCAAATCCAAAGTTGAACCCCGGGAGCTGTGTGAACAAAGAAGAGAAAGGGAAATCTCTCCATGCAGCCTCAGGAACAGTGGATTAAATCCCCACAATCAATTTGATGTACCCTGCATCTGTGGAATAACTGAATAGACAAAGAATCAACCCAAAATTGAGGCGGTGGACTTTGGGAGCAACTATAGACTTGGGGTTTTCTGTATGCAGCTGACTAGTTTCTGATCTATATTTATCTTAGTTTAGTTTTTAGTGCTTGTTATCCTTGGTGGATTTATTTTTTGGTTTGGTTGCTCTCTACTTTCTTTCTTTTCTAAAATTACTTTTAATTTTTAATAACATTTAAATTTTTTTATTTTTAAAAAACTTTATTTTATGTTTTTTTTCTTTCTTTCTCTCTTTTCTTCTCCCTTTTTTTCTGAGCCGTGTGGCTGACAGGGTCTTGGTGCTCTGGCCGGATGTCAGCCCTGTGCCCCTGAGGTGGGAGAGCCGAGTTTAGGATATCGGTCAACCAGAGACCTCCCACCTCCATGTAATATCACAGAGCGAAAATTCTCCTAGAGATCTCCACCTCAAGGCTAAGACCCAGCTCCACTCAATGACCAACAAGCTACAGTGCTGGACACCCTGTGCCAAACAAGTAGCAAGACAGGAACACAATCCCACACATTAGCAGAGAGACTGCCTAAAATCAAAATAAGGTCACAGACACAGCAAAACACACCACTGGATGTGGTCCTGCCCACCAGAAAGAAAAGATCCAGGACACAGGCACGAGTTGCCTCTACCAGGAAGCCTCCACAACCCACTTAACCAAATGTACACACTGGGAGCAGACACCAAAAAAACCGGGACCTACAAACCTACAGCCTGCGAAAAGGAGACCCCAAAACACAGTAAGTTAAGCAAAATGAGAAACACAGCAGATGAAGGAGCAAGGTAAAAACCCACCAGAACAAGAGGAAATAGGCAGTCTACCTGAAAAAGAATTCAGAGTAATGATAGTAAAGATGATCCAAAATCTTGGAAATAGAAAGGAGAAAATACAAGAAACGTTTAACAAGGACCTAGAAGAACTAAAGAGCAAACAAACAATGAAGAACAATAAAATAAATGAAATTAAAAATGCTCTAGAAGGAATCAATGGCAGAATAACTGAGGGAGAAGAAAGGATAAGTGAGCTGGAAGCTAAAATATTGGAAATAACTACCACAGAGCAGAATAAAGAAAAAAGAATGAAAAGAATTGAGGACAGTCTCAAAGACCTCTGGGACATTGAACACATGAATGTTTGAATTATAGGGGTCCCAGAAGAAGAGGAGAAAAAGAAAGGGACTGAGAAAATATTTGAAGAGATTATAGTTGAAAATTTCCTAATATGGGAAAGGAAATAGTCAATCAAGTCCAGGAAGCACAGAAAGTCCCATAGGGGATAAGCACAAGGAGAAACATGCCAAGACACATATTAATCAAACTATCAAAAACTAAACACACACACAAAATATTAAAAGCAGCAAGGGAAAAACAACAAATACCATACAAGGGAATACCCATAAGGTTAACAGCCGATCTTTCAGCAGAAACTCTGCAGGCCAGAAGGGAATGGCAAGACATATTTAAAGCGATGAAAAGGAAAAACCTGCAACCAAGATTACCCTACCCAGCAAGGATCACATTCAGATTCGATGGAGAAATTAAAACATTTACAGACAAATGAAAACCAAGAGAATTCAGCACCACCAAACCAGCTTTACAACAAATGCTAAAGGAACTTCTCTAGGCAGGAAACACAACAGAAGGAAAAGACCTGCAATAAGAAAACCAAAATAATTAAGAAAATAGTAATAAGAACATACATATCAATAATTACCTTAAATGTAAATGGATTAAATGCTCCAACCAAAAGACATAGATTGGCTGAATGGATACAGAAACAATACCTGTATATATGCTGTCTACAAGAGACCCACTTCAGACCTAGGGACACATCCAGACTGAAAGTGGGGGGATGGAAAAAGATATCCCATGCAAATGGAAAACAAAAGAAAGCTCAAGTAGCAATTCTCATATCAGAAAAAATAGACTTTAAAATAAAGACTATTATAAGAGACAAAGAAGGACACTACATAATGATCAAGGGATCAATCCAAGAAGAAGATATAACAATTGTAAATATGTATGCACCCAACATGGGAGCACCTCAATACACAAGGCAAATGTTAACAGCCATAAATGTGGAAATTGACAGTAACACAATCATAGTAGGGGACTTTAACACCCCACTTTCACCAATGGATAGATCATCCAAAATGAAAATAAATAAGGAAACACAAGCTTTAAATGATACATTAATATGAACTTAATTGATATTTATAGGACATTCCATCCAGAAACAACAGAATATACTTTCTGTTCAAGTGCTCACGGAACATTCTCCAGGATAGATCTTATCTTGGGTCACAAATCAAGCCTTGGGAAATTTAAGAAAATTGAAATTGTATCAAGTATTTGTTCTGGCCACAATGTTATAAGACTAGATAAAAATTACAGGAAAAAAATTTGTAAAAAATACAAACACATGAAGTCTAAACAATACAGTATTTAATAACCAAGAGATCACTGAAGAAATCAAAGAGGGAAACAAAAAATACCTAGAAACAAATGACAATCAAAACACGATGACCCAAAACCTATGGGATGCAGCAAAAGCAGTTCTAAGCAGGAACTTTATAGCAATACAATCCTACCTCAAGAAACAAGTAGCATCTCAAATAAAAAACCTAAACTTACACCTAAAACAATTAGAGAAAGAAGAACAAAAAAAACCCCCAGAGTTAGCAGAGGAAAGAAATCATAAACAAAAGATCAGAAATAAATGAAAAAGAAATGAAGGCAACAATAACAAAGATCAATAAAACTAAAAGCTGGTTCTTTGAGAAGATAAGCAAAACTGATAAACCTTTAGTCAGACTCATCAAGAAAAAAAGGGAGAAGACTCAAATCAACAGAATTAGAAATGATAAAGGAGAAGTAACAACTGAACCTGCAGAACTACAAAGGATCATGAGAGATTACTACCAGAAACTATATTCCAATAAAATAGACCACCTGGAAGAAATGGATAATTTCTTAGAAAAGCAGAACCTTCTGTGACCGAACCAGGAAGAAATAGAAAATATAAACAGACTAATCACAAGCACTGAAATTGAAACTGTGATTAAAAATCTTCCAACAAAAAAAGCCCAGGACGAGATGCCTTCACAGGCAAATTTTATCAAACATTTAGAGAAGAGCTAACACCTATCTTTCTCAAACTCTTCCAGAATATAGCAGAGGGAGGAGCACTCCCAAACTCATTCTATCAGGCCACCATGACCCTGATACCAAAACCAGACAAAGATGTCACAAAAAAAGAAAACTACAGGCCAATATCACTGATGAATATAGATGCAAAAATCCTCAACAAAATACTGGCAAACAGAGTCCAGCAGCACATTAAAAGGATCATACAGCATGATCAAGTGGGTTTTATCCCAGGAATTGCAAGGATTCTTCAACACACACAAATCAATGTGATAAACCATATTAACAAATTGAAGGAGAAAAACCATATGATAATCTCAATAGATGCAGAAAAAGCTTTTGACAAAATTCAACACCAATTTACAATAAAAATCCTCCAGAAAGTAGGCATAGAAGGAACTTACGTCAACATAATAAAGGCCATATATGTCAAACCCACAGCAAACATCATTCTCAATGGTGAAAACTGAAAACATTTCCTGTAAGATCAGGAATAAGACAAGGTTGTCCACTCTCACCACCATTATTTTACATAGTTTTGGAAGTTTTAGCCACAGCAATCAGAGAAGAAAAAGAAATAAAAGAATCCAAATTGGAAAAGAAGTACTAAAACTGTCATTGTTGGCAGATGACATGATAGTATATATAGAGAATCCTAAAGAGGCTACCAGAAAACTAGTAGAGCCAATCAATGAATTTGGTATAGTAACAGGATAAAAAATTAATGCACAGAAATCTCTGGCATTCCTATACACTAATGATGAAAAATCTAAAAGAGAAATTAAGGAAACATCCCCATTTACCACTGCAACAAAATGAAAATGATGCCTAGGAATAAGCCTACCTAAGGAGAGAAAAGAACCGTATGCAGAAAACTATAAGATACTGATGAAAGAAATTAAAGATGATACAAACAGATGGAGGAATATACCATGTTCTTGGATTAGAAGAATCAATATTGTGAAAATGACTATACTACCCAAAGCAATCTACAGAATCAGTGCAATCCCTATCAAACTAGCAAAGTCATTTTTCACAGAACTAGAACAAAAAATTTCACAATTTGTATAGAAACACAAAAGACCCCATATAGCCAAAGCAATCTTGAGAAAGAAAAACAGAGCTGGAGGAATCAGGCTCCCTGACTTCAGACTATACTACAAAGCTACAGTAATCAAGAAAGTATGGTACTGGCATAAAAGCAGAAATATAGATCAAGGGAACAGGATAGAAAGTCCAGAGATAAGCCCACGCACATATGGTCACCTTATTTTTGATAAAAGAGGCAAGAATATACAATGGAGAAAAGACAGCCTCTTCAATAAGTGGTGTTGGGAAAACTGGACAGCTACATGTAAAGAATGAAATTAGAACACTCTCTAACACCATACACAATAATAAACCCCAAATGGATTAAAGACATAAATGTAAGGCCAGACACTATAAAACTCTTGGAGGAAAAGACAGACAGAACACACTATGACATAAATCACAGCAAAATCCTTTTTGACCCACCTCCTAGAGAAATGGAAACAAGAACAAAAATAAAGAAATGGGACCGAATGAAACTTAAAATCTTTTGCACAGCAAAGGGAAACATAAACAAGACGAAAAGACAACCCTCACAATGGGAGAAAATGTTTGCAAATGAAGCAACTGACAAAGGATTAATCTCAAAAATTTACAAGCAGCTCATGCAACTCAGTATCAGAAAAACAAACAACCCAATCCAAAAATAGGCAGAAGACCTAAATGAACATTTATCCAAAGATATACAGATTGCCAACAAACACAGGAAAGAATGCTCAACATCACTAATCATTAGAGAAATGGAAATCAAAACTATAATGAGTTATCACCTCACACCAGTCAGAATGCCCATCATCAAAAAATCTACAAACAATAAATGCTAGAGAGGTGTGGAGAAAAGGGAACCCTCTTGCACTGTTGGTGGGAATGTAAATTGATACAGCCACTTTGTAGAACAGTATGGAGGTTCCTTAAAAAACT
This sequence comes from Globicephala melas, assembly GCF_963455315.2. NCBI lineage: Eukaryota > Metazoa > Chordata > Mammalia > Artiodactyla > Delphinidae > Globicephala > Globicephala melas. The sequence continues at coordinate 42,531,470 of NC_083318.1, read as the reverse complement.
AAAAATAGAACTACCATACGACCCAGAAATCCTACTACTGGGCATATACCCTGAGAAAACATAATTGAAAAAGAATCATGTACCAAAATATTCATTGCAGCTCTATTTACAATAGCCAGGACTTGGAAGCAACCTAAGTGTCCATTGACAGATGAATGGATAAAGAAGATGTGGCACATATACACAATGGACTATTACTCAGCCATAAAAAGAAACAAAATTGAGTTATTTGTGGTGAGGTGGATGGACCTAGGGTCTGTCATACAGAATGAAGTAACTCAGAAAGAGAAAAACAAATACCGTATACTAACACATATATATAGAATCTAAAAAAAAAGGTTCTGAAGAACCTAGGAGCAGCACAGGAATAAAGACGCAGACGTAGAGAATGGCCTTGAGGACACAGAGAGGAGGAAGGGTGAGCTGGGATGAAGTGAGAGAGTGGCATTGACATATACACACCACCAAATGTAAAATAGATAGCTAGTGGGAAGCAGCCACATAGCACAGGGAGATCAGCTCTGTGCTTTGTGATCACCTAGAGGGGTGGGAAAGGGAGGGAGGCCCAAGAGGGAGGAGATATGGGAATATATGTATTTATATAGCTGATTCACTTTGTTATAAACAAGAACTAACACACCATTGTAAAGCAATTATACTCCAATAAAGATGTTAAAAAAATAGTCATAAAAGACACGTTCTAGAACAATGCATTATTTATGAAACTATGCAATCCTTTCATAAAATTACTATTAATTCAAACTCGTAGTTTTACCAATGCAGTCTAGATATTTACACACATATATTGCAATGAATGCTTTGTCGTTTCCAAAGCTATATGCAGTTATGGGCACATTTATTTAATAAAATAAACAGTAAATAAATCAGCACCCTTAACCAAAAGTAAATTGAGTGCACAGTTTATACTGCTACAAGGAAATCTCCACAAGACAGTAAGAGCTTTAATGTTTTCTTTTTCCTCTATTTAAAGCCTACAAAACAAAGGAAAAACCTTCAGCTTGAATTATGTAGCCACTGACTCAATGATCATTCTGTTTTTCAGGGGAGGCGATGGAGCTCCTTCTGTTTGCTCCCACAAGTGTGCACATCAGCCTCTTACTCCTCTTGTTTATAGATCTATAGCCATGAGAGAGCATATCTGCCAAGTCAAGGGCTGTTTTCAAAACTAACCCAGGCAAAGCCGATTCTGACTTTTGCTTTCTCTCTTCTGTTCCACATGAGCTGCCCCCAGAGGAGATGTTTCATTGAGAAACTCCAGGTCAGTAAACACCCCCAAACCTCAGTGAAGAACAGAGAAAGAGTAACACCAGCGTGAGCCAAATGACTCATCTCTGGGAGGAAAAAAAGAATGAAGAGGTTCATTTCAATCAGGAGAGAGGGATCTTTACTTACATCGCTTGCAAGACCTTCCAACAGTTTGAGTCTTTGAACTCTACTGCACACAGATGTGGAGTTTTCACTTGAAATCCCCCTCCCTTTGGCAGTGAGGAGGACTCATAGCCCTTTGGGGCTTCAGAGTGATAAGTAATTTCCTGATTCATTTCCAAAGCATCCTCCCAGGCTTCTAGCAGAGGCAGGGGGAGAGGAACCAGCCAGGCCCACGCTGTGTGGAGATGTCATGGCCTACACAGACCTCCCAATGTTTCGATAGAGCCTGAAAGAAGAGTTTGTGAACCTCACAAGCAAAAATAAATCTCCTCCTCTATCAGTTGACTCACTCCCCGAATCACACTTGAGAAACAGCACAAAGAGTCTAGACAATATTTGCTCTAAAAGTGTAAAATTCAAGTTGGACAGCATCTTATATTTCTTGCTGGGGGAAATCAGGGGCACCTTTGATGGGTCTTCAGGGCAGGTTGTGATTGTTTTCTCATGAGCCACTTTAGAGAATATTCTTAGAGACCAGGCCATCCAGCCCCTTCAGTTTACAGAGGAAGATCAAGATGAGTGGTGACAGGCCTTGACCAGGATCACACAGGCTGTGATGGGAAGGATTGGAAACAAAAGCCCTCCTGGCAGTCAAACCAGAACTCTGTCCCCTACAGGTAGGTGGAGACAGGTACAAAATTTTGAGGTCTGGCTCTTGATCTTTAGGACACATGTCACTGGATACTTCTGTCCTTAATTCTTCTGTGTCTCAGTTTACCCAGCTGCAAAATGGGAATCCTAATAATAGCTCTCCTTGCTTGGTCATACAATATGATGATCTCTATGAATAAGCATCATCAAAGATGAAAGCAATTACACTATATGATGGACTTTTATCAACCTGGCCCAAATTACACACTTCTCTTCTCCTTTCCATTCTCATGTTCCACCAATATTATATTCTGTTCTAGAAGAAACCATCAAGTGACCTTGGTGGAAAAGGAAAATATTGGTTGGAAAATGGTATGGGGCATGGAGAAAATTTTGACCTTGGAAAACCAGGTCAAGATCAGATGATTAGGTAGAGCAAGGCTTGACATTTGCTATGGAAAGGACACTGGGTCTGGAAACAGAAAATCAAGGCTTGGCCACTCTGCCTCTAACACTTACCAGGAAGGGGAGCCCCATTTAAATATTCCAAACCACAGGGTCATCTCTGGAGACATGATCCCTGTCCTGCTGTGCTCACCTACTTTTGCTGTGGTGAAATTCAAATGAGGTCTTCATTGAGATGGTGTTTATCAGCCTGTGCAGGCTTTGAAATTGGAAAGCAGTGTTTGCCAGCACTCAGCACAGCACTTCACACAGAACACATTGTTGATGGGGTGGTGCAACCAGCACTTCCCATTTCATCTGTGGCACTGGCTCACAGCCCTTAATGTCTGATATCCTGGGTCCTTGGCCTTTTGTTCTTCTCCTTTTAAGGAGTATATTTCACCTTTCTTCCCTGTCATCCCAGCTCTTGACACTTGTCTCCCCATGCTGGCCACTACTGGTTTTCTTAGAGTTTAAGTGTCCTTCCATTTCTCATGCAACAGTAAGAATAAAAGCAAGGAGAAAACATTTTGCTCAATCACATGGAAAAGGATCTGAAGTCTTGACACAGACTGGATCTTTGTTTTGGAAGTCGTCACAACCAAACACCAAATGAATCAAGGTCAGCCTCATGTTTTAAATTGCTCAAGCCCCAAACCAGATCATGTTTAGTTATTCCACCTCTTCCTTTGCCCTTTCATAAATTTATTCTTTAAATGTCATTGCAATTAAGATTTGCACTTGATCATCTATAAGAGCAATTTTCTAAGTGAGCCTCGTTTTAGTCGGCTTGGGATGCCATAACAAAATATCATAGCCTGGTGGCTTCAAAAACAGAAATTTATCTTCTCACAGTTCTGGAGGCTGGAAACCTGAGATCAAGGAACCAGTATGGTCAGGTTCTGAGGAGAGCCCTTTCCCTGGTTTGTAGACTGCCTCTTGCTGTGTCTGCTCACAATGGAGAGAAGGAGAGATCTCTTTCTCTCTTCCTCTTTTTATAAGGCCACAGTCCTTTTGGATCAGGGCCCCACCCTTATGACCTCATTTAACCTTAATTACTTCCTAAAGATCCTATCTCTAGATTCATTCACATTGGGGGTCAGGGTCTCAACATATGAATTTTGGGGGGGACACAAATTCAGTCCATAGTGAACCTGGAGAAAGTGAGAGAAGAGAACTAACATTTATTGAGCCCTTACCGGGCATAAGGTCCTGTTTGTTTCTGTTCTCAGTCAATCCTCACAACAACTATGATAGTCGATATTTCCCTTTCCAAGGTCACAAAGCCAATAAGGGGCCGTGTCCAAATGTAAACTGTGGTAACCAAAGCTCTGCTCTTTCCATGACACATTCTGCCTCCACCTCTTTTTCTCTCCTTGATTCTGAGCCAGGAACCTCTATTTCTCTTTCATGCTAATTCCCAGCTCAGTCGCCTTGAGGCAGGACATTGTTACCCACAGCACTTTGAGAAGGCAAAGGGGGTAGAGGGAGCTCTGTTTTTTCCCTTGGGGTCCCCACTGAGTTTAGTCTGACAGCTGTGGAGAGCCTGCCCAGAATGTTTTCTCCCTGCTTTCTTCTCAGCCTCCTTTATGTTGATACATTTTTCTCATCATTTCAAGCTCAACTTGTGTTCCTTCCTCAGGGAAGCTTTCTTTGACCTGCTCCTCACCGACCTTAGCTCTCCCTTGCTCTCTCTTACATATTATCCTATACTTCCCCTTCGTAATTTTTTTCCTTTTGTAAAACTTCATGAATGTTTCTTCACAGTTGTAGTAGTTGTTACAATAGCTATAATACTTCTAAGATAATTTGCATAATGTTTGTCTTTCTACTGGTTTTTAAACTCCCTGAGGGCAGGGATGTTTTTCCCAAGTATCTGCAGCAATTAGACCACTAACAGGAGGACCTACAGGGAAGGAAGGGAGGGGTAGGAAAAGGTGAACCAAGGAAAATAAATAGTAGAAAGAGGCTAACAGATTCCTTTACAGTCATGTGACTGGCACATATATGCCTGAGAGAGAGCTCCATTTAATTGGAACCTTTATTAATTCTTCTGCATACCACCAATTTTATTCTTCTCCTTGTTATTTTGCATGGGGGTTCTAGATTTGACTGATCAAGGATGGAATTCTTAGACTAAGGAGGTGTAGATGAGGAACAGATCTTGTGTCACACCTGCTGGCCTGCTTGTCCACCTCTGGACTCCTGCAAGGGCAGCACAGCCTGGCTCTTTGCACGATGGGGAGGCCTGTTCATATCCCATCAGACTCAGTCTCTTTCAGGAAAGAAAGGAAGGAAGACCTTGGTGGGACAGGGTATGAAGAGGTATAGGGCCTGCCAGGAGGAATTTGTTACCAGGGATAGACATTCTCAGCTAAAGAAACCACATGCACGAAGACATGAAAAGATGGTGTTTTTTCTTCAGAGAACTACAAGGAGCACACTTTTGTTGGTGGCTGGCAAGGAAATGTGATACTATAAATAAAAGAGTTAGATAAATATTTTGTGTTTTCATTATTATCTATTTCTCAGCATTGTTTGGTGGGTCAGTGAGAGAGTTCATGTGGAATTGTTTTAAAAACTGGAAAAATCCTATGAAAACTTGCTTATTATAAATTATTTTGTACAAAGATAGCTTGGAAGAGATACCAAGGAATTATGCTGGGAAACTGAATTATTTAAGAATTTCTTTTATTTATAAACTGAAAATTTTGTTTAATTTCCTTCTTCTAATTCCCTTTTCAAAGACTAGATTATAAATTTATAGTATCTGTTAAATATCAGTGAGCTGGGGTATATGTTTTCAGCTTGGCATCACCCATCCCTGGACCTTTCTACTCCCTCTCTTACAGACCAGGGAGTTGGAGCCTGGAACGACATTTCCCAGAATCCCTTGCAATCAGGGTCCCTGATCAGAGCCAGCCAAGGAGGGCACTCACAGGGATGTGAAAGACAGAACGGACTAAGAGGACATTCTTTGGTGGCAGTTGCAGGCAGCGTGAGGACAGTCAACTGATGCAAGGTTTACAGGAGCTTCTATGTGAGATCCTGTAATCACACATTAGTGTGGCTTCCTAGCAATCCTGCACTTCTGGGTTTCCAGCAAAACAGTATGTTCTTTCTTCAATTGTTGGTTCTACAGCCCCCTTTTAAAAAAAGCTTTTTATTTAGAAATAATTATACATGAATCAACTAGTGTATATAATATACTAATATAATATATAATATTATTATACTTAATATATAATAATAATTTATAATTATAATTCAGAGGAAGTTGAAAAATTGCATAAAAACCAAATAAAACAAAAACTAGCCTCCCTCAAGGGTGACATCTTACATCACTGTAATAGGAGATCAAAACTGGAAATTGGCATCAGTGCAATAGTATTAACTAGACTACAGGACTTATTCAGATTTTAGCAGTTTTTGCATGGATTCCTTTGTGTGTTGTATAGGTCAATGAAATTTGATCCTACGTATGGATTCTCTATAGTTCTCTCAATGATTGTTTAAGGCTTTGATTCTCATCTTGAATCCCTACCTAGAGTGATTTTACCTAACTGAATCCTGATTGGTATGATGGATAATTTCCTGGTGTTATCTCATATTTAAAGCCTTGTAGTTAAGTTTTGTTTCTTACATTTATTTACTCAATTAACATGTTGCTCATTGGGGTACCACTTCATACAGGTCAGAATGACCATCACTAAAATGTCTACAAATAACAAATGCTGGAGAGGGTGTGGAGAAAAGGGAACTCTCCTACACTGTTGGTGGGAATGTAAGTTGGTGCAGCCACTGTGGAAAACAGTATGGAGATTCCTCAGAAAACTAAAAATAGAATTACCATATGATCCAGCAATACCACTCCTGGGCATATATCCAGACAAAACTATAATTCAAAAAGATACATGCACCTCTATGTTCATAGAAGCACTATTCACAATAGCCAAGACATGGAAACAACGTAAATGTCCATCGACAGATGAATGGATAAAGAAGATGTGGTACATATATACAATGGAATACTAATCAGCTATAAAAAAGAATGAAATAATGCCATTTGCAGCCACATAGATGCCAACTAGAGATTACCATACTAAGTGAAGTAAGTCAGAAAGAGAAAGACAAATACCATATGATATCACTTATATGTGGAATCTAAAATATGATACAAATGAACCTACCTATGAAACAGAAACAGGGTCATGGACATAGAGAACAGACTGGTGTTGTCAAGGGGGAGGGGGTTGGGGGATGGATGGAATGGAAGGTTGGGGTTAGCAGATGTAAACTTTTATATATGGAATGGATAAACAACAAGGTCCTGTTGTATAACACAGAGAACTATATTCAATATCCTATGATAAACCATAATGGAAAAGAATATTAAAAAAGAATATATATATATATATAAAACTGAATCACTTTGCTGTACAGCAGGAATTAACACAACATTGTAAATCAACTATACTTCAATAAAAAAATGAAAAAAAATTATTGCTCATTGATACTTTTTTCCATCTGTTTTTTTTTACCCATTGTCTTTGCCCAGGGCATTGTCACATTACATCATTTACTGCAACAGATTTTTAGCTATTTCTTGGGCTTTTAATTGTTATATTCTCAAAGTCATCCTTATCATAGTGGATCAAAAATACAATACTATTTTAATCATTCCTAAATAATGGTAATATAATTTACATGTGATGACACAGGAAACAAAAAACTGGAGGTATAGGAATTGGATTGGAGGAAGCAAAGTTATTATTATTGACAGGTAATACAATTGTGCATCTAAACAATGCAAACACGTTTTAAAAGACTATTAGAAATTATGTATCTTCAATATGGCTGCCAGAGTAAAAAAATAATACACTAAAAGTAGCTTTCCTACATTCCGAAAATAATCATATATAGAATAGAATGTTTAAAAAATTATCAAAAATCCTTATGATAGCAAAATGAGGCTGGCTCCTCTGCAGAGGAAGGGGAGATCAGCCTCTCCCTAACTCTGGGCTGTGTTTTCTCACTTGGGTACTTAATCAGCTTAACTTGTGCAAAGAGACTCACAAAATCTTGGTAAAATATATTTTTTTCCCTTCAGATTCTTACCTCTGATTCAATAACTGCAAGTGATACAAATCTGGTCTTGGTGAAGCCAGTTTAGCAACAAACACTATAACACTGTTTGTCCCTAAGGAGCTAGATACATTTCCTCCCAAAGTGCCCTCATCTGCAGAGATACCCTCTGGCTTCAACTTAAATTTTTTTAAAAAATATTTCCCATAATGCATTGAAATGACTTGAAACCACTTATTTCAGAACTTAACCTTTGCATTACATTCCACATTTAATTGGCTTTCCCAGAATAAATGAACTATCTGCCCTACAGGACTATGCAAGCCTTCATTCTTTCTACTAATGAACTAAGAAGAAATCCTTACTAACATTTGTTAAGTGCTGGCACTGTTCACTGATTATTTCTAGGCGTTGTCTTAATTAATCCTCACACTCATATGGATAGAAAATTAAAGTCACTTATCCAAAATCTCAAGGCTACCAAAATGTAAAACCAAGATAAGAATCAGGTAGTGAGGCTCCAAGCATTTTCAATGCCACCAGAGTATACTGCTTTTCTTGTGGGTGATAATACTTTTCTTCCCACAAAAGTTTAAAAATCATTAGAGTCTGAGAGTCAGCCTGGCTCCTCAGGACACTGCTATGCATGAGCCCTAATGAACTGCATTGGCTACATCATCTTAGTCTAAAAAAGTAAATTTGTGGGAAAATGTTATGTAAATAAATGGTACAAGTGGTACTATGTATTGACAAAAATTGTGAAATTGATGTGAATGCTGTTATTTGGAAAACCCAAAGGTAGTGGAAGTCCCAAGTATGTGACTCTGACTTGTGGATGGAACCCCTGTCATGAGGGAGCATTTGAATTTGCCTCCAAAGTGGAGTTAGTTCTTTAGAAATTCAGCACTTTAATAACGGCAACAAAATTCTCATCCCTCACCAAAGTTTAATTCAGAAGGCTCTGTTTTCCTCAAGATAATTCTCCTTCAAAGACTAGACATTGCTTTCTTTCTAATTTTATTTTAAGATTTTGATTGAAAACATTCAAATGCAGGCCTGGCTTCAAAGCATAGTTTGTAACCAAGAAGGATTTCCTGGTTTACATTACTTAATTAATGATAATATTGATTTAAAAGAAGAAAGAATTCCCAAATGTCAGCAATTTCCATTAGTAGTAGATGCAACCCCTATGTAAACAGTTAAACCAAAATGTCCCTTGAAAGAATTCAATCTAAGTTCTTCCAGTCTCCAGTCTACTCATTTCGCAATCATCACCATCTTCTCTGCTTTGCTTTTTTCCCCCCCAATTTTTTCATTCTTCATGCTCAGCATCATGACCATGCTGGCTCAGCAAGCCCACAGTAATTGCACATACATTTCTTGTCCTAATCAACAGTGAAGTTTCCACTTACTGAGTGGATTAACCACTATAAATGTATTTAGTGAGGCTGCTGTGTTTTAGTCAGACAACACATAACAGCTCCTTTGAAGATCACAAACAAATCTAAATCACATGTTATTTGAAAGGTGAATATGTTGCCAAACAAGAAATGAAAAGAAAAAGAAGAAAATGAGAGAAGGAAGATGGGAAGGAAGGAAAGTATGAAAGGAAAGAGGAAAAGGGAGAAAGAAAAACACTGAAATAAAAACAAAGAAAAGAGAGGGGGAATGCAAAGCAAAGGAGCAGATCATGTACCTCTAAATAAAACACATGGTCTATGCATTTTTCCATTGGACTATCTATAGAAATAGTATTCCCCTACTATTTTGTTGGTTTTGGATGTACCATAGCACGTCATTCTTCTATTGATGCAACAAACTAATAAACTGACCAAGAAGACCTCAACTGCAGTTAAGATTTACACTTACAAGTGCTTTCTTTGATCAGGGTGACCAGCTGTCCTGGTTTGCCTGGGAATGAGGTGATTTCCCAATGTGGGACTTTCAGTTTTAAAACAGGGATACGTTAGATAAACCAGGAAGGTTTGCATGGGACTGAAGAATTTTCCAGGGTGTGAGACTTATAGATTGTTAACACCAAGAAAATCCTGGGCAAACTGAGAAAAGTTGTTCACTTTGTCTTATGTCCTTTGACTATAGTGTAGGAAACTGTTCAGCTAATTTTAGCACATCTTCTGTGTGCCAGGATCTGTAATAAGTGTTGCACATACTGTAGTGGACAATTTTTTCCCTTCCTGTCTAATACCCCAGTATTCTTTGGGTACTGCTTCACTATCTTTTGTGGCTCTAATCAGGCTCTCATGTATAGTGCCCTTTGCTCCTGCCATCACCCTGGAGGTGAGAAAATCAACCAGGCTGGACCAAGTCTAGTAGTTGGCACCTGACACAATGGAAACAGTGATTAGTTAAGGGCCGAACATGTAACACAAGAAAAACAGCCTTTGGGAGAGAGCAGTCCCTTTTGCTTCTGGTGAAGGCTATCATTGGTCATCCTGTCCACCATACATGACAAAGTCAACAGACACAGAAAGAGGTACAGCAGCAGAGAGAGAGAGAGAGAGTGAGGATACAGTGCATTATCTGAGCCCCTGGATCCTGCCATGCACGAAGGTGGCACCATTCCTAGATTGCCCAATTACATGAGTTAGTGCATTCTCTCCTCTTTTAAAAACATTCTAGCTTTATCAATATATAACTGACAAATAAAATGGAAAGATATTTGAAGTGTACATTGTGGTGATTTGATATATATTCCCTTTTTCTAAAGCTACTTTGAGTCGGGTGCCTATCACGTGCAACAATAGAGTTGTGACTCATAGGCATTCATGGACTTATTCTTCTAAGCTGGACTCAGTCCTGTGAAACAGGTACAGGCTGAACCATATGAAATCACCAATGTTTGACTTCTCTTGACTTCAAATATGGCAATTTTACTTGGTTCAACTTAAGTATTATTTCCATTTTACAGGTGAGGAAAAAACTCAGTGGTGATAAGTAGTATGCCTAGTGTTGCACATTTATTAGATAGCAGACCTGGAATCAAATCCAGGTCTGTTTGATTCTTAAGTACACAAATATATTTCCAGTTGTTTATGCTGTCTGACAAAAAGAAATCTCTTGAGAGCTACCTTTTGCTATCTAACAAATGCCTTGAAAAGACACTAGGTTATGAATCATACCCTATGTATGAAGTTGTATATGGTGCCAAACACCTTCTTATTGCTTCCAAAATTCCAGTTTCACTGGATGTTTTATGAAGAGAGGTCTGATACGTAAGTGTGTCAAGCAAGATGGAAACCCCATTCAACACTGGTGTGAATTTACATTTTAGTAGGGATAAACCTCCAGGCGATCACATATCAGATTTCCAAATTTACTCCAGCTTTGGTTTTCACTGACAATCAAGAGATTCAATTTTTGACAAAGGAGAGGTTCTTTACCCATTCTGCTCTCTGTACTGGGCTTGTTTAATTGTTTCCCATAACTCAAACTTAATGCATTTATAATGCAGTTGTGTCAGTGAGATAAGCATTCTGGGTATTTTCTTTTATCATCGGCATCCCGTGCACTTGCCCACTGATGCAACAGAATGATGCTTGCTCGGAAAACATTTCCTTCCATGGTGGTGCTCTACATGCTCTAAAAACCTCAGAGTAGGATTTAGAGAAGTTCCTGCGTCATTTTTTTAGCATTTTTTTATATGTGAGGCTATTATAATTCAGGATTGTCTATTAATTTTAACAAATGGTAGAGAAAAGAGTCTTGTTACAGCATGGATGTTATTCTATAGTAAATATCTTTGGCATTATCTGCTGAGCATCTCTTTTGCATGAATTTCCCTCCCTCACTAACTGGTGGCAGGCTATAGTCATCAGCTATTGCAGCTATAATGCTGCAGCATGATAAAAAATCTCTAAAACAAGCATTTATTTTCTCTCATCATGGTAGGTCTGAAACTTGTCCAAGATCACACACCTGGTAAATGATGAAGCTGAGATTCATTTGTTCAATGGATATCATTGAGCTCCTACTAAGTGCCAAGCAAAAGAAGATGCTGATAAAAACCAAACCAAAGGCTACTTATGTCTTAGCTGATGACATTGCAAGTGAAAACAATATCATTACAGCTCTGGAGAGAAAATCAAAAATAGAGAATATTTCATGCAGGAAAAATTTGACATGATCTAACAAAGTCAGCAGTGCTGTGTTTGCCAGAGGTTGGGGATATGGACACACTGGCCAGACCGGTAGCTATAGTTAGATCATAACAAGATCAATTAGACAATGCAGATATAAAGGCACTCCAAGGGGAAGCTGGTACTGCATTTCTAATTTCCTTTGCAAGAGAAGACAAAGAAAAGGGAAATATTTAAAACCATTTTTGAGTGTCTATTCTGTGCCAGGAATTGTCACATGAGAAAAATCCACATGGAGATCTTCTGAGAAAAATGCATTTCACATTTCACATCTCTCTGGATATCATTTTCTTTAGTTCTAATGCAAGGATAGTGTTCTTTCTTTTTTAGCATTGTTCTAGTTTGTGTCTAGCACATTGCAGGACCCCAGTGAATGGTAGTCTTTTTGGCAGACTCTGTTAGTTGCTTCTCAATGCCGATTTTGATATTCTTTCTTACTAACAGAGGTTTCATCTGTTTGGGGGCAGCAATGGCACCTGGTAAATACCCATCTTCCCAGACTCCCTGTGGTCACTGAAGGTCATGTGATCCACCCGGTAGGGACAATAATATGTAAACAGAGGTTGATGGAAGATGTTGCCGGGAAACTTCCAAAATGGGAAAGACAGCTGGTGTCACCTGTTCAGATTTTGTTCTTTGTATTTTGCCTTCATGCAGAAGACAGTTATGACACTGATGTAGACTCGACATCTTGTGATCCTGCTAAAGAGTCATATACCAAGATGGAAAAGCAGAAAGGTAGAAGGAACCTGGGTCTCTGATGACCTTGTGGAGCCATTGTGCCAACCCTTAACTGCAAACCTCTAAACTCACTTCTTTTTAGGTGAGAACCACAAGCCCCTATTTAGCCAGGACACTGAAGTTGAGTTTCTGTTATAATACATGAAGTCAGACATTCTTGACTGGCACAGCTCTACTTCACCTTCCCACCCTGTTCTCAATATGGACTATTTTCAGATTTGTGTATAATACTTCATGGTTGCAAAAGATTTGGCCTCTTCTTTGAACAAACTTTCTGGAATAGTTCATTTTTCTTTCTAAATGAGGCATTATTTGGCTGCAGTATAACAAAATGCTGCTTGAAAGAAAACACCAATTAAACATGTCTTTTTTTTTTAAACCAGTCATCCAATACACAATCATGATAGCCTACAGAAACAGCTCCAAGCTGGCTGAATGACTGTGCTGAGCTTGATTTTGCCAACCATGGCAACATAAGAGAAAACAAAAATCAGAGCTTAAAATAAAAAAGGACATCCAATGGAAAGTGATGCAAGCAAGGAATTCATAAGCCTTCTTTTAAGGCTTGCATTCTTTAATCTTAGAACTTCAGCAGTGAAATTTGCTAGAAGAAAAGCAAAGAATTTCAGGGCAGAGAATCCAGCTTCAAATCCCCACTGAATCACTTACCAGTTGCAGGATTTGGGGCAAGTCTTTTCATTGGTCTAGGCTTTAGTTTTCCATACTGCAAAATTATGAGGATAACGATAACAACAACAACAACATCAGTACCTACTTAAAGAGTTGATATCACAGTAAGGTGATGTATGTGAAAGGGATCTGTACGTACTAAAATATTACACAAGCTTTCATTGTTATTGAGAGGTGAAAATACACGTCATGTATGAAATAGCACTGTTTGTCTAGTTGCTTTCTAGCACGGATGCATGGTCTAGAGGTGTGAAACTGAGATGCTAAAGGATATGTGGACTATAAATTCTCTGTTAAAGATGATCACTGAAGGTCTTGCATGGTTATAATTAAATGTTTCTGCAAACGTAGGCATCAGACATTAATGGTGGTGGGGAAAAAAGGAAGAAAATGATAATTTTTTTGAGCACTTACGGTACTTTGGTGTCTTACATATATGATCTCCTATAATTAATTGGAGGTGTGAAACTGCATCCACAAATCCTCCAAGGACAGAGCTTTTACATTTTTGTAAGTGGAGTTATCCTGGATGCAAAGTTGGTGGGATGGCATGGCTAAGGCAGAAGGTTGAGGAACGATGACTCGGATAGCTAAGTCTGGGTCTGGACCAGGCTGAGGGGAAAGGTCTGGGATCTGAAGTTAGATTATTAATCACTCACGGAAGGATGAGAGCCTCCTTAACCTTGGATTAAGCCCTTTTATCTGGAGGAGAAGAAGGGAAAATAATTTCTAACCATTAAGATGGGCTCCATCAGCTCTCCATACTTACACCTCTTAGGTAATAATGAGTGCAAACATTTTGCTGTGTGGCTGGCACTGTACTGAATACTTTAAATTATTAAGTTACTTATCTCCATAACAACCCTGTGAGGTAGGTACTATGATTATCCCTCTCTATTCCTCTATTTTCCAAATGAGAAAACTGAGGAATAGAAAGTTTAAGTGACTTGCACCAAATCACCCAGTTGGATTGGAATTGAGGTAGCCTGGTTCCAGGGCCCTGCATTTCATGACGATGTTATTTTACCTCTTAAGGGGAGAAATAAAGCAGAACATATGTCAGACAGCTGGGCTGTGAATCTTGAGGACTCATTTCCTTAAGAAAGTCCAAAGAGTTCATGTGTTTTCTTGGTGAAATAAAGGCTGAAGAATTGCCCAGAGATCCTTTTGGCTTTTCAGTGAATTAAAATGTAACCCTCTACTCATATACAGTGAAGTTTCTCCTTATTCTAATGTGAGATTTAGGAATTTGGGAAGACATCTGGAATTTATTTATGCCATGTGGGTTTTGAAATTCAATATTAACTTCTTATAATGAAAGAGAAGAAGTCAGAGTGGGCCAGATTAGCGAAATCTGACACACAGGACATAGATTGGCGAACTTGGCTTTACTCTCTGGCTAAAATATTGCTCCAAATACCCGGGACCATTCCTCTCCAAAAGAAAAAACACATTTTTGAAATCATTTTGGCCTTCTGTATATATGTCAATGGAACAGGCTGTATTTCAGGGGTTTCTTTCTCTTCCAGATAACTTTGTAAATGCTCAAGTGACTCACTTGCCCATGCTAAGATTAAATATGGCACCAAGATAAATTAGAAAAGTATCAGGTTGACTGTGTCAGTTTTTCATTCTGATCCTGGGGAGGCAGCATGGGTTTCGGAGTCAGGCAGCCAAGACTGGTTTTGCCAGTTGTGTAATTTCTGGATAATCTCCCCAAACCAGTTTCTAAACCTAGAGGATATCTCAAGCAGAAGGTGTGAGGTGGAAAGCAAGGATAAAAACGGGGGATATTTCAGATGGTTCATTATGACCAAAGTGGAAATTACTTGTGAGGCCAGTTAGGTGATGGAACCTAAGAGGTAAGATCATAAGAAGTCTTGTGTCCCAAGCCAGCTGTTTGGACTCTTTCCTGAAAACAATAGGGAACTACCAAAGGGTTGTTTTAATTGTAATCTTTTAAAACACTGAACAGGATTGCGTTTTTTAAATTATGAAGGTAATAGCTTATTGTAGAAAAAAATAGATGAAGAAGAAGGGAAACACTTTGAACTAAACTTCGAGAGTTTTGTTAACCTCTTGGGAATGTTTTCCTTTCTTATAGATGGATGTTTTAATAAAATGTAATCAGATTGTAACCACTCTTTTGTAATTTTCTTTTCTATTACAATTTTATAAATACCTATGTAAGTCAATGTAGATTTGTTCACATTGTCATTTTAATAGCTGTATTGATGTGCCATGATTTCTTTAATATTGTTCTATTCTTGGGTGTTTCCACATGTTGGGATAATAAAGATCCCTGTAATGAACATCTAAACTAAATTTTATTTGTTTATTTTTTTGTGTGGGTTTTTAATTTTGGCCGTGCCACGCGGCTTGCGGGATCTTACTTCCCCAACCAGGAATTGAACCTGAGTCGTTGGCAATGAAAGCATAGAGTCCTAACCATTGGACTGCCAGGGAATTCCCTATAACTAAATTATAGCACATGTTCATAATAATTTCCTTAGTATAAACTTTAAGACATGGAAGGATGTGCTTATTTTAAAGAGTGTCACATATATTGCCAAGGTACTCCTCAGTAAAATTGTTTATTGATACCTTAACCAGCAGAATTTGAGGCTACTCATTTCATTCTAGAGCCTAAGCAGGACATGGCAGTTAATTTCTGATAGATTAGAAACAATGTTCCAAGAAAGCAACAAAGATGGTGAAATTAGAGTAATTATGAGGAATGGGGATTTCGAATGTGGAAAATTGCCAACTTGAAAGAGGGAACCGGTAGCATCTTCAGACATTTGAGAGACCACTGTGTGGAAGGAGGCTTGACCCTGTTCTGGGTAATTCTCAAGGACAGATCTAGGATCAATTAGTAGAAGTCCCAGGAAGAGAGTCTGCCTTAATAGGAGGAAGTTTTTTTTTATAAATTTCTTGCTAAAATATGCAAATAACTGATGTAGTATCTTGGTAAGATGTCCCAGGGATAATTCCAGTTGTTGTCTGTGTCCTTTCAAGGAAAAAAAAAAACAATTCTACAATGCAACATTTTATCTTTTTCAACATCCATGATGTCCTCTGTGCTAGTTAATACTTACACATTTTAAAAATAAATTGAGTTGATAGAAACTGACCAGAGTCCTACCAGGCTGAGTTTAAATGCAAATGTTAAGTGTGTGAATAAATTTTAGATACAGTCAATACTCATTATTTGTGAATTCTGTTTTTGCAAATTTGCCTACTTGCTGAAATTTATTTGCAAACCCCAAATCAATACTCATAGTGCTTTCCTGGTCATTTGCGGATATGCACAGAACTGCAAAAATATGAGTCACCTGACATGCATGTTCCCAGCTGAGGTCCACCAAGGCTATGGTTTACTTTCTTCTTTCAGCTTTCATACTATAAACAAGTATCCTTTTCACAGTCTATGTACTGTCATGTTTTTTGCACTTTTTGGTTTTTGTTGGTGATTTTGCTGTTTAAATTGGCCCCCAAGCGGAGAAGTGCTGTCTAGTGTTCCTAAGTGCACAAGAAGGCTGTGATGTGCTTTATGGAGAAAATATGTGTGTTAGATAAGCATCATTCAGCCATGAGTTACATTTCTGTTGCCTGCATTCAATGCTAATGAATCAACAATATGTATTAAAGTGTCTTTAAACAGAAACACATGTAACACAGGGTATGTGTAGGTCAATTGCTGAAAATGCTGTGACCAGAAACTTCCAGGAACCTAACTTTGTATTTCCCCTAGGAGAAATGAATTTGCTAATTCAGCCTTTGGAATGACCTTAAATAGGACATAGCTACTGTGAACAGCAAGAATTGACTATATGTGTTCTTAAAACACTGATGGAGTCCTTTTGCTCACAGAACCCAACTCTCAAATGCCTAGTCACCCACCCCAATCCCAAAGCCCTGATTATTCAGAGGATAGCTGGCTGTCCAAGTAGAGTGCTTGAAGCTTTTCAGTGAGCCAGACCATGATATTACACCTGCCAGACCTTGATGGAGGAGGCCAAACCCAGCCAAGTCAGGGGTCTGGGACAGCCCAAGTCTAGTGACATTGTCTTTTTCTGTGATGAGTTATTTAAATATAATCTGTCCTCTAATAGTTAGGGCCTGTGTTTTCCTCCTATTTAATCTCCCTTAACATAGAGCACAGTTTCAAGTGACATGAAAATCTGGATGGGGAGTAGCAGTGAACCTTAACGAGCCTTAAAAATAACTGTTGTGAAAAGACCAAAACTCTAATTTGAAAAGATACATGTACCCCAATGTTCATTGCAGCACTATTTACAATAGCCAAGACATGAGAGCAACCTAGGTGTCCATCAACAGATGCATGGATAAGGAAGATGTGGTATATATATATATATATATATATATATATATATATATATATATATATATATATATATATACCACAGCCATAAAAAAGAATGAAATAATGCCATTTGCAGCAACATGGATGGAACTAGAGATTATCATACTAAGTGAGGTAAGTCCGACAGAGAAAGACAAACATCTTATGATATAACTTATATGTGGAATCTAAAAAACTGATACAAATGAACTTATTTACAAAACAGAAACAGACTCACAGACACAGAAAACAACTTTATGGTTACCAGAGAGGAAAGGGGGCATGTCTCCTTCCTGACTGTCCTCTGTGGTTTGTCTGTGAGAACTGCTGATAGCAATATGTCTTCAGGAAATGCCAAAATTGGGCGCCGTGCTCCCCGTTTAAAGCAACTGCTGTAATGCCAGATGGTCAGTTCAAAGATATCAGCCTATCTGACTACAAAGGAAAATATGTTGTGTTCTTCCTTTACCCTCTTGACTCCACCTTTGTGTGCCCCATGGAGATCATTGCTTTCAGTGATAGGTCAGAAGAATTTAAGAAACTCAACTGCCAAGTGATTGGTGCTTCTGTAGATTCTTACTTCTGTCACCTGGCATGGATCAACACACCCAAGAAACAAGGAGGACTGGGACCCATGAACATTCCCTTGATATCAGACCCCAAGCACATCATTGCTCAGGACTATGGGGTCTTAAAGGCCAATGAAGGCATCTCATTCATGCCTTTTTATTATTGATGATAAGAGGTATCCTTCGACAGATTACCATAAATGACCTTCCTGTTGGCAGTTCTATGGATGGGACACTGAGACTAATTCAGGCCTTCTAGTTTACTGACAAACATGGGGAAGTATGCCCAGCTGGCTGCAAGCCTGGCAGTGATACCATCAAGCCTGATGTCCAGAAGAGCAAAGAATATTTCTCTAAGCAGAAGTGAGCACTGGGCCATTTTAGGGCCAGGCTGCAGTAGATGGCCATGAGAACAAAACTATTGTCTTTTGTACTGTTGTCATGCTTAAAACACAGACCTTACACTCGGCCCAGATGTGGTGTGGGAGAGGACAGGCCTTTCCTGCAGGGGCTGGGGAGGCCAGCCTTTCTTCCTCTGGAGGGAATGGCCTGAGCTGTATTATGGGGCAGGCAAACTGATGTGTATAGTTGTAGGGTATCACTTTTGGTCTTTTGTAGTTTTATTAAACTTGAGCTGAGACCTTGTTGATTCTTCATTTTAGGGGGGCATTAGCCTTTGAGTGTAAGAGGAATTTACTCTTTGCTTTCCCTCTTTAGGGGAAAATGAGGTGTGAGAGCTGCCTCAGAATCAGGAAATTATATTGAGGGGAAATGCAAGTAGATACAGGGAATGGACCTGAAGCAAGGTGTTTCATTTCACCATATCTGGAGAAGAGCAAGACCTACTATAGTATTGGCCAAGGCACTGCAATTTATGCATAGGCTGGGTTGCAGGTTAAGAGCCCAATGAGATTACTGACATTTACTTTTATACTACTGGGAGGGCTGTATGAAAACCTGAAGCTTGACCTCTTCTGATAAATGCCTGGTACTCGTTCTGTAAAAGATCGGCGATACAGGCTTCAGTAGCTTTGGAACTAAAAGCAGGAGGGGGAGACAAACACAAGCGCTGGTGTTCATAGGGTAGGGCTTTCTGTGTCAAAAGCACAGTGCTGAGCACCTCGTGGCTTCCCTGGGTTTCTATCCTTGATTTAAGGGTAGTTCTTTCTTGTCCTTATATCATTGTCCTGAGGGAGGGCTGTCAGTGGGGCAAAGGTGGATTCCTCCTGGGTTCTTGAGGCTAGGGCAGATTCAAGACTGAGAATCCTTCTGTGTATCATGTGGTGCCCTTCTAGACACCTTCCAGACATGGCTACCCCAGCCTACCTACCCCTCCAGTATTCAGACAAGCAAGAACTATGAGCGGCAGTGTAGGATTCCCGGGGCCTTCAATAATAGCTTATTATATGCCAGACACTATTTCGTATTTATTCAGTCTCCATAATAACCCTCTGAGGCAGGTACTGTTATTTAGGGGATAGTTGCTTCTTAAGCCCTGTAACAAGTAATAGCATCTTGAAGCACTGCAGAGAAATGGTAACAGGTAATAATCCCATATTCCAAGGCAGGTGGCAAGTCTGGATCTGCTTTGGTCTTTTGACCAAACTTCTTTGAACCTTGTTATCTTCATTTAAGATCTCTACTATAATTCTTTATCAAAAATGATCATCTTGTACCCAATAAAATCTTGTCTAGCCGAAAAAAAAAAAATAAAGAGGAAAGTGTGGGATGGATAACTAGGAGTTTGGGATTAACATATACACACTACTATATATAAAATAGATAAACAAGAAGAACCTACTGTATAGCACAGGGAACTATATTCAATATCTTGTGATAACCTATGTTGGAAAAGAATCTGAAAAAAATATATATGTATAACTGCTATACACCAGAAACTAACACAACATTGTAAATCAGCTATACTTCAGTTAATAAAAATAACTGTTGACACTTACTGAGCATTAAGAAGACTGAAAAATGTATGAAGGACTTTGGTGAAAGCTGTTGTGCCAATCTCCCACCCAGCAGATTTCTCTGCAGACCAGTAACTAAAGGGTTAATATCTGGCAGAGCACGGGGCTTCCATCCCCCAGCTCCAACCTCCAGATTGCTGAGCTCCCGGCACCTGATCTCAGTTAATCTCCAGCACTGCTCTCTACATTGCCCTTCTTATCCACATTTCTTTGATGAGAAAAATAAGCTTCAGAGAAGGTGTGAGACGTGTCTAACACACACAGCTAGAAAGTGGCAGAACTGGGGTTTGAGTGTAACAGTTTTCAAGCAGCCAGTCCATGTCTGCAAACTGACAGCTGAATTTGATCCACTGCTTTGTTTGGGGTTTTATAGGTGATCTGAATTAGTTGCTATTATTTAAACATTGGGAAGTAAATTGAGGGTGTCCGAGAAACTGGTACCAGAGCATGGAAGCTCTGGTTTTCAGGTCTTCACTCAGCCCATTGCATTCATTTCCATTTCCTGCCTGGCTCTGGAGGCATTGATTTATGATCATGCTGACCTCTGTAGTCAGCCCCTTACTTTGAATATAATGCTGTAATGTATATTATTTCATCTCATCCTCATGCTTTTATGACTATTCTGCAGCTGAAGGAATTTGCCCAAGATCAGATGTCTAAGTGAGCTGAGATGCAATCTTATTTCTCCAGCCTCTTCTCCTACACCGTCTTCTTGAATTATGCACAGACCCACTACCCACGAAAAGCAAGGTCTGGTTAGGATGTTCCTAATGCAATGGACTCTGGAGGTTGCTCTGATAAAAGCGAGGATCCAGCGGTGCAGAGCAGGGGTGGGGTGAGGCAACAATGTCTCCATGGAAAATTGTTCTTTAAGTGTGAAGTTCAAGTGAGCCCTTCATGTTCTGCCATTCCTGCTTTGAGGCCGTAGTTTAAATTTGTATTCTAGGGCATTGGAAACAATTCTCTAAGAGTCAAGCACATTTTTTTTCCCCAAGCAGCTTGCTTCTCATCACCATCTCCTTGCTTCCTGAGGTCAACATCCTGGTAGTGGGGGCCCCCTTCTTTAGTAGGTGTTCTCTGCTGGAAGAGTTCCTGGAATTCGCTCACTGTCAGGATGACATTTCTACATCAAAGGCCACAGGAATTAGGCCATTCCATGGGAGCCCATTGGACAGAGCACAAACAACCTAAAGATGCCTGTCTCATCCAAACAGCACACAGCACAGCCAAAATGGCATGCACAGCCTCCCGACAGCCATGGCCTTAAGTGTCATGGAATTCTTCTGAGGAAAGTCCCCCAGCTGGTCTCCCCACTTCCAGTCCCTCTTCCAAACCATGGCCAGCTTAATCCTTCTAAAACTCAGTTTCCTTCTTGTCTCCCTCACTCAAAAGGCTTTGATGCGTTCCCAGTTCCTTGAAAATAAAGTCAAAATTACCTCTCTTGTATTCTGTGTCCTTCATGGCTTGAAACTTCTCCAACCCTTATCTAGCTTTCATCTCACTGCTTTCCTTCCGGAACATTCTTCTCTGATCAAACAGGGATACTTGGCCTTCACCAAGGACTCCATCTGTATATCTTTTTTTCTGTTCTCCACTGGGTGTGTGGGTCTGTATCCTTTCAAGACCCAGTCCAACTTCTCTCTTTTGATGTTTAAGACTTCTTATTCTCATTTTACCTAGTTGGAAAGTGCATTGTGATGAGGATTAAGTTCACTTAACTAGCCGACAACAAAAACTGCTGTGGAGGAAGAGGAGATGGTGGTGCTTCTTCATGGAGATCCACAAATATTGGGATGTCCCTTGACTGAAGCTTTAGACTCACACAAAACATTGGCTTCCAGTTTCCAAGTGTTGATATGAATACAAGGCTTATCAACTCAGTATATAATATATTTCTTTTTTGTTACCTTCTAAGTTTCATTCATTCACTGATTCAAACACAGTTTGGATAAATAGTAGTCTCAATCTATGCTTCAACTCATATCTTATCCATACACTTGCCACATTTTCTACTTCTTTTTCTTTCTTGGTAAATGGGACTAATACCATTCTGAAGGGGTAACTGGGAGGACTGAATGAGATAATGTTCATCCATTATGGTGTCTGGCATGTGTAAGGCACATGCCAGACACAAAATTGGCGCTTAGCAAATGCCCCAGCTTTCCTTCTGATGAATCTTGTAATCAATCTGGGACATTACAGACAGGAATCTTGTCCAAATTACCACATGTTCCCTGGACTGATTTTGGTCTGAGATACAAGCTCTACCTGAAGTGTTTGTATTTCATAGGTGTATTGCATGGCTTCTCTTGAATTTTTATTAGACTAATTTTTGAAGAAAATCTGAAAATAAGAACCAAAAGAAAATGTTCAGCCTATTCTTCCTTTTATGGGCATGTTGGCAATTTTTCTGTTCAAACTAAACAGCCTCTGTTATGTTCTTACCCAACTTGATTCTCAAAGAGTCTAAAACTTGTTCTGGAATGAACTTGCTGGCCAGTTTCTTTTAAAATATAATATTAAAATATGTTTTAAAAAGGCAACACAAAATATCTCTGGCTCTTTCATGTGGACATTGCATCAGCAATTTCCAGGCCTTTTGATTGGAAGGAAAAATAATGTTTTGCTCACTCCCCCATCTGAGTATAAGGGATAACTGATAATAATATCTACAGGTGGCAGCCCAAATGGAAATCATCTCTTTGACACAGATGATGCAGCTATTTGGAACTCATACTTTTTTATTAAATTTCATTCTCCTCTAAGCTAATATCCCAGAAATCAAACAGCCCTCTGGACCCTATATACCTGGACGTACTAGGAGGAAAGTATTGCTTGCAAATGGATACTGATCAGTTTTCAGGGGTAATCAAGGGACGTGGAGATTCAGTTTGAGCAAGAGAAGATGGCCAAATGAGCTGGCACAAGTTGGATGATTTGGCAGGCAGAAGTCAGCAAGGATGATAAGTCCAGGGAAGGTGGAAGGCATGGGCAGATGACAGAGAGGAACGATGTTGAGAATGACCATTGCTGTCCAAACCCCGCTGCACTTGCGCATGGAGCGTTTTCAGGTTACTGTCTGCTGTGGGCAACCTCAATTCTGGCTGCCCCTCCGCTATCTTCCTGCGCATCTGTGTCAATGATGAGAGGCCTCATGCCCACCTCTCTCTGAAATGCTTTGTACCTTGCTCAAGCCCTTCTGCAGCCTCTGATATATTTTCACTTTTTCATTCATTTCATCCAGAGGTCCTGGAGCCAGGACACCACCTTTCACGGCATAGTTTTTGTCATTTTGCAGATTTCGAAGGAAGCACGCAACTCTCCAAGGATTGAATTTGTGCTTTATCTGGAGGCACGGGAGCAGGGTAAAAAGACTGTGGGCTTTGGGGTCATAGAGACTCAAGTTCGAATCTTGGTTTTGTCACTTATTGACTCTGGACAAACCACGGGGCCTCTCTGAATCTAATTTCCTCATCTGAAAAGTTTCCTCATCTGTAAAATGGGAGGCAGCCACTTTACAGGATTTTGTGAGGATTAAGAGCGTCCATCAAGTGATATATTTGACACACAGCAGAAAATGGAACAAATGGCAGTTAAAATGAAAGGAGTTGTTAGACATAAAGCAGACGGCATAATTGGTCAAGAGCCTGTGATGTATCTGAAATCATCAAGATGAAATTTATTTGATCAGTGCAAACAGTTTTTCACTATTTCCCCAAATTTAATTTGGAAGTGTACAAGATGTGGTAGACTCAGCTTTGGTTCAAATATGCTTAGGTCTCCCATATTCTAGAAATAACTTGTTTTGCTTTTGCTAACTCCTCATGCTGTCTTCCTCACTCTTCCCTTCTGGGGTCCACCATATTTGCTGAAGGATTAAGCTACGCCTGCTGTAGACTCTTCCTAGCCACTCACTCCTTCCTTTCAAGCTTGATTTCTGTTCCCACAGCTCTCCTGAAAAGTATCTCTAGAGTTTAGAACATTATCAATGTGCTCACACCAGTGTGTACACATCCAGCCTCAACTCTGCAGCTTTCCACACTATTGGCTAGTAACTTTCTCTAAAACAGCAGTTCTCAACCTTGGCTGTATATTAGAATCACCTGGGGGGTTTAAAAATTATTTACGCCTGGATCCCAGCATCAGGGATTCTGATGTAATGGTCTGGGGTGCAAACTGGGCTTTAGGATTTTTCAAAGCTCCCTTGTTGATGATTAAGGTGCAGCTAGGGTTGAGAACCAAAGCTAAGACTCTCTTTCTCTTTTATTTATATAATATTGTAAAGCTCTGTTTCACATCTTCTGAATTTCTTTTGGGGTCTTCCTCAAATCCTGTTCTTAGAGTGTGTTTTTCTGTAATAAAGGAGGCAAGTGTTGCAGTTAAGGCAATTTATAGTTAGAGTTTTTGCTATAGTGTTGCTAAAGGAAATCTGCCACTTGTGGTTAACCAGAAAGCTTACTGAATGCAGGTTCAAGGTACGGCTGGATATGATGGGAAAAGAATGAGGAAAGGAAGGAAGGAAAGGAAATCTTATGCTTTATGATCCAAACAATAACTCTGTGTATCTAATGCTTTCTCCTCTATTGCATTTCAACAGAAGTACCAGGAATATTAATCTTAGCTATGACTGATTGAGCACCATGGTATATCCTCATAACAACCTCAATGAGATGGATATTATTATCCTCATTTTTTTACATCAAAGAAATGGAGGTGGGCAGAGTTAGTTCCCCAAGGACACAAGCCTAGAAAAATGACAAAACTGTGATTTTTAACTCGGGTCAAATCCTCTCTGTATTAGAATCCTAAGTAATTGATGCCAAATCTTGGAGAATTGCTTCCAAAGTCCTACTTGAAGGAGATATTCAAATACCTGAAATCATACTCGCATCTCCCATTAGTTTTCCCATCTCCAGGGGAGGACCTTGCAATCCTTGTTTGTGTGCTTTGGTTTTAATACTTCTCATCCTCTGGTCACACAAGGTACCTCTACTTTAGCTTGACAATGGACCTATTGGCATGTGGTGTCCAGAGTCTAGTGTAACAGTGATAGCCTTAGGCATATTTTGGGATAATGGCTGAGTCAGTAACAATACAGAAAATCTGTGATGATGGTTACATTTCTATGTTCAGGAGAAAGTGTTGAAAATAAAGGACTAGGTTTTCATGGAGAGGGAGTAGTCTGAGATGGAGATACAGGTTTCTCTTCAGGCTTCAGAGGGAAGGTGACAGTGACAGAAAAGAGGAAATAGTACAATGTAAGGGAAGATGAGGAAACTGAGTATCTGTAAGGGAAAGTAGAAAAAGATTCAGAGAAACATTTCCTTCCTCCTTCCTTCTCCCCTCCCTTCCTCCCTTCCTTCTTCCCTTTATCTGATATTTTTCTCCCATGAACTTCACAGCTGTTGCTTGAACCCACATTCAGTAAACTTTTTTCCATACATAACTACTCTCCATATTTGATAAAAATCTCAAACCATTATTTTTTATTCCCACAAATATAATACATACAATTTTTTTTCTGAAATACTAAGGTCAGCAAATTAAGTATCTTGAGACTAATATAAACACATACAACTGCTGTTCTACTGACTTCCAGGAACAAAACAAAAACAAAAACTTTCTTATCAAGATGCTCTGGGTTTCCTTTTATTTGTGTTAGGGATTTGGAATTATAATCATCTGCCAGTAATAATTTATACATTCTAGTTGATTGTCTACAAATATAATATTGCTGGCTCTGCTTTGTGAGTTCTGGATTTGACACGACACTGACAATACTGTGGATTTCCTTTAGCAACCTCCTAGCAATGCCTGCAACTACAAATTGCCTTCATTATAAGATTTGCATTCTTTACTACATAAAACAATATTCTAAATAGGATTTGAGTGAGCTTTTAACACAATACAGCACTGGAAAGCCGGTGAGAGATTAACGAACTGTTGAAAAGAAAGCTGAGATATAGAGAAAACAGTTGCCTGGGTCAGGGCAAGAGGAAAGGAATTCATTTCTTCTCCTCCAGTACTTTACCCCAGCACACCAGAGAATACATGGGTCACTTTAAATCTGAAAGGACTCTGCATTTGGTTGCCAGGACGTGAAATTTCACGCTCAATCACAGTAACCAAATTGGGTCTTGTGGTTCACATATTTTGCTTCCCTTTTGCCTCGGGGCTTTGACTTTTTAACTTCCACTTAAACTGCTTCATTTTGCACATTTCTTTTAACTTGCCTCAAATCCTCTGTAAAAGGGGCATTCTGACACTTATGAGGTTTGTACTATGTACCAGGCACTGCTTGGGGCACTCCAGTTATTGGAGTGTACATGCTACAGGGTATGAAGTGTAAAGATGAACAAACAAAAAATAGAATTTAGACTTCAGGGGTTGTTGTGGAGAAGAGGACAAGAGGAAAATGAAGAGAGGGGAGAGGACTTTGGAGAAGGTGATGGTTGGGATGAAAAGAGAAAGGCTGAGAAAGTAGAGGAAGAGAGAAATAGGAGGAGAATGCATGAAGAGGAGCTTACAGAAAGTGAGAAAAGAGAAGCTGTGTAGAATAATGAACTGAAGGACACAAAGAATAGGGTAGGAAGAGGGAAATGGCTGAATGGCATGGGCTGGATGGGAAGAAGTCTAAGGGTAAGGGTGGAAAAGAGAAAAAGACAGGAGAGGCTGATTATCTGTAGAATATGTTGGGTGAGAAGGACATAATTGTATCCCCACCCCCCCAAATGCAGAAATCGAAGCCCCAATCCTCAATGTGATTATATTTGGAGGTAGGACCTTTAAGGAGGTAATTAAGGTTAAATGAGGTCATGAGGGTGGGGCCCTGATCCAACAGGATGTGTGTCCTTATAAGAAGAGGAAGAGATTGTGTTCCTGTCCTGCTAGAAAGAAACACAAACCCACCCATTAGCAGAGAGGCTGTCTAAAATCATAATAAGGTCACAGACACCACAAAAAACAACACCAGATGCTGCCCTGCCCACCAGAAGACAAGATCCAGCCTCATCCACCAGAGCACAGGCACCAGTCCCCTCCACCAGGAAGCCTAAACAACACACTGAATCAACCATAACCACTGGGGGAAGACACAAAAAACAATGGGAACTAAAACCTGAAGCCTGTGAAAAGGAGACCCCAAACACTATAAGTTAAGCAGAATGAGAAGACAGAGAAACACACAGCAGATGAAGGAGCAAGGTGAAAACCCACCAGACAAAACAAATGAAGAGAAAACAGGCACTCTACCTGAAAAAGAATTCAGAGTAATGATAGTAAAGGTGATCCAAAATCCTGGAACTAAAAAGGAGAATATACAAGAAACATTTAACAAGGACCTAGAAGAACTAAAGAGCAAACAAACAATGATGAACAACACAATAAAAGAAATTAAAAATTCTCTAGAAGGAACCAAGAGCAGAATAACTGAGGGAGAAGAACGGATAAATGACCTGGAAAATAAAATAGTGGAAATAACTATTGCAGAACAGAATAAAGAAAAAAGAATGAAAAGAATAGAGGACAGTTTCAGAGACTTCTGGGACAACATTAAATGCACCAACATTCGAATTATAGGGGTCTCAGAAGAAGAAGAGAAAAAGAAAGGGACTGAGAAAATATTTGAAGGATTATAGTTGAAAACTTCCCTAATATGGGAAAGGAAATACTTAATCAAGTCTAGGAAGAACAGAGAGTCCCATACAAGATAAATCCAAGGAGAAACATGCGAAGACACATATAAATCAAACTACCAAAATTAAATACAAAGAAAAAATATTAAAAGCAGCAAGGGAAAAACAACAAATAACACGCAAGGGAATCCCCATAAGGTTAAGAGCTGATCTTTCAGCAGAAACTCTGCAAGCCAGAAGGGAGTGGCAGGACATATTTAAAGTGATGAAAGGGAAAAACCTACAACCAAGATTACTCTACCCGGGAAGGATCCTATTCAGATTCAACGGAGAAATTAAAACCTTTACAGACCAAAAGACAACCCTCAGAATGGGAGAAAATATTTGCAAATGAAGCAACTGACAAGGATTAATCTCCAAAATTTATAAGCAGCACATGCAGCTTAATAACAAAAAACAAACAACCCAATCCAAAAATGGGCAGAAGACCTAAATAGACATTTCTCCAAAGAAGATATACAGCTGCCAACAAACACATGAAAGAATGCTCAACATCACTAATTATTAGAGAAATGCAAATCAAAACTACAATGAGATATCATCTCACACCAGTCAGAATGGCCATCATCAAAAAATCTAGAAACAATAAATGTTGGAGAGGGTGTGGAGAAAAGGGAACCCTCTTACACTGTTGGTGGGAATGTACACTGATACAGCCACTATGGAGAACAGTATGGAGGTTCCTTAAAAAACTACAAATAGAACTACCATATGACCCAGCCCAGAGATGGAAACGACCTAAGTGTCCATCATCAGATGAATGGATAAAGAAGATGTGGCACATATATACAATGGAATATTACTCAGCCATAAAAAGAAACAAAATTGAGCTATTTGTAATGAGGTGGATAGACCTAGAGGCTGTCATACCGAGTGAAGTAAGTCAGAAAGAGAGAGACAAATACCGTATGCTAACACATATATATGGAATTTAAGAAAAAACAATGTCATGAAAAACCTAGGGGTGAAACAGGAATAAAGACTCAGACTTACTAGAGAATGGACTTGAGGCTATGGGGAGGGGGAAGGGTAAACTGTGACAAAGCGAGAGAGAGGCATGGACATATATACACTACCAAACGTAAGGTAGATAGCTAGTGGGAAGCAGCCGCATAGCACAGGGAGATCAGCTCGGTGCTTTGTGACCTCCTGGAGGGGTGGGATAGGGAGAGTGGGAGGGAGGGAGATGCAAGTGGGAAGAGATATGGGAACATATGTATATATATAACTGATTCATTTTGTTGTGAAGCTGAAACTAACATACCATTGTAAAGCAATTATACTCCAATAAAGATGTTAAAATGAAAAAAAAAAAAAACCTTTACAAACAAAAGCTAAGAGAATTCAGCACTACCAAACCAGCTCTACAACGAATGCTAAAGGACCTTCTCTAAATGGGAAACACAGGAGAAGAAAAGGACCTACAAAAACAAACCCATAACAATTAAGAAAATGGTAATAGGAACATACATATTGATAATTACCTTAAATGTAAATGGATGAAATGATCCAACGAAAAGACATAGACTGGCTTAATGGACACAAAAACAAGACCTGTACATATGCTGTCTACAAGAGACCCACTTCAGACCTAGGGACACATAAAGACTGAAAGTGAGGGGATGGAAAAAGATATTCATGCAAATGGAAATCAAAAGAGAACTGGAGTGCAATTCTCATATCAGACAAAATAGACTTTAAAATAAAGACTTAAAAGACAAAGAAGGACATTATCTAATGATCAAGGGATCAAACCAAGAGGAAGATATAACAATTGTAAATATTTATGTACCTAACATAGGAGCACCTCAAAACATAAGGCAAATGCTAACAGCCATAAAAGAGGAAATCGACAGTAACACAATTATAGTAGGGGACTTTAACACCCCACTAACAGCAATGGACAGATCATCCAAAATGAAAATAAATAAGGAAACACAACCTTTAAATGATACATTAAACAAGGTGAACTTAATTGATATTTATAGGACATTCCATCCAAACACAACAGAATACACCTTCTTCTCAAGTGCTCATGGAACATGCTCCAGGATAGATCTTATCTTGGGTCACAAATGAAACCTTGGTAAGTTTTAGAAATTGAAATTGTATCAAGTATCTTTTCCGACCACAACGCTCTGAGACTAGATATCAATTACAGGAAAAAATACTGTAAAAAATACAAACCACATGGAGGCTAAACAATACACTACTTAATAACCAAGAGATCACTGAAGAAATCAAAGAGAAAATCAAAAAATAACTAGAAACAAATGACAACGAAAACACGATGATCCCAAACCTATGGGATGTGGCAAAAGCAGTTGTAAGAGGGAATTTTATAGCAATACAATGCTACCTCAAGAAACAAGAAACATCTCAAATAAACAACCTAACCTTACACCTAAAGCAATTTGAGAAAGAAGAACAAAAAAACCCCAAAATTAGCAGAAGGAAGGAAATCATAAAGATCAGATCAGAAATAAATGAAAAAAAAATGAAGGAAACAATAGCAAAGATCAATAAAACTAAAAGCTGGTTCTTTGAGAAGATAAACAAACTTGATAAACCATTAGCCAGATTCATCAAGAAAAAAGGGAGTAGACTCAAATCAATAGAATGAGAAATGAATAGGAGAAGTAACAACCAACACTGCAGAACTACAAAGGATCATGAGAGATTACTACAGGCAACTGTATGCCAATAAAATGGACCACCTGGAAGAAATGGGCAAATTCTTAGAAAAGCACAACCTTCTGGGACTGAACCCGGAAGAAATAGAAAATATACACACTGATATTGAGACAGTGATTAAAAATCTTCGAACAAACAAAAGCCCAGGACCAGATGGCTTCACAGGTGAAGTCTTTCAAACATTTAGAGAAGAGCTAACACCTATCCTTCTCAAAATCTTTCAAAATATAGCAGAGGGAGGAACACTCCCAAACTCCTTCTATGAGGCCACCATCACCTTGATACCAAAACCAGACAAGGATGTCACAAAGAAAGAAAACTACAGGCCAATATCACTGATGAACATAGATGCAAAAATCCTCAACAAAATACTAGCAAAGAGAATCCAACAGCACATTAAAAGGATCATACACCATGATCAAGTGGGGTTTATCCCAGGAATGCAAGGATTCTTCAATATACGCAAATCAATCAATGTGATACACCATATTAACAAATTGAAGGAGAAAAAAACATATGATCATCTCAATAGATGCAGAAAAAGCTTTTGACAAAATTCAACACCCATTTATGATAAAAATCCTCCAGAATGTAGGTTTAGAGGGAACTTACCTCAACGTAATAAAGGACATATATGACAAATCTGCAGCCTACATCATTCTCAATGGTGAAAAACTGAAACCATTTCCACTAAGATCAGGAACAAGACAAGGGTGCCCACTATCACCACTATTATTCAACATAGTTTTGTCAGTTTTAGCCACAGCAATCAGAGAAGAAAAAGAAATAAAAAGAATCCAAATTGGAAAAGAAGTAAAACTGTCACTGTTTGCAGATGACATGACATATACATAGAGAATCCTAAAGATGCTACTAGAAAACTACTAGAGCTAATCAATGAATTTGGTAAAGTAGCAAGATACAAAATTAATGTACAGAAATCTCTTGCATTCCTATACACAAATGATGAAATATCTGAAAGAGAAATTAAGGAAACACTCCCTTTTACCACTACAACAAAAATAATAAAATAACTAGGAATAAACCTACCTAAGGAGACAAAAGACCTGTATGCAGAAAACTATAAGACATTGATGAAAGAAATTATAGATGATACAAACAGATGGAAGGATATACCATGTTCTCGGATTGGAAGAATCAACATTGTGAAAATGACTATACTACCCAATGCAATCTACAGATTCAATTCAATCCCTATTAAGCCACCAGTGGCATATTTCACAGCACTAGAACAAAAAATTTCACAATTTGTATGGAAACACAAAAGACCCCAAATAGCCCAAGCAATCTTGAGAAAGAAAAACGGAGCTGGAGGAATCAGGCTCCTGGACTTCAGACTATACTACAAAGCTACAGTAATCAAGACAGTATGGTACTGGCAAAAAAACAGAAATATAGATCAATGGAACATGATAGAAAGCCCAGAGATAACCCCACGCACATATGGTCACCTTATCTTTGATAAAGGAGCCAAGAATATACAATAGAGAAAAGACAGCCTCTTTAATAAGTGGTGTTGAGAAAACTGGACAGCTACAAGTAAAAGAATGAAATTAGAACACACTGTAACACCATACACAAAAGTAAACTCAATATGGATTAAAGACCTACATGTAAGGCCAGACAGTATAAACTCTTAAAGGAAAACATAGGCAGAGCACTCTATGACATAAATCACAGCAAGATTCTTTTTGACCCACCTCCTAGAGAAATAGAAATGTAAACAAAAATAAACAATTGGGACCTAATGCAACTTAAAATCTTTTGCACAGCAAAGGAAACCATAAACAAGACCAAAAGACAACCCTCAGAATGGGAGAAAATGTTCACAAATGAAGCAACTGACAAAGGATTAATCTCCAAATTTTACAAGCAGCTCATGCTGCTCAACATCAAAAAAACAAACAACCCAATTAAAAAATGGGCAGAAGACCTAAATAGACATTTCACCAAAGAAGATACACAGATTGGCAACAAACACATGAAAGAATGCTCAACATCACTAATCATTAGAGAAATGCAAATCAAAACTATAATGAGTTATCACCTCACACCAGTCAGAATGGCCATCATCAAAAAATCTACAAACAATAAATGCTGGAGAGGTGTGGAGAAAAGGGAACCCTCTTGCACTGTTGGTAGGAATGTAAATTGATACAGCCACTTCGGAGAACAGTATGGAGGTTCTTAAAAAAGTAAAATAGAAATACCATATGATGCAGCAATCCCTCTACTGGGCATATACCCTGAGAAAACCATAATTCAAAAAGAGTCATGTACCAAAATGTTTACTGCAGCTCTATTTACAATAAGCAGTACATGGAAGCAACCTAAGTGCCCATTGACAGATGAATGGATAAAGAAGATGTGACACATATATACAGTGGAATATTACTCAGCCATAAAAAGAACCAAAATTGAGTTGTTTGTGGTGTGGATGGACCTAGAGTCTATCATACAGAGTTAAATAAGTCAGAAAAAGGAAAACAAATTCTGTATGCTAACACATATATATGGAATGTAAAAAAAAAAATGATTCTGAAGAACCTAGGGGCAGGGCAGGAATAACAATGCAGACATAGAGAATGGACTTGAGGACATGCGGACGGGGAAGTGTAAGCTGGGACAAATTGGGAGAGTGGCATGGACATATATGCACTACCAAAGGTAAAATCAATCGCTAGTGGGAAGCAGCCACATAGCACAGGGAGATCAGCTCGGTGCTTTTTGTCCACCTAGAGGGGTGGGATAGGAAGGGTAGGAGGGAGATGCAAGAGGGAGGAGATATGGGGATATATGTATACATATTGTTGATTCACTTTGTTATACAGCAGCAACTAACATACCATTGTAAAGCAATTATACTCCAATAGAGATATTAGAAAAAATAAAATAAAAAAATAAGGAGAGGAAGAGATACCACACCAGATCTCTCTCTCTCTCTCTCTCTCTCTCTCTCTCTGTCTGACATGTGAAGACATAGAGAGAAGCTGGCCATCTGCAAGCCAGAAAGAAACTTTTGGCTGGAAACCAACCCTGCTGGCACCTTGATCTTGGAATTCCATCCTCCAGAACCACAAGGAAATAAATTTCTGTTGTTTCAGCCCCCAGCCTGTGGTATTATCCTGTTATGGCAGCCTTAGTGGACTAACACAAGGCATATGGAGATTTAAAGTTAGCAGAAGCAGCCAGGAGACTCACTGTTCACCCCACCTTGACCATCTCTGGGCACATGGGCAGTAAAATACATTTTACTTTTCTCCCTGAAATTCAAGAGGCAGAAGGACTCTGGCTCTGTTGGCAAGGGGATCATGTATTCATGTACATATGTGTCACTAAAAACTGATGGTGGGGTTTTGGGTCTCATTTGTAAAATAGGATTAAACATAGTACCAACCTTACAGCTGTGTTGGGAGGATTAAATGAGGGTTTATCTAGATGTATACCTCTGTGTAGGAAGAGCTCTCTGTTAGCTATTGTTATTAATAGCATGTGTGTGTGCAAAAAAAAGAAATTTTTTTGAAGGATGAGGGCTCCTGTGGTTTCCCACATAGCAGGAAAATGGGAACAGTTTTTATATCTCTAGATTATATTAGGTTGAACCATATGACATTGTCATTTCTATAGGTCAGAAACACAGCAAGTGTTTTTAAAATCGGAACATGTCACATAAAAATCCAGATATGTGGATTTTCTTGAAAAATCTGAAGATCTGGCACCATAGGGTCACATTGCACCTGGACACCCCCCACTGGAGCAGGTGGTGACTGCCCATGTTAGGCGGAGCGTGTGGTTTCAGGCCTCCTGGGTCTCTGCCACATGCTTATTCATTCATGCACAACAGCTTGGTCCTGTAGATTTAGGATTGTCGCCCCTGGCGCAGCATATGGTGCAGAGCTACGCTAACGTGTTGCTGACAACAGCCAGAGAAATGGGTATATTTTCTTTCGCAGGCAAAAGCATGAGGTCAGCAGTGTAGATTTGTGTAAGCAAATGGAAAGCACAAATCATCCCAAACCAAACATCTTTGGCCTTGAATAATCAAAACAACCAGGGAGAGACACTCTGGATTTCACTCATCATTTTGCTTTGACAACATGGTGGAAACACTTTCATCTTGGCCGAAATTCTTTCCCTTGGCCGGTTTACATTCATGTGCAAGTCCATTCATTGAGTATCTAGTGTGTGTCCATTCCTCTTGCTTGTACTTTTGTTTCTAATCCCCTACTAGATGTCAGTTTGTCCAGTGAGAAGAAATCCCCTAAGACAAAGAGGCTGAGGTAAAAAATTAGCTGGCCAGCCAAAACTATCAGGCTCCTAACATTAACTAGTATTTGTATTTCACCCTCTGACTTACAAATTTTTCTCAGATAATATCTTATTTATGATACCAATGGGCCCACTGGAGTAGGTACTTATTGTTCTCATTTTCAGTGATGAACAGAGGCTCAGAGCATTCGAATAACTTGCCCACAATCACACAACCAGGAAGGGTTAGGACTGAAACTACCACACAAGGAGATCACGATTCCAGATTCTTCATTTTTTTAGTAAACTAGGAAGAAAAGCAGCACCACAGCACGGATGAAAATAGGCTTTGCTGTAACTAAGTTAAAGAATAATCTGAGTGTCTTAGTTGTTGTTGTTTTTATGAGATTGGCTGACTAGCAAAGCTGATGCAAATTTAGCATTAAGGAAAATAGAGTATTTAGATCACAGACAGTAATAGCTCCCCTGTGCCCTAGGCTGTCAGACAGTATCCAGAGTAGTAGTTAGTGCAGCTCTGGAGAGTATCTGCTTCTCCCTAAGGCGTCACTAATCAAACTCTACGTTCTTTCCTGCTAACCTTAGATTGGGTTCAGATTTTTTCTCAATACAGGGCTCTGTGTAGCTGTTACCCATTCCAGGAAATTGATATGGAGCTAGCACTAGATGTGAAACTCATCTGGTATCCGGTGTTCAGGTATAGATGTCATTTCAAAGGAGGCATGAATATTTTTGGTGAACCACATAGTGTCTGGGGAAATTCCTTCCTGCAAGTCCAGGGATACCCTAGAGAGAGTTAGGAAGGGAGGTGGTGGTGGTCTTTAAATATTTAAGAAGCCAGAGGAAAGAGGTGGACTTCTTGCTACTGATAAAAGCAGAACAAGGACCAGGAGAGAACCACTAAAAAAGAGCTAGATTCTGGCATAAGAAAGAACTTTCTGGTGACCAGTGGTATTTTAATGGAAGAGGCTGCTTTATTGAGTATGAGCTTTTGGCTATGGCTGGTGTTGAAGCTAGAGGTAGGGTCTGTAGTGTGGATAAATTCTCAAAGTCTTTTTGGAGACCATTTTATCTCAGACTCGAGGACAAACAGGAGGACGACCAACAATTTCTGTAATATTATAAGGACACCACACATAAACTGTTTTCAAGAAATGAGAGTTTTAAGTCTCTAAATGATATCGGAATTATATTAAATTGCCATTTTTTTGTTGGTAATAGAATGGTTGAAGGTCAGCAGTTGTATATGGCTCAACATAATTTATACAAAGGCAAGGGAATAGACTCAATTCTTTAGACCTATGTCATATGGAGAAAAGGGATGCATGAGAAACTGTGAAGACTTCACTGTGCATAGCTTTTGGGTTGTTCTGGACTGAATTGGGCTTCCCCAAAAGTCACATGTTGAAATACCTCACCATGTGACTATTTGGAGATACCAACTTTTAAAGGGGTGATGAAGTTCAAATGAGGCCCTGAGGATGGTTCCTAATCCAATCTGACTGGTATTCTTATAAGAAGAGGAAATTGGGACACACAGAGAGATACCAGGGATGCTCTGCACAGTGGAAAAACCACGTGAGGACACAGTGAGAAGGCAGCCATCTGCAAGTCAAGGAGAGAGGCCTCAGAAGGGATCAAACCTATGACACCTTGGTCTTAAACTTCTAGCTTCCAGAACTGTGAGAAAATAAATTTCTGTTGTTTAAACCACCTAGTCTGTGGTATTTGGTGCGATGGGTATATGGATATATGGAGGGGAGCAGTAGGGGTTCAGGGAATGAGGAAGGTGGGTAAGAGACAGATTTTCAAAGCTCCCCATGACAATCAAGGAATACGGTCTTTATTGTGAAAGAAAAGAGGGGATGCTAATGATCTGAGGAACTGATATGAACACCTGTGATAAAATGGGTTGGTAATTCAAAGAATCCCTAAACTGAGATTCTACTGATGTTAAATTAGATTTTAGAGTGGCCAGGGGTCAAAATTACTCCTAAGAAGTCTTTTCTAAAAAAATTAATGGTGTAAGAAAGAAACTGAAACAATTACTTACCAGTTTAAGAGAATAAGCTGCTTTGAGGTGGCAAGGCCACCAGCTAAAGTTTTAATGACAGCTCTCAAATATCATTAGTGTATATCTGGCAGGATGCGTTTTAAAGCAATGACATCAGCTATGGTTTTCTGTTATTGGTAGTATAAGAAAGCACTAAAAGTGTAAATATTTAATACTGGTTTGTAATTAGCTTTTGATTGATTAGGACTAACTTCTTTCCCTTGACTTAGAGGCAGAGACAGACAAATGCATGTTCGACTTTGAGCTTCCTTCTAGCTCTGTGGCCTTCGACAAGTCACATTACCTTGCTCTAATCTTTCAAATGGGATTAAGTCTCCCTCTCTGCTTCCTTGCAGATGAGTGATGAGATGGGGTAAAACGCCATTCCATGAGATTACCAGTGTGTCAAACAGAATCACACTATGTTCATGGTGGGAAAAATCTCTATTTAAAACAAATGTTATAGAAAACAGCCTTGTGGTTGCCAAGGGGGAGGAGGGTGGGAGGGATGGGTTGGAAGTTTGGGATTAGCAGATTCAACGTATTATATATCAGATGGATAAACAACATGGTCCTATTATATAGCACAGGGAACTATACTCGATATCCTGTGATAAACCATAATGGAAAAGAATATGAAAAAAGGTATATATATATATGTATATGTATAACTGAATCGCTTTGCTCTGCAGCAGAAATTAACACAACATTGTATATCAACTTTACTTCAATTAAATAAATTAAAAAAATGTTAATTGGAAATGTCTACTGAAGAATTAGTTAAGAACAGAGCTCTGGTAGAGAATAAGGAATCCTTTCCAGGACTCCATGTGGCAGGGTGGAAAATGTATGGGTTTTAGAGATGGGAACAACTTTAAATACCTACTCCATCCCTTAGTGCTCATAGGACATTGGATAAGTGACTCACCTCTCTCATCTGAAAACTGGGGACATGTAGTAAGTACATGTAAAGTACTGGCACATAGTAGGTTCTTAATAAAAAGCCTCTACTAAACTCTTGTGGCAAACTGAGCAACTTTGGAGAAGCCATTTCATCAATTATTGGGACATGCATTCCACTGACCATTATTGAATACCTATTGGGTATGTAACAAAATAACTTAGGGAAATATTTATTTGTGTGTGTTCTCCACTCCCAACTTATCCCAAGAATGTTGCCTGGCTTTTTGTACTTCCTTGTTTCAAGGTTGTATAGGCAGAGCAGAAAGCAGAAGTTTCTTGAAAATAATACTTTTTCCTTTCTTTTCTGAAAGTCCAAGCCCAAGAGTATATGGTGGAAAAGGGGAGAATGCAGGGCCTTTGATGGGAGATTTCCCCAGACCTGGAGGGACTGGGGGTCAGATATTGTGGATCTGTGAGAAGTGGAAACGCTCACTCTATGTGACCAGACGTCAGACTAAGATTGCTCAGACCCCAGGTTCCTGGCTGGACAGTGACTGACAGTTCCCAAGCAGGGCTGGAAAGCACAATCCACAGACATCAAAAGGACAGGCAATTTATAAAAGTGGGCACAGCTGACGTGAAGGAAGACCTTGCTGGTACCGGTATCTGTGGGAGTAGGAGGCTGATCATTTCTGAAAGTAAAGTTTCTGCTGCCATTAACTCTTAGAATCAAATTTAAGTTGTATTAAATAAAATGGAGAAATATGAAATTTCTTGCAGACCTGTGTCTGTAGATTGATTCACACCTACTATAATTGTAAGGCACTGGAAAATCTAAAGATGAATTCATTCCTACTCTCTGAAACTCACCCTATGTGGGAACTGGCGGAAGTCATATGAGCCCTGCATGAATCACTGTCATTCAAAGCACCACAAGATCCTGATGTGGTATCACGCTGCAGGAAGAGTTTTCAGTCACAAGAGGTAGACAGCTGAATTTTGCAAAAGGCAGACAGCCAAGAGGATGGATAAAAATTTCCCCTGAAGGGATATATTAAAATACACTCTCCCCCAATCACTGTGTGCCGCTACCACTGTTATGTAATTGCCATAGTTGTAAACTCATAAAAATTTTGCAGACTCTGAAGTTCTTTAGGAAATATGCCTGTTTGATATGAAGTCTGGAAACTGGTGATGGAATAGGGAACTGTATGGTTAGTGATTTCCATGAAAGTGCTTAGAGTTTATCTCCATGGAGATTGAAAGCTGAGAAGGCTCTCAGAGGTCAACCAGCTCCTCTTGGACCTTCCATTCCCACCCCCTGTCATCTTAAGGGTTAAATCTGGATTTAGTGAGGCCTCAAGGTTGTTGTTTTGAAAGACCACTATGACAGTCAAGGCTTTGGTGTAGCAGGTTTAGGAGACTGGGTCCAATGAGCATCTTCATCCCTTAGCTGCTGTGGCACCAACTACTGCCATCTCCCACCTGGACAAACATCTCTTCCTAACTGGAGGTTTAGTCTCTGCCCCTGCTGTACAGACCGATTAATCATCTTAAATTATTATTCTAATGAACCACCAGGGAGTTACATTCTTGTTATTTTCTTTACAAAGTTTTAATGATTCCTCCATTAAAAATATCCAAACTTTGTGGTTTGGCATTCAAGGCTTTCTAGGATCTGATTCCAGCCATGTTTTTCTTTTTTTTTAACCAAGTCTTTTTTTTTTATTTTTCCAGAAAATAACATAACTTTTTATTCATTATACATTTCTATAACAATATAACACTATTTTCCAACATTTTCTAGCTTAATGCATTTTCTTACATTTTCTTTTTTAGAATTTTCTTAATTTTTTTTCTATTTGTAAATTAATATATAATTGACATATAACATTATATTAGCTTCAGGTGTACAACATAATGATTCAGTAATTGTATATATTGTGAAATAATCACCACAATAAGTCTAGTTAACATCCATCACCAATCGTACTTATAAATTTTTGTTCTTGTGGTGAAAACTTTTAAGATCCAACCAAGTCTTTTGAGCTCATTTCCCTCTTCTTTCTATGCACACCCTTTGTTCTACCAGGGAGGCTTTCCTGCTACTCCCCACATTGGTTTCTTTCATACTTTTGTTGATATTCTTTTCACTGCCTGAAATTCCCCTCCCATTAATCCTTATCCATTCTTCAAGGCCAAGTGACACATTATCTCCTCTGAAGAGTCTTTCCTGGGTAAGGGATACAGAGCATCACATGGACTTGAGTTTGAGACCATACTCTGCCCCTTACTTCCTGGAAGACTTCTGGCAGGTTACTGCTTTTCTCTAGGGCTCAGTTTGTTCATCTGTGAAATGGGCAAGTCAACACCCACCTTGTAACCTTATAAAGGACACATGGGTTATCATATTGTAAAGTACTTAGCACAATTCCTTACACTTAGTATATGTCAAAAAATGTTACCTATTACTCTGATTATTCCAGGGACCCACGGTCTCCTTTTCTCTGAATTCCCATTCACTTTGAACCCCTCTTATAGCCTTCCTTGTAAACCTAATTTTGCATTTTAGACATAAGAGCACACATTTTATTTTCTCCACTCAATTGATGACTCCTTGAGGTGGGATCATGTTTTATCCTACCTTTTGCCCTTGCTTTGCCCTCTATACACAGGCTCTCAAACCATAGGCAGAGGTTGGCCTTTTGGGTGTGAAAGCCAAGAAGGACAAGAATTTGCTTTGCTGTTACTTTTCTCTTCCTTCTAAAAATTGACAATAGTTTTAAGAAAAAAGTCAATTTCCTTTGACAGGAGAATCCCAGTTTGGGGGCTTTGGTTTCATAGAAATATGGAAGACAATTCGTGAAGTGACTGGTGGAGATTGATAAATTTCAAGTAAATCTCGGGAAACGTCATTGGCTTGAAGGCCATATAGCCTCAACTCACTGGGCCAACCCAATCATTTTCCAGCATGCATTCCGAGTCGCATGGTTTGTATGATACTCTTTGGGGAAAAGAAGTCGTTTCATATTCTAACATGTTGGAAACATTAGAGTCTAACGACCCACTCATGGAGAGACAGAGGACATGTTAAGGTACTAAAACATGTGAGAATTCCTGCAGTAAAGAAACAAGCATCTAATAGATAGTAAGAACTAAAATTCATGGAGCTCTTATATGCCAGACACATTGATAGCAGGCCCTTTTCATGAATTCTCTAATTAAATCCTCAAAATGCCCCCATAAGAATGTATATAATGATCCTCACTTAACAGATGAAGAAACTGATGATTGAATGGGTCCAAGTTCACATGGCAGTTAAGGGGTGGAGCAGGGATCTGAAGTCACATGTTTGTGACCCGAGAGTCTGAGTTCTAGTCCTCTGTGGTGTATAGTTTTTCACTTTCACAAGTTTGCCTGCCCAGGAAATACTTTTGGTTATCCTCTTATTAATAACCCATGAAGCTGGTATTCCTTGAAATGCACTTGGGGAAATAGCACCTCAACATCCACAGGGAAGCAGCCATGACCTTTCCATCTCTGTGCCTTTGTCCCCTGGCTTCTGCCTGGATGCTCTTGACCCTTTTGTCTTTCCCATGATATTTTACACCTCCTCCAAGGTCTAGTTCAAATGCAACTAGATGCTGTCTTTGATTTCAGCAGGCTGATTTGCAAAGCCCCTCTTTGTGTTTGCCATGAACTTTCCAGGCTGTTACCATTTGGTCTCTCTGTCAAGGGTCAAGTTCAAAGAGCCTTGATAAAGGTTCTGGCACTGAGTAGACACACAAATAAGGTTTATTGGATTGTGATGGTGTCTTTTTCCCAGGCGCCCTAGGGGTTGATTCCGGAGTCTGGGGCTTCTCAGGTCCTGATCTACAGACTTAGGGTGTGAGGCTGTAGCTGGCAACCTGGGCTAAATCTGGTTGAAACTCTTTACAGGTTCAGACAGCGTGGCTTCTGCACTCCCTGACAGCTCATTAGTTAATACTCTCCTCCCTTGTCCCTTACATATGTTGCCTTTCTCTCAGCCTCTCTGAGGTGAGGAGGAACAATTAGGTCACAATGGGCTGATCATCAGTGTCCTTTTCGGTACAACCCTGACCTGTCCTTTCCAGGGCTCTGTCCAGGTTTCATCACAAAGCCCCAAGTGACTGCGCCTCAGATGAGTCAGCTGGCTTGGGGCTTCATTAGAAACTCTAATTGCCTTTTTTTTTTTAACATCTTTATTGGAGTATAATTGCTTTACAATGGTGTGTTAGTTTCTGCTTGATAACAAAGTGAATCAGTTATACATACACATATGTCCCCATATCTCCTCCCTCTTGCGTCTCCCTCCCTTCTTTTTTGTTTTTGTCCTCTTTGGGGCCTCCTCAGGCCCAGAGGTGGGGCCTGGAGGGTCTGGCTTCTAGAAATGCTGCCAGCTGCCATGGGAGCCCAAGATGGGAAGAGCACACTCCATCCCTGGCAGTCACCTCACGCCACACTGCACATTTCGTGGCCGCACCCATCCCCAGGGTGCACTAAGGCGCCACGCAACCCCTGGCCATCCCAGCTCTCCGGCTGCCTGCGATGAGGTCACAGGGTGGGGTCCTGGAGATCCCCCTCCAAATAGGGTGGGGGCTTCCCCAACTGGCCTGGGAATGGCCAAGAGGACGAGAAGGAGGAGATGCTAATCATCTTGTCTGTCCAACCCACCGTTCCCTTTCTTGAGGTTGCATGGCTGGCTTGGACAGAACAGGAGGGAGAGAGGGAGAGCAGAGAGGGTCTGGGAAGGAGCAAGACAGTGAAGCCAGAGGCGGGGTCCCTCACTTCCTCCATTCACAAATGTGGATGCTTTCTCCCTGCGACCTTGCCATGAGTTGATGGAACTCCATTCTCCGTTTTCTACAATCACATCCTTCTCTCTGATCTGAATTTCTCTCCTTTCCCTGAGATCATAGAAGGCAGGGGACGTCGCTGTAATCCACTTTATGTCATCAGAATTTGACACACAAGGAAAAACAGTCCAGAAACAGATCAACAGCTGGTACAGCAAAGCAGGTAGAGCCCTTTGCACCCCAAGAGCCACGTCTTCGGGGCAGCATCTTACTTCCTCACCCAGGCCTAACTGGCTTGTTGCTAGAGTTTCTGCAGCAGTGGGTTTCACAGACTGAGGTCGCTTAGATGTCCCAAACCACTCAAGCTCCAGCAAACCTTCAGGGCTTTCTGAGTACATGTGTGTGCGTGAAGAATGAATGTGAGCTCTGCTGAAATCGCACCCTGCTGGGGGGATTTGCAGATCTCTGTGGATATCTAGTTTTTTGCACCTGGAATTCTGCTTCAGAAAGAAAGATGGCAACACTGATAACAGAGACTTTCTCAAGGAAATAATAATGACACAGCAGACATTTACTTGCCCCTCCACCTAAAACCACAGGATGCTTCTCCTATGACCCATGCATAGAAAAACCAGGACTGTCTTAGGCTCTCTGCTCCCTACCTGTTTCTGAGGCACAATCAAGAAGACACAGCCACCTTATTCAGATGAGAGCATTGCCAGTCAATGAAAACTTCACAGATTTTGAGTTGAACTTTTTCACTCTGCCCAGGACACAATATCTATAACGGTCCTCTCATGTCACTCCAAAGGAAAAGGCAAACGATTTATTTAACTTTTAAAAAACATAGGCTGCAAAAGAAGTTTATAAGAAGTCAGAGTAAGCACACTTCAGAGACCTTCTGGAAGGATGTTAAAATCTTCCATGGGAAAGATTTCTGAGTTAATAGAAAGATCATAGCTCCGGAAGTTGAGCTGCATATCATAGGATAAGAAAACATAGGTAATCTGACCTTTGCAATAAATGAGCCCATCACCACACTGGTGAATGCTAGGCACATCAGATTGGAGATTTTGAAGATCTACACATACTTTCTGAGAGAAATGCCATTTTTCATACAGTCAAAAGTAGTTCACAGCTGTTCCTGAGACAAGCGGAATAGAAAGTAGGAGAAAACACTACAGCTGAGGTTTTCCAACCTCTGACTTATCATTTGTTGACATACTTTCTACAAGTTTCCCATTTCTCTACAAGTGGCTGTCTTAAGTCTTTCCAGTAAATATTGTTGACAAAGGCCAAATAGAAG
The DNA here is from genome assembly GCF_963455315.2 of Globicephala melas. Lineage (NCBI taxonomy): Eukaryota > Metazoa > Chordata > Mammalia > Artiodactyla > Delphinidae > Globicephala > Globicephala melas. The sequence goes on along the minus strand of NC_083318.1, from coordinate 42,487,648 downwards.
GGAAAAAAACTGCAGTGAAAATAGAAGCTTACCTTTTCTAGGCATTGCTGACATCAAACCTTGCCCCAAATCATGAGGGTTTCTTGCTTTGGTTGTCCCATGAGTTTAGAAACCATTAAAAAAGTTTACAGCAGAAATATGTGTTTATCATTCAAAGCAGCTTCAAAACAACACAAAAAAAACTTGATGAAAAATAAAGTGCCCGTCTGCGCGTGAGAATGCTTTTGAAGCTTGGAGTTCATGCTGCTGTGCAAAGTTTTGCAACTGTCTTTCTCAGTTTAAAAGACCTCCCTCTCCTCCCCGGCACTTGCCAACTTCTATAATTTAAAGCAGCTGTGATCCTTCCCATAATACTCACATTTCAAAGAGCTTAATATATACTCTTGTTAGGAATCAGTGAGAGTGGGTGACGTCCTTCTGCAAACCTCAGGCTGAGGCAAATGAAAAGCAAGGGTTTCAGATATCTAAACAGTTCTCTTTCTCTCTTTTATGCATCACTCTTCTCACCGTGTTCCTTCAAGTGGCTTTTGCCTTTTAAAGTGATGCCTTAAGACCAAGTGGCATCACTTCACTGGAAGCAAAAAGCACATAGGAAAGTTTAGATTCCTACTTATGGAACAATAATGCTAGTGAAATTGTGTTTAAACATCACTTTTGCTGACACAATTATTTCCATACAATTCCTCCCTAATGTTTCTGTTTGAAAATTTAAATTAGTGTACATTGTGTTTTACTAAGAGGGGAAAATATCTAAAATGATGTTATTTGCATTGGTCTTATTTTAACCTTCATTCTGTATGCAAATCATAACCTCAGGGAAGAAAATTTGCTTTGCAGTCTTTCTGTGTAGCTGAAGAAATCTTCTGACATTAAGTCTGTAACCAATGTTAGCAATTTTTACAATTTCCACCACCCTTACTAAACTGCCATTAATCTCTCTCTCTCTCTCTCTCTCACACACACACGCACACACATTTGTGAACTGACATTTCAGCAAACGTAAAATGTGGTCAACTGAAAATGGTGATTTAAAAAATATTTATAGTCTATCTTAAAGCATGTCTTGCTCAGCACCTGATAGATGGTAAGTGCTTAATAAATATTTACTGGATGAATAAAGTATTGTGTAGGCTCAGGTCAACCAACAGTTTTGACAATTTTGGTTTGCATATATGTTCCCATAGGGAAGGTTAATATGTCAAAGGTTGTACAGAGAGTAAGCATACGACAATGTTACCTCCTCCAGATTTAATGAATGGTTATGGTATAATAAAATTCCCTAAATGAATACAGAAAACATTCATTAAACAAATAAACCATTCAGTGGAGAATAGAAATGTTCACACAGGCACAACCCATTAAGTAAGCTCACTGTGTAAGCTTACATAAATAAATTTTGAGACAAAGACCTCGTTCATTGTTTCAAAAACTACAGATTATTTTCCACTGTGTTTTTGAGTCATCTTAAGTAACTATTATTATGCTATGGACAGAGGGTAATACCTCTGAAATAGTGCAAAGAGAAAAAGGATCAGAAACTACAGGGAAATGGTCAGGTTTCAGATTTCCTTTGCTATAAAAGCAGAGAACAAGGTGGAGCATAGTTTTTGCTCTGGCTTCTACTGAGGAGATGTCCAGAGGCACAAGCACAGGTGGTGTCATAGACCTGGATCAACCATTCCAGATATATCTGGATCAATCTGTTCCAGATTCCAGTAACACATCTCCAACGTGTTACTTAATTTCTTTAAGTGTTGGTTTCCTTAATTGCGAAAGATTAAATACAAATATGTTCAAACAACTGATTTGCATATATACACCTAATACTGCATTTTCCAATAATATTAATAAGCACCTCACTACGTATAAGGTACTTAGCAAAACCTATTTATCAGTCACCTTGATGTAACACAGCACCTAGCATTATTTCCCCTAACCAGTACCAAAATTGGTAATGGACACGGGATGCTGCTCTAACAAAATCCTAAACTTGGTGGCATTGGCATAATAGTCAATAGTCAAGGAAACTGATACCAAATGCTGGAAAGGTGAGATGCTACGTTTTGCAGTGACAAAACATTTGGTTAAACTGACACCGACCACAACTTGGAAGGCTCCGTGTGCCAAGTAACCTTGTAGATCTAGAAGGAGAAAATGTGGGGAAAATCATTAGTTGTGTGTGGTGGACACTATTGACTGCACTGGCAAGTGTTTCAAGAATGAGATGAGCCCAGGAAAGAAATAGCTAAATTACAAAGAGAAATAAAAGGGAATAGAGACAGTACATACATTTGATGGCTTGCAAGAGACTGCCAATTTTTTTGAGGGACTTATGTTGTTAAAATAACCATAAGCCTATCTGAAAAATGTCATGATAGACTGAAAACCACTTCTTCCACTAGCAGGAGGTGGACTGTTGGCTGCATGGAAGGCCAGCTCTTCAACACACACCTCAGAGGTGGACAAGGGGACCCTCTCAGAAGGAATAACTTCTGGCCATAGAGAAAAACAGACAAGGAGTTCCCCAAGAGAGCAGATCTAGTGCCTTATGAAGAATCTTCTCTACCCACAAGGCAGAGGGTGGGTGTGTCAACCTGGCCATATGCAGTAACAATGACTGCTGTGTGTCTCCTATTTTTTCCTTTTCTGGACAGGATTTTTTATTATAGTTATCCTATTGCTATTATGCCATTTGTACTTTGTGTGTATTTGTGTTTGTGTGTGTGTGTGAGAGAGAGAGCACACTTGTTACTTTGGTTTATCGATCACTTTCTTTTTGGTTCATAGGACACTGGGTCAAGAGATGCCACATCGAGACTTAGACAAGAACAAGAACTTCACAGAACCAGAAGTCCTGGACTTTGAGCTGGTTGCATTGACCAGATGGGAGTTCCTTTGGGGAGGGGTAAGTGTGCTCTGTGTTTGAAAAGAGGGAAGGAAATCTCGATATATTTGGTGACCAGTGGGTAAACTATAGAGGATACTTTAAGTGTTTACTGGTGTCTACATTTTCCTCACCATTTCCCAGCCTCTCTTGTAGTTTGGTTGACCATGTGACTGATTTCTGGGCAATTTGAGCAGAAGTAATGTAGGTTAATTGTGGGCTGAGGTAGGTAGAAACTGGTATACCTATGCCATATTCTTTCTTTCTCCCTGTCTACAGGGCAAGAAGCAAAAGACTCAGAGGTGCTGAAGCCCTATAATAGAAGGAACTCCACACCTCAAGACATCTTTTAGAGGCCTGCTACCCAGGAAAGCTGTGTGACCTGCATCAGACATTATTCAGTAATATGCAAACCTATATTGAGTTCCCCCACTGAGTCTGGGGGTTTATTTGTCAGAGTTAGCTAGCATCAGTTACTCTAACACAGATAGCTATCTTGAAAGATTCTTGGAAGATTGATTGAGATAATAGAGGTAAAGAATGCAGAACAGGGCCTGACACAACAATAAGTGCTCGACAAATGATAGTTATTTTCATATTAACCATAATTTCTCACTTTCTTCCTCTTGGAAAATAAGCCTAGCTAAATGCCAGTTGTGAGTACTTCTGTAAATTTAGGTTTTCTACATTGTGTGCTAATTGGCAAGATAAATTGGAAACCATGGAAAGATTAGAGAGAGAAATAGATGTTGAAAACAAAAGTTATTCCCTGTCTTTCAAAATATTTGCATTTATTAAGAAAATTGTCCAGTGGTTTACTGTCAGATTTCACAAGCAACCTTCAATTCAGGGGATAAAGAAAGTTATAAATTCCAAGTTACAAGTTAAGTAATCTCCTTAACCTTTAACTAGGAAACTCCAAAACAAAAAACATTTGTTTTACTATGTATACAGAACAAAGCCATCATCCTGACATTGACTGTTCCAGGCTACTTACTCCTCTGTAGAAATGGGTAAATATCTCATTAATACTAGTTGAGAGCTAATTTTTCTGAAAATTGCCCCCTACTCAGGCCATGTGTTTTTTTATACTGTCTTTGAACAGAGGTATAGAAAGCCCTGGTTGATACATTTTGTTTCTACTTCAGGTATTTTGAGCAATTCCCAATAGACATGTGGCTTCCTTCATTCCACAAACTCAAAAAGAAGCAGGCCTTTTTCTCTTCTACTATTTTAAAGCAACAGCAACAATAATTACAATTTGTTGAGCACTAACTACATACTAGGCACTGTTTCATGTGCTCTGTAAATGTATTAACTCACTTTATCCTTTCAATAATCCTATAAGGTAGATACTAACATTATCATCATTTTATGGCTGGGGAACCTAAAGCACAGAGAGATTAGGTGACTAATTCCATTCACACAGCCAGTAAGTAGCAAAGCTGGGATTTGAACCAAGTTGTCTGGTTCCAGTACCTGAACTTTTAAATGCTGGTTAAAACACTTTCTTCATGCCAAATAAAGAAAATATGCTTACATCCTTAGCATCCATTGCATTGGAGTACTGATTACTTCTGAAAGACACTCTAAACTCTTAGAGGCAGCAGGTTGTTTTTCTTGGAAAACATGTACTTCCCTATCTGAATGTAATTACAAAGTTTGAACATTATTCATATATTAAGCTTTGTGTTCTTATAGTTGACTTTATTTCTTCTCCTTTGCATGCATCAAAGCAGCCAAGTTTCCAATTATGTCCTGAAACCCAGGTGGTTTCATCTGGATTTTATAATAAAGCCTTTGCTGAGTTTTATCAAACATGTGAAGACATCGAGGAAGGGGCCAAAAAAGAAATGAACCTTGTTGGGAAACTTCATCTTCCTCTTGGAAGACATTATTAAAGGTTGGAGATTGGAGACCAAATGAAATATTATTTATTGAGAGTTGTAGGAAATACAGTCATCCCTCAGTACCCATGGGGATTGGTTCCAGGACTCTGGCAGATACCAAAATCTGAGGATACCCAAGTCCCTTATATCAAATGATGTAGTATTTGCATATAACCTACCCAAATCCTCCCTGTATATTTTAAATCATCTCCAGAATACTTATAATACCTAATACAAAGTAAATACTATGTGAATAGTTATAAATCAGTGTAAATGCTATGTAAACAGTTGCTGGTGTGCAGCAAATTCAAGTTTTGCTGTTTAGAACTTTCTGCAATTAAAAAAAATTTCTATCCGTGGTTGGTTGAATCTTCAGGTGTTGAACTGGTGGATATGGAGGGCTGACTGTAATTCAATCCTAACTTCAAGGTGCAACCACACAGGAGGTGCTGATCTTCTCCAAGTTGTCAGGTAGTACACAGATGTGTATTTTGTGCTCATCACTGTTGGGTACTGGAGACACAGATGGAGCAGAAGATATTTCTTTGAGTTTGCAGTCTCTGGCTAACTCATCATGAATTTTGGTCATGGGGAGCAAATCTGAGCTCCCTTTTTACTTTCTTAGTGATAGAGGGGAGCAGATCAGCCTATAGAAAATAGTCAAAATTAGGAAAGGAGATGACTTACTTGTAGATCCAGGATCACAGGTTTGGAAGAAGATTTGAGGGTGTTTTAATTCACTCTCATACTATTCATGATCCATCTTCATAGCCTTGGCAGTTGGCTACTCCATTCTGCTTGATGATTCCCAGGGGAAGGAACCACAACAAAACATAGAAGAATTCTCTAAGTAACAGTGACTATTCTTGCTCCATTTTCCACCCATAAAAGCCTTTACAATATGTGAAGGCAAATCTCAGCCTCCCTCCTCCACCACAACTTCCTTTTCTGTTTTCCATGCTCACTGATTCTGGTGCTTTCAACTGTTCTTCATGCAACATGATGGCAATTAGGTCACCATCTTGGTTGGTTGCCTTCTAGTGAATCAATATCCAATTAATGGCTAAATGACTCATGAGCACTGTTGTAAGGTTACCAAGAAATCAACAGTTTGAGGTACAGTCTCTCAAATCTGCCTTAAAATGTACCTCAAAATGAGGTACAATTTCATTTTCCCATCCTTCACCTCTGTATGTATGGCTCACCTATATTATGGCATTTTGAGATGCCTCACTCAGCTCCTGACTTTCTTCCCTCTGCAGGGTCTTCTTTCATGAGTTGGTCATTCACAATTTCGAATCTGCAGAACAAACCCAGCTCTCTCCCTGGACATCACTCCTGTTTTTCTGATGCCTGTGAAGTCTCACTTCAAGGAGACAGTACATTCCCTTCAGGTTTAATATCTCTAAAGCAAATCTATTTTCATTCAAACCCACTTCTCCTGAGTTGCCTAATTCTGTTATTAATACCACAATCCTTGACATTCACAGAAAGATAGACAAGATGAAAAGGCAGAGGGCTATATATCAGATGAAAGAAAAAGATAAAACCCCAGAAAAACAACTAAATTAAGTGGAGATAGGCAACCTACCAGAAAAAGAATTCAGAATAATGATAGTGAAGATGATCCAGGACCTCGGAAAAAAAAAGGAGGCAAAGATTGAGAAGATGCAAGAAATTTTTAACAAAGACCTAGAAGAATTAAAGAACAAACAAACAGAGATGAACAATACAATAACTGAAATGAAAACTACACAGCAAGAATCAATAGCAGAATAACTGAGGCAGAAGAATGGATAAGTGACCTGGAAGACAGAATGGTGGAATTCACTGCCGTGAACAAAATAAAGAAAAAAGAATGAAAAGAAATGAAGACAGCCTAAGAGACCTCTGGGACAACATTAAACACAACAACATTCGCATTATAGGGGTCCCAGAAGGAGAAGAGAGAGAGAAAGGACCAGACATAATATTTGAAGAGATTATAGTCGAAAACTTCCCTAAAATGGGAAAGGAAATAGCCACCCAAGTGCAGGAAGTGCAGTGAGTCCCATACAGGATAAACCCAAGGAGAAACACGCCAAGACACATAGTAATCAACTTGGCAAAAATTAAAGACAAAGAAAAATTATTGAAAGCAGCAAGGGAAAAATGACAAATAACATACAAGGGAACTCCCATAAGGTTAAGAGCTGATTTCTCAGCAGAAACTTTACAAGCCAGAAGGGAGTGGCATGATATACTTAAAGTGATGAAAGGGAAGAACCTACAACCAAGATTACTCTACCCAGCAAAGATCTCATTCAGATTCGATGGAGAAATCAAAAGCTTTACAGACAAGCAAAAGCTAAGAGAATTCGACACCACCAAACCAGCTCTACAACAAATGCTAAAGGAACTTCTCTACATGGGAAACACAAGAGAAGAAAAGGACCTCCAAAAACAAACCCAAATCAATTAAGAAAATGGTAATAGGAACATACATATCGAAAATTGCCTTAAATGTGAATGGATTAATGCTCAAACCAAAAGACACAAGCTTGCTGAATGGATACAAAAACAAGACCTATATATATGCTGTCTACAAGAGACCCACTTCAGACCTAGAGACACATACAGACTGAGAGTGAGAAGATGGAAAAAGATATTCCATGCAAATGGAAATCAAAAGAAAGCTGGAGTAGCTATACTCATATCAGATAAAATAGACTTTAAAATAAAGAATGTTACAAGAGACAAGGAAGGACACTACATAATGATCAAGGGATCAATCCAAGAAGAAGATATAACAATTATAAATATATATGCACCCAACATAGGAGCACCTCAATACATAAGGCAACTACTAACAGCTATAAAAGAGGAAATTGATAGTAACACAATAATAGTGGGGGACTTTAACACCTCAACTTTAACACCTTTTACACCAATGGACAGATCATCCAAAATGAAAATAAATAAGGAAATAGAAGCTTTAAATGACACAATAGACTAGATGGATTTAATTGATATTTATAGGACATTTCATCCAAAACCAGCAGATTACACTTTCTTCTCAAGAATGCACGGAACATTTTCCAGGATAGATCACAACTTGGGTCACAAATCAAGCCTCAGTAAATTTAAGAAAATTGAAATCATATCAAGCAACTTTTCTGACCACAACGCTATGAGATTAGAAAAAATTACAGGAAAAAAAAAAACGTAAAAAAAACACAAACACATGGAGGCTAAACAATATGTTACTAAACCAAGAAATCACTGAAGAAATAAAGAGGAAATCAAAAAATACCTAGAGACAAATGACAATGAAAACATGATGATCCAAAACCTATTGGATGCAGCAAAAGCAGTTCTAAGAGGGAAGTTTATAGCTATACAAGTTTACCTCAAGAGACAAGAAAAATCTCAAGAAAACGATCTAACCTTACACCTAGAGGAAGTAGAGAAAGAAGAACAAACAAAACCCAAAGTTAGCAAAAGGAAAGAAATCATAAAAATCAGAGCAGAAATAAATGAAATAGAAACAAAGAAAACAATAGCAAAGATCAATAAAACTAAAAGTTGGTTCTTTGAGAAGATAAACAAAATTGATAAACCATTAGCCAGACTCATCAAGAAACGGAGGGAGAGGACTCAAATCAATAAAATTAGAAATGAAAAAAGAGAAGTTACAATAGACACCGCAGAAATACAAATCATCCTAAGAGACTACTACAAGCAACTCTATACCAATAAAATGGACAACCTGGAAGAAATGGACAAATTCATAGAAACACATAACCTTCCAAGACTGAACCAGGAAGAAACAGAAAATATGAACAAACCAATCACAAGTAATGAAATTGAAACTGTGATTAAAAACCTTCCAACAAACAAAAGTCCAGGACCAGATGGCTTAATGGGTGAATTTTATCAAATATTTAGAGGAGAGCTAACACCCATCCTTCTCAAACTCTTCCAAAAAATTTCAGAGCAAGGAACACTCCCAAACTCATTCTATGAGGTCACCATCACCCTGATACCAAAACCAGACAAAGATACTACAAAAAAAGAAAATTACAGCCAATATCACTGATGAATATAGATGCAAAAATCCTCAACAAAATCCTAACAAACAGAATGCAACAACACATTAAAAGGATCATACACCACGATCAAGTGGGATTTATCCTAGGGATGCAAGGATTCTTCAATATATGCAAATCACAACAATGTGATACACCATATTAACAAATTGAAGAATAAAAACCATATGATCATCTCAATAGATGCAGAGAAAGTTTTTGACGAAATTCAACACTCACCAATGATGAAAGCTCTCCAGAAAGTGGGCATAGAAGAAATCTACCTCAACATAATAAAGACCATATACAACAAACCCACAGCAAAAATAATTCTCAATGGTGAAAAACTGAAAGCATTTCCTCTAAGATCAGGAATGAGACAAGGATGTCCACTCTCACCACTATTATTCAACATAGTTTTGGGAGTCCTAGCCACAGCAATCAGAGTAGAAAAAGAAATAAAAGGATTACAAATTGGAAAAGAAGAAGTAAAACTGTCACTGTTTGCAGATGACATGATACTATACATAGAGAATCCTAAAAATGCCACCAGAAAACTACTAAAGCTAATCAATGAATTTGGTAAAATTGCAGAATACAAAATTAATGCACAGAAATCTCTTGCATTCCTATACACTAATGATGAAAAATCTGAAAGAGAAATTAAGGAAACACTCCCATTTACCACTGCAACAAAAAGAATAAAATACCTAGGAATAAACCTACCTAGGGAGAAAAAAGACCTGTATGCAGAAATCTATAAGACACTTATGAAAGAAATTAAAGATGATACCAACAGACGGAGAGATATGCCATGTTCTTGGACTGGAAGAATCAACATTGTGAAAATGACTATACTACCCAAAGCAATCTACAGATTCAATGCAATCCCTATCAAATTACCAATGGCATTTTTTATGAAACTAGAACAAATCATCTTAAAATTTGTATGAAGACACAAAAGACCTCAAATAGCCAAAGCAGTCTTGAGGGAAAAAAGCAGAGTGGGAGGACTCAGACTCCCTGACTTCAGACTATACTACAAAGCTAAAGTAATCAAGACAATATGGTACTGGCACAAAAACAGCAATATAGATCAATGGAACAAGATAGAAAGCCCAGAGATAAACCCACACACCTATGGTCAACTAATCTATGACAAAGGAGGCAAGGATATACAATGGAGAAAAGACAGTCTCTTCAATAAGTGTTGCTGAGAAAACTGGATAGCTACATGTAAAAGAATGAAATTAGAACATTCTCTAACACCATACACAAAAATAAACTCAAAATGGATTAAAGACCTAAATGTTAGACTGGACCCTATAAAACTCTTAGAGGAAAACATAGGAAGAACACTCTTTGACATTAATCACAGCAAGATCTTTTTTGATCCACCTCCTAGAGTAATGGAAATAAAAACAGAAATAAACAAATGGGACCTAATGAAACTTCAAAGATTTTGCACAGCAAAGGAAACTATAAACAAGACGAAAAGGCAACCCTCAGAATGGGAGAAAATATTTGCAAACGAATCAATGGACGAGGATTAATCTCCAAAATATATAAACAGCTCATGCAGCTCAATATTAAAGAAACAACCCAATCCAAAAATGGGCAGAAGACCTAAGGAGACATTTCTCCAAAGAAGACATACAGATGGCCAAGAAGCACATGAAAAGCTGCTCAACATCACTAATTATTAGAGAAATGCAAATCAAAACTACAATGAGGTATCACCTCATACCAGTTAGAATGGGCATCATCAGAAAATCTACAAACAACAAGTGCTGGAGAGTGTGTGGAGAAAAGGGAACACTCTTGCACTGTTGGTGGGACTGTAAATTAATACAGCCACTATGGAGAACAGTATGGAGGTTCCTTAAAAAACTAAAAATAGAATATGACCCAGCAATCCCACTCCTGGGCATATACCCAGAGAAAACCATAATTCAAAAAGACACATGCACCTCAATGTTCATTGCAGCACTATTTACAATAGCCAGGTCATGGAAGCAACCTAAATGTCCATTGACAGATGAATGGATAAAGAAGTTGTGGTACATATATACAATGGAATATTACTCAGCCATAAAAAGGAACGAAATTGAGTCATTTGTTGAGACATGGATGGATCTACAGACTGTCATACAGAGTGAAGGAAGTCAGAAAGAGAAAAACAAATATCCTATATTAATGCATGTGTGTGGAACCTAGAGAAATGGTACAGATGAACCTGTTTGTAGAGCAGAATTTGAGACACAGATGTAGAGTACAAATGTATGGACACCAAGGGGGGAAAACCGTGGTGGGGTGGGGATGGTGGTGTGTTGAATTGGGCAATTGGGATTGACATGTATACACTGATGTGTATACAATTGATGACTAATAAAAACCTTCAGTATAAACAAACAAACAAACAAACCAAGAAAACAACTAATACTAAATATTCTTTGGGTTATTTGCATGGAAATAAATGTTTCAGACATTACGTGAAATTTCTAAAAATCATATATTCTGGTGTAATGTTATAAGTCATAATTCTAGTTATTACTTTAAAATGTATATCTCAGAAATAACTAAATTTCCTTGTCAATTGCATTATTATGAACTTTCATCAAATCATTAAGCGTGGTCATTTTTAAGTCTTTTGTCGTTTACAGACAGTTCTGTGTGTACTCTGACGCTTTTGCAAAAATGTTCCTATAAAAGGGTTTCATCTTCAAGGAATTCATGGAAAAGACTCTGACAAATACAGGTTTCTGGTAACTGACTATACTGCTGAATTGAATGAATAAGCATTTTCAGGGCTCTAATGGAAAACTGAAGAATTCATAAAAGTGCTAACAAAAGATCAAGATAAGAAAAAATTAATTACATGGGACTGAGTGAACTGATGAGAGTGATTATAATTTTTGTGACTTTCTGTTTGAATAAAAAAAAATCCCACAAGGACTCAGAGACAAAAGATATACAAATCAATTTTCACTGCAAAGTAAAGGAGCTGTTACAGTGGAGGATTACTGGACTGAATGTCAATATTATGACATAGTATGAGTGTGTTTCGTGTTTGGTAATTGCAATCATTGTTGCTTTTGTTGTGGTCATCCATTTACAATACTTGGTGTCAGTTTATTTATCTCTTGTAAAAAGAAAATACAGTGTGTATGTGTGAAAAAAAAATACCACAATCCTCTCAGGTTCTCAAGCTTTTAAACATATGTTATTGCTTTTACTCCCTCTTCTACTTCCCTAAGACATCCCATCATTAAATCCTGATTGTCGTTTCTTTATTACGTCTCTAAAATATGACATCCTGGAGCACTTATTTATTGCAATTTATTTACCCCAGTGTCTCTCTGGACTGTTGTCTATGGAATCATATTCTGAAATGTTCCACGGAGAGGGACATAATGGTAAAATAAGTTTGTGTGATACTAGTTATACGTGGGAATCTCTTAGTCAGCTTGGCCTGCTATAACAAAGTGATGGCTTAAATAACAGATATTTATTTTCTCACAGTTCTGGAGGTTGGAAGGCTGAGATCAGAGTGCCAACATGAGAAATCTCTTCCCATCTTGTAGAAGTGTTTTCATGTTGTCCCCTCACATCTTAGATGGCCTTGGCGTCTCTTCCTTTTCTTACAGGGCACTTATCTCATTATGATGGCCTTCCTCTCATGACATCGAAATTTAATTATCTCCCAAAGGCTCCATTTCCAAATACCATCACATTGAGTGTTAGGATTTCAACATGTGAATTTTGGAGGAACACAATTCAGTCCATAACATTCTGCCCCTGACCCCACAAAATTGATATTGTGCTTACATGCAGAATACATTCATTCCTCCCCAATAGCCCCCAAAGTCTTAACTCATTCCAGGATCAACTGAAGTCTAAAGTAAAAATTCTCATCTAAATACCATCAAATCAAATGTGGGTGAGACTTGAAGTATGACTCATCCTAAGGCAAAATTCCTCTCCAGCTGTGAACCTGTGAAACCAAATACGTTATGTGCTTCCAAAATACAATAGTGGAACAGCATAAGATAGTCTCATTCCAAAAGGGAGAAATAAGAAGGAAGAGGTGATGAACACAAGCAAGTCCAAAACATAGCATGTCAGTTTGCATTAGATCTTAAGACTCTAGGATAATTCTCTTTGGTCAATGCTCTGCCCTTCAGACCCACTGGGGTGGTTGTCATTGCCATGTCTTAGTGGGGTAACACAACCCATGTGGCTTTGCTGCTGGTGGTCCCACCCTGTGAAACAGAGGTGGAGGCAGCTTTACCTCATGAACCTGTGCATTCTGGGCCTGCCATGAGAGTGGCAACACTGATGGTCTCTGAATTGCGTTAGAGATTCTTCTTCCCTTTTCTTGAAAGATAGCACATGTTTACTAATATTAATCCTATCATGAGCCCACCCTCATGACCTCATCTAAACCTAATTGCCTCCTAAAATCTCCATCTCCAAATACCATCACATTGGGAGTTGAAATTTCAACATATGAATTCTGGGTTGACACAGTTCAGTCCATAGCATTCTTTAAGAAGGGTGTATCACTTAGCTATTTCTATATAAAAACAAAACAAAACAAAACAAAAAAACCCCACAGCTTTTAAAACAGCTTTTTAGTGGCTTTTAAAACAGCAGTCATTTATTATTCCTCATGAATCTGTTGGTCAACTGGACAGTTCCACTGATCTTGGCTGTGCTTAGCTAGGCAGTTCTGGTCTTGGCAGGCACTCCCTCATATGTCTTGTAGTCTGCTGGCTGTTGGCTTATCTTGGATGGCCTTGGCTATGGCACATGACTCCTTTTCATGGCTCTCATTCTCCAGAAAGATAGTCTGGACATGTCCTCAGGTAATTATAAGAGTCTAAGAGAAGAAGTTGAAATACACAACTCATTTTTCAAGTTTTTGCTTGCATCAAGTTTGCTATTGACTCATTGGCCAAAGCAAGTCACGTGTTCAAGCCCAGGGTCAGCATTAGAGTCTACCAATTCAGACATGGATGCAAGAATGTGAGAAAGTTTGTGTCATGGGTGCTATCAATCTTCCACTAAGGGGAAAAAATATTCCATCTTTTTGCCTAAAGAAACACTTGATTCAAAGAATGCCTATTTTGAGGCACACATTATGGTACAAATATTGTGCAAAGCAGATTTAGGAAGAGGCTGTTCTAAGGTAATTACACTTATTGGGAGAAAGGAAATTTTCCATCCCTCTGCTCACATCTCATGTTCAGTCCTTAGGAGAGAAAGAGATAATACTACTTCTTCTTTCCATAATCTTCCTTTCCTTGTCTAGTGTCCCTCTAATGGAGAAAAAGTTGGTCCAAGACTTGGTCTGCTTGGTCCAAGACTGAAATTTCCTGGCCAGAGTTCACTGGGTGGAGACATATCCTTGACGGCCTGGGGCTTTGTTGTCTGAGCTCTCTTCTGATTCTGTGATAGATCAGGGGATGACTTCTGCTTCTCAGGGCTGGGCAAAGACAACTATCCTGTTTACCCTTTCACTTCCTCTTCCCCTGGTGAGGTGTGTGGTTTTCAATTTCCTATTTCCATGTAATAACAGGAAAGTCATCTACCCAGAGATAGGTCCACCATTCTTTCACTCTGTTAGACTTTTGGACAAACAATTGCTTAAGTAAGTGGGTTTGGCATTGGTTTGTGGATCTGGGGGTGGAAGATGGAAAGTAGCAATGCTCATTTGGAATTTGAAGCATAAACCTTGTGCTTCAACACTAAGCATGAGAAAAGATCAGCTTTCCATCTCCTTGACTAGGGTGTGGTGTGAATGGGCATTTGCAAAGCTATTTAATAGAATTATTTTATTCCTCACTTGGCCACTAATTTTTACATACATAGTTCTCTTGTCCCGGCAAAACCCTGCCTACAAGGACACTCAATGCTTTCAAGCTGTAGTCATTTATCTCACTCACAGGGTATTTATCACTTTCTGCTTTATGTCAGTTCTTTATACGACTGTTTTTTTTTCTTTTTCATATTAAAGCATAAGTTTCTCAAAGGCTGGGATTATGTCTTAGCCTTCATTGTAACTTTCTATTATCCCAATGGTGCCTCACATAATACCTTGTATTTATGAGCATACTAAAAAAAAAAAAGCTACCAAATGAAACCACATAAGGGAAAAACCATTTGGAAGGTTATGTTGTAAAAACATGTTCAGAGTTACCAAGCAAATTTAAGGTGGGCATGTATGCTTTCATCCATTTCCAAACAGATGTGAAGTACTACCAGATATAATGCTTGGGACTGGATGTTACCATATTGTGGACCCTGTGAGGGAAGAGAGAGACTGTGTGAAATTGAAATTATTACATTCTGATGGTAGTTCACTGCCAGAATGAAAGAGGAAAATGGGAAGAGAGTCAAGAAAACATTTTTGCTTGGATTTGGCTTCAGGGATGGACAAAATCCCTGACTCAACTTTTATTTTGCTTTCATGGATGAACTTGTACCTGATTGTGGAGTGTGATTCTTTCAATTCACAAAAAGTCAAAATAAAATGTTAGGGTAGATCTTCAGATTTATTTCAGAATTGGCCAGAACTTGAAATAATATATTTTCATTGATGATAGTGGTTCTTTAAACTTGCCGTGTGCTTTCTGTCTTTCTTCTTCAAACCAAAATATTAGACTGGAAGAAAGTTAAGAGTTCAGTAATATAATGGATATAGTGTTATATACTTTTTAATGTTATCAAAGTTTATAATAATTGTAGCATGAATGTGATGGGATCTCACTGGGTAACTTCTACTCTTGGTACCTGACTTATAAACAAAAGCTTAACCTCAAACATACTGGTGAGAAATGTATATTTACTAAAGGTTTTGAGAGGGGATAGAGGAGATTGCATCACACATGCAACAGCAACACTTAATCCAAATTATAAGGCTACTATGTTTAGATAATTGTCAATAACAGAATTCCTCCAGACTACCTCTTTTTGGCCCACTCTGATGCTACCAGCCTTCTTGGCTTTTGCTCTATGACTTAGATTCAGCACTGCACCCAGCCATGTGGACTAAGAGCAGAGCCTGGGGCCACCAGGGTTGGAATATTTTCCAAGAAATTGTTTCCAGGGATTTGGTCTCCTCCTTTCATGAGCCCCTCCTTCACCTTACAGCTGTTTCTAGGGCAGCATCCTTGAACAGAAGGATCATAAAGTTAATTTATCAACCAAGATTTTTCAAAAACCAACCAAGGTTTTTCAAAATCAGAGGATCAGAGGTAGTACATGATACTCCCCATGACAACTACTGATGCCTGGTTGAGAGCCTGAGCTCTAGATCCTAAACCTTCCTCCAAGGCAAATGTACTTTATGTTATGCACAAATTCAATGGCATGCCTATATCACTCCCAGGATATGATTTGAAGGATTTAAGAGGCAAGGCCCTCCATCTAAAAATATCTTCTCAAAAATGCTATTTGGGTGCCTTGTCTTTGAGATGACTCCCATAAATTGCAAGTCATTCTGGAAGGATTTCCTGAGCTTCCTAGACCAGGTTAGAACCCCTCATTATTGCCCTGAGCCATTAGCTCCTGGAGTGCCCTGTCTGCTAACTGTTGACATCCCATTCCAGTAAAGACAGAGATGATAGTTGGTTTTGTTCACTAGAGCAAGTCATCCACTAAACACTGAACCATTTAATTAGTTATTCTATCAGTCTTTTGCATGTCAGAAAAAAATGAACTTAATACCAGAGTTGCTTTTCTAATAATTTAGGAAAACCAGCCTCCCTAAGTGTATATGAGTATTATTTGGAGGAAGGAGAGAGAAAGGAAGCATGCTTGACTTTTAAGCAGGAGTTTAGGTTTAAATACCAGCTGTCTGTGCACTTGTCCTGTAACCTTGGTGGAACACTGAGGCTCTCTGAGTCTCAGCTTCTTCATCTTCAGAAGGAAAGTAGCCATTACTGGACATAAGCTGATTGAAGAATTAAATGAGATAATGCAAGTGCAATCTAAAATGAGCTATATTTGCTCATAGTTTGCCCTATGCACTTCTTCCATTGCCTGTTCCAGAGTTATACTCTTTTGTAATAAACTGGTAAGCTAGTAAGTAAAATATTTTTCTGAGTTTTGTGAGCTGCTCTAGAAAATTAATTAAATCTGGGGAGAAAGAGGTCATGGGAACCTCCCATCCATAGCGGGTTGCTCAGAAGCACAGGTGATAACCTGGACTTGTGATTGGTGTCTGAAGGGTGGAGGGGCAATCTTTTTTTTTTTTAAAGGCAAATCTATTTATTATTTTTGGCTGAGTTGGGTCTTCATGGCTGCGTGTGGGCTTTCTCTAGGTGTGGTGAGCAGGGACTACTCTTCATTGCGGTGCATGGGTTTCTCATTGCGGTGGATTCTCTTGTTGTGGAGTACTGTCTCTAGGCACGTGGGCTTTAGTAGTCATGGTGCTCGGGCTCAGTAGTTGTGTCTCTAGGGCTCTGGAGCGCAGGCTCAGTAGTTGTGGTGCCAGGGCTTAGTTGCTCTGTGGCATGTGGGATCTTCCTGGACCAGGGATGGAACCTGTACCTCCAGCATTGTCAGGCGGATTCTTAACCATTGCGGGAGGGGTAGTCTTGTGAGGCTGAGCACTTAATCTGTGGTATCTGACACCATCTCCAGATAGGTAGTGTCAGAATTGAGTTAAACTTGTGGGAGGCCTGGTCAGTTTTTGCTGAGAATTGGAGAATTGCTTGAGGTGTAAGAAAAAAACCCTTATCATACAGGCTAATCCCTGGAACCTGGGAATGTGATGAGATATATCTCTGGTGATTGTGTTTTACGATGTGGCACAGTTGACCTGAAGAGAGGAGATTATCTAGGTGGGTCTCATCTGATCACAGGCACCCCCCAAAGTGGAGAGCTTCTTCTGGCTGGTTGGTGGCAACACCAGATGCCAGAGAGATTCCAAGGGTGAGAAGGATTCAATGTGCTGTTGCTGTTTTGAATTTGGAGGTGGTCCCGTGAGGAGAAATGCAAATGCAGAGAGTGGACCCCAGGTTACAGTAAGGAAGCTAAGCTGTCAGTCCTATGACCACAAGAAAATGAATTCTGCCAACAACCTGAATGGGTTTGAAGCAGATTCTCCTTCAGGACCGTCAGATACGAGTGGCCGGGCCAATACTTTGATTTTGGGTTTCGAAGCCTCTGAATATGATATCCAGCTGACCCTGTACTGCACCCCACCCCAACTTCTGACCTACAGAACTGGGAGCTAATAAATGGGTCTTGTTTTCAGTCACTAAGATATATGTATATGTATAACTGATTCACTTTGCTGTACACCTGAAACTAACACAACCTTGTAAATCAACTATACTCCAATAAAAGTTAAAAAAATAAGTTTATGGTAATTTGTTATGTAAAAATAGAAAACAAATACCCAAGGCTCTTGCTAAAATGATCATTCTGAATCTGTAGGTCTGGCACGGAGCCTGAGGTTCTGCATTTCTAATGAGCTCCCAGGTGACTCAAATGCTGCTGGTCTGGAGATTAAATTGGGTAGCAAGACGCGAAAGAACACAAACATTACAGTAACACTGGTCAAACTCTCTTTTCCACCAGTATTATACCATTTAGGAAATAAATAAATTGTTATTATTAGCTCTACTTTTTTTCCTGGCAGTCTTTTTTCCTAGGATTGTTCCTGTAGTTTGCTTATTCTACAAGTTCAGTTGTCTCTCTGTATCGTAATGTGCTGGAGTGGAGAGAATGGCCTTCATCTAGGGTCAAAGTCTGTCTACCTGTCTCACTAGTGATGTGAACTTGCGTAAATTATCTAATGTCCAGGAGCTTCAGTTTCCCCACACTAATGGGCCTACTACAGCCTTCCTCACAGAGAGTGATGGTCAGTCTTGTCTCAACTTGGCTATGGTGTCAACTGTTTGGTCAAACACCAGTCTAGATGTTGCTGGAAAGGTGTTTTGTAGATAGGATTAGCATCTATAATCAATGACTTTTAAGTAAGGGAGACTAGCCTCAATAATATGTGTGGCCCTCAACAAATCCAAGGAAAGCCTTGAGAGTAAAAGCCGGTATCCTAGAGAAGAAGGAATTCTGTCTCAAGAGTGTAACATAGAAATGCTGGTGGAATTTTCAACTTGCCAGTTTGCCCTACAGATTTTGGATTTAGCAGCCCCCAATCACATGAGCCAATTCCTTTAAAATATATATATATATGTACTAGATCTCTCTATATCTACCTGTCTATCTATATCTATCCATCTATATCTATCTATTTATCATCTATCTATCTATCTCTTTGAGTTCTGTTTCTCTAGAGAATCCACAGGAGTTAAGAGAAATAGTGGCATATTGGAGGCATTAATAAATGTTTATTATCATTTTTAATTTGTTTCTCTCCATGTTGCAGTAGATGGAGGAATGTACAAAGGAAGAGTTTCTTATGGATTCCCATATTTCATCCCCCTTGTTTGGTCACATCTGTTGACCATGTTCTTAGTTCTTTTTCCTATTCCAAGGGTGGGTGGTGGTAGAGATTCAGCAGGTTTCAATATATTACAGACAATGGAGACGATTATCATTGACATGAGCAGCCAAATTGCGGATCAAGTTATAATCATTTTGTGAAGGGAACCTGAAAGCAATTGCTGGGGGTAGATGGGCAAGAAGGAAGCACTTCTCCTGAAGTCATATCAGGACCATAATGATGATGGTGCTTTTGTTTCCCCTTTGAAGTTGTGTCTCTGATTATCCACATCTGCCTTCTAATGGACTTGTCAGCAGCGTTTGCACACTGAAGAAGTCGAGGGTAGGTTGGTGGTTTTGGATGATAGAAGGATCACTTCATGTAGGAGAAACTGGAAGTGCATGGATTGAAAAATAGTAGCAATTTTCTGTATCTGTATGGTTTTTGCACCGTAAGAAGTGATTTTCGTTTCTTTATGTTGTCTCACTTTTGTAAGTAGTGCATTGTTATCTCCATTTAGATATGAAACCATGGAGACTCTAAGACTTGGGGGTTTCTCTGTGCAGGTCTTCTCAGCAAGTCAAATGCAGAGCCTGGGTCTGTCTGGTTTTAGGACAGTCCCTTTATCTCTGCAATAGCCATCTCGCTATCCTATCTGTGCAATCCAGCAGGTTGCAAAAATCACTGGCATCAGAAACTCTTCTTTGATCTTCCCTCCTATGGTGAGTGTAGAAGCCTAATGATTAGAGAGAAACTCTTGGGGCATAGGGCCCTTCAATGTTGGAACCACTGTAATGTGACTCAGGGCAGGAAGGAGGGGGTGGAGTTGGCAGGAAGGATAGGGACCAACAAATGCATAATATGGCTAAGTTTATTAGTGCTCAAGAAATGAGGTCAGTTACATGGGGAGTAGGATTATAAATTTTTTTAATGTGGACCAGACAAGAATTTTTGGAAAGAAATTAATTCTCTTGGTGGTGAGGCACATTTAATTTTATACATCCCAGAGAGGCTCAAACTCTAATGCTTTTGGGGGCCAGAAGATAAGTGAATGAGCTGGCTGTGTACAAGATAGTAGAGAGTCAAGGCTACTCGGGAGAACTGGGGAGTCCAACCAAACATGACATCTACAGGTCACGTTATTGAGGACATGGTGTTCCTATCTCCATCTCTAGGACCAAACAGTTCTATCCTTCCCGGTCATAAGGCAAGAGCTCAGGTTCACACTCCCTGGGGAAACTGGAAAACCACCAGTTGGAGCCCAGTTCTCCCCTCCAAGTGGGAAAGGGAGACAAGCCTATGACATCGAGGGAAGCATGGTGTCTGGGGCCCCTCTCAAATGGGAAGAAGTTCAGGATCTAAGCAATGGATGAGGTCCCCAGGATCCCAGTGGAAGATATGATATTTTGAAGGATTTGCAAAGGAAGCAGCAGGAAAAAATCAGAGGTCAGATCTATCTTCAAACAGGAAGTGAGCCCACATGAATTGCTAGCGATTCACAGTACAGGTTTGCAGTGGAGCCCTTGTCTAAAGAAGTGTGAACTCTGAATTCCTAACTTAAGCAGCCCGTGGACCATAACATCATAAGGTCGGCCTCCTGTGCTACCTGACCTGGCTGACTCTCCAAGGTGACTTATCCTTTTGCCAATTTTGGTTTTCAATGAATAATCTTTGATTTTAAAAGTATTGTTCACTGGATTTGAATACTTGGGTTTTCAACTTTTTGTTTTCCATGAATAACTTCCCTCGATTTATCTGAAGTCACATAGATGCTAATTAAGGGACAATGGCTGTGCCTGTAAGTGCTGATAGGGGGAATACAGTGCTGATCTAAAAGGGGAAAGGCTCAAGTTCATTCTTTGAGAAGAACTGCCGGAAGAAACCCCATTGTCATTAGTCAAGGGACTACAACATGGAGCTGGGGATTTGGCAGTGATCACAACAGGCCCGTCTTCCCAGCAGCAGTGGTGGAGAGGGAGGTTAGGAGACACCAGTCTGTGTGTGGAAGCCCATGAATTCACGTGACATTCTATTTACACTGCTGGAGAGAGCAGTCTCTTAAACTCAAATTTGGCTAGGAGCTTGGGATTCTTTGGTAGGCTCATCTCGATATAACTGTGATGAATCAGGGACCCCTTTGAACTTTGAAATGAGAAATATTAGTCACTTATTTGTCTTTTCAGTCATTTGGCAAACAGTTATCAACCACCCACTGCATGGCAGGCTGTGTCCTAGGCTTTAATTAAAGCAATTCACAAAATAAACAAAGTTCTGCTCTTCCAGAATGTATGTCCCAAAGGATTGGGGCAGACCACAGAGCCCAAGTGAACAAAGACAGTATTTCACCAGTTCTTAGATGTGCATTTTTAAAGTTGCAATAATAAGAACTGGAAATATGTCTGCATACTTACATATACACACACTCAATGTATCCTGGTACCTGTGACAACCACAAACAAACAAGCAAACAAGACTTTGCTTTGTAGTAATTACTGATTTCAATGGTATAATTACTCTCACTGCAGCCAATTTTAAGCTACCAATGTGATGTCACCACTGAATGTGGAGTTGGGAACAGGTACAATAAATGCAAGTAACATAAAGAGCATAGATAATAATAAAATGTAGTAAAATATTGAAGGTATTATGAGTTTTTTATATTTGTTACCTTTATTTTTAATATTATTTAGCTATAAGTTTATATAATTTAATTTTAATAACAGCTGTGTTAATAATGGGCTCACAGAGTGTCTGGAAATTTAAAAATGAGATCTCATGAGCCAGTATGGCTGTGTCTGGCATGCCACTGACACACATACATACACACAAGTGCACAGTCACATGCATACACACATACATGTATATTTTGGGAATCACGTGTGTGCACTGACTGAAACCTCCAACTCCAGTCTGGGTGGTTGTTCTTGTTTTTTCCCATTCCATCTTTTTTTATTTATTTAATTTAAAAAAATTGAAATATATTTGATTTACAATATTGTACTAGTTTCCGATGTACAGCATAGTGATTCAGGGTTTTTTTTTTTTTCTTTTTTTCAGATTATATTCCATTATAATTTTTTTTTTTTTTTTTTTTTTTTTTTTTTTTTTTTTGCAGTATGCGGGCCTCTCACTGTTGTGGCCTCTCCTGTTGCGGAGCACAGGCTCCGGACGCGCAGGCTCAGCAGCCATGGCTCACGGGCCCAGCCGCTTCGTGGCATGTGGGATCTTCCCAGACCGGGGCACGAACCCGTGTCCCCTGCATCGCCAGGCGGACTCTCAACCACTGCGCCACCAGGGAAGCCCCATTCCATTATAATTTATTACCAGATATTGTCTATAATTCCCTGTGCTATACAGTAATTCCTTGTTGCTTATCTATTTTATGTATGGTAGTTTATATCTGTTAATCCCGTATTCTTAATTTGTCATTCCCCTCTTCCTCTCCCCTTTGGTCATCATAAGTTTGTTTTCTATGCCTGTGAGTCTATTTCTGTTTTATATATAAATTCATTTGTATTATTTTTTATATTCCTCATATAAGTGATAGCATATACTGTTTGTCTTTCTCTGTCTGACATTTCACTTAGTAAACAATATTCTCTAGGTCCATCCTTGTTGCTGTAAATGTTAAGATTTCATTCTTTTTTATGGCTGAGTAATACTCCATTGTATATGTATACCATATCTTCTTCAACCAATCCCTGTTCCATATTTAAATTTCCCTTCCTCCTTAGTGAGAAGCCTGGATACCAACAACCTCAATGACATATTAGTCATTTGCTCAATCTTATTATACATCTAAAGTAGGTTTAAAATTGCTTTACCCACACCACTAAGCAAAACAAATCTACTAAGAGGAATTCAGTTGTTCCCCAGTCCGCAACCCCATTTAAGACTAAGAGTACACAGTGACACACTGTGCCATAGTTACTCAAATTAGTTATCCACCTACTGAACCCCATCAGTATTCATTTTAAATACATTTGGGTTTATTTATTTTAGTTTATTTTATGCTCTAGGTTTTCTTTCCTCCTTTCCATCCTTGTTGATTTAAGATTATTTTTAAAATATGTAGAAAATAAACTTTCTTCTGAAAGTCAAATCTATGCAGAAGGTTTACTCAGAGAAATGTCACCCACTCCTGTATTTCCTCCACCCTGTACTACCTCCACCAACATCAGTACTTTCTGTTTTATTCTTCCTAGGTTTCCTTTTGTAAAGTTAAGCAGGTATATGTTTCTTAATTCCTCTTCTTTTTTACACAAAGGATATATTTTTTGCATGTTGCTTTCGCCATTTAACATTATTTCCTGGAAATCACTCTATATTAGTTGTTAGAGCGCCTCCTCATTCTATTTTTCCAGATGCATAGTACTCCATTGTATCTATGTATTATAGTTTATTCAGCCAATATCCTATATTTGGACACTTAAGTAGTTTCTAATATTTTTAATTATAAATAAAGCAATGAGTAATCACATGCACATGTATCTTCATATTGTTGAAAGTGTATGTTTGGGGTAAATTCCTAAATGTGGGATTACTGGGTTGATGGGCTTATGTTTTATGTTTAGGTTACTTTGTTAGGTATTACCAAATTTCCCTCTCTTGGAGTATTAGCACTTTGCATCCCCTCCAGCATTGAATGAGTGTATTTGTTCTTCTAAAGCCTATCGTATTTCTATGCTTAAAGTGAAAAATAAAATTTCAAATGGACTGGATTTGAGATCTGGAAGCCTTGGATTTGAGCCAAAACTCTGATTTTTACCACCTGTTTGAGTTTAGGAACTCCCCAGTTTCCTTAGGTAGAAAATGGAGATAGTGGTTGCAGGATTAAGGAGAGGGTGCAACGTATCAGACAAAGCTTTGGAACCTGAGAAGATGTGTACAAAGGTTGCTTGCTTATACTGTGCTTTTGCTTGCTTTACATTAATCTTGATTAAGATAAGCTTCAAAAACAAGAACTCTGGCAACTCAAGGTTCCAAGTAGACAGGAATCTCCTTCCTTATGGTTTTACTATCTGTGGACCATAGGGCTGCCAGATAAAATACAAGACACACAGTTACATTTGAATTTCAGATAAACAATGAATAATCTTCAGTATAACTGTGTCTCGAATAGTGTATAGGGCATACTTATACTCAAAATGTACATATATATATATATATATATATATAACCTGAAATTCAACTGGGCACTCTGTATTTTTATTTGTTAAATTTGGTAACCCTATGAAGGGGATGAGAGAATAAAGGTATCTAAGTGAAATGTCCTGTCCTTTGTCCGAGAGGGTCAAGAATCCAAATTCAATATCCATCAATGGATGACTAGATAAACAAAACGTGATATATACATCCATGCAGTGGAATACTATTCAGCTTTAAAAGTGAATAAAATTTGCATCCATGCTACAGCATGGATGAATCTTGAAGATATTATGCTAGATGAAAGAAGCCAGACAGAAAAGGTTACATATCGTATGATTCCATTTATATGTGGTACTTAAAAGTAGTCAAATTCACAGAGACAGAAAGAAGAAAGTGTGGTTGCTAGGGGCTGAGGGAGTGGGGAACAGGGAGTTATCATTGAATGGTGACGGAGTTTCAGTTGGTGATGATGAAAAAAGTTCTGGAGATTGATGGTGGTGATGGTTGCAGAACAGAGTGAATGTACTTAATGCCATTAAACTGCACACTTACACGTGGTTAAATGGTAGATTTTATGTATATTTTACCATAATAAAAAAAAATTCAGTGTGAGTTACTTGCCCTTTCTGGTTCTCAGCTTTCCCATCCACAAAATGGACCACTAGACCAGTGAGGAAAGATGGAAATAGAGTGTCCTTGCCTGCTTCAGAGTCATGCATGATCTTGTTGAAAATACGAGCTCCTCACCCACCCCCACCCCTGCATCTGGGCTTTTAATTCAGTACAATTCATATATGGTCAGGGAACTGATAGTTTTAATAAGCTCCTCAGGTACAATGTAAGCAGCAAGAGAGTCTCATTCACCAGAAGAATCTCGGCACTTTAACAAGGACTTCAGGAGCTGAGATAATTAATGGATCTCATTGAGTTCCTGTATTCACACCAAGCATCCTCCTTCTGGAAGAAATATCTTTAGATGTTTTTGAAAAAGTTCAAAGCCATTGGAAATCAACCCAAACAGAAACTCAAAGGTTTAAATAAAATATTTCTAGGTTGATTTCCTGCCCTGGCATAGATTTTATTAATCCATTTTTTCCCCTTCATCTTGCAACTTTCCTCTCATATACTTTCCATATTTCCCACCATGAAGTTTTCGGCTTTAACTTTGAACTTTGCTCTTTGAGAAGCATCACCACACACAATATTGATCTTTGTCTTATTTGTCCCTTTTATTGGAGAAAGAATGTCATTTCCAACAAGGTGTTAATCTGTAGATTAAAGGGGATTACAAATTGTCTTTAGAGAAAAGGTCTATACTATTCATTACTAGAAGGAAGAAAGAACAACAAATTTTCAGACTTTTAAAAGTCACTTTTCACAAAAAAAAAAAAAAAAAAAAATCCCTGTCTGCATTTTGGAACTCCAAAGCTGTCTCACTGGTTCATATTAAAACACTTAATAAAATCACTACCGTATAGGCTTCCATGGTCCAAAATGGGTAATCAAAGCAAGCTGCCCCATCCAACAGACCTTCCTTCCTTGTTTTACAGGATCTAACATTGTCTGTCCTGCCTGGTCTATAAACAAGGCTAATGAGGTCAACCTGGAAGTAAAAATTCCAAAGGCGCTGCTAATTCTATCATTCATCACTGAAAATAATCAGAAAAACCTGTTTGTTAAGAACTTAAATGACTCTGGGAAAGGAAGTATATGATATAATTGTTTATACTAGTCAGTGGGTGTAAAATAAGTTTTTCTCAAGGGCAGGTGGAGAGGGAGCTGAGAATGTTTATAGCGTGTAAGGATATCAATTTTGGAGACAGGTTTTGCTCAACTTCTGGCTCTGCCTTTTACTAATTGTGTCATTTTAATAAAATTACTCAACCTCTTTGTAAAAAATAAATAAAAATTCCTGTAGCTGATGCCAGAGGTACAAAGGTAGATGATGATGATGATGATGATGATAATAATAATAATAATAAGAAGAAGAACAGCAGCAGATATTATTTAGATGGCAAGTCCTTATGTAGTCCCTACTCTGTGCCAGATGCAGTTTGGAGCACTTCATATTTAATAAGCAAATTTCCCTTACTACCCCATGAGGAAAGTTCAGCTCTTATTAATATTTCACAGATGAGGAAATTGAGGCACATTATGAGGATTAAGCAGTGTCACTAGAATAGGAGCTCCCTGAAGGTAAGGACTTTTTCTCCCGCTCTGTTTTCTTCACTGCTGTGACCTCAGTCCTTAGAACAGTTCTTGGTACCTAGTAGAGGCTTAATAAAGCTCACTGAATAAATGCATGCATAAGCACCCAGTAGAGGACTTGTCATATGTTCGGTGCCCAATAACTGGCTGGCCCCTTCCACCCAATGTCTACAGTGCCCCGGTTGGCAGGTATTTGTTGAGTGGTTACTGTGTGCCATGCACAGACCTAAGCCTTTTACATTTATTACTTCATTGAATTTTCACTGTAATTCTGTGTAAGCGGTACCATTATTTCTCTCATTTTGCAGATGTGGACACTGAGGCCCAGAGAGATTCTTACTTGCCCAAGATCATACTCTTAATCAAAGGCTCAGCCAGGACTCAGAATCAGGTCCTTTTGACCTCAGATTTCATGTTCTCCATTACCATGCAGTGATACAGCAGAGTTCTTATTTTTGAGATTTAGAAAATCAAAAAGAACTTGATAGAAACGACAGAGACACACATGGCTCAGCATTTATGGGAGAAAATGTTTAGCTACTTTTCAATTTGATAACAGTAGTTTCTCTCCCTTTTCTTTCTGCAGCTCAGCTCTGATTTCAACACTGAGCCCACTAATGACTACGTGTGGTCCCTGCATAAAGTACCAGGTTCTTCACAAAGTCGCCATCACTCACTGGCATGTTGCTGGTGGTCAATAGACATTTGTTGTGTGAATGGACCTATTCAATACGTGACCTGATTTCTCAGTTTCTCCACATGCAGCCAATGTGAAGTTATGTTAGCCTCTAAAGTATCATGTGCATCCATCAATGTGAACAGGACAGGGCCTTGGGGACAGCAGGATTTTTAAAATTAGCATTTGTTAGAAGACTGACAAGTTTATAAACTCTCAATATTCAAATGTGTAGTGAGAGTAATCAAGTTCTTTCATTTATTCATTTATTTGGTATTTATTGACAAACAATATATTTCAGATTCTATGCTTCATAGTAGAAATAGAGAGATGAATAAAATATTATCCTTGTCATCTACTTGCTTAGAGCTATTGTGAGAAATAGTTATCAAAACAATCAACTTTAAAAAAAAGCCACAAAATTGAACTTAAAAGAAAAAGAACTTTTAAAAGCTCTAAAAAGAAGGCATGTATATACTGTGATAGAGTCCAGCAATTCACTTGCTATTTCTTCATGAAACTTCCTCTTAATTGTATTTTTAAAGCACTTTCTGGTCAATAACTCATTAATACCCAGAATGGTTGCATCAAGAACATCTAGAGAACATTTCCAGCTCTGTACTCTGTTGATTGTGCTCACAATTAATTACACAAAAGAGGAGGAATTGCAAACAGATTCAATACTTTGGTAAAAAATTTTCTAGATATTAAGATATATTTTCCCCTATCTGAGCATCCTACCAACCATCCAAATATCTCTTCATCTGTCAGCCTGTCCGTCCATCCATCCATCCATCCATCCATCCCATCTACCTAACTGTTCATCCATCCATTCATTTTATAAAGCAAGAGACTGAGGCCAGAAGAGATGAAGTGAATACTGTCTGGCACATAGTGAATTTGCAATAACCACTGGCTATTATTCTTCTTCACTTCTTCAGTCAGCTTTTACTGAGTATTGCCGATTACTGTGCTAAACCCTGAAGATGCAGAAATACACCCAGAGCTGGGAGGCAGATATGCAAAAACTTAGAGATAGTAGAATAAGTTCAATAAGGAGAGACATCTGTGCTTAATGAAGGGTCTTCAGAAGACCTAAGTACTTCTACTTCTCTAAGACAATAGACTTACTTATTTTCTGACAAGCCTACAATATAAGTAAGGTTTAATAGAAAGAACTCAGGCTTTGGTACTAGGAAGAGCTGCCCTGATCCTTTATTGCCCACATGATCTTTGGCCTCAGTTCCTTCATCTGTGCATTCCATTCTGGAGGCTCTAGAGGAGAACCCATTACCTTGCCTTTTCTACCTTCTAAAAGCTGTCCTGATTCCTTGGATTATGGTCCCTGTTCTCCATCTACAGTGTCAGTAGTGATAGCTTGAGTCCTTACATTACCTCACTCTCTTCCTTTCCTGCCTTTCTTCCATTTGTAAGGACCTTTGTGATTACATTTAGGCTACTCAGAAAACCCAGGATAATCTTCCCATCTCAAACTCCTTAATTTAGTCACATCTTCAGAGTCTCTTTTTACCAGGTGAGGTAACATATTCCCAGTTAGTGGGGGATTAGGTCACGGACACTTTTGAGGGACCATTAATCAGTCAACCTCATTGAGTAACACCACATGAAGTATCAGTAAGTCACAAGGGACAGTTGGGAGGAAATGGTAAAGATCAAGGTGTGAGAGAAAACAGTGACAGCTGGGCTTGGAAGAAGTGGGGAGTTTGGACATTCATGGCTAGAAAGTGAGACACTGGGGCAGTAGAGCAAAGTAAGAGAGACGTTCAGGGTGAGGTGAGGTGGTGGGAGAGAGCCACCCTACAGGGCAAGTGCCTGGACTGGCTGAAGATGGATGGAGGGAGGACAGAGCACATCTGAAGGACAAACAACAGGATGAGACAGGATGAGAAAGTGGTTGCAGGTGTGAGAAAGAGAAAGCATCATGGGAGGGATATAATTGCATTTGGCTCAGTAACTGGGTTTTAATGGACATCTTCAGGAAGACAGGTCACCCCTCCTCTCAACCTCAGCAGGGAGGCCCCAACCAGTAAATCATAGTAACAAAAGTGCAAAGGGAGAGAGGAGACGTTAGCAAAGGAGGCCTCTGCAGTCACTTTCAAATTGAAAACTAATGACAGAGACAGAGGTTGGAACTCAAAAGAAGAGAATGTAGAAACAAAATTCATTTTGACATGAAATTGCAGATAGGAAGCCAACCAAGCACATAATTCTATTTGAACAAATAGAAAAGGAAGAGCCTGTCTAAATTCGGGCTGTGTGGAGACCCTCAGGTCACAGCCTCCTGTTAGGGAGCCTGGAATTAGTATTCCAAGTGTCATAAAATGATTATGGAACCTACATTCCATCTCTCATCATCTGTGCAACCTTGTTCAAATAATTAAATCTCCCAGGGCCTCAGTTCTCAACTGGAAAATGGGGGTAATGGTATCTAACTCACATGGCTGTTGTGAGGATTAATGAGGTTAAATGAGAGAACATATGTAAAGGGCTTATCACGTTATTGGGCATATAACACATGACAGTTGACACGTAGTCAGAGCCTGACTACACTTCCTTACACTGTATGATTACTCTTCCATTCTTTCTGGGTCCCTTCATCTCTTGCTTGTTCTGGTAACAGTTTCCTTAATCCTGTGTCATGTAATTTATACCAGTGCAGTGTACAACTCCTTTCTCCTCCACCCAGTAAAACACTGGATCATCTGGTGAAAAGTCTTCAGAAGCTCTTTGTTGCCTTCAGGTTAGAAATACAAACTTCTAGGCCTATTATTTAAGGTCTACCACTGTTTGACCACAGCCTTCTTTTCCTACTCACTGCTCCTTAAACATGAATCTTTGACTTCAGCCCAACAAATAAATCCCTGTTGGGATCCCTTCTCACTCCAACCCCCATCCTGCCATTAAGTCAGCCTTGTTCTAATCTTTGGTCACACCTTGATCTCTGGCTGGAATGTCTTCTTCATCAACAAGTCATTCCACTTGTGATGTAGGCTGACAGAAGATGAGAGAAGGAAGGGGGTTATTAGTGATGAAACCAATAATGACAGGAGAAAAAGTGGGCAGGGTATGGGGGCATATGCTGGTGGAGGTAAAGATAGAGGGAGGTGTTGGGGTGGAGG
Organism: Globicephala melas; assembly: GCF_963455315.2. NCBI lineage: Eukaryota > Metazoa > Chordata > Mammalia > Artiodactyla > Delphinidae > Globicephala > Globicephala melas. Next base: position 42,457,180 of record NC_083318.1, on the reverse strand, counting down.
AGAAAGAGTAAGAACAGATTCAGAAAGCAGGAAATTGTTATCCTAAAGGCAGATGGAAAACCTTCATGTTGAGCTGGTGGAGATTGAGTGGAGATGGGTGAGATACAGATAAGTCACCATTTCCAGTCCCAATAATCCATGAAATAAAGGGAGATGGAAGAGGACATCAGCAGCATCTAAATTCCTTGGGATGGCAGGAGATGTATATAGTCATCTGGCCCCTTCCTGCTTGGTCAGCCCACCTCACTTTACCTTCCGTGACACATGGCTGCCTATAGTCTCCCCCGACCCTGGTTACCCACATCCTGTGTTGTTCACTGCTTTAAGTTACTCATGGTCTTTTTCTCATCCTGGAACACTCTTTCCCTGCTTTGACTGTCTCTCATACATTAAAATTCAGCTCCAAGAATAATTTCCAAGAAGCCCTATTCAATGGATGCAGCTTTCCGTCTCCCTTCCCTCCCTTCCATCTCTGTACTAGCTCTGCCCCTCCTTGCATATCTGTTGTTACAAACATCCTGCTTTCTGAACTCCATTTATTCACTTGTCATTAGCTCCATTACTGTAAACTGTCAAGTGTAGGAGATGTGGTTTACTTACTTATAAATATTCAGTGCTTATTCTATCATGTAGTAGATATCCAGAAACATTTATTAAGCTAAATCAAGTATCTTAGGAAGAGTTGTTGACATGGTAGGTAGGGAAACAAAATGAGAAACTTTAAGGTAAAAATCTAAGAATGACAGTGGTTTTAGTACATAAAAGGAATGGAGGTGAACAGTGCAGTGGGTATAAAAAATATTGTTGCCTAGATCAATAGAAAATGTTTAACAAAATCTATGTAATGGCCCCAGCCAACCAGAAGCTATAAATCAAGAATGATTGCTGATGATTTTGTGTAAGTCAAGCTATCATTATGATTAGGATCTAAAGGTGTTGCCATTTCACCCAAGTCCTGAAAGATAAGAAGGGAGGCAGTGTGGTAAAGAAGTAGGAGAAATAACCTTCTCAACAAGACAGTTCTTTTGTGCCTGGTAGTTTTTGCCATATAACAAACCAGCCATAAATAACAAACGTGTTATTCCTCACAAATCTTTGGGCCAGCTGGCTGGGCTGATCTCTCTGTTCAGCTGGCATCATGGAGGGTCTATAGTGACTCCATTCAGATGTATAGTGGTTGGTAGGATGCTTGGTTCAATGGTCCTCAATTGGTTGCCTCATTTCTCCTTCCATGGTATCTTCTTCTAGGAGGCTGGTTTGGGCTTCTCCTCATGGTAGTCTCAAGGTTCCAAAGAGCAAAAGAAAGAGAAAACCCCAGTGATCAACTATCTGTTTATATCACAAGTTCTATTGTCTTGCGGCCAAAGCAAATTACATGGCAGATTTCAAAGTCAATGAAACAAGGGGTTGAGGGTAAGAGCACAGGGAGATGTGAATCATTCGGGAGCAATTACAACAACAGTCAACCACACTTTGGGAAGTCCTCATGGGGGAGGCAACCCTTTTTGGAGAGCTTCAATCTGATGTGATGGAAATGAGAGAGGGATGAGGGCCATGAGGTGAGGGTAGAAAAGCAGACGTGAAGTAGGACCATGTGCTTTGATTTGGCAGGCCAAATGTAAGTGGAAGTGATGTGACTTCCAGGCCAATCAACTAATTGCCCGTGTGAGATTCAACCACCCAATTTTCTCCTACCTTAGAAATAGCAGACAGAAGAAAATGTTGAACCATCACATGGAGGAAAGCCAATGGAATGAGTCACCCAGACACTCAGGGCACTTTGTGTGAAAGATAAATATGTTTTTATTGTTTAAAGCCTTTGAGGCTTGGAGATTGTTTGTTATTACAACATATCCTAACCCTTGCTGACTAGTATAGAAGTGAAAATCATAGATTAGTTAAAACCGCAGAGACAGATGACCAAAGAAAGCAGGAAAGTGTGTCCAGGACTGAGTCTGGGGTAATTGCACATTTACAAATTAGGGAGAAAGAGAGAAGCTAGCAAAATAGCCATTAAAGAGATAAATCTTTTGGGGGGTGGAGTCAAGATGGCAGACTAAGAGGATGCAGAATTCGCATCTCCACACAACTAGGACACCTACCAGGCACCAGTGGGGGACAATGGACACCTAAGGGGATGGGAGGAACTCTTAGTGACAGGGTAGGACATGGGGCATGGGGAAGAGTGATGGGGGAGGAGAAGTGGAGGTGGGATGGGACTGGTGTCCCTGAGGGGCAGCTGGGGGAAGGGAAGGGATCCCACACCTGAAGGGGGAAATTCAGGGACCACTGGGAGGGCAGAGAATCAGAAGGGAGTGTGGCCAGTTTTCCCCTGCCCACGTGGGCCCCCAGGAGCCTGCTGAGATCTGGGCTTGATCCTCTGCCCACTGAGGCCCCCTCCAGCTGTGCCAGTCCTGAGGGAGTGGGAGGGAGGGAAGGGAGAGCAAAAGTAAAGTACAGACCTACAGGACAGGCACCCCTGAGGGGTGGCTGGGGGAGGGGAGGAGTTCCTATACCCAGGGGGACCCACCCATGGTTAGGGGTCCAGTGGGGATGGGGGTGACCCTGGGGGAGACCCATGGCCGGGGGGCATGGAGGAACAGAAGGGAATGCAGCAAGCACTTTCCCTCTCCACTTAGGCACCAGGGAGCCTGTTGGGCTCCCAGGCCTAAACCTCTGTCCTCGGAGCTTCCCTCCTACTGAGCAGAGCCCAAGTCCCGCTCCTACCCTCCCACCCAGGGCCCCACCTCTACACTCGGAGACCCCTTCAACTGTGCTGGACCTAAACCACACCCATAAACCCTCACCCAGGGCCTTACCTCCAAACTCCTGAAGTCCACACTCCAGAAGCCCTCCTTGGAGGTGCTGCCTCTCCCCTTCCACACACAGGTCCTAATCAGAGGCCCTGTCCCATACTTGAACTTCACCCCCCACTCGCCTAGGTTCTGCCCCACCTTAGTTCCACTCCTAGTTCCACTCCCGCCTAAACTCCACCTGCCATAGCCAAGTTTTTTTTTTCTCTGTTGTGGTTTTATTTTACCTTGTTGTAGTTGTTTCAATTATATTTTTATTTTTCTTAATATATTTTTTTATCTTTCTAATTTTATTTTGTTTTTATTCTTTAGTATTGTATACCTCCTTTTTTTTTTTTTTTCCATGCTACACTGCTTATGAGATCTTGGTTCCCAGGCCAGAGGTCAGGCCCAAGCTCCTGTGGTGGGAGCTCCCAGTCCAAACCACTGGACTAAAAGAGAACCTCAGATCCCAGGGAATATTAATCAAAGTGAGGCCTCCTGGAGGTCCTCATCTCAGCAACAAGACCTGGCTCTATCCAACTGCCTGCAAACTCCAGTGCTGGACACCTCAGGCCAAACAACCAGTAAGACGGAAATACAGCCTCAACCATAAAAAAAAAAAAAAAAAAAAGAAACGACAAAAAAATATGTTACAGATGAAGGAGCAAGGTAAAAACCTACATGACCAAATAAATGAAGACAAAGTAGGAAACCTACCTGAAAAAGAATTCAGAGTAATGATAGTAAAGATGATCCAAAATCTTGGAAACAGAATGGAGAAAATACAAGAAACATTCAACAAGGATCTAGAAGAACTAAAGAGCAAACAAACAGTGATGAACAACACAGTAACAGAAATTAAAAATACTCCAGAAAGAATCAATAGCAGAATAACTGAGGGAGAAGAACAAATAAGTAAGCTGGAAGATAAAATGATAGAAATAACTGCCAGGGAGCAGAATAAAAAAAAAGAATGAAAAGAATTGAGGACAATCTCAGAGACCTCGGGGACAACATTAAACACACCAACATTCACATTATAGGGGTCCCAGAAGAAGAAGAGAAAAAGAAAGGGTCTGAGAGAATATTTGAAGAGATTATAGTTGAAAACTTCCCTAATATGGGAAAGGAAATAGTCAATCAAGTCCAGAAAGCACAGAGAGTCCCATACAGGGTAAACCCAGAAGAGAAACATGCCAAGAAACATTAACATATTAATCAAACTATCAAAACCTAAATACAAAGAAAATACATTAAAAGCAGCAAGGGAAAAACAACAAATAACATACAAGGGAATCCCCATAAGGTTAACAGCTGATCTTTCAGCAGAAACTCTGCAAGCCAGAAGGGAGCGGCAGTACATATTTAAAGTGATGAAAGGGAAAAACCTACAACCAAGATTACTCAGCAAGGATCTCATTCAGATTCAATGGAGAAAGCAAAAGCTTTACAGACAAGCAAAAGCTATGAGAATTCATCACCACCAAACCAGCTTTACAACAAATGCTAAAGGAACTTCCCTAAGCGGGAAACCAAGAGAAGAAAAAGACCCACAAAAACAAACCCAAATCAACAAAGAAAATGGTAATAGGAACATATGTATCAATAATCACCTTGAATGTAAATAGATTAAATGCACCAACCAAAAGACACAGACCCACTTCAGACATAGGAACAAATACAAACAAAGTGAGGGGATGGAGAAAGGTATTCCATGCAAATGCAAATCGCAAGGAAGCTGGAGTAGCAATCCTCATATCAGATAAAATAGACTTTAAAATAAAGACTGTTACAAGAGATAAGGAAGGACACTACATAATGATCAAGGGATTGATCCAAGAAGAAAACATAACAATTATAAATATTTATGCACTCAACATAGAAGCACCTAAATACATAAAGCAAAGGCTAACAGCCATAAAAGGGGAAATTGACAGCAACACAATAATAGTGGGGGACCTTAACAGCCCACTTACACCAAAAGGCAGATCATCCAGACAGAAAATAAATAAGGAAATACAAGCTTTAAATGACAAAATAGACCAGATAGATTTATTTGATATTTTTAGGACATTCCACCTGAAAGCAGAAAAATACACTTTCTTCTCAAGTGCACATGGAATGTTCTCCAGAATAGATCATATTTTGGGTCACAAATCAAACCTTGGAAAATTTAAGAAAATTGAAGTCATATCAAGCATCTTTGCTGACCACAACTCTATGAGATTAGAAATCAATTACAGGAAAAAAACAATAAAAAACACAAAAACATGGAGGATAAACATGTGCTGCTAAATAACCAAGAGATCACTGAATAAATCAAAGAGGAAATTGAAAAATATCTAGAAACAAATGACAATGGAAACATGATGATCCAAAACCTATAGGATGCAGCAAAAACAGTTCTAAAAGAGAAGTTCATAGCAACTGAAGCTCACATGAAGAAACAAGAAAAATCTCAAATAAACAATCTAAACTTACACCTAAAGCAACGAGAAAAAGAACAAAGAAAACCTAAAATTAGTAGAGGGAAAGAAATCATAAAAATCAGAGCAGAAATAAATGAAATAGAAACAAAGAAAACAATAGCAAAGATCAATAAAACTAAAGGCTGTTCTTTGAGAAGATAAACAAAATTAATAAACCTTTAGCCAGACTCACCAAGAAAAAAAGGGAGAGGGTGCAAATCAATAAAATTAGAAATGAAAAAGGAGAGGTTACAGCTGAACCTGCAGAAATACAAAAGCTCATAAGAGACTACTACAAGCAACTATATGTCACTAAGATGGACAATATGAAAGAAATAAACAAATTCTGGGAAAAGTACAACCTTCCAAGGTTGAACAAGGAAGAATTAGAAAATATAAAGAGACCAGTCACAGGTAATGAAGTAGAAAATTTAATTAAAAATCTTCCAACAAACAAAAGACCTGGACCAGATGCCTTCACAGGTGAATTCTATCAAACATTTAGAGAAGAGTTAACACCTATCCTTCTCAAACTCTTCCAAAAAATTGCAGAGGGAGGAACACCCCCAAACTCATTCTACAAGGCTGCCATCACCCTGATACCAAAACTAGGCAAATATATCAAAACAAAATTATAGACCAATATCACTGATGAACATAGATGCAAAAATCCTAAACAAAATACTAGCAAAGGGAATCCAACAACACATTAAAAGGATCATACACCTTGATCAAGTGGGATTTATCCCAGGGATGCAAGGATTCTTCAATATACACGAAACAATCAATATGATACACCATATTAACTAATTAATGAATAAAAATCTTATGATCATCTCAATAGATGCAGAAAAAGCTTTTGACAAAATTCAATACCGTTTATGATAAAAACTCTCCAGAAAGTGGACATAGAGGGAACCTAACTCAACATAATAAAAACCATATATGACAAACCCACAGCCAACATCATTCTCAATGGTGAAAAACTGAAACCATTTCCTCTAATATTAGGAATAAGACAAGGATATCCACTCTTCCCACTATTATTCAAAATAGTATTGGAAGTCTTAGCCACAGCAATCAGAGAAGAAAAAGAAATAAAAGGAATACAATTGGAAAAGAAGTAAAACTGTCACTGTTTGCTGATGACATGATACTACACATAGAAAATCCTAAAGATGCCACCAGAAAACTACTAGAACTAATCAATGAATTTGGTAAGGTTGCAGGATACAAAATTAATGCACAGAAATCTCTTGCATTCCTATACACTAACAACAAAAGATCAGAAAGATAAATTAAGGAAACAATCCCATTTACCTTCACAATGAAAAGAATAAAATACCTAGGAATAAGCATACCTAAGGAGGCAAAAGACCTGCACTCAGAAAACTATAAAACACTGATGAAAGAAATCAAAGATAACATAAACATGGTGGAGAGATATACCATGTTCCTGGATTGGAAGAATCAATTTTGTGAAAATGACTCTACTACCCAAAACAATCTACAGGTTCAGTGTAATCCCTATCAAATTACCAATGGCATTTTTCACAGAATTAGAACAAGAAATTTTACAATTAGTATGAAAACACAAAAGACCCCGAATAGCCAAAGCAATCTTGAGAAAGAAAAATGGAGCTGGAGGAATAAGGCTCCCTGACTTCAGACCCTTATCTTTGATAAAGAAGGCAAGAATATACAATGGAGAAAAGACAGCCTCTTCAGTAAGTGGTGCTGGGGAAAATGGACAGCTACATGTAAAAGAATGAAATTAGAACACACCTTATCACCATACACAAAAATAAACTTGAAATGGATTAAAGACCTAATAAATGTAAAGCCAGACACTATAAAACTCTTAGAGGAAAACAGGCAGAAAAATCTATGACATAAATCACAGCAAGATCCTTTTTGACCCACCTCCTAGAGAAATGGAAATAAAAATAAAAATAAACTAATGGCACCTAATGAAACTTCAAAGCTGTTGCACAGAAAGGGAAACCATAAACAAGACAAAAAGACAGCCCTCAGAATGGGAGAAAATATTTGCAAATGAAGCAACTGACAAAGGATTAATCTCCAAAATATACCAGCTCATGCAGCTCAATATCACAAAAACCAACAACCCAATCCAAAAATGGGTGGAAGACCTAAATAGACATTTCTCCAAAGGAGACATACAGATGGCCAACAAATGCATGAATAGATGCTCAACATCACTAATCATTAGAGAAATGCAAATCAAAACCACAATGAGGTATCACCTCACACCGGTCAGAATGGCCATCATCAAAAAATGTAGAAACAAGAAAGGCTGGAGAGGGTGTGGAGTAAAGGGAACCCTCTTGCACTTTTGGTGGGAATGTAAATTGATACAGCCACTATGGAGAACAGTATGGACGTTCCTTAAAAACTAAAAATAGAACTACCATATGACCCAGCAATCTGACTACTGGGCATATACCCTGAGAAAACCATAATTCAAAAAAAGATATGTACCACAATGTTCATTGAAGCTCTATTTACAATAGCCAGGAAGCAACCTAAATGTCCATCAGCAGATGATTGGATATAGAAGATATGGCACATATATACAATGGAACATTACTCAGCCATAAAAAGGAATGAAACTGAGTTATTTGTAGTGAGGTGGATGGACCTAGAATCTGTCATACAGAATGAAGTAAGTCAGAAAGAGAAAAACAAATACTGTATGCTAACACATGTATATGGAATTTGAAAAAGCAGTACTGATGAACCTAGTGGCAGGGCAGGAATAAGGACGCAGATGAAGAGAACAGACTTGAGGGCACAGTGGGGAAGGGGAAGCTGGGATGAAGTGAGAGAGTAGCACTGATGTATATACACTACCGAATGTAAAATGGATAGCTAGTGGGAAGCTGCTGCACAGCACAGGGAGATCAGCTCGGTGCTTTGTGAGGACCTAGAGGGATGGGATAGGGAGGGTGGAGGGAGGCTCTAGAGGGAGGGGATATGGGGATATATGTATACATATAGCTGATTCACTTTGTTGTACAGCAGAAACTAACACAACATTGTAAAGCATTTATACTCCAATAAAGATGTGAGAAAAATAAAAAAATTTAAAAAAGAGCTTCTGAAAATTAAAAAAAATAACAACAAAGAGATAAATCTTTGGGTGACAACTCCACATCCTTATGTTTTTTCTGTAAATTCATGTATGATAAGGACTAATGGTTTTAATTAATATAGAGATACTGCCAAGGGAAGCAGATGTCACCTTTGGGTTTTCCTGGGTCACTTCACACCCTGAAGCTGCGTTTACCAAGGAACCAGTGAAAGGGTGTACAGACCAGTCCACAAACAAACAAGCAAAATTCTCATGTAAATGCAAATCACAACATCTTTTTATCTAAATGGGGCATGCTTAAGCTGAAAAAAAGGGCAGCAGAGGTACATTCCTGCACTGGTCATTCTTTGTATCTTTCTCCATGTTTTCCTGAGTTTTTCCAGTAATCCCCTGAAGGACACAGGCTTGTATCTCACTGGCCTTTCCGAGGTACCCTTCCCATATGTGACTTCTAGTTTAAAGTGGCAGGGGCTAGGAGTCTGGGGGTTGCTTTGTTTCCTGGGGACATTTGTTGCAGAAAATTTATTTTCTGTCTTCAAAGGTGTCCTGTGCATGTTGAATATCAGCCTTTCCCCCTGTAGTGGATGTCTTCAAAATGTAACTGTGCTCGGCATTGTAGTCTGTCCTTGTGATTCTCCTGGGCCTGGGGAGAAGCTGCTAGAATTTTCAGCTTTGCTAATTTCTTGGATGGGGGATGTGCTGACCTTCCTTACGCTGTGTCTCCTTGCTGTATAATTTTGTTCTTCTGAGGAACAGCACAGAGGGGTATGATCTAGCTCAACTTTGAACCACTCAAAACAAGTTTTGCCAAGCTCTCTCTAATCCGTGTCAAATTTCACATCGAATGCAGGTAGCAAGGGATGATGACACTCCAGAGACATACCTTCCATCCTTCCCTTTAAGTTCCAGTGTCCCAAAGAAATCTGGGAGATATGGCTCTGCAGTTGAAGCTAGACTGGTCCCTTATGGGCAGTTAACCCAAGATCAAGTTTTTAAACTTCAAGATTCAACTTCCTTTGACCTAAACTAGGCAGTAAAGCTGTTTTATCCTCCAGGGTACCCCCGTGGTGAGAGAACTCTGCAGAAGACTATCTGCGTAATATCCTGGATCTCATGATTTCTCTGCTTCGAGTGTTCTCTGACACCATACCTAGTCAGCCCTGGCTTGTTCTTTGACAGTCACCCCAAGGACCCCCTCCTCCAGAAAGCCTCACTGGCACCTCCTCCCATCCCTGTCTGAGTTGGGTGTTCCTCCTCTGTGCTTCCATAGCCCCTGTGGTCTACTGCCTTCATGGCATTCCCCACCCTTTGCTCTAAGTACCCAGAAGGAGCTGCTTGGGCCTACATGGGCTGTGTCCTGGGCCAGGTCTTTATGCATCACATCTCTCCCAAAGCTCCAGGTCAGTGCCATTGGCCTCTGCATCTTGCGGATGAGGAAATGGAAGGTTGCAGGGATTAAGGAACATGCTCAAAGTCACAAGCATGGCTAACAACTGGCACCTTAGATTCAAATCAAGGCGGCCAAACTCTACATGGGCCTCCCCATGACTCCCCTGACTCCATCTAGTCAGGGACATGGCATGTCCAGGGCACCCAACAGGGGGCTTGGCACTTTCCCCATATGCCAGACACTACTGGAAGAACTTTATATCTACAACATTTTTAATCTTGACAACAACCTTATGAGGCAAGTTCTCTTATGATGCCTCTTTTATAGATGAAGACCCTGAGGTACAGAGGGGTCAGGTAACTTGCTCAAAGTTGCACAGCTGGAAGGTTGGAGTTCTGATCTATGGTCCCAGTCAGTCTATAGAAGGTAAATGCTTATCATGAAATATAAATGAAATAATGGGTGGGTGGCTTTCTGCACTTGGTTCGATAGCAGTGTATGTTCTTCTTTATCCTTGGGTGTCCTTGGACTAAAGAGTTACTGAAGTGGAAGCTGAGATCCACGTCCCCTTTCTCACAGTTTCAGCCAAAGTTCCTGCCTGGGCATGTGGAAAAGAAGAGAAGCCAGCGTGTTCCTTTCTTGTGTCTTTTAGGCAAAAAAGGCAGCATCATGGCCACAGACATTAGAAAACTACTGCCATACCTCACATGTGGAGGGACAAGAATAGAACTGGGAGGGAACAGAAACTGCTGAGGACTTCACAATGGGAGACATCTTCTCTGGGGAAGATCAAAACAGCACAGTCTACAGAAATCCCATATATTGCTCAACTTCATCCTTTTTTTATGAAGAAGGAAAATTGGGCCCAGAGAGGGTCTGACTTGGTTTTATCACACAGCAGCTCAGGAGTGTTATAAGAGCACATCTCAGGTGGGAGGAAAAAGAGTTCAGTTGTACTTGAAAGAGAAATGCAATCAGTGTCTTGAAACTTTGTATGTGTCAAACACTGTGTTAGGCCCTAGAAAAACCTGATTTCATTTAATCCTCAAACAAACCTAGGAAATCTGGAAGATCACTTTTCAGATGAAGAACCCCAGACTTTGAAACCATTTGCCCAGGGTCATGCAGCTTGTGCGTATTTGAACCAGGGGATTTTGAAAATGTCTATTTTGTCTAGAGGTTCTTAAATTTCTAAAGGTGGAACAATTATTGGGCCTGAGACCAACTGCTCCACATTTGCACTAGCCATAATAAAGGATATTACTCAAAAGGCAATTAATTTAGTGTTGCCATAATGATAAAGAAGACCTTCACCTCTTGACTCCTTTTCTTTTCTGAGTATTTCTTTCAAGAGCTAAACACATCGACTGCTTAGTATGGATTAGAATCCTTCACTTAATCTGGATGTCCAGTCCATCTCAAACACAGATGAGGGAGAATACCTTGTTGAACCTCACAAAACATGCAGTCCAAGAAAACCAGTTGCATAATGCAATGACTAGCCCCTCCCTAGAATTTCTCTCTGTGACTCTGGAGATGCCTGGGTCCCTGGGTCCACTGGGCATGCTCAGAGCATGATTTCAGCCATAGTACAGGCTGCTTCACTTTCCCTGTCTGCAGACCCCTTTTGCTCATCTGCAGGTGGGGAAGGGGAGGTGCGGGCTGAGGTCACACCTATTGCCCATCCTCTCAGGGTGTTTCTGTCCCCATTCTCCAGGTTGGGACAAGTCCAGCTCCAGTGCAGGAGGAGGTGGATGTTCCTGGGCTGGGTTGGTGGGCTCTGGCATTTTCCCAGAGTAGCCAGCTGAGGCAAGAATCCACTCTAGGTTGCCAATTTAGTATGAACTCATAGCAGGAATGCAACAATCTCCAAAATTCAAGGAGAGGGGGCAATTCAACTTTATGAGAAAGGAGGAAGGACATTTCTCTTGGCATCATCCCTAAATGGACCTAGAGACAGATCTGCTCCAGGTCACTGCTTGAAAATCAAGGTTCTTACTCACATTATTGTACCATAGAGTGTCTTCAAGCAGCAAGTTGATGGAAATAGTGAAAGAAATGGAATATTCTCTGGAGGGGAAGCAGGAATTTTGAGATATGTTTTCTGTCCACCTCATCCAGGATTTATTGAATGTTATCTTCAAATCACTTAACTTCTTCATGTCTCAGATTCCTCAGCTATTGAGAGGAAAGGAATTCATAGGCCCTTTTTGGTACCTCATAAAGACATTGCTAGAGACCAATTAGTTTAAACCTGAAAACATTTGTGATTCTGGTACAGTGTATGATAGAAAAGAAAAGGGATTGGAATTACCTCATTTATGTAATGAACATTCACAAACTACTTACCAGGTACAAGGACCTTTTTCTAGGTACTGAATCATTACTTGTATGTTACTTTATTGTTTAAATTATTTTGAGATCTTTAAACATGTCTAGCTCAAGCTGCTGTCTGTCACTCACTTGTTGGAGGGAATTCAGTGCCCCAAATGACATCATCTCTGCCTCTTGCTTTTATCCAATTACAGTAGTAACCTGGATAATATAAAATCCCTTCTAAGTCATCAGTCATAGCTGACAGCCTGGGCTGATGTCTTGAAGCACATTTGTCCATTTCAGTGAAGTTAGGTTCATGCCAGAAAGCTGCTGGTGCACAAAAGCATCATGAGGAAATTAATCTGTGACTTGTCATCAATGACAAAGCTATGGACAATATGAGACACACACCTTCTCCTCCTGTCCCATCCTCTTATTTTGGAGAACTGGTCTCAGGGCTCCATCTTCACATGCATCTCAGGTGATGGGATGTGTGATCTCTCCCATTGTCACAGCATCCCTCTCCCACACAGTACGTGTGTGTGCATGCTCCTGGTGACACACTCCAGTGGCTGAAAGCGGGTGTGGTTTAATCTTCATTTTCATCCGAGACCTGCTGTAAAAAGTTGAGTACTAACCAAGATCTCTGGAACACCACTCATCATTCTCACGGATGCTTTTTTCCATTAGCGTCATCAACCATTATCCACCATGGAAGATCCAGCCACTTGCCATGGGGCTCAAAGGGTCACAGTGTTTTTCTGATGGGTTACACAACTTCTTGAAAGTTAGTTGTAATAAATTGGATATTCTTTTTGTCCACTCAGCTACAATTATGCTTCTACTGGTGGTCTGAATTGTAGATTAAGGAGCCTTACCTTTTTTGATAAAGGTTTGCATCAGAGACTGAATGTAAATCTTTACAATTGAGCTGAGCAGACAACATTCTAAAATTGCGATACTGGTTCCAAGACACTTTTCACTCAGATCCTCAGGAAGACAGCAGGTATGCAATCACTCATCCACTTAAGCCTGTCAGGAAGGAAATTGCTTATGAGAGGAAGGGACCTGTTATGTGAATTTCCATAAGATTGCAGGCCAAGACAATAATGTGTCACTACTTTTCAAATATTGGGGAAAAAAAACACCACCACCCTATCATTTCTCTGGCTAAATGCAACTTGCTCTTCTGTTTATCCAATTCACTGAAGAAATTGTATTTAGCTGCTTAGAAAATTGCAAGACAATCTATAAGAAATCATGTATTGGGTATTATGTTTGCTCTGTGGATACTGGCTCGTGCTCCATGCATTTGTTTTAGCTCACTCTGCCAGATGGGGTTTGAGCTGTATAGGGAGGAGAGAGGGTGGTGGGAAATATACTCAATTAGTAGTTTCATTCACCTATTTAGGGAAGGGATTGTCCTAAAGTTTTTGCTTGCAGTGCGTTGATTCTCCTTTTCAGGTATCAGTGTCTCTTACTTTGGGAAATCACTCTTCCCCACTCCATGGTCTGGGTATTCTGCCCTCTACTCAGAGATGCCAATCAGTTTCATGCTGGCCCATCATAGTACCATATTCCCCTGGCCACAATGATTGATTCAGAGTTGGACATACGAGCCAAGCAGGGCCAGTCAGGGTCTTCATTGGGATTCCTGTATGGGCATCAGGTAAAGAAGTCCTCCTTCCACTAGCATTAGTAAATCAGGAGTCTGTGAGTCCAAAGTGCTGTGTGGCTATCTTATCAACCATGTGAAGAGAACCAGTATGAGAATGAAGCCAAGAAGAGGCAATTAGATCTGAAGGGTGGGGAGAAGGCACAGACTTGATCATCTCCCTTCTGTACTGAACTTATCAGCCTAGACTGGCTTTAAGCCATACAGAGAACCCACTCTTGGACTGATGGTTGGTTATGAACAGCATACAAAATCAACTCCACCTTCTATTAACATGGTTTGAGTTAGATATCTGTCATTTGCATATACCTCAAAACATTACTTATGTGCCAGGCAAATGGCTAGGCACCATTCTCTCTTGATCTCTCTTAATCCACACAGCATCCACAGGCATGAGAGAACATTGTCCCCATTTTACAGATAGGGAATATCATTCCCATTTTACAGAGGTTCAGAGAGCAGTGAGAACTCACCCATGTTCCCATGAGTAGTGATGGTACACCCAGCTTTATACCCAGGCTATCTAAACTCTCTCCACCCTGCAGAGTGGCTCTCTGAGTCATTTATCCTCACTGTTTTTCAACGTTATGTCAGGAAATCTAACTAAATTGGCACATGTAAACATGGAAAAACCGCAAGGAAATGGGAATGAGGCTGCCATAGTAGAGGCACACCTTGGAACATGAGCTGTTCTGAAGAGAAACCAGCTTCATTTATGGACATTGACATTAAGTTTCTCCTGGGATTTCTTTCTGTGTTTTACATGAAATTAATGAAAAATGCAACATACACTTTTTGAATTAGATTGGGGTAGCCTCACCAAATCTGTCCTGAGGAGTTATTATCAGATGAGAAGGGGAAACCATTTGGGACTAAAAACCACTCCTGATTTTCTTTAGTAACTGGATTAGGACAGATTAGGATTAGATTAGATTAGATTAGGAAAGAGTTTTTACAGCAACTCATTGACAGCTGTCGGAGGACCTGTCTGTAACTTTTTGCTCTTACCTGATGCCATTTTTCTAGCATCTGGCCAGGAAACATTAATCTGGGCATAAATGCTAAAATGGATGTGTAGGCATACATAGCAACCCATCTACTCCCAAGTCTTATGTTCAATAACGATCACAAAAAAAGGATGATAGAAGCTTCTAGATTCTTAAATTGCTCAATGTGCTAATTAGCAGGCTATATTAGGCACCTAGGAATAGGGATCATGATAGCTACTTTACTGGGCATCAGGTACTAGATAGATACCTGACATTTTCTAACATACATATAAAAACTTTTTAAGGTAAATATTCTTGTCCCCATTTCATGGATTAGGATATTAAGGTTCAGAGAGCATAAAGAACTTTCCTGAACTCCCCCAAATGAGGAAGGTAGGGTTCGTTTCAAGATCTCTCTGATTTCAATGCCTGAGGTCTTCCTGCTTTGTCATGTGACCTTTCTGCCCAAGATCTGGACTCTACTCCACCAAGTTCATTATTGAAAACATGATTTCCACCCCCAGTGTATGTACTGACAAGGACATAAGTGTGAGGGTGCCTAGCTGTGAGTTTCATCACCTGCCAGGTGTCAGGCTGGATTAGGCTGCCCTGGCTGTCTGGTCAAAGTCAAAGTCAAGATATTTGTCCTTAGACAGACATAGGTCCAAGTCCCAGCTCTAGCTGTTTGGCTTTGGGGAGCATCTGGCCCTCTCTGGGCATTGACTTTCTCATCTGTGAAATGGGGCTAATCAGCTGCTTCATGAAGTTGAAGAAAGAATTAAGTGAGCTGACACATAAAGTCCTTAGCGCAGGACCTGCCTCAGTGTAATAAACAGTCTGAATCCATTTTTGGTATTTGACTGTTGACAGCTCTTAAGCTTTACCCCTCCCTTCTCCCACTTCTGACTCACATCTTGGCAAGTTGATTAGAAAGACAGGGTGGTCCCTCCTTTGGAATTGATGGGAGATTCAAACTATTTAAGCCCCTGAAATCCCCAACCAGCCCCACACCTTAACCACAATAGAAACCTCAAGCCAGTCTCCACTCCTTGCTGTTTCAAGCCAGTTTCAGGCCAGCCTGGGAGGCTTGTTCTGCTTTCCCTGAAAAGCCTTATTATGTAAATAATAAACCTTTTCATACTTTCTTGGTGTGTGCGCATTATCAGTCTTGACATCTGAACCAGATTTGGGATGGGTGAGGTCCCTCCTGTTTCTGAAGGGTGTCCACAACACACAGAGTGTATTAGCTATTATTATTATTACTGTTATTAAGAAGTTGAATTTTGGGGTTTTACGTTTCATGTAAGAGCCTCATCATTGATAGTATTAACTTGAACCTATACATTTAATTGACAGTAGTCACTCTAGAAGGAATGGGAGTTAGTAGGGTTTTTAGAAAGACTGGTAGGAAGGTTGCTTATTCCAGGTTTGCACAGCTGTGAATCCAGGGTGAGCGGGAGGCGGATGTTCCTGGGACGGGATGCGGGCTTTGGCATTTTCCCAGAGTGGCCAGAAGGTGACTGAACCAAGAATTCACTCTAAGTTGCTGATTTAGTAGGAAAAATGAAGGTCGAGACTGAAGAAGAGGTTTCCATTGTCATTCCCGAGGAGGAAATGGGAGGGGTAAAACACCAAGGCCAACAACAGTTTGGGAGCTGAGTTCATGCCCATCAGACGCAGAATGTTTTATTCATAGGCTCTTATTAAGGTAAGCTGGTTGGTTCCTCAACCCCCTCACTAAACTGAGTGTCTCCTTACTGCATACCAGACTAGCTTAAAGCAAAAGCAACTGAATTAATAATTTGCATGCTATTTTCTCAGGCAATAGATAAATGACCAGCTATATGTTGGCAACTTAGCACCTCAGTCTCCTGAAGGGAATATGGCCTGAACCCATCAGTTCTTACAAAGCCACAGGGACCGTTAAGTCTGACTAATTTTCCTTCTCTAGAAGTTAGACCCTGAAACATCCTGAGACGACATGAATCTGCTCCAAATCACCTGGCCAAACAGTGAATACAATCTGTCCACTGGACAATGTTTTCCTAATGTGAAGATTGTTGAAACACAAGGAATGTAATTTATGTTTTTAGCTCAGTCAACACAGTAGCATGAGTAGATTTTATAAGCTCTGTATAAACAAAGGTATGATGTTTAGATTCAGACTGAGAGAGCCAAAAATATGGAACTTGGATGCTGTGTGCTATTGTCTGTGTGCAAAGACTCATATTTCTTGAAACAATGAAATAAAGGGTACCCGTGTTCAGAACCTGGCAAGCACACCCAAGTGAGATCTTTCAGGGTGAGTCAGCTCTCCCCATACATGAATGATGATCTGTTACTCAAATGGGATCAAGAGACAAGTGCTCAGGAGAAAGCCTGAGGGAGCAGAGACGTGTCATTACTTGCGGATACCATACCCTCCAGGACACTTACAGCAGTGGTGTACCTCAGTAATAGATGTAAGTTGCCTTAGCACCCTTTCAAGAACTTGGCTTCTATGCAAAATTGTTTCTATCTGAAGTAACTTTTTAAAAGGCTGGTTCACCCTAAATTGGTTTTGCAAAATTTACTTTATATAGTATGATCATAAAAGTAGTTATTCATAAAAACATTAGTTTAGGGGTATTTTTCCCCAAAAGATTTTTTTTTTCTCACTAGGGAGAGGAAACCATTGTGAAGATAGTGTGAGTTAAACATTTTATGCTGTTAGTTGCCTAGATGTTTCTTTTTGACAATTGACTGTCTCACCATTTCCTCACCCTCCAGAATAAAGATTTTATTTATTTATTTACTAAAGTATAGTTGATTTACAATGTTAATGACTGCTATACAGCAAAAGTGATTCAGTTATACATGTATATGCATTCCTTTTTTAAACATTCTTTTCCATATGGTTTATCATAGGATATTGAATATGGTTCTCTGTGCTATGTAGTAGGACCTTGTTTCAGAATAAAGAGATTCATGTTTTTTAGCTCCTAAATCTTCCCCCCTTCCTTCCTCCCTCCCTCTTTCCCTCCTTCCCTCCCTCCTTTCCTTCCTTGCATCCTTTTTTCCTTCCTTATATTGCTCCTTTAATAAACAATAACTGAGGTTCTACTATGTGTCAGACTATAGTTTAAACTCAATTAGTTGGTTAATCAAAATGACACAGGACTCAGTTTACCACTGATTAGCTAGAAGATGAGGAAAAATAGAACCAATATAAAATAGAATCCCTTCATTGCCTTAAGAGGGAGAGGTGAAACAGTGAAGTGATCAGGATCACGGCCCTTGTTATTGGACACCCCTCGTCTACAGCCCTTGTGCTATCCATCCTTCTCACACCAGTCATCTATAATCTTCATGTCAATTTCCTGATCAGCCACTTCAATCTGGCTTGGATAATCATCACCCCAGAAGGGCTCTTGCTAGTAGTCACCAATGGCTTCTAAGCTGCTAAATCCAAAGGATAGTTTTCAGCTATAATCTTGCTTGATGTCAGAAGAATTTCATGTGTTTGAAACAAGCTCTTTGTTTTGTTTTCAATGATACAATACATTCTTTGTTTTTGATAATCTTTGCAAGCTTATCCTCCTCTTTTTTTTCCTTACATTAAACTCCAACATAGATCATTTTCTTAAATCATTTCCCTAGTCTCTCCTCAAACAACTTCATCATCTTCATGGCTTCAATTTCATCATTTGTATGTTGGTGACTTATGCATTTATATCAGTCAAGGCCTTCCTTCCATTCTCTCCACTCAACCTCTGCACCACGGTAATTCAAAGGCATCTTACGTTTACCAACTCCAAAGCCAAACTCACAATTTCCTTTCTGTCTTCCCATCCAAGATCCTTCCTCTCTCTCGTTCTCAAGAACAGAACAGCAGAATCTTTCCAATTCAGTTGGAAATCTAGGGTCTCACTTGACAGTCCTATACCCACTCAGTAAGTCCTATAATTTTATCTCCTAAATATCCCTCACAACTGTACCCTTCTATTGTCCCTACCAACACTCCCGTTCTTTTCCCAGTTAGCCCCAAATCATTGTTTAGGTTGCAGCAGAAGCAACTCACCTTGAGGAAAGAGCCTTTTCTGACTTCCCAGACAAGGAGAGCTTCAAATGTTGTCCATTTCACAGCATGGCTGCCCCTTTCTTCACTTATCATGGTTTGCAACTATACATTGAATTTTGTGATTATTTGATTAATATTTGTCTCATCCACGATAGTAGAGAGCTTGCCTGACTCTACCCTCATGGTATTCTCAGTACAATTTTTCCTCAGTATCTGCAGGAGATTGGTTCCAGGAACCCAGGTGGATACCAAAATTCACAGATGCTCAAGTTCCTTATATAAAATGTCACAGTATTTACATTTGACCTCTGCACATCCTCCCATATACTATATATTTTAAATCATCTCCAGATTACTTATAATACCTAATACAAGGTAAATACTATGTACATAGTTGTACATACAACATAAACACTATGTAAATAGTTACTGGCAAGTGGCAGATTCATGTTTTGCTTTATGGAACTTTCTGGAAATTTTTAAAAAATATTTTATACCTGCGGTTGGTTGAATCCACTGATGCAAAACCTGTGGATACAGAGGGCTGACTGTATTCGAGAACTGTACCTGGAACCTAATGGTCAGTTAAATATTGCTGTTTAATGGGAAAAAAATTCCTGGCTCTGTCTTTCATTGCCTGTGTGGACTTGAGTGTATTTTTTGCCTTCCTCAAACCTCTGCTTCCTTGTTTGCAGAAGGAAGATATAATTCTTACACTTTTAGGGTTGACATGGTGTTTACATGCGATGGCGTATTAGAAATATTTCTTAGTGAAGTGGCGTGTTAAGTACTCAGGAAATGGCTGCCCTTCCCACATACAAGTTCATGACTTGGAGTCTTTGGGGAAAGAAAGTCCTATTGGAAGACAAAATGCGTTTTAAATTATTATTTTTTTATTTAAGATTTTTTTTTGATGTGGACCATTTTTAAAGTCTTTATTAAATTTGTTACAATATTTCTTCTGTTTTATGTTTTGGTTTGGTTTTATGGCCATGAGGCATGTGGGATCTTAGCTCCCCGACCAGGGATCAAAACCACACCCCCTGCATTAGAAGGTGAAGTCTTAACCACTGGACCACAAGGGAAGTCCTTAAAATTATTTTTAAAATATGTTGTGGGCAACTGGATATGGGGTCATGGGCCACCAAACAAATGCAGAGCTAGCACCGCCCAGATGCAAGGCCAGTGAGGATGGTGGCTCCAGAAGCAGGGTTAAGGGATGCTTGGGTCCTACTAGTGTTCAAATACCTAAGAATAAGCAAGACTTCCTCCCTAACTCACCAGTTTTGCAGAAAACACTCAGGGATGCATAGAGATTATACTGCATTTCTTAACAGGCAGGCATACTTCCTGGGGTCCAGCAACAGCCAGAAGGGTAGGAGAATATTGACTCTTGCCCCTCAAACAACAACCAGTGAGAATGGCAGAACCTTGCATCATGTACGGCATTAGCATCCTCGTGGGGGAGTGGGATGCTGTCCCTCCAACTAGGAATATGCTGCCATTCCTCTTGCTTTGAAAATTTATGCCATGCAGAAACTTTCTTTGACCTTTACCATTAAACAAACGTGGTGGCCTCTGTTGTGTTGGGCTCTTCTGCTGATTATGTTATGATGAGCTGTGCACAAAGATGGGCAGGATTAGGTCCACATTGCAGGAGTAAGTATTCTAGGTGGAAGGGACTTTTATATACATAAAAGCACAAAGGCAGGAAGGTAAAATGAAAGATGGTCATCCTCGGCATTGGAAGTGTAACATTCATGAAAGAAATAAATGGCTCTAAATCAGGAAAACAAATTTGGCACGAGATAAGGAAGGGTCCTGAATTTCTGTCCAGGAGCTTTTATTTTATCTATCTATCTATCTATCTATCTATATCTATTTATTTTCTGCAGGCCATACAGAGGCATTGAAGACTTAAGCAGATGACTGTCAAAATGGCTTACATTTAATAAGATTACATCAGTGTAACAGAGTGGTTAAGAAAAGAACTCATTCTTGGAGTCAGACTACCTGGGTTCAAAACCCAGCTCTAATACTTACTCGCTGGAAGACTTGGGGCCATGTGCTTATAGTCTCCGTGCCTCAGTTTCTTCATCTGTAAAATGGAAATAATAGTTGTACCTATCTCATAGGGTTATTGTCAGGATCAAAAGAAATAATAGAAGTAAAGTGCTCAGAGGGATAATTTCCTCTGAGTGAGCACTCAAGAGATATGTCTGCGATGGTGGACACTGAGGCTTTCTAGAAAGAAGAGATCCATATTGCAAAATAGATGAAGGAAAGACAAACTTAGGGAAAAAGTGGATGACTTCAGCATTGGCTTTGTTGAGCTTGTGTTCCCTTCACGATAAGCACATGGGAACTTGATTCTAACACTGAGGAGTACGTTTGGGGCTAGAACTGCAGATGTGTAGAAAGTAACTGCAAAATAATCATATTTGAAGTTTTAGGTGTTTTACCTAGTTTGGGTCATTTACTTTATAAAAGCTCTGTTGTAGAGATAGACTCTCCCCACGAGCTGTGAATTCCTTATTTGCGAATGTGCCTACTTGCTAAAATTTATTTGTAACTCCCAAATCATAGCATTTTCCAGGTCATTTGCAGATATGCACAAAGCAGTGAAAAGTTTGTCTCCCAACACACATTGCCAGCTGAAGCTGGTTGAGTTGATGCTTTACCTTCTTGTTTTAGCTCTTATACTAAAAACAAGTTGTTCTTTCCATGGTCTGTTTAGTGCCATGTTTTTCTGCATTTTTGTACCTTTTGTGGTGATTTTGCTGTTTAAAATGGCCCTTGGGCATAGAGCTAAAGTGCAGTCTAGTGTTCCTGAGTACAAGAACACTTAGGATGTGATGTGCCTTTTGGAGAAAATACATGTGTTAGATAAGCTTTCTTCAAGTATGAGTTACAATGTTCTTGGTCATGAGTTTGGTGTTAATGAATCAACAAAATATCAATAATATACTACATAAGGTACTCTAGACTGAAATGTACATGAAAACAAGGGTATTGATCAGTTGACAAGAAACTTGTGACCAGAGGTTCACAGGAACCTAACCCTGTATTTCCCTTAGGAGCAATTGTTCAGTACTTAACCCAATTAGTTCTTATGATGACATTACAGGAAATAAATCCTGCGGATAATGAGAATCAACTCTAGATATAAGAATACAAGTTGCAATAGAAACACAGAGAAGGAGAAAGTGATCAATTCTCTTTGAGAAGGTTAAGTGTCATAAAGGAGGTGAGCTTCCTAAAAATTATTCAGAAGTTCATTAGGAAAATGATGTCCAATTGGCTAAAGGCAGTAGAAGGAAGAGAAGTGACTAATATTCCAACTTTCCATCTTTATTTATTTATTTATTTTTTGCGGTACGTGGGCCTCTCACTGTTGTGGCCTCTCCCATGGTGGAGCACAGGCTCCGGATGTGCAGGCTCAGCGGCCATGGCTCACGGGCCTAGCTGCTCTGCGGCATGTGGGATCCTTCCGGACCGGGGCATGAACCTGTGTCCCCTGCATCGGCAGGCGGACTCTCAACCACTGTGCCACCAGGGAAGCCCCCAACTTTCCATCTTTAAATTGAGCTCTTTCCACACACTAGATTTTCCAGTCATAGTACAAAGTTGCATGACATTGAAAACACGTGTTATCCAATTGCATGGAGAGTGCTAGCATTTTAGGGAGTAGTTGAGAAGTTGCATCAGCGTCTTCAATCCCATTTGCCTTTAATCCTGTTTAGCCTGAGTTGTTGATTTTTCACAAAGCTTCTCTGAGTCTCTAAGATACCACCTCTAAGATGGCATTCCCCGATCATTTTCATAGGAATCTATGGTCTTATGAATGATAAAAAATTACTACATTATTGATACAATGATACAATTGATACTTATTGATATGACTCACATTTGTACAGTTTGACATTTTCCAAAACAGTTTGCATGCTAGCAACTTTTTTTTCTTTTATTTTAACATCTTTATTGGAGTATAATTGCTTTACAATGGTGTGTTAGTTTCTGCTTTATAACAAAGTGAATCAGTTATATATATACATATGTCCCCATATCTCTTCCCTCTTGCATCTCCCTCCCTCCCACACTCCCTATCCCACCCCTCTAGGTGGTCACAAAGCACCGAGCTGATCTCCCTGTGCCATGTGGCTGCTTCCCACTAGCTATCTATTTTACGTTTGGTAGTGTATATATGTCCATGCCTCTCTCTCGCTTTGTCACAGCTCACCCTTCCCCCTCCCCATATCCTCAAGTCCATTCTCTAGTAGGTCTGTGTCTTTATTTCCATCTTATCCCTAGGTTCTTCATGACCTTTTTTTCCCCTTAGATTCCATAAATATGTGTTAACATACGGTATTTGTTTTTCTCTTTCTGGCTTACTTCACTCTGTATGACAGTCTCTAGGTCCATCCACCTCACTACAAATAAATCAGTTTCGTTCCCTTTTATGGCTGAGTAATATTCCATTGTATGTAAGTGTCACATCTTCTTTATTCATTCATCTGTTGATGGACACTTAGGTTGCTTCATGTCCTGGCTATTGTAAATAGAGCTGCAATGAACATTTTGGTACATGACTCTTTTTGAATTATGGTTTTCTCAGGGTATATGCCCAGGAATGGGATTGCTGGGTCGTATGGTAGTTCTATTTTTAGTTTTTTACGGAACGTCCATACTGTTCTCCATAGTGGCTGTATCAATTTACATTCCCATGAACAGTGCAAGCGGGTTCCCTTTTCTCCACACCCTCTCCAGCATTTATTGTTTGTAGATTTTTTGATGGTCATTCTGACTGGTGTGAGATGATATCTCATTGTAGTTTTGATTTGCATTTCTCTAATATTTAATGATGTTGAGTCTTCCTGGCAACTTTGAGGATAGTTAGACTCTTAATTTACAGATGACAATCCGAGTCTCAGAAATGTTAATGACTTGTGTGGGGCAAACAGCTCATAAATGCAGTAGCTGAGACTTGAACCCAGGCCTTCTGGCCCCAAAGTTCATGTTATTCCTGTTACTTAAGTGAATTTCTAGTTGGGTTTCAGGGTGATCCAGGTTTGTGCTGAGATGCCTCAAACTGTGATGGGAGGTTGGTGATGACCAAAAACAACTGACTACACATTCTCAACTGCCACTTTAACCCGACCAGCTCTGCTTTTATTTTTATTTTTAAAAATTATTAATCTATAAATTCAGGTTTATATGTTTCATTATAATGAAAGGTATAAAACTTAATTTCCTCTGCTTTCAGAGGTTTAAAACTTGTGGAGCCTCAGCACTGAAGATACACTGGAGAGGGAGGAATGATGTGAATTGAAGGAAAGTCTTTGATCTGGGAGGGACTTCCTTGGTGTTTATCCCAGCTCTTGATTTTGCTGATATGGAAAAACAAGAGCAAGAAGGGGAGGTTAGTTCCCCAGATTGTGTCATAAAAAGAAGATCGTTTGTTCAAGTTAACTCAGGGTGGAACATAGCTTTCTGGGATGACAGCTTAGCATGAGCATGGGCCATAGGATTTGAAGCCAGAAGGACTGGGTTCAATTCCCCCTGTATGACCCACTCTCTCTCAACAGCCCTGGGCAAGTTACTTAATTTCTGCGCTTCAGATTCTTCATATATTAAAATGTGAATGGAAGTACCTGTTTGGGGGGCTTAAGGGAACCCTTAAATAACACCCCTGTCACCTCCACTGTGTCTGGAGCCCCTTGAAAGACAGCTGCAAGAATCACACAGGTGGAGATCAAAACCTCAGTTTTATTAGCATCAAGGCTGAATTGAAGAAATGTGGTGTGACTCTATACCCACGTGAGCTTCCTAAAATGTCCTCCCTGAATTCTATCTCCTTTGCTATTCCCAGGTGGAGTCCAAGAACCACTTACGTCTTAGGAGGGGGCAGAGTGCTCCCCTGGAAGCTTGTCAAATCCAGGATCAGAGAGTATGTGTGTCCATGAATGGGAGTGGGGCAGGGGGCTGCTGCTAAATTCTTTCTCTGGGGAGCGTACATTAGGGAAGCCTTTCTTTCTCCCTTGGTTAGGGGATATGAGGGGTGGAGAAAAGCCCTGTGTGTTCAGATCGTTGTCCTGTAAGGGCCTTTAAATGAGGTGCTACATGTAAAGTTCTTGTTTGATGCCCTCTGCACTGTATGTTCTTGATATAAAGATAGTACATAGTGTTGACAGAAGCAAGCCCACAAACCCAGACCCTTAGTCCATTATTCTTTCCTCTACGATTAAACACGTGAATATATTACCCAGGGTTGGGCCGTCTTCAGGGTGGTTTAGAACTACGTTTCCTACCACACTCCATTTTCTGTAGCACAATACCTGGTGGCAACACAGAATCAACATAATACACACATAGTGTTTCCTTAGTCTGTCCACCTAATGGGACCTAGAGATTCAGGGGTGTGTGCGTGTGTGTTTGTGTTTGTGTGTGTGTGTTGAATCTGGTGAGGTAACAGGAAAGCATCTAGCCCAGTAACATAGGCATCAGAATACATAGGAGTCATTTATTTAGCGCTTGATCCATACAGAGCACATGCTGAGAACATTACATGCATTATCTGTAGTCCTCATAATAACTCTGCAGGATGGATGGGTATTATCCTTGAGAATGAGGAAACGATCAGAAATTAGGTTTACAAATCAGGTCCAGCTTGTTTCAAAGTTTCTCCCCTTTCACCACTGCCTTCTGCTTTAATAGGTCATCTTTTCCCTGCTTTGAAGGAGGTGTGTGTGGAAAGAGAATGACTCTTCTTCAGATTTAATAGGAAAACAGCAGCAAACTCTACCTGAGTATAAAGCGCAGTGGAGCCGACAGCCCCTGCATGTAAAACCGCCTTTGAGAGAGAGTGGATTCTGGACACAATGGCAGAAACCCAGAGTTCCCTCTGCAGGATGACTTTCACTTAGATAAAGAAAATCCAGTGTCCAAGGCCACAAGGCATCTCCCTGTTTAATGACTTGGTGAGAAAAACAAGACTGATCGGGAAATTACCTAGACCCTGTTTTTTTTAAAAGATCAGCTTGGTGCTTTGTGACCACCTAGAGGGGTGGGATAGGGAGGGTGGGAGGGAAGGAGACGCAAGAGGGAAAAGATATGGGGATATATGTATATGTATAGCTGATTCACTTTGTTATAAAGCAGAAACTAACACACCATTGTAAAGCAATTATATTCCAATAAAAGTGTTAAAAAACAAAACAAAACAAAAAAAGAACAGCTGCAGAAACTGCCTGGCCAGGTTTGCCGCGGCTCTGGCTGGATGGCTGATGCCCAGCAGGCAGCCTGGGCGGATTCCTGCCCCTACCTTCCCGCAGTCTGCCTTTGATGTGAGTTTCTTTCTCTTGTCAGTGCAAGTCTTGATGTGACTTGCCTTCAAGTAGATCCGGCCTAACTTGGATGTAAGCCTTCTTTTCTCTCTCCCAAGCCCCCTTTATGTCCTCCCCTGGTGTGACCAGAATCAGGTCATCAGAGCCATGGACGACACTAAGTCAGGGAGAAACTTTGGGGAAGAGACAGAGAAGGGGTTTGAGCCGGGCCTGGGTCCCAATCAAGGGCTTACAGACATCAATCCAACATCCTTTTCCTCTTGGCAGGAGACATTTCAACCTCTTTTCTTTTTTAAAAAAATAAGTAATTAATTAATTTTAAAATTGAAGTGTAGTTGATTTACAATGTTATGCCAATATCTGCTGTACAGCAAAGTGACTCAGTTATACACATTTAGACATTTTTTTTCTTTTTCTTTTTTGCCTTACGCAGACCTCTCACTGTTGTGGCCTCTCCTGTTGCGGAGCACAGGCTCCAGACGCGCAGGCTCAGCGGCCATGGCTCACGGGCCCAGCCGCTCTGCGGCATGTGGGATCTTCCCGGACCTGGGCACGAACCCACGTCCCCTGCATCGGCAGGCAGACTCTCAACCACTGTGCCACCAGGGAAGCCCTAGACATTCTTTTTTTATATTCTTTTCCAGTATGGTTTATCACCGGATATTGAATATAGTTTCCTGTGCTATACAGTAGGGCCTTGTAGTTTATCCATCCTGTATATAATAGTTTACATCTGCTAATCCCGACCTCCCAGTCCTTCTCCATCCCCACCCCCACCCCACCTCCGGCGACAACAAGTCTGTTCTCTATGTCTGTGAGTCTGTTTCTGTTTTGTAGGTAGGTTCATTTGTGCCATATTTTAGAAAATCAGGCTTTTAATAAGTGTTGTTAAGAGAATAACAATTACATGACATATTGATAAATTGTGACATTTACTGTCCTGTCCTTGGGTCCCCACGTATACCAGTGGCCAGTAGGGTGTATATATTTCTAAATGAATTTCCAAAGCGTCATTAAAAGGAAAACCCAATCGACAGCTGCAGCCTCTTTACTCATGAACAAGGCCTGACCACATTCCACAGTTTCTGGGCAATGCAGAGAAGAGGGGTGTCAAACTCTAGCCATCTGGCCGAATGGTGTCCTGTCTTCCATCTCAAAGGCTGGTTCTTTCTTTTTTTAATTAAAAAAAATTTTTTTGCAGTACGCGGGCCTCTCACTGTTGTGGCCTCTCCCATTGTGGAGCACAGACTCCGGACGCGCAGGCCCAGCAGCCATGGCTCACGGGCCCAGCCACTCCGTGGCATGTGGGATCTTCCCGGACTGGGGCATGAACCCGTGTCTCCTGCATCGGCAGGCGGACTCTCAACCACTGCGCCACCAGGGAAGCCCTGGTTCTTTCTTATTTTGTTGTCTGAAGACTGCTGCACTGCTGACACCACAGAAATAATTTTATCCAGAAGTGGGAGGAAGGATTCCTCTGCCTATTGGTAATTAAGAGGCTTGGTTCTATTGGGAATGAATTCCAATTTGGAGGGGAGAGAGATTTGAGAAGAAACCACTTTTCCAGCTGTTGTATGAGGCAGGCCATGGTATCATAGGGGGCATTCTGCTCTTCTGTCTTGTTCCCCTCTGTACCCCTTCCTTCTGGTCACCATTTCTTTCTTCAGACTGTGACCTTTGAGATACTACAAAAATAAAAAATGTTCTTGCTTTATTTTCTTGTTACGATATGATGTTTCTATTATTTTTAAAATTCTTTCTTACATTCCTCTCCTTCCTATTGGGTTCAAATCCTTTCTTTTTGAATGTGGCTGACACAGATTGGCTTACCCAAGCTCTAAAGTCAACCTAATTTTCTATGACTGCCTCCATTATAGAGCCTGTAAAGGTGAAATAATTGAGTTTCCAACCTTCCTTGTAGCTCCAATAATAATTTGACTCAGTTCTGGCCATGAGAAATAAGTTAAAAATTGCAGAATCTATCCTGAACTATTCCTCTTTCTTCCTGTCTTGAATGAAGATCTGATGTCTAAGCCCGAAGCTACCACCTAGTCACCACGAGGTGACAAGCATAAGGGAGAGACCAAGAGAATCTGAGAGACTGCTGCTGATATCATATCGGATAATAATTGGTAATTTTTTATTTTCTGTTTATCCAAGTGCCCATTTATGCTACTTGCTTAATAGACACACACACATGCGCGCATGCACGCCTGTGTGCATTCACACCCACCCCACCTCCCCACACACACTGGGCACTTACTATGGCTGGCCTCTGCTCTAGTAATTTAAGATTCATTAGTAAACAAAGTAGACAGAGATTCCTGTCCTCAATCTCATTCTTTCTCTTCTCAACTTCTGGAACTCTCACTAGATACCTGTTCAATCCTGTACTTCTCTCCTTCCCATCTCTCACCTTCACTTTCATATTTTCCACCTCCTTATCTCTTTGAGCTACTTTCTGATTGATTTCCTCATCTCTATTCTATTGTTTTCTTATTCTCTCTCAACTGTGTTTAGTTGAATTTAATTGTTTAATGAGTTTTGGTTCATCTTCTGATGAAATTCTGGAAATTCTTCATTTCTAGGTTATTTTAGAGTTCCTTTTGAAATCTACAGTTGCCCTCAGTATCCATGGAGATCCTGGAATTAATATTCAATCCAAGGTTGGTTGACTCTGTAGATGTGAAACTCACAGATATGGAAGGCTGACTGTACCTGCTATTTTATTCAAAAAGTTCTGCTTTATATTACCTTATTTCTTGACTTGACTATTTAAACATGTTTTGCCTATTTATAAGTCCCTTTCATGTTATTCTATTATCACTAATTGTTTAGTTGTGAATTATCCTACTTACTGAATCAACTGGCCCACGCTTTCCTTTAACAGTTGCAATCTTTGGGTGCTTTGTAAATTTTAAAAATATGAATTCATCTTTAATGGGAGTTGTCTCCCATAGGAGTCTCTCTTGTACCTATTATAGAATGAATCCTTTGCTTTTTTCTCTGCATAGGCCCAAAAGAAGATGAAATATATATATAAGTAAATTTTTAAAAATGTCCTAATGGAAGGCCACACTAAAGGAATTTTGTATTACTTCATATATATATATTAAGATATATAAATATATATATATAAAAAATATATATATATATGTGTGTGTGTGTGCGTGTGTGTGTGTGTGTATAATCTATACTACCAGGCATAATATAGTGAGTATTTTTAAGAGTAATTCTTGAGGGGACTTCCCTGGTGACACAGTGGTTAGGAATCCGCCTGCCAATGCAGGGAACATGGGTTCGATCCCTGGTCTGGGAGGATCCCACATGCCGTGGAGCAGCTAGGCCCGTGTGCCATAACTACTGAGCCTGTGCCCTAGAGCCTGTGAGCCACAACTACTGAGGCCCGTGTGCCTAGAGCCCATGCTCCACAACAGGAGAAGTCACCACAATGAGAAGCCCGCGCACCGCAATGAAGAGTAATCCCTGTTCACTGCAACTAGAGAAAACCCACGCATAGAAACAAAGATGCAATGCAGCCAATAAACAAATAAATAAATGTTCCTTTAAAATAAAAAGAGTAACTCTTGGAAGCATTAGTAATAGCTGGCTTGAGGATTTTGGAAGAGAGCATTAGTGAAGGATTGAACTCTACAAGTGCTATATTCTGCTATCAGTGTATCTTAATAGTGAAGTTTTTGTTATTATAGTCCATGAACAGACATTTTTCAAGAACATTTGCAAAGATGTCAAGTAATTGTGTAGATTTAGTAGAAGAACTGAAACAAATGTGAGAATTGAGGCTCATGAAATTGTAATCATTTATCATGTCAGGAAGTGGGATGGTTTTAATATGGAAAAGGCTTTTAGAAACCGGGAAGCCAGGGACTCTAATGAGGTTTCCAAGCCTGGCTTTTAAAAACCATCCTGTAAATCTAAAAAAAAAAAAAAAAAATTGTTCTGAGGAACCTAGGGGAAGGACAGGAATAAAGACACAGACGTAGAGAATGGACTTGAGGATACGGGGAGGGGGAAGGGTAAGCTGGGACGAAGTGAGAGAGTGGCACGGACATACATACACTACCAAATGTAAAATAGATGGCTAGTGGGAGGCAGCCACATAGCACAGGGAGATCAGCTCAGTGCTTTGTGATCACCTAGAAGGGTGGGATAGGGAGGGTGGGAGGGTGATGCAAGAGGGAGGGGATATGGGAATATATGTATATGTATAGCTGATTCACTTTGTTATAAAGCAGAAACTAACACATCATTGTAAAGCAATTATACTTCAATAAAGATGTTAAAAAATAAATAAATAAAACCATCCTGTAATCTAATGACGTAACATATTGACTAATACCCTTATTGCCATTAAGTGCTGGAATCCAGTTAATCTAAGAAAAATTTAAAAATACACTAACAGCAACATCCCTGTTCTTATAGTATATAAAATATAACCAGCATTAATTCAGAATTCTGTCCTTAATACTTGCATTTGCTTTTAATTGTGCTCTGCTAAGATTTACAAGTCAACTTCATTACTTACCTGCTGCATTTCCTTTGCCAAGTAACCATCTGAGACTCAGTTTCCTTATTTATAAAGCCAGGATATTAATTGTAGCTACTGTTAGGGCTGTTGGAGGATTAAATGAGATGAGTTTCGTGGAGTGCTAGCACTGCATCTGGTCCCCCGAGAAAGTAGTTATTATTATTTTTATTTTCAATCTTCCTAGCTAGCCCAATTGTCTAAGGTTTTCCTTCCATGTAAATTTCACATCAAAGACATAATCCAAACTTTTAAGTACCAAGAAGATTTATTTCCTGCAAGAGCCATGGCAAAGATCCATCCTGTTCACTCAGCATCTCTTGCATCATCATTGGCAGCAGCCCACAATTGAATAATTCTGCTCTGGGCATGGTGCACATTCTCAAGTACAGAGAAAACATCATGACAAGAGAACCAATGAGTCTGCAAGTTCCCTCACCCCAGGCCTGTAATTCATCTGTACCATGAGAGGATATGGCCTCTGAGCATTTGAAAGCTTTCTGAGGAATGTAGAAGTAAGCAGAGTGCAGATTACTTTTTTAAACTTGTTGACAACCCGGAATGCGGAGTACTTGTTGCCAATGGCCTGTAGAGAGAAAAACTGAAAATGTTAGAGCCTTACACTGTCTATAGTTAGACGCTGCAGACACAGAGCGGGGAATTTTAAAGAAGGCCCTAGAACACAGTGTCTGCAGAGGAGTGCAGTACAAAGGTCTCAAGGTTTGGGCTCAAATGACCTGGATTTCACTCTCAATGCTCCTGCTGAATAATTTCTTGGTCATGACCAGTTAATATCAGCTCTGTGAATATTAAGTTGTGATCAGTAAAATGGGGACAGTGATAATCTAACTAAAAGAGCCATTCTGAGAATGAATTTACATGGACTAATTCCATTCGTTCACTCATTTGTTCATACACTAGTAGAGGCCTTTACTAAGTGCCTCTGCAGGTGAGGCTCTGTGCTAGGGAACTGGAGAAATAGAGATGCAGGAGAATTGGACCCATCTGATCCCATTGCAAATGAGACTTTAAAATTCTCTAAGTGTTCTGCTCTTTTACACAAATGTTCCTACTCGTGATCCCAGGGTATGAAATAAGTCAGAAGTCAGCCTCTCTAGTAGACGTAATGTTGATAGGTCTGGAGTCCCATCAGATCAGCATCCTCTTGACTCCCAACGCTGCTCCTGAGTCAGTTCCCTGGGGACTCCTGAGCGGCCTGGAAGAGGTGGAAATCCACTGCCCCACAGTGGGACCTGCCTTTCTGTGTTACTCGATGAAGTTTCTCGTGTTCTGTGCTCCTCAAGCAGGATTGGCTTTCAGAGTCTAAAGAATCAGAGGCAAATCCTAGCAAGAGTGGCCTGCCATGGGGGCCACGAGAATGTGTCTCCAGACCCTCGACCACTGAGAGCTGAGTCCTATGAAGACCCAGCTGCTAGGCTTGAAATCCACTGTCGCGTTTGTGCCCAGGCTGTGCCTTCCACGGCTGTTGCTGCTAAGAACTGTACATGGTACTGGAGATACTAGGAAGACTAAGGGACTTCTCTGATGGGCAGCTTTATCTCAAGGACTCGCTGGTCCCTTGGCCAAATCCTCTTTCAACGTGATGGCAGACAGTCTATGATGCCTCCACTTCATCTCATCTTCTTCTCCCCTTCACCTAGTCAGATTCTCATCATATTCTGATGGCCTCTCAGCCTTTCCAGGCTCCCTTTTCATTCTCTTTTACTGGCATTTCCTCCAATAAAACCCTGGCACTTTTAATCCTGCCTTGTCATCTGCTTCTTGGAGGACCTAGACTAACACACCTGCCAGTTGCCTCATCCTGCTTTCCTCTGGGAATTCAGATTACATGGCCCGGCTGCTGCTTGTGGATCCCATGAGAACCAGTCCAGAACAATGAGCATCTGTGAAGCTGGGCTGGAGTATGAGGGCTGTAGGGCCGAGTCAGCGAGGGAAGGTGGTTCCCTCAGGACAGCAAGTGGAACAAGCCCACCTCTGAAAGAAGAGAAGCACAGGAACTGGCGAAAGACCTAGTCAAGTCAGTAGCAAGGAGGGAAGAAGAACAGGATCAGGAGGGATAAATGGACCTAGGAGGGCAGTTGAAAACGAAGAACATCAAGTGCTTAGGGAAGCTCACTTTTTAGGTGGTGCCTGATGTCCATGATCAGGATGGTTCTGGAAACATAAATGGACCCCACAGGGGTTAATATAAAATGTTTGGCACGTAGATTTTGATATAGGGTGGTGGTCAAGATCAGGGAAGCCGAAGGAGTTGGTGAGAGTTCTGAACAATGAGCCAGACTGGGGGCCAGCAGTGCGTGACCTTCACCAAGCCTGACCTTTCTCCTTGACCAGACACTCTGACTGGAAGGAGGCAAGGGTCCAATAAGCCTCTGGAGATGGAGATGACCTGGGGATCCTGGCAGACAAGTGGCAACGTGCCATGATGGAAAATCATGTGTAGTAGGACCAGCTACTGCATGATTCTAGGGCCAGCGTGACCAGTGACCAGCTGGGAGACTTCAGGCAAATTTCTTCATCTTGCTTCACTTCACTTACCCCGTTTATAAAACAAGGATAATAATACCAGCCTTGAAGGTCATGGTAAAATGAGAGATAACGTAAATATAGTGCTTAATATAATATTTGGTGCATAATGGCTGCTCAAAATATGGGGCTTATTATTAATATCAGAAACCAGTAAGTTTGCATTAGCAGAGATATGTCAGACCAAGTAGCAAAAGAATAGCCCCAGAATTCTGATAATTAGAAGAATGAGTTATTTTGAGTCCCAAGTAGTTTTTCTATGCTTTATATTCGAGCAGAATTCACTCTTAGAATAAGATCTATCCTATTACTCAGGAGTTTCTCATTTGCAAGGCTTTCCTTCCACCTTTCAAAGTCAACTAAACTGACTGTCATCAAAAAGGAAATTTATTGTGTCCAGCAACTGAGCAGTTCAAAGGGTGCACTTGGCCTCCGGGTGCTGGACCAAGTGTACAAATGATGCTCTGAGGTCTGTCTCTCTTTTCCTTAGCATTGCTTCACTTGCCTGAGGAGGCTAAGATGACTGAGGGCAACTCTGGGACTGTAGCATCTTTCCAGACCATGATCCCAGGGGAAAGAGGGCATCTCTTTTCAGAAAATCCCACCAAAAGACCTGCGGAGTAACCGATTGGCCTGGTCTAGTTCAAGTGTCCATACCTAAGCCAGTCACTGTGGCCAGAAAGTTGAAGTATCTTTGATTGTCCAGTCCTGGTCAGCTACTCATCTCTGGAGCCGTGGATAAGAACAGGTGAGGAAGTTTTCCAGAAATGGTTGTATAGACAAAATCGTATGCCCAAGACATCTGCTCATAAGGGGGCTTTTTTTCCTTCTACCATTTTTCTTCATTACCAGAAATTCCCTAGAGGGCCATATCCCTCTTCAGAACTAGAGACATTCTCACAATTAGCAGTTGGTTCTATTCGACCTTACAGATTGGGGAACCACTAGAGACACCTTTAGAAATTTAGACAGAAGAATAATTCAGACCCTATCCTTAGAGATGGACATTGATGTGGTAGTTTAAGTCATACATTATTTCAGATAAAGGACTTAGAATGGGAATCTCCCTTCTAGTTGAAGGAATGAAAATTGCCTTCTCAAATATTCTGGGACTTAAGTGTATAAAGTGACTGTCGACTCACATCTGTTCCTAACTTTTTAGGCTCTAAAATAGTCTAAACATATTGGAGGGTGGTTATGTATTTTTCTTTTTTTTTTAATGTATTTTTCTTTGCCTCTCATCCTCTTTCCTTTTCCTGCCCATGTTCAATGATGTATGTCATGAATCACATGTATCCCCAGGAGCCAACTTCTCCTGGAGGGGATGAGATTCCTCCCAAAAAGGGTGCTGGGACACATCTGTGCTGTGTCAGTCTATGACACATTGGCATGAAAAATCTTCTGGACCGTACAGATGCTGCTGGCTTCAACCATTTACTGCCTTTGGCATTAGTTCTTTCTTAAAAGCTGATTATGTAACACTTCATTTATTTATTTACAGCCAATAAATACTAAACTTTAAAAACTAGAAAAAATGTAAGAATAAAGAAGAAAATACAAGCCACTCATAATTTTATCCCGTCCCCAAGAACCTGCCACATTTAACATTTTAATGTATATCATCCCAGCTTTAATCTACATAATTCCCTTTGATTTGAGGGATAGGTTTCTAAAGAGCTCACCTAATTTAAAAATAGCAAATCTTGAAACTGATTCTTTCATAGGAATTAAATATAAAGCAGCTGGGTTTGTGTTCTTGGTGCATGTGAATCTCCAGCCCTTACGCTGAAGGACACCTTTACCATGTACATCTTGTAACCAAGTAACCAGACTTTTTTTCTTCCAGTTTTTCAGTATCCTTTGCTGGTTACAGGATGACTTTGGTAAATCATTGTCTCATTTCATGCTTTTCTCACTCCAAAACTCACACTACAACATCTCATTTCAGGCCATATTATGACCTTCTTTGTAACACCTAATTGCATCTAGTATTTAATACCAAAGTTGATTATTCAGAAAGGTTTTCCCATTCAAGTATCACTTTCTAGTGAAAGTTTGGTCAACATTATTTGAGGATATAAAATCAAAACAGTTATAAACAGCAAGGTCCTATTGTAGAGCACAGGGAACTATATTCAATATTCTGGGATAAACCATAATGGAAAAGAATATAACAAAGAATGTATATATGTGTATAATTGAATCACTTTGCTGTACAGCAGAAATTAACACAACATTGTAAATCAACTATACGTCAATAAAAAAATAAAATAAAAACAAATTTTTAAAAAAGAATGAATCTTTAACAGTGTGGTGGTCCAAGAAATCCCTCACCTGAGGGCCAGAGCAGACATCCATGTGGACCCGAAGATGGTGAAGATTCCTGATTAGCAGCAAAGGGGGCCCTCCCCATAGCACAAACATCAATGAACATTCTCTCAGACCTTTAGATTTCAAATTCTTTGAATCCTGACAGTTTTTTAAAAGCTCATATGGTTTTATAGTATTTTGATTTTATCCTGAGATTCTAAACATTTCTATATCCCACCACTGTAGATCTACAAAAGCTGTGACCTTCTCTTTGTGTTCGTGTGTGTGTGTGTGTGTGTGTGTGTGTGTGTGTGTGTGTGTGTATAAACCTTCGCTCACAGAAATAGGGTTCACAGCTGACACTGTTTGGAAACTTGCTCTTTCAACTTAACAACAAATCATTGTTTATAGTATGTGACACACAGAAAATAATTCAGAATCAGCCAGAACAGAGACTATGATTTTCATCACATCTTTTAAAGTGTTCTCACCACGTGGAGACAGATATCTAAAGGCACCCAATGCCTGTGATAGGTCATTTATCTAAAGCTCTGTAGTAAAGTGTTCCTAGTTCTTACTCTAGTCTGTGGACTCCAAAATTCTTAGCAAAACCCAGGTCTTCTTAAAATCCCTCATTCCAGTGGAAATTAACAAAACGTCCCTCACTTCTTCTCTAGGTGCCGGGTTAGAGCAGCAAACACGATCTGGACTCCCTCTGAGCATGAATCTTGAGGGAAGACAAGTGATAAAGCAAAGGCAGGTGACAGACAGCTGCTCAGCCTGAATGATAGGAAGGCATCCTACTTAACTCAGTGCGGCAAGGCTGCCCCATGGAGGAGACGTTTCAGCTGAGACCTGAAGTATCACTCTTGGGAGGGAGAAGCAAGGAGTTTTTTGGAGAGGAAGAGAGCAGTGTTCCAGGATGACAGAATGGAGAGTTTGAGAATCTGGAAGGAAGAGGGAACATGGTAATTAGAGTTTCTGAAGGGCATCCAATTCCATAGGACCCAAAGCAGAATGATGGGGAATCTGAGGTAACGTCTTGGAGACAGATTTCAGGTTGATGTAAAGGGACATTCAGAGAAGCCAGAGTTGACTGGTGACATCATGGCCTTTCTCAGTGTTTGTCCCAGGTGTGTGTAAGCAGGGTGGGGCTGCTGGAGGGGGAATCAAGCTTTGGGATGGGGTCAGAGAGGTGACCCAGATACTCTCTGATCCTATAAAACATACTCTATCTGAAAACCACAGACACAACCAGAGTCTCTTCCCTTAGTTTTATGACTTGGTGTTTTTACTTTGGCCAAATACCAAAGAATATTATATAATCCCTGTAGAACTGTGCACAGAACTCAGCTTGTGCTCAGCATAGATCTCGTTCAACTGCCATTCATCTGAAGATCTAAAGAAAATTTAAATTGCTCTTGGACATTCACGTAGCAGAAAACAGAATTTTGAAAAGTGTTGAAAAACACCTTTAAAAAGATAAAGTCCATGACCAGCATTGAATTTAGAACTGGAAGGGACTTGGGCCAACAAGCTGACATCTTCACTTTACAGATAATAAGTGGAAGCAAAGACAGACGCAGTGACCTGGGCCACGTCTCCTGGACAGTGAGGTCCAGACACAGGACTGGTGAAGCAGGCCTCGTGACTCCCAAGCCACTGTCTTTCCATTTGATCTCGGCACTTCTAGGGGGCAATTCCTAAGAAATAACACCCATGTATTTCACAGAAATTCAAATGAAGTTCAAGGAGTCAAATCTCTAAAGAGCTGTATGTGTCAGAGGCCTTTGTTCATGCTCTGCCCCGGTCTGGGATGCTCTTTTATAATCATCCACTTGGCTGGCTCAGCTGAAATGGTACATCCACAGGAAGATCTCCAGTCTAAAAGTGATCCCTTATTATTACCTCCTATAGTGCCTATTTTTTCCTTCAAATGCTTAGCCAAGTTCATTGGTGCATGTACCAATGACCCAATGGTACATGCACCAATGCAGAATTTACAGTAAATTCTGTGAAGTCATGGACCAAGACTATTTCCCCAACTCCTCCACATTCAGGGATAGCATGGTGCCTGGCAATGATGGGAGGGCTCGGTATTCTCCATCTGCCCCTCTGCACCCACCCCGTCTTCTCCATCCTGTTCTGGAGCTGAGAAGCTGACTTTCATTACTTGCATCAATAGGTTTCCCTTGACCTCTCACTTCTGGTCAGGTTCTGCCAATGGGAGGGGCAGGCAGGAGAAGGGGGAGGTCTGTTTTCCTTCCTCTGCACCTTCTCAAGTAGGTCCAAGGGTGCTGGCGAATCTTTCCACCCAAAACACACATTCAGTCTTTGGTTCTCTCTTGAAGTTAACCACTTCCTGCCCCAGCTCCTC
Organism: Globicephala melas; assembly: GCF_963455315.2. NCBI lineage: Eukaryota > Metazoa > Chordata > Mammalia > Artiodactyla > Delphinidae > Globicephala > Globicephala melas. The sequence goes on along the minus strand of NC_083318.1, from coordinate 42,419,249 downwards.
CTGGGTGCTGAAGGTGGTAATGGCGCCCCTCTGTGGCTAGTTCTGGTTAGTGCATCACACCTTTGTTTCATTTTAATCCTATCTCTTTGGACATATAAGTACTTATTAAATTTTTCTCAAGGGCTCCATCTGAATGTGCTCTCCCTGACTTGCTGAAACTCTTAACGGTTGCAGTAGTTTTTTGATAAAATTTAATTACATATAATAAAATGGGGGAAAAATCATACACATTCCATAGAGTTCCAGAGAGGAGAACAAAGACCAGTGTGGTGAAACTTCAGTGAAACGTAGTGGCATGTTTAAAGAAAAAAACATGAGAGACATGTGAAGGCTGATCATCAAGGAGAGTGAGTGGGTCTTATAAGTGGGAATTCAATAGATGCTTGTGAAGTGAAATAGTTTTAATCATTTCCATGCCATGTCGATCACACATCAAGGGAATGGGGCTGATTGCATGATCTTGGTGTAAAAAGTGAGTCTTTGGGGCTGGGCTACCCACAGTGATATGGGAACCACCATATCACAGATTTCCTTTCCTCTGATGAAAACAAAAAACCCTGACTAAGACTATTTATAAGAGCTCTTTCAACTCTAAAATTTCCTGATTCAGCATTCCCATGATGTGGGCTGGCTATGGCATGGTCTAGAATTCTTAGGAAGGATGGAAACAATCTCAGAAGGAGGGTCTTTTGTTTGAAGACATCTTAGCAGTTGTTAAAGCTGCTGTCTTGTCAGATCTCTTCATGAAGAGGTCTGCCTCTCCCCTCGAGCTTGGACTTTAGGTCAGACAAGCTCACCCATGTACCACGTGGCCAGTGTCCACCCAAACAGAATGTTGGATTCCTTGTAGGCAGAGACTGAGTTCTCCAACATGGAAACTGGCACATTGAAAGTGCTCAACGAACATTCAGAAAATGGAGGAAATAAATGTTTATTGGCAGAATTTCCTGGCTCCTTTTGGCCACTGCCTTCAATCCCATTTTGATTCTGTATTTTCCTGTCTCTTAACCCCTTTTGACTTAATTTTCTGTTCCTGGCTCTGTATTTTCTCCTTGGAACCAATGATGGCTTTGGCTGCTCCAGAACTGGCCTTTGATAATTGCCACCTGTGGAGTCTGCATTCACACACTGCCTCATGTGCTTCAGGAAACTACAGCCCAAACATACCCTTGTAGATGCCACACAAAAAGCAAGTTATGTGCCAAATGGGTCTCCATCGTTCAGCCTCATCTCAGTTTTGACCTTTACTGCATCCCTAACTCACATTTCCTAAACTCCTATCGGAAATGTTTATCATTCACTGAACAATTAAATTGCTTAGACCATTTAAATGTCTTCAGCAACAAAAAGCCATAATTAACCTGTCCTGAGAAACTGTCACACACTTTGACTGTCACAGTAGTTTCTCAATACATTTGGTAATAAAGAGACTGCTATGCATTCATCAACTCCTGTTTCCTTTTCCCTCTTGGGCACATAGCTAAACTGCATCTCCCAGACTCCTTTGCAGTTAGGTGGGGTCATGTGACTGAGTTCCAGCCAATGGAATGTGGGCACCAGAGATGTGTGCCAGTAACAAGCCTGATCCCTAAAATCTCCCACGCTAACCTCAGTGCTCTCTCTCTTTTTCTTGTTTTTTTTTAAAAATATTTATTTATTTATTTGGTTGTGTTGTGTCTTAGTTGCGGCTTGTGGGCTCCTTAGTTGCAGCTTGCCAGCTCCTTAGTTGTGACATGCGGACCCTTAGTTTCAGCCTGCATGTGGAATCTAGTTCCCAGACCAGGGATCGAACCCAGGCCTCCTGCATTGGGAGCGTGGAGTCTTAACCACTGTGCCACAAGGGAATTCCTCTCTCTCTTCTTTTGTTTGCTCTTTAGAGTCAGGGTATCCAGTGACAGATTCTGAGGCCTCAGGGATGTTGGAGCCAGTAGATGAAGGAGTCTGAGTCCCTAGAAATGATAGCAGAGCCACTGATGAAAGAGCCTGGGTCCTTGTATGCAACAGAGAGGCTCTACCAGCTGACTTTCACTGGAATTAACAAGAAACAGCCTTGACTGTATCAAGCCACTGAGATGTGGGGCTGTTTGTTACCGCGTTTGCTCTCTGACTAATTCAATACATTCACTTGCCCCAAACTTTGAGGCTTCAGATCAGCCTCCTTGAATCTCTAAACTGGCACTTCTCATGGGAGAAATTTGACCAGTTTTAAAACAGAATTCTACCAAGAAGTACATGTTTAGACAGAAATATTTCCCTTAAATATCTTTCCAATGATATGTGTATGTGTGTGTGTGTGTGTGTGTTCAAGGTTGAGAGAAATTCTTTCAGTAAAGTAAATAGATTGGCTTTGAAGTTTAATAATCTGGTATCTGTTGTTATAACTAAAATGACCAAATAGAAAAATATCATCTTAAGGGGAAAAAAGAAGCTATCTCCATTGTCTCTGGTGGTCAATGATTACTGTGACAAAATTATTGTCTGTTCTCCCAGCCTGTGCTGTTTTTGGCAGAAGCTCCAATTATGACCTTTCTAAATTAAAATTTTCCCTTGGAGAAGGATTTTAAGAGAGGAACTTAACAATGAGGAAAGAACAGATAGGTTTCTGCCCTGTAGAGTGTGCCAGCTACATCATGTCTGAATCCTCAGATAGGGCATGTTCCCCCTAATTAGCCAACAACCTCATGCATTTCAGTAATTTGGTTTACCAACAGCTGCTGTCCAGGGCATGTGAAATGAGGAAAGCTTCAAGTTGTTTCCTAATTGTTTTGATCATTTCTCTAAGAGATATCATCAAAAAGATGATAGGGGAAAAACCAAGGCAAGAAGAACTTCATGTTTTCCTCCGTGTTTTTTTTGCTCCAATTGATATCTGCCTTTTCTTCTGCCATGTGCAATGTGCAATGTGCAATGAACTGGCCAATATGACTACAGCTGAGATAATCAGCCAAAATATGGGAAACTCCAAAGCCTTGTATCTGGGGAGAATTCCAAAGGCTACTTGGGATTGTTTACCATGAGGTTTCTTGTTAAATCTAAATGATTTAGTACTCTATAAGACCAGTATGGCTAAATTAAATTGTAAATTAGTCCATTGCAAAAAGCTGGGAGATACCCTTTTTATTTGCTTCGCATTTGAGCATTCATAATGGCATTGAAAAAGTGAGTATTAGCAGCAGCAATACTTGATGTCAGTTCTTCATAGATCCAAGGTTCCCAAAGGATAATTTTCATTTCTCCAATGTCTTGAGATTGTCTGGGGGCAAGGGTGGTTGGGATAGAGGCAGACTTGGATGGAAGTATAGATTTTGCCATTCTCATTTAGTGTGACTTTGGGAAGGTTACCTGTGCTCTCTCAACCTGTTTCCTCTTTCATAATCTAGTGATAGCAGAACACACATTGAGGTCTACTGACAGGTTTATGTGGGTTAGCAAAGGAACAGTGTCTGGATCAGTGACTGGCACTTAGCAGATGTTCAATAAATACTGTCTTCCTCCCAGAGACTGGCAGTGGAGACCCTGATGATCTCTGTGTTATCCCCCTGAAAACTCTAGAAAAACAGCTTAGATATGCAGGGGAGGGAGTGGTCATCTGGTAGGAGAACACAGTGGTCAGAGACCCTAGAGAGGGCGATATTTCAATCTCCTCCTTTCACAGAGGAGGAATTCAAGTCTTCAAGAGGGGAAGTGGTGTGTCTGATGCCGCCTACCTAGCAGGCAGTGGAGCAGGGACTCGGGTCTGCTCCTTTGTGCTTTTTTACACCTTTTATTGAGCATATACTAAATGACAGATATTTACAGCAGTCCCATGAGAAGGGCTTTATCATGACTCCCATTTTACAGCTGAGGACACTGAGGCTCAGACAGGTAAAGTTACTTGCCCATATTCATTCATCTAGTGCTTGGTAAAGCACCCCTGGTCCACTGGACTCTGAAGACTTTTTTCAACACATTGTTTTCCGCCACAGAAAGAGGCTCAGTGAGTCACCAGTGCATTGCATTTCCAGAGGTCAGAACTCCAGCCAGACATCCAGAGATGAACTAGAGGTATAGAATCAGTAAGCCAAGCCTTTTCTGCTCATTTATTTCACACCAGATGTAAAAGTTCAATAAGCAAGGACATCTCCAGCCAGCATAGTCTTTTTAGACTATGTTTTCCTGATGAGTTGCAAAGGGGCTTCAAGCCCAGATTAGTTTGACAGAATAACAGAACTAACCAGCTTCGTTCCCACAAACACCATTTCCAAGTCTCTATGAGGTAACTTCAGTTCACTATCCAGTTGCGACTGGAATGGACAAGCTCTGGGGAGTCCTCCACACCCACGGCACAGCCGGCATCTGGATGCCCAGTTGGAAGGGTGGCCAGTTAATGCCATATTTTAAAGAGTTTTCTGTGAGCAGTGTGGCACCAGGGAAAGATCCTGGCAGATGACAGCAAATTAGAGGAGAATAGACAGGGGAGGAATATTGTTTGCAGCCTGGGCAGCTTTTGCATTAACATTGTCTCTTCTTTTCTGCCCAGTTTCAGACCTGTGACTTTCTAACAAAAGGATTCTGGCCCAAATCTGCAACCTAATATTGTGGAAAAACCATGCACAAAAGGAGGGTCAGATGGTACCAGCCCACTGCACCATTCCCAGCCCTTGTTTTCTGTCGGGAAGCAGAGCACAGTAATAAAACACATGGCGGCTTTGCCTCTTCATAGCAGAGGGGACTTGGACAAGGTTCTTACCTTTCTTGACCTCAGTGTCCACAACTATGATAGCAACAACAACTGTACTTACCTCAAAAGTTCTTAAGGGAATTAGATGAGCTATAAGCATGGACCCCTTAGGACAACCCCAAGTCCATGATAAGTGCCATGTGGATATGATGTACCCCTTCTCATTGGTAAGATGGGGATAAAAGTACATAGGGTTTTTGTGAGGAACAAATGGCTGGATGTTTCTGAAGGACCTAGCACAAGGCAGGTGCTGGCAGGTAAGTACTGGGTCTCATGCAGAGTCTGATCAGAGATGCCTCTGAGAGTGCTGGTTTGGGGAACCTGGAAGCAGATGCCCAAGTCTTTTCTCAGCCAATTACCAAATAAATATTATACAAATCAGGTGATTAATGAATGCAGGTTATTTTTCCAGGAGGTGGTATTTAAGGAAAACGAAAAATTCAGGGAGGCAGCAAGGTAGGCAGAGGTCAGGAATCCTGGCTTGGAACGATTCAACCATTCAAGATAGACATAACCTTGGGCAAATCTCTCCTCCACTTGGACTTCAATTCTCTCTTCTGCAAAAGGAGAGTCTAGGTGATGTCCCAAGTTCCTTCAAATGCTAATATCAAATAACATTCCTTTTGGGCATCGCTCCCACCCATGGCTGGTGGGAAAGAAAAATGGAAACAGTTTAGCACTATCTAGTTCAGATGAAGAGGTTCAGACCCACCTCCATGGCGGCATGTGTTGGTAACTTTATATTTGTTCATTCCACAAATATTTTTTGAGTCCTTGTTATGTGTCAGTCACTGTTCTAGGAGCTGGGGAGACACTGATGAACAGAACTAATAAAACTTCAGCTCTTAAGGAGCAAGGTAGACAAACAAAAAATTAAGATAGAATAAGCAAGTGAGTGCTTAAGAGAAGCTGAAGAAGAGGGAGAATTGTGATTTTAGATGGGGTTGCTGGGGAAGCCCCTCAGAAGGTGGTGTGGATGTGAGCAATGCCTGGCGCCTAGGCAGTGGGTTCTGAGTATAGAATAGATGAGCACATGCCTGAATGAGCAGAGCCTGACTCTTGAAGACTGATTTGAATGCATATGTGGATAGTCAGTATATTTTTGTCTGAAACGAATTGGCTCTGACAGTTTCCAGAGCAAGACTGAAATGATTACATTACCATTATTTTAAATCTGAGAAGCACATGGGGAATGAGAACCACATTTTCCTCCCAAACTAGGCCAAAAGGTGAGACCCAGAGCAGTTATTTGCACATTGCTGCCCCCTCGTGGTTGTATAAAATATAGCCACAACTTCACCTTTGTTTACTTCTAGGGTAAAAGAGGTCGATGGGCATGCACCACCATCACTAGAGTAGAGAATTTTGAATAGAAGACCATCAGTTGTGGAGTTTGGTCAGGGTAAGTTGATTTTAAGAGTTGCTATAACAGGTAAGAAGTGACAGCTGATTCATTACTGCATAGGTTTAGATGGGAACACAAAACCATCATGGTGTTGTAAGTACCTGAAGGGGTACAAATAACCAATTATCAAGCAGCTGACAGTGTAGAAATGAACACTTAATAAACAAGAAACTCATATTTTATACATACTTTTGGCAAGAAAGTTAACAATGGAAATGAAGATTGAAAATCTAAGCCCTTCAGCATCTCCTTCAAACTAATAAGAAAATAGGTGGATTTAAAAATATGAGAAAATCGGGCTTCCCTGGTGGCGCAGTGGTTGAATCCGCCTGCCGATACAGGGGACACGGGTTCGTGCCCTGGTCAGGGAAGATCCCACATGCTGCGGAGCGGCTGGGCCCATGATCCATGGCCACTGAGCCTGCGCGTCCGGAGCCTGTGCTCCGCAACGGGAGAGGCCACAACAGTGAGAGGCCCGCGTACCGCAAAAAAAAAAAAAAAGAGAAAATCAAATGTCATTTCATAATCTTTTTGGCATATTTATCAGGAGAGAAATGGATTAATTCTTAGTTTAAGGCAAAAAATGAATTAATAAAAAAACTATCACTGTGGTGGCCATATCTTTCAAATTCCAATGTCTGAACAGAATGACCTAAAGGGGCAAGTGGCTAGAATATATGAAATAAGGACTCTTTTAGATAAGTCGGGAAAATGATAAGGCATCTTATTTTCATTGTGATAGAGCAGGTCATGTCCGCTCAAATACCACCCTTCACGAGTTTATAGGGATCGTAATGGACCAGAGTTCTTAGGAGCCTAAGATATTTCCCAGTTCCCCAATTCCAGGAATGTTTCCTGGGGAGCCCATGTGTGGACTTCAGGGTCTCTTTAAACTTCTGTTTGGGAGCCCTATTCCCAAAACATTTAGGGAAGTGTCAGATCCAAATAGTTGGGAAACTCTAGGCCACTTGTCTGAGGCAAGTTGTCTATGAAATGAGAGACTGGTGTCCGCTTATCACTGTGATTCTTCTACGTGGAACATTGTTTCCTTTATACACACTTTCCTTATTTTACCTCTTATCAAGGTGACCAGTAATCAGGTTATTTCTGTTACTAACTGGACTTGTGACAAGTTTTCTAGCCACTCTGAACCTCTGTTTTCTCATTTAACAAAATAAGAAAGGATAATCTACTAGATAAGGTTAATGAGAACATGAATAAGGATAGGCATGAGAAAGAAAGTACTAGAGATAGATTAATAAATACTTTTAAAAGCAAGCTTGTTAAACGGTGATATCTATATAAACTTAGAAAGCATTCAAGATTCAAAAGTGATGTGAAGTCTTAGCTGGTGAATTATTCCTGACGTTAGGTTCCTGGTAAGCTACGAACAATCTATCAGATAATGAAAATTTCTTACTGATGGGTTTTGTCCATTTTTTTTTTCCACGTGTTTTTCTGTCAGAGAGTACTCTGAAAGCCATTAGAAAGAAAATTCTGCTGTTTCTTTTGTGTTTGAACACGGCTGACCCCATTTCTGTTCACATTTAGTTCTAATTAAAAATAATATTCTATTATAAAGGCCAATGTTTCCTGTATCGTATACTCAGGAAAACTGCCCTGGGTCTGCATCTTGGGGTCCTTGTTTGCAGAATGGACTGCTTTTCTTCTTTTCCTTTAAATCTTTAAAGTTCTTAGTTTTATTACTACAACAGTAAAATGTGATTACTGTAAATAAAATTGAAACAGTACAGAAACATGTGGCCTATAAAGAAAACATTGTCCATAATCCCAACCTTCTCTCATAGGTTCGGCATATTATCATGTTCATTTTATTTAATGAATGAACCGATTGTGTGTGTGTGTGTGAGATTTAACAAAAATGGTATCATACTAACATGTTGTTCTGCAATTGGATTTTTTTTTTAACTTTACACATCTTGGATAAGTTCTACATCACTCTGCCTCTTCTCTGTTTCCTTGTCTTTCTGTAATTTTTGTGTATTCCACAGTGAGGTGTACCTGTTGTAAATGAGGTTTCCCTTCCAGGTTGCCTGCTGCCTTTGATTAAGGGGAGATCAAAGATCTCATTCATGCAAAGATCTCAAAGCCTGGAGAAAAGGAAACAATAAGTGCCCTCATTTGAGACTGCAGAGCAGTGGGCAGTGATGGGAAGATGAACCCGTGGAGGATGGAGGATTTGGAGGCATTGTGGACAATCTTCCTTAGCAGCTGAAAGATGAATGGCACTGTATTAATCTCATCTTACCCATATGAATCATAGACTTTATTTATTTTAAAAATTTACATATTAACCACTTATTTCTGATTTGCACATAGTTTCCTTCCAAGGAGGAGTTAAGGCAGAGGTATGTCAATTATTGGTATGAAATGTAGGTATATAAACTTTGAAGGTAGTTGGCAACTTATTCTCTTAATATTTAAAATATGCCTACCACTCAATACAATAAAATTATAGTAACATTTTTAAAATGATTTACAGGATTATATTAGCTTCAAGTGTACAGCATAATGATTCAGTATTTTTATAGATTATACTCCATTAAAAGTTATTACAAAACAATGACTATAATTTCCTGTGCTGTACAATATATTATTGCTTATCTATTTTGTATATAAGAGTTTATATCTCTGAGACACCTATCTTGCCCCTCCCCTTGTTCCTTCTTCTCACTGGTAACCACTAGTTTGTTTTCCAGATCTGTGAGTCTGTTTCAGTTTTGCTGTATATATTCACTTGCTTCATTTTTTAGATTCCACATATGAGTGATATCATAAAGTATTTGTCTTTCTCTGTCTGACTCATTTCACTAAGCATAATATTCCCTAGGTCCATGTACATTGCTGCAAATGGCAGAATTTCATTCTTTTTTATGGCTGAGTAATATTTCATTATATATATCTATAGATATTATATATTATATAATAGTACTATTATATAATATTTATATATCTATAGATATCTATATGTTATATATATATATATATATATATATATCACATCTTCTTTATCCAATCATTTGTTGATGGACACTTGGGTTACCTCCATATATTGATATTAGCTATTGTAAATAGTGCTGCTATGCACTTTGGGGTGCATGTATCTTTTCAAATTAGTGTTTTTGTTTTTTTCTGGATATCTACCTAGGAGTGGAATTGCTGGGTCATATGGTAGTTCTATTTTCAGTGTTTTGGGAACCTCATACTGTTTTCTGTAGTGGCTGCACCAATGTATATTCCCACCAACAGTGTATGAGGTTTCCCTTTTCTTCAAATCTTTGCCTACATTTATTATTTGTAGACTTTTTGATGATGGCCATTGTAATAGGTGTGAGGTGATACCTCAGTGCTTGTTTGACTTGCATTTCTCTAATAATTAGTGATGTTGAGAAATTTTTCAAGTGCATGTTAGCCATTTGTATGTCTTCTTTGGAAAAGAGTCTATTCAAGTCTTCTGCCCATTTTTTGATTTTTGGTATTGAGTGGTAAATAGCTGTTTATAGATTTTGGATATTAACCACTTTCGATCATATCTGTATCTCTCCTTTGATTCTAAATGATAATCTTGCTGGATAGAGTATCCTAGGTTGTAGATTTTTCCCTTTCAGCACTTTGAATATATCATGCCACTCCCTTCTGGCCTGCAAAGTTTCTGTAGAGAAATCAGCTGATAGCCTTGTAGGAATTCCCTTGTATATGACTCTGTTTTTCTCTTGCTGTCTTTAGAATTATCTCTTTAACTTTTGCAATTTTAATTATGATATGTCTTGGCATGGGTCTGTTTGGGTTCATCTTGTTTGGGACCCTCTGTGCTTCCTATACTTGGATATCTGTTTCCTTCTTCAGGTCTGGGAAGTTTTCAGCCATAATTTTCTCAAATACTTTTGCAATTCCTTTCTCTCTCTCTTCTCCCTCTGGGACCCTTATTATGCACATATTGGTACACTTAAAATTATCCAAAGCTCTCTTAAGCTGTTTTCATTATTTTAATTTGTTTTTATTTTTGCTGTTCTGATTGGGTGATCTCCATTATTCTATCTTCCAGATCACCTATGCATTCTTCTCTATCACTTAGTCTGCTATTCATTCCTCCTAGTTTGTTTTTTATTTCAGTTATTGAATTCATTCACTTCATTTCTGATTGGGTCTTTTTTTTATATTTTCTAGTTCCTTGTAAAAATTTTCACTGTCTTTATCATTCTTTACCCTAATTCAGTCAACATTTTTATTACCAATGCCTTGAATTCTTTAGTAAATTGTTTATTTGCTTCATTATTTATTTTTTCAGGGGTTTTCTCTTGCTCTTTCAATTGAGAGCACTTCCTCTGCCTTTTCATTTTGCTTAACTTTCTCTGCCTTTATGAATTTATATGAAACAATAACCCATTGTGGTGTTGAAAAGGTGTTGTTATGTGGGAGAGTCCCTATACTGACTACATGTGCCCAGTGCCTTTGGTGAGAGGACTGGATTTGACATGGACACAGCAGTCACATCTTTCCTCGGGATGTGCTGACAGCTATCACCTTGGTAGGGGGTGGGGCTGGAGATTTAGGGGATAGAGCTCAAGCGAGTGAAGTGGGACTTCCCCTCTGCTCAATGCCCATCACCACCCTATTGGGGGTGGGGTCTGATCCCAAGTTGCTGGAGCAGAAGCCCTGCGGGTTGGGCCTGAGCTGACTCTGTTCCCTTTAAGTGTGTGTTTTAACCCCTCTCCCAGGATTGGGACCCTTGCCCCAGAGTAGAGGAGTGCTGAAGAAAATGGGACCCATGCAGGGCCCATTCAAGGCTACATCGTCTGAAGAAGATTCCATGTATTTCCTTCTGGTCTAGCTCTTGTTTTGAATCCAAATGTCAGCTGGGCCAGGCTGTCTTTGGAGATCCAAATGAAATGACTCGAATCCCACTCTGTACACAGAATTCTTTTCCAATCTCTGAAGGGATTTTAGGGTGGGGTGGGATGGGCTACTTAAAGGCTTTTCCAATCATTTCTAAATCTTCTACTGCTCCTATGCTAGCTTAGTTTATAAGTTACCACAATGCTGGCCACAGACAGGGCTCTGAACTGTCCTTGAGTCGCTGTCTGTGCAGCACATGTAATTATTTCCCTCGCTCCGCTCAGGCACAGCATCACATGGAAGTCCCCTTTCCTTCACAGCTGATCACTGGCCCCAGCCTTTACCCCCCTCCCTGATGGGGAGCCACACCATAAGGCAGGTAGTGCTGGCGTGGATTCCCGGGGCCTGAGTGGTGGTGGAGTGGCCACTGTCAGAATTCTGGGCTTCTTCTGATGAACTGGTTGAATAAGTGCCAACAGTGGCCACAGCAACCCCGCCCAGACCCTGCCCCAGGACTGGGTCTCCTCTGTGTCCCAGAGTTGAGTCTTCTCCTCAGACCTGGCTGTCCCACATCCAGTGCAGCACTGTGACGGGGAGTGAGTGGAGCTGGAGTGCACACCCAGGCAGCCACGGGAAACCTGGCGGCCTCTAGAGAAGACCTCTAACCACCCTTTCCACCCTGCCTGCGGGTAAGCCAGTGAGTGTGCCCCTCATGAGCAGAGTCCAGGCTTCCCACAGCCCTCCTGGTAGTCTCAGCCAGCGGTCCTCCAACCAGCTTGTTGGAGGCTTGTCATCCTCATCGTAGGAGACCAGGACTGGGGCATCCAGCCTGTGGCTCTCACCCCTCACTCCCCAAGGTGGGGCTCTGCACATATATTCTCCCTTTTCCTCTGAGTCCCCTCCAGGGGCACAGGTACTGATCTGATCATTTTTCTTTCCTTCTTACCCAATTTCCTGTGGATCTTTCTTACAGCTTTGGTTGCAGGAAAGTCTTCCTGTCATTTTCCAGTTAATTTTCAATGAGAATTGTTCCACATGTAGAGGTATTTTTGATGTGTTCGTGGTGGGTAGGTGAATTCCATGCCTCTTACTCTACCATCTTGATAGATTCTCCCAGTAGAAGACTGAGAATCATAGACTTTAGTCGGCAACCCTATGAAGTAAGTACTATTATTCCTAGTTTACATATTAAAAACATCTAAGCCTTGGGAATGTTATGTGAGTCCACCAAGTTTACACAGCTAGAAAATGAAGGAGAAAGATTTCAAACTCAGGGCCATCTGATTCCAAAGTTCATGTTCTAAAGTCATTTTAAATTTGTCAAAGTATGCATACTCATACTTCTACCTTTATGTCTCTAAATAAACTACTTACATTGTCACTTGTTGATCTGTTTTAATCTTCACCCTCTCACTTCCAGTCACTGGATATAGGTATTTACCTCTCTTCCCAGCTCCTGCCTCTGCTGTTATCACATTTCTCCTATCTCACCATTACAATTCTTTCATAATTTGCTTAGAAACTAATATCAATATTCAATGGATATTTTACAATGACTGTGTAAGCTCTGTTGACAGTTAAGCCATGGAGTATATTCTAATGCTGTTGTAAATAATACCTTCTCTTGGATTTCATTTTCTGTTTGTTATTGGTAATTAGGTATACAATTGATTCTTGTGATATTGACCATGTACCAAGCAATCTTGCTATATTAACTTATTAATTTCCACAGCTTATGTGTACTTCCTTTGGCTTCTCTACATATCTTTGAATACTGGTAGTTTTTCCCTTGCTTTCTAATAGTTACTACTTTTTTCCTTAAAGTAAACTTTCTTGAGGAATAATTCATATACAATAAAATGAATGACTTTTAAGTATACAGTTCAATGAACATTGACAAATGTGTATAACCAGGAGGTTATTACACCAGACAAGGTATAGAACCTTTCTTATCCCCCTGGCTGGTCAGTAACATCCCACGTCTTTAATCTCAGGAAACCATTGATCTTATTACATTTTTCTCTTCTAGAATTTTCTACTTTTATCATCCTTTTCATTTATGATGTTGTTTTTTAACCTTCTCTCTTTTTGTCCTATTATTCCTGCTAGGGGTTTATCAGTTGTATTAATATCTTCAAATAACAAACTTTGGACATTGTTGAGTCTCACTGTTGCATGTTTCTTTTCTATTTCATTGATTTCTGATCTTTGTTATTCTCTTCTTTGGATTTAATATACTTTTTTTTTCTTAATTTCTTCAGATTGATGCTAGATGACTGAGTTTTAACTTGTTATCTTTTTCTAATAGACTATAAATTACCCTCTAAACACAACTTATCTACATTCTAGAAATTTTGATATATTGTATTTTTATTATTAATTTCAAGATATTTAAAATTTTTCATTGTGATTTCTTCTGTGACTTCAGAGTTAATTCAAAAGAACACTTCCTTATTTTCAAATACAAGATTATTTCCTAGTTATTATTATTATTATTTTTTTGCGATATGCGGGCCTCTCACCGCCGCGGCCCCTGCCGCCGCGGAGCACAGGCCCCGGACGCACAGGCCCAGCGGCCACGGCCCACGGGCCCACCGGCTCCGCGGTATGTGGGATCCTCCCGAACCGGGGCATGAACCCGCGTCCCCCGCATCGGCAGGCGGACCCTCAACCACTGCGCCACCAGGGAAGCCCTTAACTTATTTTTAAGTTGAACCATTGCTTTTGGGAGTTGAACTATTGCAGAGTTAATGATTTAACCAGATTGTTTGAGTTTTAGTCACTTTACTGCCCCAAAGCTAAATATGTTTATAATAACATACTGCTCACAGGGCTTCTTGCCAAGTGGAGGCACTTCATCCTTTAAGAGGAAAAAACCCTAACTCACTTTTTAAAAACTTGTTTTGGAATTTTTAAGAGGTGTTCCAGTGCTCTGTGGTCAGATTGTACTCATGTCTTCAACTGTAGTGCTGCACTATAGCCCCAGAGTTGGCACTGATGCATTGTTGAAAATATTATCAGTCGTAAGGGACCTACTACTGAGAATTTTACTAACACAAATAAGGGCCCCTAGGAGGATCTCTTGGTAAGAAGTTTACTGATTACAAGCCTCCTCTGTCTAGACATTTAAATAGTCTGGCCTTTTAGATTCATTAGATTTGTGACTTAAACCACTGAAATACTTTCCTGTTACAACAATGGAAGAGTTTCTGGATTTTGCTTCTCCTGTGACTTCTTGCTGGAGCTGATGGGCACTGTCAAGCAATGTGTTTGCAATTACTTCATGGTTGGGGCCTTGCTTCGTATGTGTGTGTTTGAGCACTGAGTGGTGACACACCATTTCCTCGGTCTTGGAAGAGCCTCATATTTTTTCTTCTTCAGTGCTGAGAATTCCAGAATAATCGACCAAGAATTAGATGGAAGCTTAGGGATTATCCCATCCAGCCTCCCACCCACCCACAGTGTGTTTCAAAGATTCTTAAAATGCAAATCATATAACAGATTGACCAAGGATGTTCATATACACATGCACACACACACACATTTCTGAAAAATGTTTTCAGGAAACAATAATTACCCTTACCGTATACAATATATACCAATCAATCTTATTCTAATTTCTTCTATTGTATTCTGATCATATATGTGTGTGTGTGTGTATGTGTATATATATATATATATATATATATATATATACATGATATAAAATGTATAAGATATAATATACATCGATGCTTGTTGGGTACCCACTAAATTACTTTCATATCTCACTAACATGTTGCAATCTGCAGTTTAAAAACACAGGATTACAGAATTACTGGCAGATGTTTGGTCAACCCATCTTCATTTGAACAGTCCTATCGTTGAGGGGTTTAATACTTTATGAGCAAAATTCACAGGTATAATACTCATTGAACAATTGGTCTTTAATAGTGTCTACTTAGGTCACCCCCTGGTCTAGGCAGTCTGTGCTTTCAAGAAATGTTCCCTCCAATCAGGTTTGAACCTGGGCATGGCCTGAATCTCAAGATGTGTGGCCACTAAGACTGGCAGGATTCTGCAATACCTTTAGGGCTCTTCCTTATTCTAAGTAACTTCAGGATCCTAAGGTGCTACTACTCTCAGTTGAAACTCCGCTTTTCTAATACAAAGATCCCTTCAACTATGTGGCCAATCTGATTAAATAAATGTTAGGGATGTCGATGACATGCTCCAGTGTCTACTTATAACATTATTAATTTATTTACTATATATATTTATTTATAAATCACATTAACATACGTACAGTATTGTACCATATGAACAATAGTACATAAAAAGATACATTAGTTAAACATTTTTTCTCCTATCACATTTCATGAAACAGCTTTATTCAGTTCTCCACTTGCCTCCTTAATGTAGCTTTTTGGTCATCTCTAGACCCACTTTGTGTGTTCTCTATGGAGGATGTCCAGAGCACACCAACTCCATTGCCACCTAAGTTATTTGAGATTCAAAGCTTTTTGGATCCACGATGCTGTTACTGTAAACTTTATTCCAAGCAAATAATATCCTTTTGCATTGTTTTCCTTTCATTCTTCATGTGTAATATTTACAGGGTAACAACTTACTAAGTTGTTTTTATAACAACTGTATGGAGACATAATCACAAACCATACGATTAATCCATTTAAAGTGCACAATTCAATGGTCTGAGTATATTAGAAGGACTTTGAAACCATGAGCTCAATATATTTTATCATTTTCCTCACCCCAAAAAGATACTCCATACCCATTAGCAGTCATTTCACAATTCTTCCCACCCCGCCCTGGCCCAGGCAAGCACCAACCTACATTCTATCTTCATGGACTTGTCTATTCTGGATACTTCATATAAATGTCATTAAACAATATGTTTCTTTGTGACTGGCTTCTTTCACTTAGATTATGTTTTCAGAGTTCATCCATGTTACAGCATGTACGAGTATTCCATTTCTTTTCATTTAAATTTGTTTTAAAGTCACCTTTAAATGGTTTGTTTAAAGTGATAACCTGTGCTTCAATCTGGAAAATCATACCCCCTCCCCAGAAATAATGACTAAGTCTCTGTCAAATTCCTTTTCTGTCTTTTAAAAATTTAATGCTCTCAGGTGACCTCCATCACTTTGAAAATCAGTGCTAATTGAGTCCATTTCAGGCTAATGTATCTTGAAAAATAGTTCTGCTTTGTTCCAAATAAAGTCATGAGAAGAACTCCTGTAATACGAGAGACCTTGTAAGCCCTTGAAAATAGGGCTTCTTTTGTTCTGAGGAAAATCCCCATATCTTTAGATATGTGTCGTATATAGTGGAAATCAAAGCGGTTGTATGATCTTGAAGTCAACTCGGTGACGGAAAGTGATATTTCTTGAATGCTAAACAAAAGCCAGGTACTGTGCTTGGCACTCTTTCTATGTTATCTGACTTAATCTTCACGACATCCTATGAAGCAGAAAATACTTTCTTCATTTGATAAATAAGGAAACTGAGTGTTTGGTTTGAGAAGTGGGTCAGGTGTCTTTGGTTCCTCTTGCCTGACCTTTTCCTGCACATTACTTGCTTCACACAGTGTGCACTCCATCCACCATGAAGGCCACCATGAACACAGCAGGACTGTTCAGGGTAAAATAACAGAGGAAAAAAATCAATTTTTTCCCCTATCTCAAACTCCACCCCCACTGCAAAACATGACTGTGGATCCCTAAGGCTCTGATATTGAGGAGGGACATACACTGGGGGAAAAATATGATGTACCTAAAGATGGTGGAGAATAACAGTAATAATGAAGAAGAAGAGGATGATGATGATGATGTGATAATTGTGGTGATTATGATGACAATACTAACAGATGTTTATTGAGCATGTACTGCATGCCAAGTCATAGTGTCATAACTTAAGGTGCCTAATTTCACCAGTTCCTCAAGACAAGGCTTATGAGGTAGGTTCCACTATCACTCCTGTTTACAGGTGAGATTATTGAGGTTTAGCTATGGGAAACAACCTGCTCCAGACTACACAGCTAACAATAATGGAGCTAGGGTTCCATCTCCAGTTTATCTAATTCCAGATCTTCTCACTCCTACTTCATGGGGGAGATATGGTATTAGAAGGAACCAACCAAAGAGGATCTCCCTAAAAGTAGTCATTTTTCTCAAGAAGCTGAAAAGGAGATCCCACTATATGAGCAAGCAGATCCTTGAGAAGCAGCTTTGGTAAATTAACTTCTATCTTCCAGGCCAGCAACCTCTTTTTTTTTTTTTAAATAATAAAATAACATATATCACTCGGCATTACTCTTCTTGACAGTAGGAGATTACATGCTGGACTTGACTGGAGTTTTTGTTGAGGAGAATTTATTGCAATTTCGAAGAAGTTTCTTAAGAGAAATGGCTGTTTTGCATTTATTACACAGGACCTAAAAATATGTCAGGCTTGATCTTCTATGAAATCACCTTGTATAAACTTCATGCTTCTCTTCCACCCCTCTGACTCCCAGCTTCTTCCCGCCTTTGCACGCAATGGCTGTGGCCAAAGCTCCCCACAGACAGCCCAATTTCCAGCGACTTTGACCCACATTTTGTAGAGCTTCTTTTTGTCTGCAAAGTTGAATCTCTACTGTCCTGAAAGCACAACTTGGAACTCTCCTTCTCTACAAATCCTTGTTAAGAGCATGTCCAGGGATCCCTATATAGCTTTGATGCTACAGCAGCCAATCAGTCAGTCCCCCTGGGGAAATGAAAGCCAAGATGCACAGATCATAATAATGCAACAGTAAAAATGATAAGAAGTCCTGTTTGTTGAGTAGTTATTGCTTATTATGAGCTGGCAAATGGGCTAAGTGTTTTCATATGTTGCCTGTGATTTCAAAACAATACCTCATTTACCTTAATACCCAAATGATGACAGTTTAAGTCCCATGACTTGATTTCTGGGAATTAGCCCTTCTCAAAGTGTCCCTGGCTGTTTCCAATAGGTCCACGTTGACTTACAGATGCTCAGGGACATGACCTTGATTTTTTCCACAACATATTTCCTGTGGTGTCTCCATGCTGATTTCTTTGCTTCTAGTGTCTGGTGGGATGGCCTCTCTCTGAGAAGAGTGGTTGCTGGTAGTTATTACTCTTTCTCCCATTTTGGCCTCAGAGGAGGTTGGCATTGTTCTTCCTTTTGTTACCCCCTCTGAATCACAGGGCAGGGCCATGTACAATACCTGACAAACAACTGGGATCAGGCAGTGGAACAGGATTGGACTGAAGTTTCAGGGGTAGTGAAAGGGCTGTGCAAGGCTGGTTGTAACCTGTAATTCCTCCCAACTGGCTTCTTCTCATTCTAGGGTCTCTTCTTAGAACATTTCCTTGACTGGTGGCCCATCCTCCACATGCTTCACCCTCTAGTTAACTTCCTACCACTACAAACACTCCAGGAATCTTCACACTTCAGTTTCTGAGCCGAACTTATTCTCATCTAATCTGAGACTTGTGCCTGGTCCTTGTTGCTCTTCTCAGCATCAGTATCTTCTCAGGATTACTGACAGTGAGGACCTCAGTTCCCTAAAAGGAAAACTACTCTCCATAGATGTAGAGTCTGGCCTGATGGCTCAAAAGAGATTCTCCCACAAGAGTCTAACATCAGCACATCACTGAAAGATGTAGTTCTTCAGTGGAAAATAACAACACAGTGTTGGGGATGGCACAGCTCCTGTCCTCTGCCTTCATGCTTCTATGTGGAGAAAGCTCCATTATGGTGACGCTACTGCCTCTTGTCCCATTCTCTGGGACAGAGGTGTGACCTATCCGATTAGTGTGACTGGAGGAGTTCAGTCTGTCTGCCTCTCTGACTGCTTGTTTGCAGAAGTGAACATTCAGGAACAAGACTTCACAGGGAGAACCCTGAGGTGGGTCAGCTTAACCATTGTTTCTGAGGTGGTAAATTTGCCTAATTCAGGGGTGAAATACTAACAATAAAGATCCTATTTGTATTTCTATTCACTATATTGCTAGGATTTTCTACCAATTGGCTTCCAAACTCAAAAGCGGAAAGGGATATGTTACATACAGCTCCCTAAACCTAAACCTAAACCCACGTGTTGGAGGACAGTAGCCCAAGGTTGGTGGATTCCACCTCAGTTCAATTCCTGTTCAGTCTCATGGGGTCCAGTTGCATCCCTGATCATGTACCATTATGTCAGTCAATATCTGCAGGTGTGGAGAAGAGCTCAGGATAGTCCTGGGCTCCGAAAATACGGTGCTCAACTTGAGAAGGCCCTCGATGATGCTTCTGTGGTATATAAGCAAAATACGTTGTCTCCATTCCACAGCATGGACCAAGTCTGTGTCTGGGTGACTTTCCTCTCACACACATTGAGTTCTCTGCTTAGAACCCCTCAGTGGATCATCACATTCTACACTGGGGGTCATCAAGGTCTGGGATGTGTGGTCTGTGTAGCAACTGCTTAATTGCCACTGTTGTGCACCAACAGCCATAGATGATGCATAAGTGAGTAGATGTGACTATGTTCCAGTAAAACTTTATTGACAAACCAAACAGTGGGTCAGATTTGGCTCCTGGCTATCATTTGCCAACCCCTGTTCTATGTTACTGGCTCCAAGCTCCTCAGCTTAGCATTCAGGGTCCCTCATTTAGCCCCTACTTATCTCTTTAGCTTCACATACTGCTCACTTTTCACCTCCCCAATCCCTCTGCTTAGAATCCAGAGATACCCAACTGGTTAGAATAACTCCACCTCCCCTACCCCTTACATGCACATACACACATGCATAAACACACACACACACAGACACACAGACACACACACACACACACACACACACACACTCACACAGGCACAGGCACAGAGGAATGCTCTGCTGTTCTGTGATTCTGTGATTTTACACTTGCTGTTCCTTATGCTTGAAAAGACTTTCTTCTTTCTTCACCTGGTCGAATTCTACTCACCCTTCAGACTGGATTCTAGGATGACTCTGTCCCTTGAAAGCCTTCTTTGAGCCACCCATGGCTGCGTTGTGTATCTCACATCTTCGTTTCCATATAGTTAATGAACAGATGAGATGTTTTCCATTTCTGAGTCTGTCTTCCCTGGCTATTCAGGGAGTTCCTGGGGACAGGGACTCAATTTCATAATTTCCACATCCCTGGGGCATCAGAGAGTATCCAGCATGGATCAGCTGCTGAATTTGTGCAGAACTGAACTGATGAAGCCAAAGTGATCCAGAGAAAAAGGGGCAGGTTTTCCTGCAGATATTATAAATGGGACATTCAGGGGTAAGGTGAACTGACAGGCTTATAAACAAATGGGATAAGATAGAAAAAGCCAGGGTTGAGGATTGTAGTATGGCGTGAGAATATTGACACAATAAGCAATGGGATCTGAAGAATGGATTGGCAGCTTTGATATTCTTTACTTTCTGCCTGAGTCCAAAGGCAAAAGGCATAGCTTCCACGTACTAGAAATTCACAATGCAGTTGGCAGTGCAATATTAAAGAAAATGAAATAATCAGAAAACCATGGGAAAAAAAGCACATTTTCAAATGCTCGGTTACATGGGACAGAGTAAATTTGGAAGAGAGGATGATCAACAGAAGCTAGAATAGTTAAAAAAAAAAAAAAAACCTCTGGTAGTGGTATTAGGGAAAGAATAACAAAAATATCATGAAATTTATAACTTTTAATTTTTTTACTTAGAAAACTTTTTAACTGGTGTATCATACCCCCCAAATTACAAATAAGTGCACAGCTCAATAAATTTTCACAAACAGAACACATTTCTGTAATTAATACTCAGATTAAGAAACAGAATATCATCAACATCTCAGAATCCCCCTTTCAGTCACCACCTACTTCCAAGGGAAACTACTACCCTGATGCCTAATAGCAGAGGTTAGCTTTGCCTATCGGTGAACTTTAGGTACATAAAATGATACAATGTGTACTCTTTTGTGTCTCTTTTCTTTTGCTCTTCATTATATTTTGAAGTTCATCCAGTTGTTATGTTTGTTAAGAAGTTGTTGTGTTTAGAAGTTATGTTGTTATGCTTAGAAGTATTTTGTTCATCCTCATTACTGTTTAGGATTCCATTGTATAAATACACCACATTTATTTTTGCATTCTTCAATTGATGGAAATCTGGGTGGTTTCCAGTTTTTAGCTGCTTTCTAACACAAGTCTTTTGAGAGACATATGTATGAATATCTGTTAAGTACATACCTAAAGAATGAAATTATTGGGTCATAAATTATATATATGTTCAGCTTTCATAGATAATGCCAAACTATTTTCCAAAATGGTTGGACCATTTTATACTCCCACCTGCAGTGTATAGAACCCCAAACACTCCATATCTTCTTTAATTCTTTGCCTCATCAGTTTCTTTCATGTTAGTCATTCTGGTGGGTGTGTAGGGTACATCTTTGTGGTTTTAATTTATATTTCCTTGGTGACTAATGAAATTGAGTATCTTTCCACAAATTTATTGACTATTTCTATATCCCTTTTGGTTAAAATATTTAACCCTTTTTGGGGTTGGGGGTTGCTGCACATTCTTTTGCACATTGATACATAGGATATATATATAGGGACATATATATTCTTTTTTTTAAGTTTTATTATTAATTAATTTATTTTTATAAATTTATTTTATTTATTTTTGGCTGCATTGGGTCTTCATTGCTGCTCACGGGCTTTCTCTAGTTGTGGCGAGCGGGGGCTACTCTTTGTTGCGGTGCGTGGGCTTCTCATTGCTGTGGCTTCTCTTGTTGTAGAGCACGGGCTCTAGGCATGTGGGCTTCAGTAGTTGCAGCATGCAGCCTCAGTAGCTGTGGTTCATGGGCTCTAGAGCACAGGCTCAGTAGATGTGGCTCATGGGCTTAGCTTCTCCGTGGCATGTGGGATCTTCCTGGACCAGGGATTGAACCTATGTTCTCTGCATTGGTAGGCAGATTCTCAACCACTGCCCCAACAGGGAAGTCCTATATTCTTTATATATGTTGGGTATATGTCCTTTGTCAGATAGATAAATTACAACCTGTCTTGCCTTTTTATTCTCTCAAAAGTGTTTTTAATGAACAAAATAAACCCCCATAATTTCTAATTCTCCCTTAGATCTTTGGATTCTTGCTGCTTTCTAGTTCATAGGCTCAGTGAATGAGAAGAAAGGATTCTATTAGGTGTAGAAAGCTTGAAAACAATAATAGAAGGAAACTTAGAGATCGCCTGATTCAAATCCCTTGGTTTTTCTCTTGGGAATCTACAGGCCAGAGAAGATGGGTAACTTGCTCTGAGTCACTGACTCAGTTAACAGAATTAGGGCCTGGGGCTCTTGTCTCCTAGTCCAGTGTTCTTACATGGCCACGTTCATTCTTTCATTCGAGTGGTGGGAACAAAGTGAGTGTCTATGGCAAGTGACAGCACAGTTGTTAAGCTGTACCTACATCAGTGAGAGTTTCATCAGCCCCAGGGCCAGAAGACAAAAAGAGCAGACCCTTCTGGACCCAGCTTCCTCTACACCCTTAACAGGATCTGCACTACATTTAGGAAACTCTTGATATGTATTGCTAAGCCCTGCTAGGCTGTGTGCAGCCTGATAGCTATGTCTCCATTCTAAAAATTAGTGAAGAGTTATTTACGTTGGTAAAATGCTTGGCACAATAAAGAGAGATGGCAGGCTTAACTCTACCACAGTTTTACTCTAGTAAGTAATTGTGCTCTAGCCCAAACCCTGATTACCCAGAGTGGTTAGGAAATTATAAGGTCAAAGCAACAATTCATCTCATCTTAAGGAGCTGATGAAACAGCTTGTCAAGGCCACATCCCTCACTGGCCAAAGCCAAGTGTACCTGTTGAGTCAGCACTCCGCCCTTGAGAAGGGACAGGCGGACAGCCTGGCTACTGCTGCTGCGGAGTCCTACAGAAACAGTGCATCTCTCTCAAGTGGAGTGGATGTTAGCAGGGACCTCAATGACCATGTGCTCCACTCGTAATCCTGGTACCCGCTGGGGAAATTTGACCCCTCCTTCACCAGTCAGATTAAGCTTAAAACAACAACAACAACCTAGTTTGATTGAGATTTGACTCCTAGCTCTCATCAGCATTATTTATTTACATATATACAAGAAGTCAGAAGGATACACCCACAGGTATCTCTGGATGGTGTTGCTATGGATACTTTCTATTTTTTCAATCTAAAATTTCTATTTCTTCTACTAGGTTGAGCCATAGGAAAATATGCTGGCTTTATAGGTCAAAACTGGCTGAATACTAGCAATTTCAAGTGGTTTTACCTTATGTAACAAGCAAGTATTACTGTGGAATTTTAAAAATGAAAAAGGCTTTTATTATTTATTTATTTTTATGTTAGAATAAAAATAATGCTAATATCTACCACTTTTCTTTTTATTGCTAAACTCTCCACTGCACCCCCAGCTTACTGTTTAATCTGCCTAACAATGCTATCAGGGGGGGCTATTATGAACCCTATTTTATAGATGAGAAAACTGAGGCTCAGAGAGGCCCAGTGAACCAATTACTCCACTAGCAAGGGCAGGGCTGTGGATCAGAGCTCAAAGCCCTTGCTGTTAATCATTACCCCATCTGGTGTGATTCTGTACCCTCTGATTTCAACTGAAAATCTAAGTCAGAAAGTAAAGGTAAACCTCCTAAGGGAGAGACCCAGCATTTGTGGGCAGGGCTATATCTTATTTATGTGGGATCATGCTATGTCCCCAGAGTAGATACCCAGACAGGATTTGCTCTGCAAATACAATAGTTAGGGCTTAAAAAGGCAAAGGGAGAGAAACAAAGGGAGAGACACATGTCCCTGTCTTTAGCTTTTCCAGTACGTTCCCTGGCTCATAAGTAACACACGGGTCTTCTAACTCCCCATCTCCCACCTCTGTCCCCACTGCCTTCCCAAGGACCACTCCAACACTCACCGGAATCAAAACAAAGTGTGCGTGTTAACCATGGGCCAGCAGAGGGAGAACCAACACTAGACTCTTCCAAGGTTGAACGTAAACCTCTTCCCCCTAGAAAACTGCAATCTCTGTTTAAGCTGCCCAGCCTTTTCCTTGAACATTTCCTGGGACTGTGTAAGTTTCTGGAGACAGCGCGTTACTTTCATGATAAAGGCAGCTGTTATTTATTGAGCACTTACTGTGAGCTGGGATCATTGTTAAGATACTTTACAACCAACCAGTATTTAAAATCCGATCTAGCTGACATCAGAGATCAAATGTTTTACCTCAGACCTGCACCCACAGTCCTTGGGTTTCAGAGGGGCTGTGAATCCCCCCAAAATTGTACCTAATTTGTGTGTGTGTGTGCATCTGTCTGTGTGCCTGTGTGTATATGTGTGTATATAGGCTTATGTAATTTTATTTTATTTTTTTTTTCTGAGGAGAGAGACCTTAACCTTCATGAGAGTCTCAAAGAGGTGAAAGGCCCAATAAGATTTAGAGTCCATCTTAGGAAGAGAGGGTTAAGAAAAAGCTGCCTTGCTGACATGAGAGAGATGTGAAACCATTCCTTGTTCTTAAGCCTCTGGCACTATGACAGAACGGGATGGGGTTCAGGCAAGCGTGTAACAGTCGAGAACATTGATCAAGGAAGGATGAAGTACAAACTCTTAAATCTGTGTTATCTAACCCATGTTGGAATAGAATGAAACACCCTGTACTGGTGAGATAGTGAAACCAGTTTTATCAGAGGAAGCTCCTAGAACACAGTGTGGGTGGGCATGGGGGAAGGACAGACAAGACAATGTATGTGTTTGTTTCAGAATCTATTCCTCTTGGATAGCACTTTAGAGTTTACAAAGTTCCTTCAAATACATGCATGCCAGAGGTCCTCAAAACTGTTCTGTGAGGTCAGCAAGATGGACTACCAAACTGTTTCTAATTTGTGACCAAATAAAAGTAACCGTTGGACACCATGTTGGTTTCAAACTCAAGCTTTCAAATGTTGTAGTGTGTTGGAGGGGCATAGCTTAGTGATGAAGAGCTTGGGCTCTGGAATGGACTGCCTGGTCCCATCCCAGCCACCTGGAGAGGCAATGCAGGCATCAGGAAGTACTACTGCAAGACGGTTAATGCCCCAGGAGTAACTCTCAGGCAGGAGAAGGAGAAGCAGTTGTGAATAACTACTCCAGGTGTCTTGCCCCTTGGTGATAGAATTCTGAGGTGAAATGCATGGTTTCTCAGAAGGTTCTGGGCAGGGCTGAGCCTCTGGTGGCCCACAGTTGTAGCTGTGTCAACACCCTCCATCAGCTTTCCTTCCTTCCCTGTCTTTCCTCCCCAGTCTGTCTGGGATGGCCTCTGAGCTTGAATCTTCCTAGCGAAGCAAATGTCCAGACAGGTTCAAATGTGCAATAAACTTCTGGGGAGAGATGCCTCTGTTGGATAAAGAGGAGGCGAGGGAGTGGGCAGGGAGTCTCTGGGTGGAAATGCAGACCTGCCCCTGGGAAGGAGAGGGGGAAGAAGGAGGGCTGGCTAGGAAGATTCTGGGTCTGCAGTACAGCATGAGACAGCTCTGACCAGGTGGATGAGAAGTCCATGAGCCAAAGTCACTCAGCTGAGAGAGAAGTCCCAGGCCACATAGGCAAGGGCCTTTGTAGGATGCCACTGTGTTCAACCTGTAGCTGGTAAGAAGTGTGGCCTCACCACTGACGCAGAGGCTGATCCAGAAGGGTGGGGCCTGGGGCTTCCAATCAGACAAGTGCCCCACCAGAGGGGATCGGAGTGGTCCTTTTCACATGTATCCTTATTTCTGGGTCTTATCCTGTAGACTCACATAGAGACATAGCTCACTAATTCATTGATGCATGGATGAATAAAATAGAGTTTAGGGTCAACACCCACAGAAAGAAAATGAATAACTCCCGTGCAGGGCCCCTTCCAGTAGCTGTGAACTTACCCTTCCAAAGAGCCCAGACCCTTACCACATCACATGGGAGCCTTGAGGAAAAGACCAAAACCAAGACAGAACCGAGCAGAAAATGGAGAGGCTGACTTGGCTGAGTGATTTGTATCCCTGGGGGCAGTAGCAAGCAGTGGAGAGAGGTCCTTCACAGGAACCGGGAAGGCGGGCTCTGCTGCCAGCTCAGCCAGTGATCAGGCCCTTGACCTCGGCACCGGTGAAATTAGGACTGATTATTTGGCCAGGTTAGGACCACAGAAAGTGAAAATCCAGCTCCAGTTGAGGGGTGGGACTCTGGCAACCTGCCAGGGAGTGGCAAAACCATGGATCCAATTTTCATGCATAGCCAGTTACAATAAAGTGCCCAGGGAAGGTGAGGTGTGGGGAACTCGTGGAAGCTGCCATAGAACCTGGAATAAAAATTTCTAACACTGTGTGAGTGGGTGGTTGCTTCTACTGGAAAGGGATAGCTTAAAGAAAGACAAGACAGTCATCCCCAAGTATACAAGGGTGATTGGTACTAAGACCCCCTGGGATATCAAAATCCTAGGATGCTCAAGTCCCTTACATAAAATGGTGTAGTATTTGCCTATGACCTCTGGACAGCCTCCTGTATACTTTAAATCATCTCTAGATTACTTATAATACTTAATACAATGTAAATGCTATGTAAATAATTGTAAATACAATGCAAATAGTATATAAATAGTTGCCAGGGGGTGTGCAGCAAATACAAGCTTTTTCTAACTATCTGGAATTTTTTCATTTTTCCAATTATTTTTGATCTGTTGTTGGTTGAAGTTGGGGATGCAGAACCCAGGATTCAGAGAATCAACTGTATTAAGCACACAGTTCTAAATTCCTTGCTCACCGTAAAGGGTTAAAGTCATCAAGACGCTAAAGACTATTATCTTTTGGAGCTGCAGACCTGAAGTAGCCAGAAACCAAGCCCAGGCCTGGTCTTTCTTAATGGTTAAGGTCAGGCCTGTCTTCTCCAGATCTAAAGGTTTTTGATTACATACTTCAAGCAGCACTTCAGTAGGCTGACAGTTATGACTCTAGGAATCCCATGAATAATTAGCCAAAGGTCCCCACAACGAAGACCATTCTGACGGGCATAATGATGCTAAGGGTTGGCATGGTTAGCTAGCTGAAGCTCACACATTGTAAGAAGAAAAGGAGGGTGTCTGTCCCCCATCTTTGCCTGTACTTTCCCAACACACATCTCTTCCATCATCCAATCCAGTGCTGAAGAAAGTCGCTTGATCATGGATGCCGGAGCTGAATGCCTTCTTCTGAGTAACAAAAATCTGCTTCCTACACACATTTTCAAAAAGATAAAGCAAAGAAATATCACATTCCAAGAAATATAGTCCAGAAAACAAAGGCATAAAACTAACCTCAGTCTATACTGCATCTCTCAAAGAATATTAAAGAAAATTTCATTTATATGTGACCACATATATATTTTAAATTATTTCCTTCCATTCCTCTTGCTCCTAAAACTGTCTAGAGAGCTCATTTTCATCTCCTCCACCACAATCCACACGTGTCCTCCAAATGGTCTTCTCCTTCCTTCTCCCTGTTTCTTTTTGCTCCTTCTCTCCCCCACCTACAGTAAATCTTGGCTCTTCCTGGAGTAGATAACTCACTTCTACCTTTCTGCTTCTCCCCACAACTGAACTATAATATAACTCAACTATAAAATAATGCTGGAGGGAGGAGGAAAATTCCCCCTGGGCACTGTCATATTTTCCTGAGTGGAGAATGGTATTGTAAGAAGAGAATGATAATTTGGGCACCTTTTACACAGGGCATAAAAGACATTGGTGTTAAACCAATGGTGAACTTTGTCATGACACTTCACTTCACTGAGCCTTGTCTCAACTTTAAATGGGGATCCCTAAATTTTCCTTTCATTTAGTTTGAATATTAAGTGAGATAATATGTCTGTCAAGTATTTGGCATAGTACTTGGTATGTGGTCAACAGATGGGAACTGTGATGGAAAGTTGAAAACCTCCTTCTAGCCATACTTCACACAAGTGTTGATCGCATGTGTATTCTTTTTCTTCCCAACATTTTATCTAAAGTTTTTGCAAACATTAAGAAAAGTTTTAAAATTACAGTGAATACCTAATGTACCTACCAACATATATTCTACAATTAACATTTCACTATACTTACTTTGTCACCTATCTGTCTATCCTTCTGTTCATTCATCAGTTCAGGTTGTTTTTGATACATTTCAAAGTGAGTTGCAGACATCAGAACTCTTCACATCAAATACCTTATCATGAGTGTTTTTAAAGACCTTCTGAGAAAAATATTGTAAAATAACATTTTGTCTTTGGTAGGAGTGCTGATAGGTTACCTTTTCTGCCAAAATGTAGGTCAGACTCTCTCACACTTTCCCTAGCTTCAAAGCAGCATTTCGCAAAGTGTGTTTCATGGAAACCTAGTGCAGAGCTATATGAAAAAAACCCTAAATATCTGTAGTAAAAAAGTTTCAAAAACTTTGGAGTAAATAAAATTTGCTTTGCAGGACTTCTTAGAGGCTTTGTTAGGCTAATATGATATATTAGGTGTTATATCCAACTTATTTGACCATAAGAGCTCAATTTTCTTCTGAGAAACCTATAGCAGAATGAGTTCCATAGAATACACTTGGGGAAAGGATACCTCTACCTAAGTCCTACCCTCTTCCCTCTCTTCCCCATAGTTTACACACATTGCATGATTTCTAGTTATTGGTCCTATCCATTGTTTTCTGGAAAGTTCCTCCAAGTCTCCTAGATCATTTCTGTCTCTAGTTACTATGTTTCACTCAAATGAGTATGTCTCTGAAACACATTCTCTTTGTTAATAGTGAAATTGCAATTAACTATGGACTACTGCTTGCAATTATAAAAAGGTAAGTTTAGTACAATTGAAAAGAAAATTTAAAGTATGTTGGGGAAAACAGCAAATTTTAAAACAGTCTTTCTATGGTAGAAACAAGATGAAAATTTAATAGTTTGAAATGTTTTTATAAGCAAATATAAATAATAGATTATACAGGAATAATAGGATATTCTTGGAATATACCTAAATATCAAGTTTAGAAATATGGAGGTCAGCTTTGCTCTTTGTGAAACCATCCTTTGTTATCAAACACAGAGGGATGGATTGTAAGTTGTTCAATATCTCACACCTACCATTTAAAATGTCATTTAATCATGAGGTCTGGTTGGAAGGACTCTTGGTCCTCCAAGTTCACCTTCCCCATCAGCTGCTCAGAGGAGATCATAGGTGAATGAGCTCTGAAAATTGTGTAAGTCACAAAAATGTTGCTGTTTTTATTATCATTATCATCAGAGAAGCAGGATAATAGGATCTGAAATGACCTTGAAAATATGTCCCGCCTTAATTCTTCTCTTCTGACAGGACCATGCATGGTGGCAATGACCTGGTTTTCTAATTTGTTTCAAGAAGGATATTGTTTTCAAGGCCCCTTAGCCATCTGCCACTGTATCTCACATATAGCATCTTGCTACCCTCAGGAGACACAAAGTACTTTCTAAATGCTGGCATTCTTTTAGCATTTGATGAAATGTCTTTGATGTGTAAGATTTAGGAGAAAGGAAGTATAGCCAACCTTCAGAGTCGTGTCTATTCTGCGAGAGGGGCCAGAGACCCTCACTTGCAAAACCACCTGACAGACAACTGAGCAAGTAAAGATCTGATTCTCTGGTGCTGACCCACATCACATCAGAAGGAGCCCAAATGGTGGTGAGGGGAGTAGAAAGAAAGTACCGTGAAAGAGAAAGCAAAGCGTGGGCTTAAATATGTAATTGCATGGATGCCTTGCTCTAAAATATAAGGAGTGGAAGGGCAGTTTTAGTATGTCTAGTGGACCCATGACATGCAGAGCTCATCCTCCTGGTCTACCTCCAGTTTACTTGCCCAGCTTCACCTTCTGCCACTCTCCAATAAACTAGTAAAGACACCACACAATCTCTCACTTCTCTGAGCTTTCAAATACACTTTTTCCTTGACCAGTGACACCCCTCCTACTCCACCAAGCTACCTCCTCCTTACCCTTCAGAGGTTTTCCTGGCATTACCATTTCTATGAAACCTATCCCTGGTGATATAGGAAGCCCCCGTCCGGATCCTATACCTCATACAGAATTTCTATCATAGCACTTTCTGTGTTATTTTATGACTGCATATTTATTTTTCTTCTGACTATTAAAACCTGGGAGGTATTTAGTAAGTGTTTGGTGAATTCATATATGAGTGAATCCAAGAGGGATCGCTTTGTGCATAGATCTGTCAATATTTAATTAAGATTATTCAGGCCTAAAGGCAATGAGCAATGAGCTCAATTTATTTTTGAAATAAATGCATTAGGAAAAGAGCATAGCACAGGGAACTATATTCGATATCCCGAAATAAACTATAATGGAAAAGAATATAAAAAAGAATGTATACATATGTATAACTGAATCACTTTGCTGTACAGCAGAAATTAACACATTGTAAATCAACTCTACTTCAATAAAAAAATAAAAAAAGAAAAGAACATGACAGTAGCTTTCACAGCAAAATATTGTAATATTCTGTATTGCAATACTCATATTGTAATGATGTTTACAAATTAATAGTATCTGTAAATGAGCAGGCTCAAAGCTCCTCAAATCCCACCACTTCCTAGATATACTTCCTAGATATTATTCTTAAAATAATCTCACTTGATTATTACTTTATGTTAGTTTTATTCAATATTTATGGGTGAATAAAAAGAAATGAACTTGAGTTATTTGTAGTGAGGTGGATGGACCTAGAGACTGTCATACAGAGTGAAGTAAATCAGGAAAAGAAAAACAAATACCATATGCTAACACATATATATGGAATCTAAAAAAAAAAAAAAAGGTTCTGAAGAACCTAGGGACAGGACAGGAATAAAGACACAGACATAGAGAATGTACTTGAGGACACAGTGGAGGGGAAGGGTAAGCTGGGATGAAGTGAGAGAGTGGCATGGACATATATACACTACCAAATGAAAAGTAGATAGCTGGTGGGAAGCCGCCGCATAGCACAGAGAGATCAGCTTGGTGCTTTGTGACCACCTAGAGGTGTGGGATAGGGAGGGTGGGAGGGAGATGGAAGAGAGAGGAGATATGGGGATATATGTGTATGTATAGCTGATTCACTTTTTTGTATAGCGGAAATTAGCACACCATTGTAAAACAATTATACTCCAATAAAGATGTTAAAAAAATATTTATGGATGAGATTGATACTGTGTTATTTAGCCCTTATGTGTATATGGCTTGTTTCATCTTCTTGGTCCATTTCTTTAAAACCCTACAATTGGATCGCATATTTGCTTACAGCAACTTAATGACATGAATTCTCAAGCCAGGACAAACTTTCTTTTATCTCTGTGCTTTACAGCTATATGACCTTGGATATGTTCCTTAAATTAATTAACTTTGATTTCCTATTCTGCAGAAGTTGAGAGAAGGGATTCCTATATTATTGGGTTGTTTTGATGATTAAATAATGAATAAAAAGCATGTGGTAGATAGAATATGCTAAATAAATGTTAGCTCTATTCTTTTCTGTTCTCTACATAAACAAGATGTGGTGTCAATGACTCTTCCGTAACCCAATGGGCTTGTTGGATAGAAATCTCTACAGGGAAATTAACATGACTTGCCCTTGATAAGGGGTAGTATTTTCTCAACCAAGAAGGATCTGATATCAAATTGGTTAATCTTTTTCGGGGAGGGGGAAGGGTAAGCTGGGATGAAGTGAGAGAGTGGCATAGACTTATATATACACTACCAAATGTAAAATAGATAGCTAGTGGGAAGCAACTGCATAGCACAGGAAGATCAACTGGGTGATTTGTGACCACCTAGAGGGGTGGGATAGGAAGGGTGGGAGGGAGATGCAAGAGGAAGGAGATATGAGGATATATGTATATGTATAGCTGATTCACTTTGTTATACAGCAGAAAATAACATACCATTGTAAAGCAATTATACTCCAATAAAGATGTTTAAAAAAATGAAAAAAAAAAGCGCTTTGACAAGAAAACCCAAAACAGTATAGTAGTAATAAATGTTCAGATGAATCAGAAAATTCAAATAAGCAGAGAACAAGTTAAAATTATGAATATTCTGAGAGAGAACTCCTGTTAAGATTTGCTGCATGATCTTCTGGAGTGTTTCTACACATATATACATATATGTAATTCTATGTACTTTTTCACAGCCAAAATAGAGCTCATGGTATACATACTGTTTGATAACTTGCTTTTTGCAAACACTCACTCTGTGTTATAAATACCTTCCCATCTCCTGCAAACTGTTTATTGCTTGCATATGGATTAGGGGGGATTTTAATATTTGTATGGTGTTGCTTAATTTGATGTTCCAAATTTTCTGTGATATTAATGATGGTGATGATTCTTAATTAAAAAAAATAAGTGAAAATTCAAAGTTGTCACTGTCTCTTTCCTGCTTGACCCTTCTGTCCATTTGTGGACTCTTACTGGATGAGAATTGTAATGTTCAGAAGAGACCCAATTTGATACAAACAGAACCAACAGCTGGATGGCTTTTTTGCTTCTAGCTACAGTGATAAAAAGGACACTTAAAGCTTGAGATCTATGTGTGCACTATATTTAAAAATAAAATGAAAGACATACTCAAACAAGCTTTAAAGAGATATGGACCCAGAAAGTGCCTTTCCTAGATTTCAGTTCGAACAAGAACCAGTAGGTCAGCCTGTGAAAAGTATTTAAATTGCTAGCTTTGTTTCAGCTTTTACTTTGTAGGATTTTTTTTTTCTAAGTGACCTGATTTCAAGGCACACTGTTCCCAGTGTGGCCTTCTCTGCCATGGCATCCAACACTAACCTTGTTATTTCCATGTATATGTACTTCTAGGCAGCAAAAGCTGTTGACATACTTCCCTGTGCAAGGCCTAAATGGAACAGGGTTGAAAAGCTCATCAGATCATTTTATCTTCAACCTTGTTCAGAGTCTGGAAACTTGT
Organism: Globicephala melas; assembly: GCF_963455315.2. Classification (NCBI taxonomy): domain Eukaryota; kingdom Metazoa; phylum Chordata; class Mammalia; order Artiodactyla; family Delphinidae; genus Globicephala; species Globicephala melas. The sequence continues at coordinate 42,386,264 of NC_083318.1, read as the reverse complement.
CAAGGTGTATGGATTCTGGATGATCTGTCTTCTCTCCTCCCTCTCCAACTCCCCCCAACAATCTCTGATCTTCTCTGACTACCTGAGTCCTAGGAGACCAGTTCTCAGAAATGAAAACTCTCTGTGGTATGAGCTCCAGGGGGTGTTATATATCAGCCTTGTAACCCTCTTCAAACTCTGAGGGCACAGCCTGTTGCTTATTTTCAAGATTTTTCAGCCAACAGGTATTGGTGACAACCCTTAGCCAAACTCATAAATGATACTCAAAGTCATTAACCGGGCATTTAGGGTCTTTCATCATGAGGCCTCATCCTTCCATTTCTTTTGTTCATGTATGCCATCTGCGTCCCACTGAACAACTCACTGTGCCAGGCTTTTTTTTGTTTTGTTTTCATTGCTTTGTTTCCTGATGATTTCATCTCTGCATGCTGCCCATCCTCCCAGTCCAAAGACCCCACTTTCCTCCTCCTGAAATTCATGCCTCATGACACAACTTATTTGTCTACTTAATTCCTATGTCCTTTCATATTTATTTTTCTGTAGACATATTTTTGATTTCTATTTTGCATTATACTATTTCTGTCTATATCTCAGTATCCTGTTAGCCTTAAAGCTTCTCAAGGTCCCAAACTGCTTTAATTCATGTTCATGTCATTTAACACAAACATAGTGCCTCATCCACAGTAGGTACTTCTGGTTTTGCCATTATCAAGCTAGGTATGGATTAGGGAAATACTAGCTGCTTTAGCAAACAGACCCCAAGATATATAATGTAGCAAATATAATAGGAGGTTGCTTCTTATTATTCACATTCCAAAGCAAGTATTATTTACCAGTGGGTGGCTGTCCTCCATACAGTGATTCAGGGATCCAGGCTCTTTTAGATTTGTAGTTTCATAACCTTCAGTTCAGGGCTTTCAAGTCCAGTCATCTCCATCCTCACCAGCTGAAAGAAGAAACAAGTATGGAGGAGACATGTGGTAGGTTTTCATGAACTGGGCCAGGAAGTGACAAAGATCCCATCCATTTGCATTCTATCATCTAGAACTCAGTCATGTGCCCAAACCATCTACAAGGGCAGCTGGCAAATGTAGTCAATGTGCCCAGAAAGGAAAAAAAAATCAAAAATATGGACTAAATGATCCCTAGGTTCCTTTTACTGCTAACTAAAGGGACATTTGATTCTGCTCGTCAAACTGTCCTAAGTTAGTAAAGAGGAACTCGTGCATTTTAGGGAGAAATATACATATACACATATATGTATATATGTGTGTATGTGTATAAAGAACATTTTCTCCATTAATTCACTTAATCTGAAAATTTGATTCCCCATGCAATTTGATTAATGGAGGTTCTATGGAACTTTGTGGGTGAGACTTAAACCATTAAGTTAGTAGAATACCTAAGGCATGGGGGAGACAGGAAAAAACATGCAGATTAACATCTGTGACACACTAACACTTGGGTGTCAGTTTCTACCTCTGTATATGTAAAATGATAGGTTGGATCTGACACCCTCCAAAGTCCCTGTCAGCTCTAATATCTTATAAATCTAAATGACAGAATAAAACACTAGTTTGCATAACAATGTATATGCCACAAAGAAACAACTGCATTCTTGGCCAGGCTCACTCTTAGGAGGATGCTTTTTGGATGAAATAAACTGTTGATCCAAGGTAAGAAGATGGAATTAGGTGAGGCCCAAAGTGTGTGCAATCTCTTACAGGGTAAACTTTCAATTCAGATTTTGATTATTCTTAGAGAAAACAAAAACATAAACTGAGGTAGATTCATCCATGCCACTGTCTAATAGCAGAGGAAAAAATACTTATGGTTAAGGTAACTACTTAATTTAGTTGTATCTAAACCAGTGAGAAACTAAAGTTCTCTTTATATTTGTAACATTGATAATAGTGACAATAACAATCATTTACCAAGGGCCTATTATATCTACTTAACACACATTTTTCATTTAATCTTCATAATAACCAACAAAGAAAGGTATTATTTGCCCTACTTTAAAGATGGGAAAACTGAGGCCCAGAATCCACAAGGTCATTCAGTTAGTAAAGAGTAAATCTAGAATTGAACCTGGTATCCTTGTCTCCAGAGGTACAGGCTTGCTCCCTACAGAAAACTTTGCCTTGTGTGTGGTCAAGGGCATTGTTCAAATTCTACCTAGCCTTTGAAACTCACCTGTTCTAGGAATCTGGCAGGTAGCCAGCTCTTCAAGCTCTAAGCACCTAGACACTGTCTGTGCCACTCACTTGAAATTTATTATATAAAATTCTGAATTGCACTGATAGCATCTTTTCACAGAAGGCATTCCCCAAATATTAGTTGATTGACACAAATATTGCACCAGCTATGTATTAGTCAGTGTCGGCTAACTGCTATAAAAAATAATCCCCATATCTCAGTGACATAAAGCAATAAAGTTTTATTGCTTGCTCATGTCATAGTTCAATGCAGGTCAGTGGTGGGTCAGGGAGGGAAGATAAGGATGGGGGTTCTCTGCTCCACACAGTCATTTGGGGATTAATGTCCTCTCTTCACAGATGCCTTTGCCTTCTCCAAGAGCCCTGGAGTCCTCCACTCAATACTGCCAAGTGATGAAGGAAAAGCAAGAGTGTAGAGATGGCCCATGCCCGTTTAAGACCTTTTGGTTGGAGACGAAACATTGCTTTGGAAAGGTCAAGTCATCTAGTAAGGAAGAGGAACAGGTGATCCTAGGCTGGATCTTCTCCAGTCCATCAGCTGGGCTGGCTGGTTGCCTGCTCAGGAGTTGGTCAAATCTTTGGCATGTGGCATAATTTTCAACTTTGAATCATTTACATGGATAGCCAAATTTGAATAAAACTGAACATCATCCAAACAAACCAAAAAAAAGCAAACACTTCATATTTCTGGAAGTCAGTTTCCTCATCTGGAATGGAAATGACAGAGCAGTTGTAAAAATTAGTACACAGGAGGTGCTTAATCAAAGTTTGTTGAGTTTGATTCTCAGCTTTTCATAAGCAGTAGGAAACCTTCATTCATTTCAGTCACATTGAAAGGACTAATCAAGAGATTTTCAGTAGGTCCTAAGTATGGTTGGAAGAAAAGATAAAAAATAGGGGAAGAAGAAGGAGAGACAATGAGACAAAAAGGATAGAAGATGTAGCTAACAAAGGTGTTGGTGGCACCGACTGTTTTCAGTGTGTCTCTCCCAAAGCCTGATCTTAGGTAAGGTTTTGGAGTGACAAGGACCTGTTTCTCAGAATACCCATCATGGGTCACAAACAAGGTGGAGGCAGCAATCAAGTTGGTACTCGTGTCTTCTGCAGGTAATTAGATGAGAGACAAAATTGGGAACATGCATCAGGCCTACAGGAAGACAGTCATACTATTCAATTTTTTTTTTATAAGAACAGTAACACATAGATCGTCATTAATCCTCACCTTCATCAGAAACTGCTCTGACCTAGTTTCCCACGTGAATCATTCTCTTTGAATCAGACCCAACCCACTGCAGACATTCAGGACTTTCTCCCCATCACTCCCAGCATTTCATCTTTCACCACATTTTATCTTCTCAGCATAACGATGCCCTGTTTTGATTCCTTGCAAAGACAAGGTCCTCAAGCCTCCGTCAATTTGCAGACACTGTTCCCTGTGCCAACGAAGGTATAACATAACAATTATAAGCCACCACACAGTTATCCCTATTCTGCCTACTTTTGGACTTGTTATGTAGTAAAAACAAAACTCTTGATATGTTTAAACCACTGTTTTTGGTTTTGGACTTCTATTACATGCCACCAAATATAATTGCCATTGATACAAAACACTAAAAAAATATAAACTATACATTTATTTTAATTGAATGAGAATGACATTACTCAATGAGAATGCATAATAGCATATGAATTGTGGTTAGGCAAAATCTTCCTGGGTTAGAGGGGGTGTCTCTTAAAAAAAATTTTTTTTTTATACAGCAGGTTCTTGTTAGTTACCTATTTTATACACATTAGTGTAAATATGTCAATCCCAATCTTCCAATTCAACCCACACCAACACCCCAGCCCTCTGCTTTCCGCCCTTGTTGTCCATGTATTTGTTCTCTAAATCTGTGTCCCTATTTCTGCCTTTCAAACCAGTTCATCTGTACCATTTTTCTAGATTCCATATATATGTGTTAATATACGATATAGGTTTTTCTCTTTCTGACTTATTTCACTCTGTATGACAGTCTCTAGGTCCATCCACGTCTCTACAAATGACCCAATTTTGTTCCGTTTTATGGCTGAGATATATTCCATTGCATATATGTACCACATCTTCTTTATGCATTCGTCTGTCGATGGGAATTTAGGTTGCTTCCATGACCAGGTAATTGCAAATAGTGCTGCAATGAACATTGAGGTGCATGTGTCTTTTTGAATTATGGTTTTCTCTGGGTATATGCCCAGTAGTGGGATTGCTGGGTCACATGGTAATTCTACCTTTAGTTTTTTAAGGAACCTCCATACTGTTCTCCACAGTGGCTGTATCAATTTACATTCCCATGAACAGTGCAAGAGGGTTCAAGAGGGTTCCCTTTTCTCCACACCCTCTCCAACATTTGTTGTTTGTAGATTTTCTGATGATGCCCATTCAAACCAGTGTGAGCTGATACGTCATGGTAGTTTTGATTTACATTTCTCTAATAATTAGTGATGTTGAGAAGTTTTCATATGCCTCTTGCCCATCTGTATGTCTTCTTTGGAGAAGTGTTTATTTAGGTCTTCTGCCCATTTTTTTGATTGGGTTGTTTGTTTTTTTAATATTGAGCTGCATGAGCTGTTTATATATTTTGGAGATGAATCCTTTGTCCACTGATTCGTTCGCAAATATTTTCTCCCATTCTGAGGGTTTTCTTTTCATCTTGTTTATAGTTACCTTTGCTGTGCAAAAGCTCTTAAGTTTCATCAGGTCCCATTTGTTTATTTTTGTTTTTATGTCCATTACTCTAGGAGGTGGATCAAAAAAGATCTTGCTGTGATTTATGTCAAAGTGTGTTCATCTTATGCTTTCCTCTAAGAGTTTTATAGTGTCCAGTCTTACATTTAGGTCTTTAATCCATTTTGAGTTTATTTTTGGGTATGGTGTTAGGGAGTGTTCTAATTTCATTCTTTTACATGTAGCTGCCCAGTTTTCCCAGAACCACTTATTGAAGAGATGTCTTTTCTCCATTGTATATCCTTGCCTCCTTTGTCATAGACTAGTTGACCATAGGTGTGTCTCTGGGCTTTCTATCCTCTTCCATTGATCTATATTTCTGTTTTTGTGCCAGTACCATATTGTCTTGATTACTGTAGATTTGTAGTATACTCTGAGGTCAGGGAGTCTGATTGGTCCAGCTCTGTTTCCTTCCCTCGAGACTGCTTTGGCTATTCAGGGTCTATGGTGTCTCCATACAAATTTCAAGATTTTTTGTTCTAGTTCTGTAAAAAATGTCATTGGTAATTTGATAGGGATTACATTGAATCTGTAGATTGCTTTGGGTGGTACAGCAATTTTCACAATATTTATTCTTCCAATCCAAGAACATGGTATATCTCTCCATCTGTTTGTGTCATCTTTGATTTCTTTCATCAGTGTCTTATAGTTTTCTGAGTTCAGGTCTTTTACCTCCTTAGATAGGTTTATTCCTAGGTATTTTATTCTTTGTGTTGCAATGGAAAATGACATTGTTTCCTTATTTTCTCTTTCTGATCTTTCATTGTTAGTGTATAGGAAAGCAAGAAATTTCTGTGCATTAATTTTGCATCCTGCAACTTCACTAACTTCATTGATTAGCTCTAGTAGATTTCAGGTGGCATCTTTAGGATTCTCTATGTATAGTATCATGTCATCTGTAAACAGTGACAGTTTTATTTCTTCTTTCCCAATTTGGATCCCATTTATTTCTTTTTCTTCTCTGATTGCTGTGTCTAGGACTTCCAAAACTATGTTGAATAATAGTGGTGAGAGTGGACATCCTTGTCTTGATCCTGATCTTAGAGGAAATGTTTTCCATTTTTCATCACTGAGAATCATCTTTGCTGTCATTTTGTCATATATGGCCTTTATTATGTTGAGGTAGGTTCCCTCTATGCCCAGTTTCTGGAGAGTTTTTATCATAAACTGGTGTTGAATTTTGTCAAAGGCTTTTTCTGCATCTACTAAGATGATCATATGGTTTTTCTTCTTCAATCTGTTAATATGGTGTATCACATTGATTGATTTGCACAAATTGAAGAAAGATTGCACCCCTGGATAAATCCCACTTGATCATGGTGTATGATACTTTTAATGTGTTGTTGGATTCTGTTTGCTAGTATTTTGTTGAGGATTTTTGCCTCTATATTCATCAGTGATATTGGTCTGTAATTTTCTTGTTTTGGATTATCTGTCTGGTTTCGGTTTCAGAGTGATGGTTGTCTTACAGAATAAGTTTGGGTATATTCCTTCCTCTGAAAAAAAATTTTTTTAACATTTTTATTGGGGTATAATTGCTTTATAATGGTGTGTTAGTTTCTGCTTTATAACAAAGTGAATCAGTTATACATATACATATGTTCCCATATCTCTTCCCTCTTGAGTCTCCCTCCCTCCCACCCTCCCTATCCCACCCCTCCAGGTGGTCACAAAGCACTGAGCTGATCTCCCTGTGCTATGCGACTGCTTCCCACTAGCTATCTACCTTACGTTTGGTAGTGTGTATATGTCCATGCCTCTCCCTCGCTTTGTCACAGCTCACCCTTCCCCCTCCCCATATCCTCAAGTCCATTCTCTAGTAGATCTGTGTCTTTATTCCTGTCTTACCCCTAGTTTCTTCATGACTTTTTTCCCTTAAATTCCATATATATGTGCTAGCATAGGTTATTTGTCTTTCTCTTTCTGACTTACTTCACTCTGTATGACAGATTCTAGGTCTATCCACCTCATTACAAATAGCTCAATTTTGTTTCTTTTTATGGCTGAGTAATATTCCATTGTATATATGTACCACATTTTCTTTATCCATTCATCCGATGATGGGCACTTAGGTTGTTCTGTTCTATGACAAAAATCACAGCAAGATCCTTTTTGACCCACCTCCTAGAGTAATGGAAATAAAAACAAAAATAAACAAATGGGACCTAATGAAACTTCAAAGCTTTTGCACAGCGAAGGAAACCATAAACAAGACCAAAAGACAACCCTCAGAATGGGAGAAAATATTTGCAAATGAAGCAACTTAAAAAGGATTAATTTCCAAAATTTACAAGCAGCTCATGCAGCTCAATAACAGAAAAACAAACAACCCTATCCAAAAATGGGAGGAAGACCTACATAGACATTTTTACAAAGAAGATATACAGACTGCCAACAAACACATGAAAAAATGCTCAACCTCTGAAAGTTTTTAGAAGAGTTTGAGAAGAATGTGTGTTAGCTCTTCCCTAAATGTTTGATAGAGTTCACCTGTGAAGCCATCTGGTCCTGGGCTTTTGTTTGTTGGAAGATTTTAAATCACAGTTTCAATTTCATTACTTGTGATTGGTCTGTTCCTATTTTCTATTTCTTCCTGGTTCAGTCTTGGAAGGTTATACCTTTCTAAAAATTTGTCCATTTCTTCCAGGTTGTCCATTTTATTGGCATAGAATTGCTTGTAGTAGTCTCTTATGATGCATTGTATTTCTGTGGTGTCCACTGTAACTTCTCTTTTTTCATTTTTCATTTTCTTGATTTGAGTCCACTCCCTCTTTTTCTTGATGAGTCTGGCTTAAGGTTTATCAAGTTTGTTTATCTTCTCAAAGAACAAGTTTTTAGTTTTACTACTCTTTGCTATTTTTTTCTTTGTTTCTATTTTATTTATTTCTGCTCTGATCTTTATGATGTCTTTCCTTTTACTAACTTTGGGTTTTGTTTGTTCTTCTTTCTCTAGTTCCTTTAGGTGTAAGATTAGTTTGTTTATTTGAGATTTTTCTTGTTTCTTGAGGTAGGATTGTATTGCTATAAACTTCCCTTTTCCAACTACTTTTGCTGCATCCCATAGGTTTTGGGTTATTGTGTTTTCGTTGTCATTTATCTCTACGTATTTTTTTATTTCCTCTTTGATTTCTTCAGTGAGCTCTTGGTTATTTAGTAATGTATTGTTTAGCCTCCATGTGTTCGTGATGTTTTATTTTTTCCCTGTAATTTATTTCTAATCTCATAGTGTTGTGGTTGGAAAAGATGCTTGATATGATTTCAATTTTCTTAAATTTACCAAGGCTTGATTTGTGACCCAAGATGTGATCTATCCTGGAGAATGTTCCTTGTGCACTTGAGAAGAAAGTGCAATCTGCTGGTTTTGGATGGAATGTCCTATAAATATTAATTAAATCTATCTTGTCTATTGTGTCATTTAAAGCTTGTCATTCCTTATTAGTTTTCTGTCTGGATGATCTGTCCATTGCTGTATGTGAGGTGTTAAAATCCCCCACTATCTTTTTGTTACTGTTGATTTCCTATTTTAAATGTTAGCATTTGCCTTAGTATTGAGGTGCTCCTATGTTGGGGTCATATATATTTAGAATTGTTATATCTTATTCTTAGATTGATCCCTTGATCAATATGTAGTGTCCTTCCTTGTCTCTTGCAACATTCTTTATTTTAAAGTCTATTTTATCTGATATGAGTATTGCTACTTCAGCTTTCTTTTGATTTCCATTTGCATGGGATATCATTTTCCATTTCTTCACTTTCAGTCTGTATGTGTCTCTAGGTCTGAAGTGGGTATCTTGTAGACAGCATATATATTGTTCTTGTTTTTTATCCATTCAGCAAGCTTGTGTATTTTGGTTGGATACTTAACCCATTCACCTTTAAGGTAATTATTGATAGGGTATATTCCTATTACCATTTTATTAATTGTTTTGCATTTGTTTTTGTAGGTCCTTTTCTTCTCTTGTGTTTCCCACTTAGAGAAGTTCCCTCAGTATTTGCTGTAGAGCTGGTTTTGTGGTACTGAATTCTCTTAGCTTTTGCTTGTCTGTAAAGCTTTTGTTTTCTGCATCAAATCTGAATGAAATCCTTGCTGGATAGAGTAATGTTGGTTGTAGTTTCTTCCCTTTCATCACTTAAAATATGTTATGCCACTCCCTTCTGGCTTGTAGAGTTTCTGCTGAGAAATCAGCTGTTAACCCTTGTATTTTATTTGTCAGTTTTCCCTTGTTGCTTTTAATAATTTTCTTCTGTCTCTCATTTTTGTCAGTTTGATTACTATGTGTCTCAGCCTTTTTCTCCTTGGGTTTATCCTGTTGGGACTCTCTGCACTTCCTGGGCTTGGGTGGCTATTTCCTTTCCCATGTTAGGGAATTTTTTGACTATAATCTCTTCAAATATTTTCTCGGGTCCTTTCTCTCTCTTCTCCTTCTGGGACCCCTATAATGTGAATTTTGGTGTATTTAAAGTGTCCCAGAGGTCTCTTAGGCTGTCTTAATTTATTTTCATTCTTTTTTCTTTATTATGTTCCATGGCAGTGAATTCCACCATTATGTCTTCCAGGTCACTTATCCATTCTTCTGCCTCAGTTATTCTGCTATTGATTCCTTCTAGTGTATTTTTCATTTCAGTTATTGTATTGTTCATCTCTGTTTGTTCATTAATTCTTCTAAGTCTTTGTTAAACATTTTTTTCATCTTCTCAATCTTTGCCTCCATTCTTTTCTGAAGTCCTGGATCATCTTCACTATCATTATTTGAATTCTTCTTCTGGAATGTTGCCTATCTCCACTTCATTTAGTTGTATTTATGGGATTTTTATCTTGTTCCTTCATCTGGTACAGAGTCCTCTCCATTTTCATTTTGTCTATCTTTCTGTGAATGGCATTTCCGTTCCACAGGCTGCAGGATTGTAGTTCTTGTTTCTGTTTTCTGCCGTCTGGTGGATGAGGCTATCTAAGAGGGTTGTGCAAGTTTCCTGATGGGAGGTACTTGTGGTGAGTAGAGCTGGGTGTGGGTCTGGTAGGCAGAGCTCAGTAAAACTTTAATCCACTTGTCTGCTGATGGGTGGGGCTGAGTTCTCTCCCTCTTGGTTGTTTGGCCTGAGGCGACCCAGCACTGGAGCCTATAGGCTCTTTGGTGGGGCTAATGGTGGACTCTGCGAGGGTTCACACCAAGGAGTACATCTCAGAACTTCTGCTGCAAGTGACCTTGTCTCCTTAGTGAGCCACAGCTGCCCCCTGCCTTTGCAGGAGACCATCCAACACTAGCAGATATGTCTGGTTCAGCCTCTTATGGTGTCACTGTTCCTTCCTCTGGTTCCTGATGCACACAATTCTTTGTGTGTGCCCTCCAAGAGTGGAGTCTTTGTTTCCCCAGACCTGTTGAAGTCCTGCAATCAAATCCCGGTAGTCTTCAACATCTGATAATCTGGCAATTCCTCCTCCTGTTACCAGACTCCCAGGTTGGGAAGCCTGACATGGCACTCAGAGCCTTCACTCCAGTGGGTGGACTTCTGTGGTATAATTGCTCTCCAGTTTGTGATTCACCCACCCAGCGGTTATGGGATTTGATTTTATTGGAATTGCTCCCTTCCTACCATCTCATTGTGGCTTATCCTGTGATTTTTGATGTGGGGTATCTTTTTCGTTGAGTTCCAGTGTCTTTCTGGTGATGATTGTTCAGCAGTTAGTTGTGATTCCTGAAGGAATCACAAGAGGGAATGAGCGCATGTCCTTTTACTCTGCCATCTTGAACCAATCTCCTGGAGGGGGTGTCCCTTGATGTTGGAAGGAGTTGAGTGCTTTCTAGAACTAAAATAATTCAGTTGCAATTACTTGGAGCAAAGAGGTATGTTGCATGCGGATAAAGTGTAGAAATAGGCAGATCAGCAGAATTTTGGAGGCTGGATGCTTCCATCCGCCCCTAGAGTCTCTCTCCAGTCTTCTTCACCCTGTTCTCTGCCTTGGGAAGCCAATCTATATGAACTACATCAATGTGGAGAATTTGCATGAGATCAGACGGAAGAGGTGAAGGACATTGGGATATTTATTACCCAGTTTCCTCCTGGTGGAGTTTCCCTGGGCTGGCTATATGGATGTGTGTCCCTCTACCAAATCTCACTGGTCTTTTCAAAGTAGCATCTCTGCATGACTTTCTCCTTCTGGGTTCCAATAGCTGAAGGGTTAATCTGGGATCTGTGGAAAGAGTTCAAAAAGTCTGTAAACTTTAATGGAGAAAATAAAATTACATCTTTATATTCACTAATCTCTGACCAAAATTTACCATTTCCTTCAATTATCAAATTAAGCAGCACATCATAATGGCACTGGCAATGCCTGTGACTACTGCCAGGTATATTTCCTATCACTCTACAGAAGGTGCAGATATGCCCAAATATTTTTATGCTCGTCACTACTTTGAAATTGTAGTGATTCTTTGACTACCACCAGATCTTTTAAGGTAATGTGCCAAAAAAGAAACATTTATATTAATACATTACAAACTTATTTTATTTAAATATTTTATTCATCATATTTTAATAGAACTGGCTTCTTTTTTAACTCTAAGTATTTTATTGAATTCATTTAAAAACTATCTTGAGTTGGGGGTCTTCAGGGTCCAGCAGACAGATAAAAGTTTAGGAGTCTATGCAGTAATCACTTCCCGTCCTTGTTCCATTGAGCCTGGTGGTGGTGACTGTTCCCCTCTCACTAGCATAGGGGACCTGCATTTGTCATTTCTCTACTCCCTGAAACACCATTTAAGTAATCCCTTTATTAAACCCTCCTTAAATTATCCTAAGTTTAACGTGTCATCTCTGTCCTGCTGGGATGCTGACTGATACAGCTTGTAAAGGACTTTGACTTCATAGTCAAGAGTAGCTGTGGGACCTTGGAAAGGTCACTTGACTTCTGTGAGCCTCTGTTTTTCTAATTTGTAAAATGGAGGTAATACCTAACCCACTAACATCAAAACATTCAGGTTATTGTCAGGACAAGTCAATGTAATATGTTTGATTATTAGTTGATGCACTAAAATTATTGCATGAGCCCTGTCATTTACATCTCAGCTTTCCTTCCCTTCCTTCTCTCTGTTCTGCTTGGCCAGCAGGTTGGCAGGACCAAAATATATTGCTTCAGCCTGAAGATAGGGGTCATTGCAGAGGGCACTAGCACTAGTGTTGCTTCTATTGTTAAGGCTTTGCAGCTGAGTCAGGGGAAGTATTGTTTTTAGTCTTTCCCTCTTCAACCAACTCTAGATGAAGTAAGTTCTCATTTAAGAACCCAGACAATATTTCTCAAACAGGGGTAATATATAGACATTACTTCCAATAATATTTTGTTTCATTTTGTTTTGTTTTGGGGGGTGGTTATGCGGTCCTCTCACTGTTGTGGCCTCTCCCGTTGCAGAGCACAGGCTCCGGACGTGTAGGCTCAGCGGCCATGGCTCACAGGCCCAGCTGCTCCGCGGCATGTGGGATCTTCCTGGACCAGGGCATGAATCCGTGTCCCCTGCATCAGCAGGCAGACTCTCAACCATTGAGCCACCAGGGAAGCCCCCAAGAATATTTTAATACATAGTGATTTCCCTGTGTTGTTCAATTATTTTAATTGCAATATTATTTAAATGTGTACAAATAAATTGGATATATACTCTTATACTTATAGTTCTTGTACAGCTATTAATCAAAAACAAATTTGCAAATTAAATACAGAAGACAATTAAGATGATAAAGTGAGCATATGATATAATGCCCTTTTCCTCCTCTAAATATATAGAATAAAATTTCCCAGAACAGTGCTGTGAAACAAGAGGGACTCTTTTCCAGAGACCAGAAATTATAAACAATTTCTGAAAGGCTTGAGGCAGATGGGATATGAATAATCGATGAAGCTGTAGCCCTAACCCTGCTGTGGGGAGCTTGTTCCCAGTTGGGAGTGGCTTCAGATACTCTGTCTAAATGCTGAGGATTGGATACTGGAGCAGGAGGGAGATCTAGTGAGCTCTTTGTGGTCAAAGTGGCTTCTACCAGAGTAGGAGAGTTCAGATGGCTTGCCCCCTCCCCCTCACGGCTACCATGCACACCTCACATGCCAGGGCAGCAACTGAAAGGTCTGTTCCTAGGTGGGAGCAGTAAGTGAAGGCATTGGACCTAAGAGGTAAAATAGGCCCCTGGGTGGCTTGTGATATTCAAGGGAAATAAGGAGTCTCTGTGACTAGAAAACTAGTTACTGACCTTCCAGCTAGCAGTACATCCACCTTTGGTTTAACATCACTGGCAATAGGCAGTATAATCCAGCTCTCAAATAGTCAAGCAATCAAAGATACAGAGATCAGCACAAAACCAAGATTCATGCAACATTTAAGAAAGTCAATCTAACAATTGAGTCAACAAACTCAACCAATATTAGTTGTGAGAAATAAGGAAATCAAATTAATGTAGCAAATACAGAGAGATGAGAGAGGACATTGGATTCAAATAAAGAGACTCAACTAGAGATCTAGATTATAGAAAGTTGTTGGAATAAAAGGAGAGATTAGCAGATGTACTAAATAGCAGAATGTACAGAACTGAGAAGAGAACTCATAACTGGAAGATCATTGAGAAATTTTCTCAGAAGGCAAAGTAAAATGGCAAAAAAAATACATCAAAGAACAATTAAAAAATAAGAAGTTCTAAGAGGGGTTCTGGAAGAAAAGACACAGAGAATAGATAGAAAGAGATAGTCAAAAAATAATGAAAGAAACATATTCAATTTCAGGAAGACATGAGTTAAAAAGGACTACTAGGAATTGGGCAGGAGGCATATAAAATGATTCACATCCAGAAATATTGTAGAAAAAATTTAGACCACCAAAAATAAAGAGGAAATTCAAAAACCTTTCTGACAAGGGGGAAAAAGAGCTTCTCTACAAAAGGATAAGAATCATATTGGCATAAGTCTTCTAATTCACAACACTGAATGCAAGAAGAAAACATAACAGTATCATCAGCATTCTATACCCAACCAAACTACTGTTCAATTCAGATGGAAGGACAAAATAGACACATTTCAGTGACTGGAATGTTTTGCCATCCTTAAACGCTAACTGAAACAATTACTAGAAATTGCAGTTGGTAAAATGAATCAAAATAAATCTAAAAAGAAAATATGGGGTAAAAAAAAGGAAAAGAGAAAACAAAAACAGTAAAATATATTAAAAAGAATAAAAATGTTTTGATTATTAAAATAGCGATAAATAAATCTCAGAGTTGGTATTGAAAGCAGATCAAGGAAATGTGGGAATTTAAAGTTTGGTTAGGTTTTGTCCTATTTGGGAAGAAATTATAGACACCAATTAACTCTAGATATTGATTAAAAGAACCCAAAACCCTAAGCATAGTTGGGAGCTAAGAACTCCCACGTAGCACAAAGGACTTACCTGAACACTATGCTAAGAGATTTGAGCAAATGTTAGTCTGGTTTCTACCTGCACTAGGCAGTGTCCTTAAGGGTGACCTCTGGGCTGAGTCTTCATTCAAGAAAACACAATGCTACCAAACTGCAGAATGAACATTATCCCAAGCCATACTGACAAACCATTTTCAGTAATTCTCCACTTTCTCCCCTCCTGTAATTTCCCATTTCCCTGTAACCCCCTTTATGTTCTCCTATAGCCCAATTTCGTTCCTTCTCTGTTTTCCCTTGAAAACCTCGGTCACCTTTGTCTTAGTTGCCGTTGAGCTCAGTCTGTACTGGAGTATCTTTCCCCTATGGCAGCCGTCTGAATAAAAACTGCCTTGTTGTCTTTAACAAGAGCCCAGCCCAGTTTTTTGGACAGTGTTAAAAGTTTTAGATAGCAATTAGAATGGTAAAAGTAAAATGTATAGTTTCTGAGTCTGAGGAGACCTCAAAGAAGGTCTCTTTCAGGAGGAGACAAATTTAAGCCAAGACCTGAGGGACAAAAATGGGGCAGACTTTCCAAAACCTGGGGTGGGTGTATTTTCACACAGAGGCCACAGCAAATGCAAAGGCCTTGAGTTGGAAAAGTGCTTAGCAGTTTGGAGCAACCATAGGGAGTAAATGTGACAAAAATGAAAAGTGGGAGAGTGTGAGGTGAGATTAGGGAAGGAGGTGGGGTGGCTAGTAAGTTACTGGGCTGCTTGATTTTGGCAGCCCAAAATCAAGAGATCTAGGCACCCCCATTCCTGACTAGATCTCCGCAATAATTCTGAATGCTTTATAGTTCATCTGTGTCCTTGTCTATCTCTCTCCCCAGGCAAGAAGCTTGATGAAGGCAAGGACTGTATCTCATGGTATTTCCCCAGCACTTCACACTTCCCTAGCTAGTTCACAGTAAGTGCTCAATGAATCGATGGTTGTCAATTCCTGAGCTTTTCTTCTCTCTCCCCCATGAATTCTACAACTCTGTCAGATTTGAGATTTAAAAGGAGAGAAGAAACTGTCTTATGTTTCTTTACAGAGTCCTGAGACAGTGTAGAAATAAAGGCTACAGCTGCAGGCAAGTCCCTGACAAAAGGTCCAGGCTTCGAGAGGGGGGGCACTCCCCAACACATTACTTGACTCTGACCCCCTTACTGTCCCCACGCCCCCATCACCTTAACACACAGTCAGCTTAGACCTGAGAAGTTGAAAAACAGGTTCCTGAGTTTAAAATCCTAAGCATCTTCCTGGGATATGTGCCTACACATTGCTGGTCATCCCACTGGGGCTGTCCTGCAAAACTGAAGATTGACACATAAAGCTCTACAGATTTTCATCAGGATACAATTAGGTGTCACTGGATGGGTAATGGGTGGCCCTTCCATGTAAGAGAGGTTTCTCAGAGGTTTCCCTGTTCCCTTTGATAAAGCAAGATAAAATGAACTATTGACAAACTCAGTGTGTTTATATTTTCTTGGAAGAAAGAAACACTAGGAGAAGTGACTTGCTCTTTTTCTGGGAGCACTCAGATGGTACTGTTGACTGGACTCACCTTACAGGGGGCTGGGGAAATAGCTCTGTCTCTCCCTCCCCATTACCATGGAGCTCATGAACTTATTCTTTGAGAACTGAAGTCTTCCGTGACTTACCCTAGAAATAAACAAAGTTGTTATGACTGACATGGCTTTACAACCTATAAGAGAAAATTTTAATTCTGTAGAGAGAAGTCTTCTATTCCTTGAGAAAATCTAGAGTGATAGACAGGGGTTGTTTAGTCTAATTCTCTCCATATTAGAGACCAAAGTTGCGTAAACATTGATGTCAGTGATTGCCTCAATCCTATTTCACACTGAAGGTGATGCAAGAGTATTAGGAAAAAGGTCTCTTGCTTGGGTGTTTTGAAAATTAAAAAGTTTTTCAGATGATTCTACTATACTCCCATAGTTAAAACCATCACTTTTTAAAAAAAGAACAGAATGTATCCAATTTCTCTTGAGTTTGGTATACAAGTTTTTGTGTTTATGTGTTTGAGGAGTAAAGGTGTGAAGGTGGGTTCCAACATGTGTTTCTCACTATTTTTGGAAGGCAGTTTTGAGAGGCACTGATTCCTGGAACAAGTTGAGGTTATAAATTTCCTTACTCATCCTCTTAGAAAATGGTTTAGACATATCCTTCATGAAATCTTTTCTGAGTCACCCAAGGAGACTTGATCCTTTTTCTCCTTTGACCCCACTCCACCAGGAACAAACATTTATCCAGGTGCTTACAACCCTGCATAGTAATTTATGCTTATCTGTACCCCCCATCCCCAGCCCCATCCATAAAGAACTTCTCCATGGGCTGCGTAGAATTCTTCCTCTCTATAACCCTAGTTGTCTGTAAATGTTTGCTGAATAAATGAGATTGAACAGACAGGGCAACAATTCCCAACTGAGGGACTGTTGATCCTCCAGACTTTTATAAAGGCAACAACTAATATTCACAATCTATTTTAAACGTTAAATAGTTTCTTTTTAACATCTTTATTGGAGTATAATTACTTTACAATGTTGTTACTTTCTGCTGTGTAACAAAGTGAATCAGCTATATGTATACAAATATCCCCATATCCCCCCTCTTGCACCTCTCTCCCACCCTCCCTATCCCACCCGTCTAGGTGGTCACAAAGCACTGAGCTGATCTCCCTGAGCTCTGCGGCTGCTTCCGACTAGCTATCTATTTTACATTTGGTAGTGTATATAGGTCAATGCCACTCTCTCACTTCATCCCAGCTTACCCTTCCCCCTCCCAGTATCCTCAAGTCCATTCTCTATGACTGCATCTTTATTCCTCTCTTGCCCTTGGGTTCATCAGAACCTTTTTCTTTTTTTTTTTTAGATTCCATACATATGTGTTAGCAAATGGTATTGCTTTTTCTCTTTCTGACTTACTTCACTCTGTATGACAGATGTGAGGTCCATCCACCTCACTACAAATAGTTCAATTTTATATCTTTTGATGGCTGAGTAATATGCCATTGTTTATATATGCCACATCTTCTTTATCCACTCATCTGTCGATGGACACTTAGGTTGTCTCCATGTCCTGGCTATTGTAAATAGTGCTACAATGAATATTGTGGTACATATCTCTTTTTGAACTATGGTTTTCTTAGGGTATATGCCCGGTAGTGGGATTGCTGCATTGTATGGTAGTTATATTTTTAGGTTTTTAAGAAACGTCCATACTGTTCTCCATAGTGGCTGTATCAATTTACATTCCCACCAACAGCGCAAGAGGGTTCCCTTTTCTCCACACCTTCTCAAGCATTTATTGCCTGTAGATTTTTTCATGACGGCCATACTGACTGGTATGAGGTAATACCTCACTGTGGTTTTGATGTGCATTTCTCTGATGATTAGTGATGTTGAACATCCTTTCATGTGTTTGTTGGCAATCTGTATGTCTTCTTTGGAGAAGTGTCTGTTTAGGTCTTCCACCCATTTTTAGATTGGATTGTTTGTTTTATTGATATTGAGCCACATGAGTTGCTTGTAAATTTTGGAGATTAATCCTTTGTCAGTTGCTTCATTTGAGAATATTTTCTCCCATTCTGAGGGCTGTCTTTTCACCTTGATTATGGTTTTCTTTGCTGTGCAAAAGCTTTTAAATTTCATTAAGACCTATTTGTTTATTTTTGTTTTTATTTCCATTTCTCTAGGAGGTGGATCAAAAAGGATTTTTCTGTGATTTATTTCATAGAGCGTTCTGTCTATGTTTTCCTCTAAGAGTTTTATAGGGTCTGGCCATATATTTAAGTCTTCAATCCATTTTGAGGGTTTTTTTTGTGTGTGTGTATGGTGTTAGGGTGTGTTTTAATTTCATTCTTTTACATGTAGCTGTCCAGTTATCCCAGCACCACTTATTGAAGAGGCTGTCTTTTCTCCATTGTATATTCTTGCCTCCTTTATCAAAGATAAGGTGACCATATGTGTGTGAGTTTATCTCTGGGCTTTCTATCCTGTTCCATTGATCAATATGTCTGTTTTTGTGCCAGTATCATACTGTCTTGGTTACTGTAGCTTTGTAGTATAGTCTGAAGTCAGGGACCCTGATTCCTCCAGCTCCATTGTTCTTTCCCAAGATTGCTTTGGCTATTAGGGATCTTTTGTGTTTCCATACAAATTGTGAAATTTTTTGTTCTAGTTCTGTGAAAAATGCCATTGGTAGTTTGATAGGGATTGCATCAAATCTGTAGATTTCTTTGGTTGCATAGTCATTTTCACAATGTTGATTCTTCCAGTCCAAGAACATGATATATCTCTCCATCTGTTTGTATCATCTTTAATTTCTTTCATCCATGTGTTATAGTTATCTGAATACAGATCTTTTATCTCCTTATGTAGGTTTATTCCTAGATATTTTATTCTTTTTGTTTCAATGGTAAATGGGAGTGTTTCCTTTATTTCTCTTTCAGATTTATCATCACTAGTGTATAGAAATGCAAGAGATTTCTGTGCATTAATTTTGTATCCTGCTACTTCACCAAATTCATTGATTAGCTCTAGTAGTTTTCTGTTAGCATCTTTAGTATTCTCTATGTGTAGTATCATGTCATCTGCAAACAGTGACAGTTTTACTTCTTTTTTTCCATTTTGGATTCCTTTTGTTTCTTTTTCTTCTCTGATTGCTGTGGCTAAAACTTCCAAAACTATGTTGAATAATAGTGGTGAGAGTGAGAAAACTTGTCTTTTTCCTGATCCTAGAGGAAATGGTTTCAATTTTTGACCACTGTGAATGATGTTGGCTGTGGGTTTGTCATATATGTCTTTTATTTTGTTGACGTAGGTTCCCTCTATGCCCACTTATTGGAGAGTTTTTATCGTAAACTCATGTTGAATTTTTGTCAAAAGCTTTTTCTGCATCTATTGAGATGATCATATGTTTTTTCTCCTTCAATTTGTTAATACGGTGTATCACATTAATTGATTTGCATATATTGAAGAATCCCTGCATTCCTGGGATAAACCCTACTTGATCATGGTGTATGATTCTTTTAATGTGCTGTTGGATTCTGTTGCTAGTATTTTGTTGAGGATTTTTGCATCTATATTCATCAGTGATATTGGCCTGTAGTTTTCTTTTTGGTGTCATTTTTGTCTGGTTTTGGTATCAGGGTGACAGTGGCCTCATAGAATGAGTTTGGGAGTGTTCCACCTTCTGCTATATTTTGGAAGAGTTTGAGAAGGATAGGTGTTCAATGGAAGTCACCTGTGAAGCCATCTGTCTTGGGCTTTTTTTGTTAGAAGATTTTTAATCACAGTATCCATTTCAATGCTTGTGATTGGTCTGTTCATATTTTCTATTTTTTCCTGGTTCAGTCTTGGATGATTGTGCTTTTCTAAGAATTTATCCATTTCTTCCAAGGTGTCCATTTTATTGACATATAGTTGCTTGTAGTAGTCTCTTACAATCCTTTGTATTCCTGCAGTGTTAGTTGTTACTTTTTTTTTTAGCGGTATGCGGGCCTCTCACTGTTGTGGCCTCTCCCGTTGTGGAGCACAGGCTCTGGATGCACAGGCTCAGCAGCCATGGCTCATGGGCCCAGCCGCTCCATGGCATGTGGGATCTTCCCGGACCAGGGCATGAACCTGTGTCCCCTGCATCAGCAGGCAGGCTCTCAACAACTGCACCACCTGGAAAGCCCCATTACTTCTTTTGTATTTCCAATTCTGTTGATTTGAGTCTTCTCCCTTTTTTTCTTGATGAGTCTGGCTAAAGGTTTATCAATTTTTTTATCTTCAGAAAGAACCAGCTTTTAGTTTTATTGATCTCTGCTATTGTTTTCTTTGTCTCTATTTCATTTATTTCTGCTCTGATTTTTATGATTTCTTTCCTTCTACTAACTTTTTTTTTCCTTCATTGTCTAATTGCTTTAGGTGTATGGTTAGGTTGTTTATTTGAGAATTTTCTTGTTTTTTGAAGTATAATAGTATTGCTATAAACTTCCCTCTTAGAACTGCTTTTGCTGCATCCCTTAGGTTTTAGGTCATCGTGTTTTCACTGTCATTTTTTTCTAGGCATTTTCTGATTTCCTCTTTGAGTTCTTTAGTGATCTCTTGGTTTCTTAGTAGCATAATTTTTAGCTTCCATGTGATTGTATTTTTTACAGTTTTTTTCCCCCTGTAATTGATATCTAGTCTTATAGTGTTGTGGTCAGAAGTGATACTTGATACAATATCAATTTTATTCAATTTACTGAGGCTTGATTTGTGACCCAAGATAAGATCTATCCTGGAGAATGTTCCATGAGCACTTGAGAAGGAAGTTTATTCTGTTGATTTTGGTTGGAATGTCCTATAAATATCAGTTAAGTCCATCTGGTCTAATGTGTCATTTAAAGTTTGTGTTTCCTTATATATTTTCATTTTGGATGATCTGTCCATTGGTGAAAGTGGGGTGTTAAAGTGCCCTACTATTATTGTGTTACTGTCGATTTCCCCTTTTATGGCTGTTAGCATTTGCCTTATGTATTGAGATGCTCCTATGTTGGGTGCATAAACATTTACAATTGTTATATCTTCTTCTTGGATTGATCCCTTGAACATTATGTAGTGGCCTTCTTTGGCTCTTGTAATAGTCTTTATTTAAAGGTCTGTCTTGTCTGATATGAGAATTGCTACTCCAGCTTTCTTTCGATTTCCGTTTGCATGGAATATCTTTTTCCATACCCTCACTTTCAATCTGTATGTGTCCCTAGGTTTGAAGTGGGTCTCTTGTAGACAGCATATATATGGGTCTTGTTTTTGCATGCATTCTGTCAGTCTGTGTCTTTTGGTTGGAGCATTTAATCCATTTACATTTAAGGTAATTATCAACATGTATGTTCCTATTACTATTTTCTTAATTGTTTTGGGTTTGTTTTTGTAGGTTTTCCTTCTCTTATATTTCCTACCTAGAGGAGTTCCTTTAGCATTTGTTGTAAAGCTGGTTTAGTGGTGCTGAATTCTCTTAACTTTTGCTTGTCTGTAAAGTTTTCAGTTTCTCCATCGAAACTGAATGAGATATTTGCTGGGTAGAGTAATCTTGATTGTAGGTTTTTCCCCTTCATTACTTTAGATATGTCCTGTCACTCCCTTCTGACTTGTAGAGTTTCTGCTGAAAGATCAGCTGTTAACCTTATGGGGATTCCCTTGTATGTTATTTGTTGCTTTTCCCTTGCTGCTTTTAATATTTTTTCTTTGTGTTTAATTTTTGATAGTTTGATTAATATATGTCTTTGCATGTTTCTCCTTGGATTTATCATGTATAGGACTCTCTGCACTTCCTGGACTTGATTGACTATTTCCTTTCCCATGTTAGGGGAGTTTTCAACTATAATCTCTTCAAATATTTTCTCAGACCCTTTCTTTTTCTCTTCTTCTTCTGGGATCCATATCATTTGAATATTGGAGCAATTAAATTTGTTCCAGAGGTCTCTGAGACTGTCCTCAATTCTTTTCATTCTTTTTTCTTTATTCTGCTCTTTGGCAGTTATTTCCAATATTTTATCCTCCAGGTCACTTATCCATTCTTCTGCCTCAGTTATTCTGCTAATGATTCCTTCTAGAGTAATTTTAATATCATTTATTGTGTTGTTCATCATTGTTTGGTCTTTAATTCTTCCAGGTCCTTGTTAAATGTTTCTTGTATCTTCTCCATTTCAATTATGAGATTTTGGATCATCTTTACTATCATTACTCTGAATTTCTTTTCAGGTAGACCACCCATTCTCTCCTCATTTCTTTGGTCTGGTGGTTTTTTACCTTGTTCCTTAATCTGCTCCATATTTCTCTGCCTTCTCACTTTGTTTAACTTACTGTGTTTGGACTCTCCTTTTTGCAGGCTGGACGTTCTTAGTTCCCATTATTTTTGGTGTCTGCCCCCAGTGGGTAAGGTTTGTTCAGTGGTTTGTGAAGGCTTCCTGGTGGAGGGGACTGGTGCATATTTTGGTGGGTGGGGCTGGATCTTGTCCTCTGGTGGGAAGTGTCATGTCCAGTGTTGTGTTTTGGGGTGTCTGTGAACTTAGTATGTCTTTAGGCAGCCTCTCTGCTAATGGGAGGGGTTGTGTTCATGCTAGTTGTTTGGCATGGGGTGTCCAGCACTGGAGCTTGCTGGCATTGGGTGAAGCTGGGTTTTGTGTTGAGATGGAGATCTCTGGGAGAGCTCTCTCTGATTGATATTACATGGGGCTGTGATGTCTCTGGTGGTCCAATGTCCTGGACTCGGCTCTCCCACCTTGTAAGCTCAGGCCTGACACCCAGCTGGAGCACCAAAACCCTGCCAGCCTCATGGCTCAGAAGAAAAGGAAGAAAAAAAATTTAAAAAGAAAGAACAGATAGAGCACCAAATCAAATTGTAAAAGCAAAAGTAAACAGACAAAAATCACACAAAGAAACATACACACACACACTCATAAAAAGACAAAGAACAAACAACCACAACAATGCAAAACTAAACTTACAAAAAAGAAAAAAAAAATCCGAACAGACAGAACCCTAGGACAAATGGTAAAAGCAGACCTAAACAGACAAAATCACACAAAGAAACATACACATACATACAACAAAAGGAGAAAAAAGGAAAATAAATTATAAAAAAGGAAGAGAGGAACGAAACCAATTAACAAATCCACCAATGATAACAAGCACTAAAAACTAAACTGAGATAAACATAAAACCAGAAACAAATCAGACATAGAAAGCAAACCCCAAGTCTACAGTTGCTCTTAAGTCCACTGCCTCAGTTTTGGGATGATTCGTTGTCTATTCAGGTATTCCATGGATTCAGGGTTTATTAAGTTGAATGTGGGGATTTAATCTACTGCTTTTGAGGTTGCACAGAGAAATTTCCCTTCCTCTTCTTTAATCACACAGCTCCTGGGGTTCAGCTTTGGTTTTGGTCCTGCCTCTTTGTTTAAGCTGCCCTCAGGCATCTGTTCCCTGCCCAGACAGGAGGGCGTTAAAGTAGCCACTGATTATGGCTCTCTTGCTCAGTGAGGTTGGGGAGAAGGAGGAGTATGGTAGTTATAATTGGAATGCAGGGCAAGTCAGCAGCGGCAGAGACTGGCATGACATTGCAGCAGCCTGAGGCACGCTGTGTGTTCTCTTGGGGAAGTTGTCCCTGGATCACAGGACCCTGGCAGTGACGTGCTGCTCAGGCTCCCTGGGGTGTGTGTGTAGTGTGACCTGCACTCACATACACGATTTTTGGTGGCAGCAGTGGCAGCGGCAGCAGCGTTAACAGTTCATGCCCGTCTCTGGGGTCTGAGCTGATAGCCAAGGCTCGCACCCATCTCTGGAGTTTGCTTAAGTGGTGCTCTGCCTTCTGTGGGCACACAGAGCAGGAATCCCCTCTCCTCGTACACCTCCGAACAATGACCTCTTGCCTCTTCAGCAGGTGCAGACATTTTCCTGCACTCCCTCCTGCCTAGCTGTGGCACACTAGCCCCCTTCAGAATGTCTTAATACAACCAACCCCAGTCCTCTCCCTGGGATCTGACCTCCAAAGCCCGAGCCTCAGATCCCAGCCCCCACCCGCCCTGGCAGGTGAGTAGACAAGCATCTCAGGTTGGTGAATGCTGGTTGACACCAATCCTCTGGGCAGGAATCTCTCTGCTTTGCCCTCTGCACCCCTGTTGCCATGCTCTCCTCCATGGCTCTGAAACTTCCCCACTGCCCATTCCCTGTCCCCACCCATGAGGGGCTCCCTAGTGTGTGGAAACTTTTCCTCCCTCACAGTTCCCTCCCAGAGGTGCAGGTTCTGTCCCTATTCTTTTGTTTCTATTTTTTCTATTTTCTTTTGCACTACCCAGGTAGGTGGGGAGTTTCTTGCCTTTTGGGAAGTCTGAGGTCTTCTGCCAGCATTCAGTAGGTGTTCTGTAGGAACTGTTCCACGTGTAGATGTATTTTTGATGTATTTGTAGGGAGGAAGTTGATCTCCACATCTTACTCCTCCACCACCTTGAAGGTCAAACCTAAATAGTTTTTAAAAAAATATATTTTATTTATTTATTTGGTTGCATCAGCTCTTAGTTGTGGCATGCAGGATCTTTCATTGCTGTGTGCAGGCTCTCTTGTCATGGTGTGTGGGCTCTAGAGCACGTGGGTTTAGTTGTCCCACAGCATGTGGAATCTTTGTTCCCCTGACCAGGGATCAAACCCGCGTCCCCTGCATTGAAAGGCAGATTCTTAACCACTGGACCACCAGGGAAGTCTATAATTAGTTTTAATGAACACTGAACTCTGCCATTAAGAGTTTAGCTCTGGCTGCATGAAATTCCTCTTTGCTTGGTGGTTACTTTATCAACTCTGCTAAGACTGCTGTCAGATAGGATAATGTTTCCTATAAGTGAATCAAAAAAGAAATTATTACTTAGTCAATAGGACTTCCCTTCTTGGTTGACAAAATCATTGAAAACTTTATGTCTTTGTGGGGAAATTGAAAACAATAAGAAGAAATGGACAACTGGGACTTTGGAACATATTTTCTACCCAAACCTGTAACTGAGGGAGACTTAGAGCTAGGGAGGAATGGTTGCTTTGCTGACTATCTCTGAAGCCAGGCAGAGGAGACTTCTGGGTTACAGAACAATGGAGGATTCCCAAAGGGAAACACATAGAAACAACGAGGAGAGCAAATAAAACTATGCAGGATCATGCCTCTGATGTTACTAGGAGACAGAGACACCATGGCATTTAATTTACCTGCAAGTAGAGGAAAGGATGAATTCCAACAGAGCGGGCATGAGAGTTTAAGAGGAAGCTTAAGAGAAGTGTAGAGGACAGCAGGGAACCTTGATAAAACACAAATGAAAGAACCCTGGAAAAATATAATGTCCAAGTTTAAATGCTAAAATACAAAAACAGGCAACAACTTGGAAGTTCACACCACTGGATACAGGGAAGGGTTTTGAACATGGGAGAAAATGGAAAGGCATAATATGAGAAGCATTACTTCTGGGGGAGATACAGATATACAGAGAAGGGGACAAATCAATGAAAGAAATGAAGAGTAATTAGGAAAGATTAAGAACCCTCTGAGAGAAATAAACCCTCCTTTCCCCATGCCATCATAACCCAAATTATCTATAAGAGAAACTACACAAAGGAGGAAAGAACCGAGGAACTCTTAAACTAGGAACCCTATTCATGAAAGAAATAAGAATCCAGAAAAGCAGACCACATCCATATAAAATTGCTGTAAAAAATTTGAAAATGAGAATCAAAGCATTTCTGCTGATGGAAATTCTTACCAGAAAATTCAACTAAGCCAAAGAAAACTCTAAAACAACTGTAAATAAACACATCAAAGTGAATTAATTTAGGGATATGAAATAATACCTTAAATTAGAAATATAAAAACTAAGACCAGAAATAGACTCCCCCAAAACCACTTAGACTTGGGGGAGAAATAGAGAAAAAGAGGAAATTATATCGGTAATGAAGATTAAATTAAAAGTACTCAAAAGAATGATAGAGTCAAAACTTGAATAAAGGGTATTGAAGAAAAATAAACAATCAAAAGAATAAAAATGAATTAAAATGAGGTAAAGAGCAAAGTAAAAAGAATCAGAGGAAAAGTGGTTGAAATACAAAGCAACCGGCAAAGGAGGTCCAACATATCTATGACTGGAATCCCAAAGATGTGAATCAAAACAAGGGACCAGAACTGATATTTAAAATTGTAAGTCAAAAAAAGTTCCATAATCTACATGTAGATAGAGTTAAAGGGTACTAGGAAAATTTAACCTGAAACAATCAACTCTGAGACATGGACTAGTAAAATGAATAGAGTTCAGAGAAAAAGAAGAAATCTTCAAGCCCTTTAGATAAAAAGGTGGATTGGATCTTATATTTACCAAAGGGGAAAGATGTGTGTGTGGGGTATAAACTAGGAATTTGGAAGTAACATGTACACACTACTATATATAAAATAGATAAACAACAAGGACCTACTATATAGCACAGGGAACTATACTCAATATTTTGTAATAACCTATAATGGAAAAGAATCTGGAAAAGAATACATATATATGTATGTATAACTGAATCACTTTGCTGTACATCTAAAACTAATGCAACATTGTAAATCAACTATACTTCAATAAAAAAAGAAGTTAATTTTTAAAAGTTGGAATTACTTAGACAAGAAAATTAGATTGACCTTTTGAAAACAATATACAAAGCGAAGCAACAGTGGAGCAGACTGGTCTATTAGAAAATAGGCTTCATTCAACAAGGAGATAACAGGACAAAATGATTGATAAAAAATAAGATGAAGACATAACATGTTCTAACAAAGAAGAAAGAATGCAACTGGAAAAATGGGAAGCGACTTCCACTTCTGGAATGATGGAGAAGACATATATTTCTATATTCCTACCACTAGACAAAGCTAAAAACCTGAACATTATGTGTGTGTATATCTATCTATCATCTATCTATCTATCTATCTATCTATCTATCTATCTATCTATCTATCTATCTATCTATATCTCTAGATATTAAACATAAGAAGACTTAAAAAGGTGGAGAGAAGAAGGAAAACTTTCTAGGAAACTCAGGACCTAGGAAGTGATATGGCGGTGAGTTTCTTGGTTTTCTTTTTGCCTCATCTCTCTCAGATTGGATACAGGAGAAACCACAAGCCAGAAATGCCAATTAGATGAAAGTATTCTGAAGAAAAGGCTGCTCTTTCTAACAAAAGGGCCAAATGCAGAAAACTTTTAGACAATAACTGCTTTACTCAAGCCTAATATCAAGAAAGAAATGCAGTCACATCACTATCCCCCAAAGAAAAAGACAAGTGGGAGCCTACATGACGTTTTTCAAGTGCTGCAAGAAAAAAATTTTCTTTCCTTTCAATCCAGTATTCTGTATCCTGTAAAAGTATCCTTCAGGAATTAATGGGAAATGAAGATATTCTTATGAAGGAAGACTAGGAAAATTTGTCACCAGAAAGATGGCTAAAGGAAGTTTTCTAAACAGAAAGAAAATGATAAAAGGAGAAATGTTGAACATTGGAAGGAAGAAAGAATAACAAAAAGGGTAAAAAGATAGGTAAATACAAAAGACTTTCCTTGTTCTCTTGAGTTTCTGTGGAACTACCTGATGTGGTTCTCAATGGATGTCAGAGAAATATATAAGACAATTTCATTAGAAACAAAGCAGGTAAAGAGACATAAAGTGAGGCAAGCTTTCTTCACTTCACTCAAACTGATACAATGTCATCACTAACAGACTGAGGTAAATTACATGTATACTTTAATACCTAGCACAACCACCAAAAATACTATAGGAAGAAATATAGTCAAAAACTTCTGCCAGGGCCTTCCCTGGTAGTGCAGTGGTTAAGAATCCGCCTGCCAATGCAGGGGACACAGGTTCGATCCCTGGTCCGGGAAGATCCCACATGCCACGGAGCAACTAAGCCTGTGCACCACAACTACTGAGCCTGTGCTCTAGAGCCCATGAACCACAACTACTGAGCCCATGTGCCACAACTACTGAAGCCCGTGTGCCTAGCGCCCGTGCTCTGCAACAAGAGAAGCCACCACAATGAGAAGCCCGCATGTAGCAACGAAGACCCAATGCAGCAAAAAAAAAAAAAAAAAAAAAAAAAAAAACTTCTGCCAAAACTTGGGGAAAAAAATGTTTAGTCAGAGGGCACAGAAAGTGCAAAGGCCCTGAGCTGGAAAGGTGCACCAAATCATACCAGCACTATAGGTAAATGAAATCAGAATTCTAAAAAATGTTCAAAGGATCTATGGGGATAGGAAAAAGAAAAGAGAATTGAAAAATAGAAAGAAAAAGCAAACACCAAAAAACAGTATGGCAGACTTAAATTTTAACATATCAATTATTAAAGGTAGTATTCTCAAAATGACAAACTAGAGACGAAGGACAGGTTAGTGAGTGCCAGTGTTCAGGGATTTGGGGAAGGATGGGAGTGGGTGTGACTATAAATGGAAACACTAACAAAATCTTTGTGGTATGGATTCATTCTCTACCTTGATTGCAGTGGCGGTTACACAAATCCACACCTATGAAAAATGACGTGGAACTGTATACACATCATACCAATGTCAATTTCTGGTTCTGATACTGTGCTGTAATTTTGTATGTTGCTAATATTGGTGGAAACTAGGTGAAGAGTACATGGGAATTCCCTGTAATATGTTTGCAGCTTCCTGTTAATTTATACTTATTTCAAAATAAAAAGTTGAAAATAAATAAAAATTTTAAAATGGAAAAAAAAGAGAGGTAGTGGAAAGCATAATAACTCTTTTAGATATAAAAGGATACCCTCTAAAACTGAGTAAAAGGATACCTCTTAAGTAAAGTGTCAATCCCAATCTCCCAATTCCTCTACTCCCTTATTCATACATTGGTTCTCTACGTCTGTGTCTGTATTTCTGCTTTGCAAATAGGATCATCTATACCATTTTTCTAATTTCCAAAAGGGAGGGGATATGTGTACATGTGTGGCTGCTTCGTTTTGCTGTACAGTAGAAACTAACACAACACTGTAAAGCAACTATACTCCAATAAAAATTAATTAAAAAAAGATACTTCTTAAAACGGACATAGAAGATAGTGAAGGTTAAGTAAGAAAATAAAAAATTAGTGGAACTAAAAAAAGTATTAATACGAAGAGAACCACTAGACTAAAAATGAAAAATTTTCTAAATACTAAGAGAGGAAAAAAGGCAGCACACCAAGTAGAAAAGGAAACACAGTAAGTATAATGTAATATATACATATATCACAATATTAGATAATAAGACAAAATTGAACAAACATTTTAGTCATATCAATAAATGTGAATGGGTTTAACACACCTATTAAAAGGAAATTATAAAATCAAGTTGGTTCATAAAGCATAGCCCAATTCCATACAATATACAAGAGATACTCTTTAAATGAGTGATTCAAAAGAACTGCGAATGAAGGGATGGACAAAAATTTACTAGACAAAAGGAAATGAAATGAAGTCAGGCACCTATACTGTGGGGCAGACTGCCTAGTGTGCATCCCCCTCATTCCCTCTCAGACCCCATCTCCTAGTAAGGACCCCTCCTTTATTCTGTTCTAGTCCCACCATCCTTGCTGTTCCTCAGAAATTCCAAATACCCTCGCATATCTGAGCTTTCTGCCTGGATCACTCCTTCTCCAGATACCCACTTAGTTTGATTCTCCACTTTTTTGTATTTCTTCCCTAAAGTCTCCTTATCAGAAACGATACCTAACCTCTACATAAAATAGAAATCCCTATCACTGAAATGTAAGATGGAAATTTCCATAACACTTACCACCACTTGACTAGAGCATGTATGAGTCTGCTCGGGCTGACGTAACAAAATATCACAGGCTGGAATGTGGCTTAAGCACAGAATGTATATCTCATATTTCTGAGGGCTAGAAGTTCCAGATCAAGGTCTGGCAGGATTTGATTTCTAGAGCTAGTTCTCTTCCTGGCTTGTTGATGGCTGCCTGATCCCATCATTCCTCACATGGCCTTCCCTCTAAGCACATGTGTGGGGAGGGAAGGGGAGAGAGAGAGAGAGAGAGAGAGAGAGAAAGATGCTCCCTTCCTCTTCTTAAGATTCCACCAGTTCTATAGGATTAGGATCCTACTCTCTGATCTTATTTAACCTTAATTACTCCACAAAAGCCCTATCTCCAAGTATAGACACATTAGAGCTTAGGACTTCAACATATGAATTTCGGGGGAGAACACAATTCATTCCATGGCATGACCTAGTTATCTTTTTATCATATGTCTGATGTGGGTTTCATGAGAGCAAGAACCTGTCTATATTCTGTTCACTGCTGTATTCTTAGTGCCTCGAATATGACCTGACATAATCAGAGCTCAACAGAAAACTGAATTAATGAATACATGAAAAAAAAATAAGTGGATGATCTTTGGTGTGCTAATCCTAGCTTGCACTTGCTGATCTTCCCTTTTTCATCTATAAAGTGGGGTTCATAAGTATACCTGCCTCACAGCTTTGTTTTAAACATTAAGTGTGACATGAAAAGATGCTCAACATCACTAATTATTAGAGAAATGCAAATCAAAACTACAATGAAGTACCACCTCATGCTGGTCAGAATGGCCATCATTAAAAGTCTACAAATAACAAATGCTGGAGAGGGTGTGGAAAAAAGGGAACCCTCCTACAATGTGGGTGGGAATGTAAGTTGGTACAGCCACTGTGGAAAACAGTATGGAGGTTCCTCATAAAACTAAAAATAGAATTACCATATGATTCTACAATCCCATTCCTGGGCATATATCCAGACAAAACTATAATTCAAAAAGATACATGCACCCCTATGTTTATAGCAGCATTATTTGCAATAGCCAAGACACGGAAACAACCTAAATGTCCACTGACAGATGAATGGATAAAGAAGATGTGGTACATTATATACAATGGAATACTACTCAGCCATAAAAAAGAATGAAATAATGCCATTTGCAGCAACATTGATGTAACTAGAGATTATCATACTAAGTGAAGTAAGTCAGAAAGAGAGAGACAAATACCATACGCTATCACTTTTATGTGGAATCTAAATATGACATAATGAACCTATCTATGAAACAGAAGCAGAATCATGAATATAGAGACAGACTGGTGGTTGCCAAGCAAGAGGGGGTTGGGGTAGGGATGGAGTGGCAGGTTGGGGTTAGCAGATGTAAGCTTTTATATATAGGATGGATAAACAACAAGGTCCCACTGTATAGCTCAGAGAACTATATTCATTATCCTATGATAAACCATAATGGAAAAGAATATAAAAAAAGTATATATGTATAACTGAATCACTTTGCTCTATAGCAGTAATTAACACAACATTGTAAATCAACTATACTTCCATAAAAAAATAAACATTAAGAGTGACAGTTGGGCTTCCCTGGTGGCGCAGTGGTTGAGAGCCTGCCTGCCGATGCAGGGGACACGTGTTCGTGTGGGAAGGTCCCACATGCTGCGGAGGGGCTGGGCCCGTGAGACATGGCCGCTGAGCCTGTGCTCCACAACGGGAGAGGCCGCGACAGTGAGAGGCCCGCGTGCCGCAAAAAAAAAAAAAAAAAAAAAAAAAAGAGTGACAGTTCACGCACAGTGCTTCATATTGTACCTGGCATATGATAAGAGCACAGTGTAGATTAGTTATTGCAGTTGTAATTACTGTTTTCGCCAGTATTATGATTGTGTTGAGGTTAATCCTCAACTGCACTCCCCAATCCCCCTTGGAATGGGACTGAATGGTGGAGGCAGGGAAAGCCAGTGCCAGCACACTCTAGAGGGATGGTGGTTACTGATCCCACAAGATGTCACATATGGGTGCTCTTGGTTTTAGTTTGTACTTTGATATGAAATTTGAGACATTTCCCTGGCTTCAGAACAAAGAGAATCATGTCCTTGGTGTTATAGCCTATGTAGGTACTTAATTTCCTGCACCTCCTGTTTCAGGTTTTACAGTGTTGTTATGATCTGACCTCTTCACAAGTTGCCGTTTCCGTGGGATGTTGGGGACCCTCATTTGAGATTGAAGGGGAGAAGGAACGTGCCTTTTGGGTCAGCCCTTCATCCAGACCCACCCCAGCTGGAAGACTCTGGTAGTTCATCCCATGACAAGGTCTACAGCCAGGCACCCCTGGGGGGCACAGAGGAAGGAAAACCAAGTGATGTGCTTGTCCAACC
The DNA here is from genome assembly GCF_963455315.2 of Globicephala melas. Lineage (NCBI taxonomy): Eukaryota > Metazoa > Chordata > Mammalia > Artiodactyla > Delphinidae > Globicephala > Globicephala melas. The sequence continues at coordinate 42,354,129 of NC_083318.1, read as the reverse complement.
CTCAGACTCAGCCAGCTGCTTCTCACACTTCTCTTTGTTTTATCTCAGGAAAAAGAAAGCATTACCACATCTTCTTGTCACCACTGCTCTGTCTGCCAATCCTCACCACCTCACATAAACACTTCACAGAATTCTTGCTCGGAAATCTGCTCTGGGTGGATCTGGGTTCTGTGAGCTTTTGGGGAAAAACTAGTCATTGTTGAGAAGCAGGTGAGGGTTGTGTTTGTGCTCCGTGACCCGTTGTACTTGCAGAACTTGGATGCCATCCTGTTATGCCGGAGCTGCGTGGTGGGGTTGTCACCAGCACCAGCTGACAAAATATCTTTCTAGAACATTCAGGTCCACGGTGTTTCTCTATTTCACTCAGCTATTCCCAAGGGCGTTACCTCTTTTTCTGCATGGAAGACGGCAATGACTTCTGGACCGATGCCTGGTATACACACAGACAGACGCGAGACGTGCTTCGGCGTCAGATCCCAAAGCTTCCTTGACAGCCACTCAGCTGTCCCATTTTTGCTTTTGGGAATAAAAATATTGATAAGGCAATAGTTATCTCCTGATGACAATTGCCTCCAGGAGAGACAAACCTCGAGGAGGAGTAGCTTAAAACAGAAACGAAACAAAACAAAAGACATCAGAGAAATCAATGTTTGCTCCAGCTATTACTCCACACTGCCAGAAGATGGGGCCGCATCTATTTTTTCTATATGCTTTTGCAAACTACAGCCATTGTAGAGAAAATCTACGTTGGTATGTTCATTCCACAGTGAATGATTGTAGTCTTGGCTTTATTTTGCTCTCTGCCATCCTCCCTCCCTCCCTCCCTTCCTTCCTTCCTTCCTTTGTTTCATTCTCTTTTTTAAAAATAAAAACTGCTTTATTCTGAGGAAACTATTAAAGAACCCTCTCCCCCCATTTCTTTAAATACACATAAAGGCCACTCCTCAAATTTGAAAATGAATAAAATAGGAGTCATGGCCTTTCCACTAGGGTGTCACTTCCTTCAGTTTTCTACTCAGAAAATAGAAGTTCAGTAACATCTGCTATACTTATATGGTAGGGCCTTATTCTAGGCCATTGAAAGCTTCAGAAGAAAGGTGGAACTCTAGTCAATAAAGAGGTATTATCTGTCCTCAAGACCCCCGCCTGGGAGACCTCAATCATGTAACTCCTGAGTCAGGAGGTGATAAAACAAAAGGTACTGAAGTTAAGGTGACTGTGAGTGTTTTGGGGGAAGGGGGAGATATCTCCAAGGATGAGCAGAAGGAGGTAGAAAATGGGCTAGAATTGCAGAGAAATGCCATGGGGTTTTTTTTTTAGATGTTGTGGGTAGGAGTTTATTAATTAATTAATTTATTTTTGCTGTGTTGCGTCTTCGTTTCTCTGCGAGGGCTTTCTCTAGTTGCGGCAAGCAGGGGCCACTCTTCATTGCGGTGCGCGGGCCTCTCACTGTCGCGGCCTCATTTGTTGCGGAGCACAGGCTCCAGACGTGCAGGCTCAGTAGTTGTGGCTCATGGGCCCAGCCACTCCGCAGCATGTGGGATCCTCCCAGACCAGGGCTCGAACCTGTGTCCCCTGCATTAGCAGGCAGATTCTCAACCACTGCACCACCAGGGAAGCCCGCCATGGTTTTTTTTTTTTTTTTTTCAACTTTATAATTTACTGTATTCATCCTCTGAAATACTCTATTGTGTTTTTTTTCTCTGTTAAAGGCCTAATTTCCCTGTTCATTCAACTCCTCTGCCCTAGTTTTTTAAAAAAATTAAAACCCGATTGATTGGAATCAAGTGCAGCCATCATTTCCATAACAATATCAACAGTTTCAAAATTAGCCTCACAACTTCCGAGCGAAATTATATCATGGCTCCTGGAAAATCGGCTTCAGGGAACAGCTTTTGCTAAATACTAATGTGGTTTCCAATCAGGCCACAGCACACAGAGAACCGTTGTCAACAGGGGGGAAAATGATCTGTTGGGTTTGACTGAGCCGCAGGGCCAGGCCCTCTCATACATCTTGGCAGCACTGGGTACAAGGAACTTACAGATTTTATTGTGTGATTTAGTTCCTGATGAAGGTTCCTAGGCAAATGGTCTGACTGTGGTTAAATCTTGCTTGTCTTGGAATCAATTTCAGTTGGGAACCAGTTCTCTCTGAACAGAATTGCCAGTTTCCTTTGTTCATATTTTCTATTTAAGATTCTCTGGTGTCTCTTAGGGTCAGTAAAGTCTTGGATTTGCATATCTATGTATAAGATACTCACTGGCTAGAAACACCTGCCTTGTGTGTCTTGGTTTGTGGGCAAGCTTAGGGAAGGCTCTTGTGGGCTCAATTCAATGCCAAGAGTTCTGAGCCATGTTGTGGTTTGCTGGAGAGGTCAGCAGTGTCGCCAGAAATACTTAACCCTCAGAAGGTCAGATCGGGTTAAATCCCTGCAAGCCCAGTTTCCTTCTAGACTTCAAACAACACAGAGAGATAAGAACATACACCATCCATGAATATTACAGACATTCCTATCCAAGCTTTTCATTCTTAGATGAGATGAAGGTTGACCAGCTGACTGACCCACCTTCACCAAATAGTTCTGCAAAGGCCATAAGCCCTGCTTTGTCATTTGGGCTATCTTCTCATCACAAAGCAGGCAAAGTGTGGGCATGCACCAGTTCCTCACCTTTCTCCCTGGACAAACTACAAACCCTGTGTAATGGTTAAGTCACAATGCATTCAGCTCACATCTTGACTTTATTCACCACATTCGGCCTTAATGTAACTGCTTAACCTACCCTATAAAATGGGAATAATCAAAGTATCTGCAGTGAGTACAGTGCCTGGCACATAGTAAGGACTCAATACATGCATTACTCTCCTTTATCTTCAGCAACAGGCAAAAAAAGGAAAAGCTGGAAGAAACTTTAGAAATAATCTATTCCAGCAATTTTCAAATATTTTAAAGCCATGGAGAATGCTTTGTAGAAATGAAATTGTGGGCAGAAATATAAACCTAAGAAATAGATTTAAGACGAGGAACTCTGAAGAAGGTGTGAGGACCTGGAAGATGGGGGGCCTATCTGCTTGGCCCTCCTTCTTCTCCTTCTCCCCCAGAACACTCTTAAAAAGGTCTCTAGAACTCTAAGAATTGCAATGTTTATAGTCTGGCAATCACTCATTTAACCCAATTTCACATTTTAAATAACAGGCCAAGAGAAGGAAGGAGATTAACGTATGGTCACATGGCTAAAAAAAGACCTAGTCCGACTTGACCAGTTTTTATTACATACTTTTGAGTTAGGCACTGGAGATAAAAATGGGATATATGGGTCTTCATCTACTCTATTTTCTGAAGGAAAATCAGGTTTTATGATCTTACAACAAGCACAATATTTTGATTCAGTATTGTCCTGGAAATTTAGAGATGTTTGGTTACAGTCAAGCAAAGATCCACTCTGAGTGTATAAGCTAGTAGCTGAGACCAGAGAGCCTCATAAAAGATGACTAAGGCATCTTTGGCTTCAAACCAAATGTGTGGTCCCAACACAATTAGAAGATTCAGAAGTGGTAATAATCTGGGAAGGTTGGAGTGCATGGGGAATGCTCCATGGAGGGTATTATTCCTATGGTAGCCCTTGAAGATAGGTCAGAGCATTGGCAAGTGGAGAGAGAGATAAAGGCCATTCACTCCAGAGGAACTCTATGGAAAGTGGTGTGGAAAACACAATATATGTTGAAGAAAGTTGAAGAAACAACCAGCTTGGTAGGAGATGAAGATTCTACTAGAGAATTTGAGGTAATCACATCGTAGATACTGGGGAAGGGGATGGACTTTATTAAATGGGGCACTCCTGCTGAGTGTAAGCATGGAGAAGCCAATGTGTGCAAAGTAATATTCTTGGAAAATGAATCACATCATAATAAGTACAGGATGAAGGGAGGAATCAGGAAAACAAATTGGGGAGCAATTACAGTAGTTCAGACATGACATCATGAAGGACTGGGCTTGGGGGTGGCAGTAAGACCCAAAAGGAAGGGGAGGGTATGAAGAGCTACACAAAGAATGAAACAACAAACTTTAGTGACTCAGCAGATGCTGTGGATGAAGAGAGAGAGGAGCTCAGACTGAGGGCAAGATATGAAGCTGGGGTGGGCAGCCTGTGTGCTGAAAATGAGAGTCTATAAAGAGAGGCACTTAGGAGGCCCTGGTGAGTTTTTGGCTAGTTGAGTGTGCAGGGACGGGGAGATGTTAGGTAGACCTAGAGAGTATCCATAGTGCCGGTGGTTAAGAGGTCAGCTCAGGGGTCTATCGGTTCCACCACTCCCAGTGGTGTCCCTTTGGGCAAGTTATTTAAATTCAACTCTCTTAAGCAACAGTTACCTCATTTGATGGTTGTGAGGATGAAATAAGATAAGGCATATAATGTGTACAGGACAATGACTGACCCTTGGATACATGCTCTCTACCTCTGTGTCTGTCTGTAGCTGTAGCTCTAGCTCTTGAATTATCCTGGAAGAAAGATGTGAAACACTCAAATTTAGCGAGGAATAAAGATAAAGATATTTAATTCATTTTAGAAGTGATAGTTGAAGATGTTAGTTATCTCTTGAAAAAGAAGAGAGAGGGATACCAGGAGGAGAAGTCTCTGGGCACCCAGGGGGTAGTAGAGAGGGGACTCTGGACCAGTCCACACAGTTTATTATTAAGGTGCTTGGACTCTCAGTCCCACTGGGGATTCCCCGCTCTGATGGACCAGGACAGGCAACAAGCATGACAACTTGGGAGTCTGGCCCATCTGACGCCAAGTGCAAGGCAGATGAGCAGTCACATGGGCCCTTTTCTCTTGATCATATGCTCTGATCCTTGCCTCTCCCTGAGGCCTTACCATCCAAATGGTCATAAAAGTCGAGGGAGGACAAACTCAAGAGCAGAGCCTTTCCCAAACACCTAACGCTACAGTGGAAGCCAATGCCATCGTTATTATGACTGATTTTGGAATTAGAGAGAGAAGGGAATTAGGGGAAGAAGAGAGAGAGAGGGAGGGAGAGAGACAGAAGGTCAGGGAGGGCAAACAGTATAATTTTATAAAATTAAGACTCTAATCAGTCTTTTATTTTCTTTCAAATGTTCTCCTGTGCCCCAGTGACATTGCGAAATTTTGTCCTTGGTGTGAGCGATTCAGAACAGCCTTTCTGGCAGGGTGAAGTGGTAAAGGTGGAAGAAGTGAGCTTCTCCCAGTGAATCATGTCACAAATGGAGGCCATAAGCCACAGAGGAGAGGAAGCCTGCAGTCTGAAGATAAAGAGACACAAGTCTAGTAAACGATGCTATCATTTGGGCAAGAAGAGGAAGTGGAGCCCAGTGGTAAGGCTGGAGAGGAGCCGGCAAGTGAGGACCACAGGGTGCCTGAAGCTGAAGGCGAAGAGGACAAAGAAGAATTTGATGGAGAAGGACGGTTCTTTCAAAGACCTTCCCATCTCTGACACTCACCTGAATTAGGTCTCATCTGAGGTTAGTGCTGGACGTTCTAAAGCCAGTTGGATCCCGGGGGGAGCTCTCAGGACCACGGCCTTATATAAGAACTAGGGCAACCACAGATAAAAGCTGATGATTTGGGCATGAGCAATCAAGACCAGTGTTGGGCAGACACCAGACTCGAATTCCCAGACATGTTCTGAAGTTACCAGCACCGGTGCTCTGGTTCAGGGCCCCCAGTAGCTCACCACCCATCAGTGTGATTAAACAGCAGTTATTTATCTCATGGTGTTCACCATTTTGACATCTGTCAGCTATTTGCTATAAAAAATGATCATAATTATTACAAATATAACAATAAAAAATAACCGTTACTGTTTGGGACTGATTTAGAAACAAAAGGCTCTTTACAAATGATTTAGCACCTGAATTTTCCTTAGGTTGCCTCATATTTGGCTTTCCAGGTCATAAGATTTTAAAACCCCAAGTGTTTGGAAGTTCAGTCCAGAAGGAAGAGTCTTAGGCTGGGAGTCAAAAATGCTCGCTTCTGATCCCAGCCACACCTTTCTTGCTCTGTGACTTTGGGTGACAATTTCTCTGAGCCACAGTCTTCTCCACAGTAAGTGTAGTGGATGGACGTGTACTCTGGGTCTTTCCCAGGTTGAGGTAAGGAGTAAAAGAAAGAAAGAGGTTGAGATTACACTGGTGCAGAAATGTGCTGACTAGAAACACATGGGAGGTGCGGGACCATTTGTTTCTAAATCACTCATTCAACTGCTAGTTCTTGCTGGGGTGACTATTATTAGTGTTAGGTGTTGCAGCCAACCTTTCACCTGCAAGGGCTCTCTTGCAAACGTCCAAAAGATTAAAAATAGTTTAAAAATAGATTCAGTGTAGTCCCTCAGGATAAGAAAGGTTAGCCGAAGATAGTTCAGGCGCCTCCAACAACAAAGATGTGATCTTACATGACATGTTCATCACAGGACTCTGTCTCTCACTGTCACAGGAGCTCAGGCTGATGAAACTGCTGTCATCTCCGATGTGCTGGTCACCACGCTCTGAGAGTCTTGCCCCTGTAACTGAATGTTCAGCCCAGAAGTGACATACCTCTCTTCTGTTCACAACTTGCTGACCAGAACTGGCCACATGTCAGTTTCTGTCCCCCAGTGTCACGGAGCCAGGAAGTGAGTGCATCCTTCCAGGGACCCGGAAGTAGAGGACTGGAAGTCCTTAGCCAGCCACAGGGACTCCTCTCCATTGATCCCTGCAGGGGTGGTACTTTGACTCTTGCTAGTGATGGAGTCATCCATCATTCATTTTGTGTAACGAGCATTCGTTGAGTACCTGCTGTGTGTGAGGAATGGTGCCCAAGGCGGGAGATGCAAAGTCATAGACAAGTTCTCTGCCCTCAAGCACAGCATTAGACATACACACTGGAGGGGACATGAGTGGAGTACTGACTGGAACAGTCAGTCATAGAGAGGCTGGGGAAGAATGCTGCTCCCAGTAAGGACAGCAAGAGCCGAGACAGGGCAGGGCCAGCACCGCGAGTGCGGGCCCTCTAAGCAGAAGTTTCGCTGGAGCATCAACTGTGAGGTAGGATGGCTGAGGGTGGGGAGTTTGGATGAATGGAGGACCAGTTAGGAGGTAGTGACAGCATCCAGGGAAGAGAGATGAGGCCTTTACAGGGCAGGTGAAGCAGGGATGGAGGGAAGTGCTCAGGTTTAGGAAACTGTGGAATGCTGCCTTCAACTCTAAGCTCCCCCAGGAGCCCCAGAGCACAGAAGGAGGGAATAGCCTGCAGCCAGGTCAGAGCTGGCCGCTGTGTCTCCTCGCTTAGAAACCAGACTTTTTTGGTTTAATCCCAGCTCCCCCATTTAATGGCTGTGTTACCCTGGGTTAGTTATTTGCCCTCTCTGTGCTTTAGTTTCCCTGTTTTCAAGATGGGAATAATGAAAAAGACAACTCATAGCTATGAGATTAAACCAGTTAATATGCATAAAGAGCTCAAGACAGAGGCTGCAGGGTGTGGACCATCGCTCCTAGCACCGAAGGGGGGTTCCTGCCTCTCCCAGCCAGGCCTGGCCTGTTCTGCCAGCTGAAATGTCAACACGGGCGGTTCCCATCCGAACTCCCCATGGACAAAGGACACTTTGGGCCCTGGGACCTGAGCAGTGTCCTTTTCTGTTTGCTTCACAGAGACCTTCCTTTTCTGGCCTGCAGGGTGGGCGGGCTCTAAGCAGCAGGTCATTTTCTGCTGAGTCACCCTGCCGGCCCCTCCTGGCTGGCGTCTGCCCCCAGATTCCTAGCAGGAGGGGCCCGCCACCCTGAGCGGTTTCTGTTCTGGGGGCACAGAAAATAGCATTTTACTTGGGGGGATCCAAAAGCCTTCCTAAGAAACAATAGAGGTTTTTTTATGGGGCAAGGTGGGCTGTTTGCCAGGGTAGCCTGCCAAATCATGCCAGTAGAGGAGGCCCTGTTGTCACTGGGCTTTGTGCCATGAATTTGCATCCGTCGAACAGAGCAGGAAGCAAGAGCCCAGGAGGGCCTGGGTTCCGATCTTATTTTTACCGCTTAAGACAGATGTGCCCTTGGTGGAGGTTTAGAGACTGTTTCACTTCCACAGCTGCCACGCTGGGTAATAATAGTTGCTGACCTTTTATGAGCACTTGCTAAGTGCCAGCCTCCCTACTATGCTTTCAAAGCATTTTCTTAATCAGTCTTTTCCAGCTTGTGATCTAGGTTCTCTTCTTATTCCTGTTTAACTCCTGAGGACACTGACTCTCAGAGAGATCAAGTCGCTTGTGTGAGGTCACACAGCAGGCCATTTGATGCCAAGGCCCCTTTCTCTCAAGTACACCTGCCAGCAGGCTGCAGGGACTGAAGGATGGGGATGTGTGAGTCTCACACAGTGGGTGTGCAAGCGGGTGTGGCCTCAGTTGGTGTTTTTACTATTATTTATTCCTTTAACACGATGTGATTATCCCTTTGAAGCAAAAGAACAACCGCAAAAACACAGCGCAGCAACATCGTTTTCTAGGCTGGCTTTTGTCCTGAACGAGGCGAGGACCAGTCTTGCCTCTTGGCCCCCGCATCATTATGACATGGAGGGTCTATGGGCAGAGACCCCAGGGATGAGGAGACCACACCCAAGCCGCATACTTTACCCTGGTTATATTTGCTTCTGAACTGTACTGGGCTGACCTTGTTTTGAAGCAGAGTGACCTTCAGTCTGCATGTCCTCATTTTGTGGTTTAGGACTGAAGTGTGTAGGTTGTAGAAATTGCACGGATTCCAGACAGGCTGACCACACTTAAAATGCCACCGACAGGTGTGTGACGCCTACTCTTTTAACTCCATGTGGGTCAGATATACATTACTCCTCAGAGCAAGAACTTTCTTAAACCAACTTGGAACTGGGCTATTTTGCTTGCTAGCTCCTGGCCCAATAACACCAGGGTTTGTTTTTTTTTTTCTTTTTAAGAGTTTTCAAGAGACGTTTGCTCCTCTCCCAGTGTCCTTTCTGGTGCCCAGAAAGAGTCCTGGTTACTGAAGCCGAAAACACATTCTCCCCTTGGTCACCATCAAAATCAAATTACCGAGCAAGCGGGTGTTGACGAGGCCTGTCCCCACGCAAACTTAATTAACAAAATAGGTAAGTGACCCAGTTTCCTGCGGAGTGACATTTCCTGAGGAGTGACACCTTGTGACAGGGACACGGCTTGGCAAGATGTGCAGCTTGGAGCCTGGGATCTGCCTGCCATTTGGGCTCCTGTCGGAGTCACTGTCGAGACCATTAATCTTCAATTTACGGCTGCACCTTCTCCTCGGGGGGTTGGGTTTTCTTGTTCTGTTTTGTTCGGCATGGCATTCAAGATTCCTTCACAGAAATCTGTGTTGGGGCAGCAAAATGCTATGTGAATTATGTCCTCGTGAAGTCACCATCTGGCCAATATTCATCTTGCTTTGCAAAATACCAAGGATATCCTTCGGCACAGATGCTGGGCCAGATCATCACACACCAGCGACCGCAGTCGTAAACCAACAGGCAATCAAGTGTAATTAATGCACCTGGTACCCGCTTCAGAGTTCCCAACCTGCACAATGCTTGGCTCTTTTTTTTTTTTTTTTCTGTATGTGGGGCTTGGTTTTGTTTCCTTCCCTTTTAGGGTGGGGAGAGAGGTTTGCAGTTTGAATCAGCTCTCGCATCTTCAGCAGTAATTAAGTCACCGTCACGGGGCTGGTGAAAATGGGAGTGTTTGTGTGTGTTCAAGAAGCTGCATCACATGCAAACAATACAGCACTCAGCAACTTTCTGTGGCTTGAAGAGGCCATTGTCCTGTGCGCCTGGCATCCATTCTGCTGTTGGCGCTCACTGACTTTGGGAGGCCGGCCCCAGCCACTGGTCTCCTAGTGGTTTTGTGCCTGATGGAAGAAGGGAGGGATCTCAAGCTTGGAAAAACAAACAATAAAACACCAAGCAGCCCATCGTCTTCCTGTGAGCAGAATTTCACAGCCTCCTTCCTCTGTTGCCATGCTGGGTGCTTTAAAGTGGTGATGGGAAAGGTGGGGAAGCATCCTGCCTCTGTGCAGTCGACATTCTGGGAAGCCGTGAACACTGTCTTTGGACAGAGACCAGCGAGGTTTGCAAGTGGGACACAGAGGGTGGAGGGGAGCGGAAGCTGCAGAATAGCCAACAGTGATGGTGACTGCGGGTGGTGATGGCGTGCGGGGGTCCGAGGGCCCCTGCAGGCTCCTTTCATCACAACAGCCATGTAGGCTGTGGAGTGTGGGAGTCTGGAGAGCCTTGATCTGGGTTCAGGAACATGCAGGACAGTGACCTGGGCTGCTTTGCAGCTTCCCTGCTCTGCACTTAAGTGCTCTCATGGTGACCTTGCTGTGGGCACCTTATTCTGAAGCACCTTGTCCCACTGCCTGAGCGCCGTCTCTGAAGCCTTCTAATTACCAGCTCTCTTCAAATCAATTCCATTCAACAGATGTGCACTGGATTTCTGCTCCAGAGCCAGGCCCTGAAAGAAGGAGAGGCAGTTAGGTAAATGAATCAGATGTCATAGGCTTCTGCATATAGAAAGCATTTCCTAGTGTCTGAGAAAGGAGGCAATAGTTTGAGCTTCAATCCAGACTCAGGAGCTGAATCATCTTGGGCAAGTTCCTTAAACTCTCCAGCCCTCCATTCTGGGGACTCAGCAGTAAAATGGCAATAATAGTGCAGAGTTGCTCTAAGAATTGAGTGAGATTTTTATCTGTCTGTCTATTGATCTCTCTCTAGTTCACACACATATATACACGCAGCGCACTAAGCCCTCAAGAACCTGTTATTTTCCCTGCAATTCAGATGGAGCCTGAAGTGGTAGTAGGTCATCTCTGCCTACAGAAGTCCACAAAGGCTTCATTGAAGAGGAGAGATTGAGCCAGGTGTTTCTTCTTCCAGTAGACCCGAGAGGAAAAGAGCGTACCAGGGCGGGGAAATATGTGTACAGAGTCAGGGAGGCAGGAAAGAGCCCAGCGTGTTCCAGGAACAGCAAGTACACCTGGAGCCCTGGTTTCTGGGGCGGCCTGGGGTCAGATGGTGGAGGATAACCCCAGTGAGGCAGTTGGTGGCCAGGTGGACGCCCACCGAGGCCCCACCTCTTTCAGATGGTAGCTGCTCCAAGAACACGCCTCCTCCACCTTCTCTGTGTTGTGTGATTTCCCCTCTCATTCTCAATACTACTCAGACTCACCTTTTCCATTCAGCCTTTCCTGCTTCCAGGTTCAGTGCAGCCCCTAGCACCACTTGGGACTGGTCAGACGTCATCTATCACCTGTCTGGGCTCAGCTTGTAAAGTCCTCCAGGATGGAGAACTTATAGAAGGCTCCTCTAGTAACCACATTTCAATAGCACTGTGCAAACACAGGGAGTTTTGTAAATGCACTTGCTTCACCAGGTAGATTCTTAATTAGCAGATGAGGAGCAGTGATGGGAGAGCAGAACCCAGGTAGAGATGGGACACCTTTTCTTCCAGTGACCTCAAATGTGTCATCAGTCTCTTTGAACCTAGTTTTCTGTATCACCAAGACAAGGGCCGCCTGTTCCTGAGGACGTTCTGAGAAGCAGGGAGGAGGCCCAGGGAATTTGGGAGAAGCGTGCAGCCTAAAGGGTGCCTTTGTTTCCCTAACTGTGGCCGGGAAAGAACTTGTCGGGTTCTTATGGGCTTGTTTGCCCGCAGGGCTTGGAGTCTCTGAAGCTGCACCTCTTTCCTCTCCTCTCGGGAACAGAGCCCAAGACAGGGCTCTTTCACCAGCCCTAGTGTGTGGGTGTCACACTTCTTCCCCATTTATCAGGAGGTGGTGTGTGCAGTGCTAACTCCACAGCTTTGGTGGTGACCCCCACAAACCCTGGCAGGAGGGAGCCTGGGGTCAGAGGGATTGACACACACCTATATCTCCCTCCCGGTAAGTGAGAGAGGTGAGACTGAGATAGAAGATTTTCTGACACCAACTCCAGGATCTTTTTACCATCGCACTCGGTAAAAATGCCCACTGGAGCATCTTTGGATGCAAAGTGGCACCAGAAGGAAAAGAGATGTAGAATGAAGAGCCCCACGGGAACGGATCATAAACCTTGCAAGTTTACAACTTGACCAACTGTTAAGGAGGAGACAGAACAGAGAACAGGGAGAGGAGTGGGGACCCCTTGGTGTGGGTGGGAGAGAACAGCTGGGTGTCAAGTGCAGAATTGGAGGTCTAGCAGCAAAGTCTAGACAAGCAGAGAGAGGAAACAGAGGGGCATGGGAGGAGCATATGGGCTGGGTTCATGGTTGTGAATGATCAGTCATGGCTGAGTCAACGCTGAGGGAGCAGCCACTGGGTAGAGTTTCAAAATCCAAATGGAGCACTGACTTTGCACAAAGCAAAACAGGGTTCCTGACTTCACAAAGAAGATGCTCTTGCTCTCTCTTTAATTATGCTTTCTGTGTCAGGAAGGGTGCCTGGGCATGATCAGTATGATTCCAGAATAAACATCACTGCTGGTCACACCCACACGGGAAGTCTAGATGGAGATACAAGACATGTCTTCACTTCCCCATCGTTTAACCTGTTCTTCTCTGCAGAATCCACCTGGAAGGGCAGCTAGGAGTCTCACCCTCTCTTGGAATCTTTGTTTTCTCCTCCTTCACAGCCTTTTTGTCTTTGCATCCCAGAGGGGCTGCCTAACCTCCCTGCCTGATGACTTTCTGCTGCCTGAAAGCAGTGATGTTGGATCTTCCAAGCTTTAGATCTTTCACAGGAGCATCCACAACACAAAGATATAACTCCCTTGTTTTCCTCTCTCTCATTGTATGACTTCACCATGCTATTATACCTGCGGAATTCTATCTAATACTGGTTATATTAAAGACCTCTGTTATGGACGAAATGCTTCTGTTCCCCCCAGATTCATATGTTGAAGCCATAACCCACAAAATGGTGGCATTTGGAGATGGGGACTTTGGGAGGTAATTAGCACTAACTGAGGTCATATGGGTGGGCACCGCGATGCACTTAGAGCCATTATAAGAAGAGGAGCTTCTCTTAGACCAGAGCTTCCTCTCTTTGACATGTGAGGACACAGTAATAAGGTGACTGACTGTAAGCCAAGAAAAGCACTCTCACCAGGAACTGACCCTGCTGACAGCTTGACTTCAGACATCCAGCCTCCAGAACGGTGAGAAACAAATATCTATTATTTAAGCCACCCAGTCTATGGTATTTTGTTATAACATCCTAAGATTGTAAGGCAAACTTGTCCCTCTAAAGGTAAGGGAAGAAGGGAAAGAAAGGAGTTTAAAGGTAAGGGATGATCCAGAAATGCTAATTCTTGAGAAAGGTGCCAGACGGGAAGACATCTGACCACCTCTTCCATGAAGCCCTCCTTGACCTCCCCGGACTGACCGTGACTACGCTTGCCCACAAGCTCAGGTGCCATGCCTGCAGTGTTGAGTGGCATTGATTTATGTGCCTATGTCCCTCTCAATTGACTCTGAGCTCCTTATGACTGGACCTTGCTTGTTTGTTCTCTCTGCACACAGCTGGCACACACTAGGGCCTCCCTAAGTGCCTGCTGAGTGGAATACATAGTACTAGGAACTCTAGGTTATGTCTCGCAGGATGTCACTTTCAGATGTAGATATCTCAGATCCAGCACAGCATCACAGTTAAAAGTGCTGGCCCTGCATGAGAATGCCTGGGTTGGAACCCACCTGCTCCCACTTAGTTGCTTGACCCTAAGCAAATTGCTGACTCTTGCTGAGTCTTAGTTTCTAAAACTCTTAACACACAGGTAGGAAGGATGCTTACTTCCTAAGGTTGTGGCGACATCAGCTGAGATTATCCATGAAAATAGTACTGGATCCAGAGTCAATACTCAGTAAACCTCAGCTATTATTATTTTTCGAGGAGTCAGAGGTGGGTGAAATTACTTTGTGTGATAACCAGGGATACAGAGGAGGCTGGTCTTGAATTGACCTTAGAAGATGGGGGTGGATAGTACCCAGTACTTGGTACGTGATAGCACCTGTTTCTCAGCACAAGTCTTCAAGGAAGGGATTATCATCTCTTTGGTAAAGATGAACAGACCAAGGCTCAGGGAAGTTGTGAAAACCTGCCCAAGATCACACAGCTAATAAATTACAGAGTGGGGGCTTGAAGTCATGTTTACCTGCCCCCAGCGTAAGACACTACAGGCACAGGCAAAGTTTCAGGAGCAGGAAAGCCCAAGGTCATTCAGACTGGCTACAAGAGAAGGTGCCTGTAAAGGGAGGAGGACAGATGAGGGGCAGAAAAGTCAGGTGGTGCCAGGGGAGCTCTCCAATGCCAGGCAGGTCTTGTTCAATAAATATTAGAATATGCCATTTCAAGGGTGGGAACAGGGAAGAAAGCAGACAAAAGGGGTGGAAAGAGGCCTAGATTGTTGTTTAGTCCTTGTCATTTATCATCACAGATCTTAGCGGTGTCATGTCCACAGGAGCCGAGGTGATCAAGAGAGGGCTTGGTGTTGGCCACTTCTCACTGTGTGCTCCAGAAATGCCCGTCCTTTGTCTTGTGTCCACTGTTGCTGTTTGTAGAATTTCCAACTCACATTTCAGCATCTGAATGTTCTGCAAACAGCAGCTGGGCCCAGTTAGGAGGGAGAGGATGCCCACAAGAATACAGTTAAAGAAGCTACCACCTCTTCTGAGGATGCCCTGAGCTCTGAGAGGGCCTCTGTCCTAACAGGCTATGTCCGGGGATTCAAAGCAACTCTCCCAGCATTGCCACTACTCAGGAACAAACCTTGCACAAGTGCCTCACTGCCCCCTCCCCCCACCAGAACTTCAGTTCCCTTTTGTAAAATCCAGAGAATAGAGCGCCATCTGCTTGAACCCATCTGCTGTATCGAGCAAGCACATGTTTGTGAAAAGTGCAAAATCATCATCCAAGCAATAAATTTGCCACCCTGATACTTTCTTCCTCCTGTCTCCACCTTAAAGTCTACTTGATTAAATTTAATAAATACATTCAGTCTGAAAAACACATATAGGGCACCAAAATAGGGACTGGACATGCAAAAGTGAATGAGAAAACTTTGTCCTTAGATATCGCTCTTGTTAATAGAGGAATTCCAGACCTGAGCAAATATGGCGGTGGGCAACCTGGATGTCATCGGTCGTCTGAGATTCTTCCCACGTTGCACCCATTACTTGGGATGCCACCACGTGAGCATTTTCTATATGCAAGGCACTGGCTAATTTCCTTAACTTCGTTATTTTATTTAATCTTTAAAACAATCTTGTCTCAGAGATTCTAAAACCAAAGCTCATCAAAAGATCACCCAGCTATGAAGTGGCACAGTCAGAATTCTAACCATGAACACACACCCAGAAACCTTTCTTCTGCCAGTCAGTTTTACAATGAGCAAGTTCTCCTCCTCGCACACCTACTTCCCACTCCCCTTCCACATGGCTGCATTATTTCAGGCCCCCATCATTTTTCACAGAGGTGATTTAAATAACCAGTACCCTGGTATCCCTTGCTAATTTCCAATCCATCTCCCCATGGCTACTAGAGTAAGCCTTCTCAGTAGATATAATCATGTCACTAGTGTTCAAAATTCTAAATTGCTTTCTTTGTCTCCAAGGTCTAAATTCTTTGACATGTCATGCAAAGCCCTTTCTGATCTTAGTTTTACAAACCCCTTTCAGTGCCCCCTGAATATTCAAGCCAAGCAAACAGGACCACGGGTATGACCCCACCCATCAATGCTTCTCCGAGTCTCTATGATGGAATTCCATTCTCCCCTCATCTATCTAGCAAAACCCTACTCTTGACTAAAAATTGAGGGTTTCCTCTTATAGGAAACCTCTCTGAGCCATCACAGGCCCCGTTAACCAACCCACCCCTGTACTATCTACTGTAATAGTTACTTCTATTATGAGGAAGTTGATCTAATGAACAGTGACAGCAGGATGCCCCTGACATGAGCTGGGACAAGCATTTATCTATGGTTGGTCCTGGTCTTGAGGAAGGAAGGAGCATTTATCTATGGTTGGTCCTGGTCTTGAGGAATACATCATGGAAGAGGTGGGATTTCAATGGATTTCAAGGAAAGAATTGGATGCACTGAGGTCACTGTGCTCTGAATTCCCAGCTGTCACCACGGAGAATGTCAATATTGAAGGCTGTCAAGTAGGAAGAAGACAAAGTCCCTTAAACAAACTCTGGGCGGAAGGATGGTGGTGTCTTTTGTTCTCCAGGTTGGGCTGCTGGCTAGTGGCTCGTCTGGCAATGAGCCAGGTGTCCCTCAGCACGTTGACATTTTAAGAGATCTGGCAGCAGAGGCAAGTGTGGGTGAATTTTACACTTACTAAGGCTCTTTCCCTCCAGAAAGATCAAGTTCCAGCCATCAGGGAGGGGGCTGTGGACATTATCACTTTACTGACTAAGGGCATCATTTGTTGCCTAGGAAAACAAATACTGACCTTCTCACTTTGCCTCCAGCAGCCCTGGGACTCTCGCTGAACAGCATTACCTGGGGTGTTTTTCTTTGGCCAACCAGAAACAGGTTCCTTGACCCCTGACTTGGCCAGTCAGAGGCAAAGAGAACAAAGAAGGAACCGTCATCATCCCCTCGCTCTGTATCTTCTAGGAGCCTCTGTAAGGTTACAGAACCATTTGCTGTTTGGTCCTCTCTAACTTTAAGCCTACCAAATAATTCCTCATTCCCAGGAAGACAGTCCTCTGCTTCCACAATTCTTTTAATCTTACGGCAACCTGTCTTCCCCCCCCCCCATTTTAAAATTTCCACTGTGTACCTCTTACTACAATCCCTAAATCTTAGTCCAAGTAAGCACTTACTTTGTAGGGTTTCAGGAATTTTGAATACGTATAGACTGTAATTGTATCTTCTGCCCCTAAGCACATCTTTTTAAGGCTTAGGTTTTTTTAAGATCAACTCTTCTAGTCTCTCTTTTACAGTCAGTGCTTCTGCCCCTTTTAGAACATGGGTCTTGCTAGAAGCGTTATTAATTCCCTGCCACTGAGGGTGGATTAGGCCATCTGTCATGGATCCTCACCTGATAATGATAATGTTAACAACAGCTACCACTGACCATGGGCTTGGTACTGGCCAGACGCTTGATACGGCTCCTGTCCTGAATTCATTCATTGCTACGAGTCTGAACTCAGTATCACTATTGTCCCCACTGTACAGGTGTGAGAACGAGGCTCAGAGGGGCTACATGACATGTGGACGGTCAGACAGTTAGTGAATGTCAGAATCTACCAGCCTCCGAAGCCAAAGGTCAGTGTCCCACACGATCTTGTATCTTGAACTTTTGTTGACGGCTGTTTTTATTTCTCCTTCTTAAGAAAATTACAATAAATAAAGACAGAAGATAAGATCTGAGAGACAAAAATATTGGACACCCTGAAATTGTCCTCTCCCCTTCTTTAGGGCTTCCCAGCAGGAGTGAAATTCAATTTACTACTAATAGCTACATCCAGTTGAATTCATTTTCAGGAGTTAAAATTGGACGAGCGGCTGTAACAACGCACTCCAGTGAGGTCCGGGACTGCAGCCGCCTGCATGCCTGCCATGGTCTTATTTTGTTCCTCTCCCGTTTGCCTGGTGTGATTTGTCCTTTAGAAACCAGCCTCATCTGGGAATAGTGGGCATTTGTTAATTACCTTTACAGAGCCAGCAGATGGTGCAGAAAGCACTGTATTGTCTGTGGACCCAAGCCAAAAAAGAGAGAGGGAGAGAGAGAGGCATCTGTTTATTTGTTTAATTTCTTCCTAAGGAAATGGTGGGTATAAAAATAAAACTGGCCGTCACTAGGCATTTCAACATGAGGAACGCTTTTGCTGTCGCATACAATGGTTTAAAATAAAATGCTCTTTTAGTCCCCAAAGACTTGGCAATTCAAAGAAGCATCTGAAACCAGGAACTGGCCGTGTTGGACTCATTGAGGACCCATTAGCTAGTCTTAGATGCTGGCCACACTTACCTGTCGAGGGAAACAAAACTGCCCCATCTCAGGCCTGATCTTTAGGAAGAGGACCACCCAGCAAAGTGGATTCCACATGAAGTCTCTCACTGTGTGCTCCCACCCACTTCTTGACTAGCCAGAGTCCAGGTCCACCCACTTCTCGACTAGCCAAAGGCCAGGTGAGTTTCATATTAACAGAGGATAACGGCCACTCTTCCTACACATTTGACGGTAGGAGTTCAGAGTATAAATCTGCACTGCTGTCCCTAGAATCAGAGAATAGTCCAGATGGAAGGGCCCTTAAAACAACCCCAGTTGAACCCCCTCCTTTCAGAGATTAGGACACTGAGACTCAGAGCAGGAAAGGACTTTATTCCAAGTCACCAAACTTATTTAGTGGCAGAGCCAGAATCAGAAGTGAGGTACCCACGTCTCTCAGCTTAGTGCCCTCCTCCCCCAAACTCCACCAGGTGAGGAGAAGAGGGGAAAGGATGGTCTGAGACAACTACGTGGGCTACGTGAGCAAAGTCTAAGAAACTGCCTGCTTTATATATAGTAGTGTGTATATAAAATAGATAACTAATAAGCGTCTACTGTACAACTCAATACTGAGAGTACTGTACTGGAACTCTACTCAATACTCTATAATGACCTATGTAGGAAAAGAATCTAAAAAAGAGTGGACATGTGTATATGTATAAGTGATTCACTTTGCTGTGCAGCAAAAACACACAACATTGTAAATCAACTATACTCCAATTAAAAAAAAAATAAGAAAGAAAGAAAGAAAGAAACTGCCGGCTGTAGAAGGGCCCTAATGGTCACACACATGGAGGTAGGCAGGCACGTGACTCTGAGAAACTTGAAATGGTGTAGAATGACAAGGGTACTGAGTGTGGGAAATAGGTCAAGAAAGGTTGTTTGGGGCCCGACTGTGAAGGGGTCTTGTCATAAAGATGTGGCACCAACAGATGTAAGCAGGGATAGTCATGGTTGGGCCTGTGGCCAATATGGTGATAATATGAGGACAGCCTGATGGGGGACAAGATTGGGGCAGGGGTGTTACTGGGAGAAAAACAAAAAGGGCCTGACACAGGGCAGTGGCATTGGAGATCAAGAGGTTTTTATCTCCCCTCACTCCACAGGAACTTCTCTGCTCAATGTCACCAATGACCTTGAGCTTGCCAAATCCAGTGGTCATTTCTTTGGCCTGACCTTTCTCAGCACAGTTAATCACTACCTTCTTCTTCAGATGCTTTCTTTTCTTAGGTTCCAGGACACTACACTCTACTGATTTTCCTCCTTCCTTAGGGGCCAGTCTTGGCCCAGCTTCGTCTGCTGTGTCTCTAAAGGCAATGACCACAGGACTGCCTCCTGGGCTTCTTCCTCTTCATCCTGACTCTTCCAGAGGCTTTAAACATGATCTTTGAACCAACGGCTTCAAATTTTATTTCTGTAGCACTGATCTTTGCCTTCATATACATGCATATATCCAACAGCTTACTACTTAAAAAACAAATGGATCTCTCGAGCACAGAGTTAGATAAATGAAAATCCTCCATTCATAACACACACTGTCACAGTCAATTCATACAATGAACACCCATGAGCCCACAGGGCAACTCCAGAGCTAGATCTTTTTATACTTACCTGTTATACTTACCTGTGCTTTTTACCTGTTTATTCCCTGGTCCTTTGCGCCCTGAAGTAACCATTGTTCTATATTTTATATTTGTCATTTCCTTGTTTTTCTTTTTTTAAACACAGTTTTATCACATATATATGTATGCCTAAAAAAGATATCTTTTGTTTTCAGTGGCTACTGAATTGTATTGAAAAGGTGTCATGCCGTATGTGGTTATATTTCTAAGATCCATCCATCTGGTTCCATGTAGCCTCAACCAATCATTTCCACTGCTATATAATATTCCATTGTCTAACTATACCACCATGTATGTATTCATTTTCCTGTAAATAGGCATTTGGATTGTCTCTAGATTGCTATTAAAATCAGCATCATTATGAGCATCTTGTCACATCTGCTGACACACATATGTAAGAGATTCATTTAAGGGTGTACCTAGGATTGAATGGCTCCTTCACTTGAGATATGAACGTTCAACGTTACATCATGATGCCAAACTGTTTTACACAATGATTATACTAGCTCACATTCCCACTAGCACTGTGTATGCATCCTTACTGCTCCACATTGACACTTGGTTTTGTTAGACTTTTAAATTTTTGTCAATTATATGAATATAAAATCACATCTCATTAAGATCTTGATCTGCATTTCCCTGATTACCCATGAGGTTGAGCAGCTCTTCACAAGTTTATTACATATTTTTTTTTTTTAGTACTATGTCTTTCCATGTCTTTTGCTTATTTTTTCTATTGGTTTGTTCATCATTGCATTGTAAGAATTTTTTATATGTTTTGATAGTTTGTGTCTTTTTATACTAATCCTTTGTCTGCCATATCTAGTATATATGTTCCACTTTATAATTTGACTTTTCATTTTCTTTAATGTGTCTTTCTTTGATCAACAAAATTTCTTAATTATAACATTCTTAAATTTGTCAGTGTCTTATACTTAGTGCTTTTTTTTTTTTTTTTTTCGGTACGCAGGCCTTTCACTGTTGTGGCCTCTCCCGCTGCGGAGCACAGGCTCCGGACGCGCAGGCTCAGCGGCCATGGCTCACGGGCCTAGCCGCTCCGCGGCATGTGGGATCTTCCCAGACCGGGGCACGAACCTGTGTCCCCTGCATCGGCAGGCGGACTCTCAACCACTGCGCCACCAGGGAAGCCTACTTAGTGCTTTTTTAGCTTTAATTTTTTCTCTGTCCTAAAGTGAGAAAGATATTCTTCACTATATTACATAAGAGTTTGAAAGTTTAATTCATCTGAAATTCATTTTTGGTATGGTGTCAGGTAGTGATCCAATTTCACCTTTTTCCTCCCACTATGAGTGACCATTTTACCAGCACCCTTTGATAAGCACCATCTCATCTCCCCACTGATCTGCCGTACTATCCCCATCCATATATTATATTCTATATATATGTGTGCCTTAGTTTCTCGGATCTCTATTCTATTCCAACAGGATGAATAAATTTTATTGTTTTGTCCATCCAACATTCCTTTCCTTTCATTCTGGTAATAGAGTCTTTCATTCCTTTTCAGAGACTGCCCCTTCCTTACCTACTGGCCTTCCCAAAGATGTGGACATATGACCCAGGCTGGACAGCTAGAAGTCTCCATCTTCTGAACAAGGTGATTAGTTTAAAATTGGTCACCTGATTAATTAAGAAGCCAAGATAACAGAAAGCACAGAAGATGAATGAGAACAGAGGTAACTGCTTGATGATAGCTTTGAGCACCTGGATCCAGCGATGCCTGAAGCAAGTGACCCTTTGCACTTTCCAATTACATAAGCCAGTGGATGCTCCTTGTTGTTAGTATGATTAAGGAGGGTTTTATCTCTTGCAGTTAACACACATAGATGGCCACAGCAGCATCTACTTGCAGATGAATCAAGAGAATACCTATGGGCAGAGTTAATATTTTCCTCAATCTATCTCCCTCTGCTCCCACCCAAAGACAAATAGGAGATAGATCAAGTTCTCAAAACTCTGAGGAACAGGTGTTTTTGAGTCCTTTTTAAAATATAGAACACATTATTTAGGTAAATTCAATGCTGAAATCTCATATAGAGAGCACATAAAAGTGGCATTGCTGTGGTTGAAGAAGGGCTGAGGACCCACACAGGCCTCCCATGCTGGCCCAAGAGCAGTTTCCCCTTCCATAGTATATGAATGCTACGATCTTAGCCTGGAGAATTTCCTTAGCAGATCTTACTAGACCATTAAGAAGCCAAGAAAAGGATTTTGATTTTAGAGTGGGTGACTTTAGGCTGTTCATTCTGGAAATAACAGATAACAGGGCAGTTATCTTTGGAGGCCATTCTTAATCCATGACAGTAAAAGATGTCATCAGCATGGGGGGAATGCTGACTTTTCTGTTCTCTTGAGCAGAGGGAGAGGAAGCAGAGAGACTTTTTGCTAGATTGAGAATAATGGCAGAGCTGGGGGAATCTAGGAATAGCTGCATCGGATTTCATTGTCCCTTCACTCTGCCTCCACATTTATGACTTTCTCTCCTCCTGCCTCCATGGCCTCAGCAGTCTCCTAGCAAGAGGGTGCAAATCAGCCAGTCTTTGCAGTTCTGTTTGAAGTCAGATCTTCCCAGGGGAATCCACTTATCATCTGAGATCCCTCTACCCCTTGAAATCTTGGTAACTTGATTCAAATCCCATAATTCCATGGTCAGCGGGATTCCAAAATCCTCCACAACATTTATTTATCTTTGAAGCACTTAAACTGTGCCAGGCTCCTCTGCCTTGGGAAAAATATGGAAGGCTTATGGGAAAATCTGAAGGTGAAACAAACCTGAGAGGGAATGACAATAGGATAAATGATAGAATCAAAATTCAACATGACCTTGAGAGATAAAAGCCAAGGTGATATCAACATTATGAGATTGGACAGGGAGAAAGGCAAGATTCTCCATTTCAAGGTTTTTTATTTTTATTTAAAGATAGAATGGATGAATGTGTGTATATATATATATAGCTATGCTTAAAAATAAGAAACAGAAATCTCCTTAGATGGAGGAAGACAGTATTGATTATGATCCAGCCCCTCCCTAGTTGGGGGTTACCACACGGTCAAACCCACACGGGGCTCCCCCAGTCCAGGGCACAGGCTTGGAAAAAGGAAAGTATTTTGGTTCAAAATACTCAATTGGAAATAAAGCATTTAGGAGACCCAAGACCTAGTTTAGATTATGCTTTTCCACCATCCACAGGTAAGAGTCAAAATACCCTAGCACGGCATATGAGCCTCTATGTCTTCTTTCTATTTACTTTCCATTATTAACTCCATGATTGCTTCTCATGTGGATAAACCAAGCTTGCAACAAAACAACTATTTAGAAAGCTAACAAAATAGGCAATAATAGCTCTAGGAGTGTAATTTCCAGATCAAAGGAAGTGATAGGCCTGCATTACTTTGCATTGATTAAACCTTATCTGGAGTTTGTTCTGTGTCCAACTCTAGGCCTTATGTTTTCTAAAAACACAATGACAGATGGGGAAACAATCCAGCATAAGCAGCTCACCAACAGATGCAAAAGTGCACCTTGTGAGACCTGGTTACATTTTGCTCAGAGAAATGTTTAAGCTCCCTTGATTGCTATTTTCAAATGTTTGTAAGGAAAATGTAGGTGATGGAGCAGCAGACTTATTTCAGAAGAAATAAGTGGCCAATGGGTGAATCTTGCAGGAAGTTGGACTTAGCACTGCATAAGCACTAACCTTCAAAGGAATTGACTGTTGGGAACTACGGCAAGCTTTCTTTACCTGGGAGTGTCCATCTACAGAGACGTACTCAGTGCCCGAGAGGTGACCCTATGCATGGAAGAGTTTAACTTATTTGAAATGTAGCCCTCTCTTAATGACTGTCAGCAGGTTCCAGGATTTCTTAGAGGTCCAGAAGTGTTGAAAATAACTGGAGTTGTCAAGAATAGAGAAATAAGAGAAAGGAGGATATGAGGAAGATGGGATTAGCATTAGAGAAACTCTGAAATCTGTTAAATGGTCTTTCTAGAACCTCCATTTCCTCTTTCTTGACCAGTGATATACTCTCCCCATCCTCCATGCTATTGTCTTGTACCACTTTCAAAATACTCCTTAATTAAAGGGTTAGTAATAATTCATACTAACAAGTAAGTGACTTAGAGAAATCCACAGTCTTTTCTGCCTAGAGCCATTGCTTACCAGTAAATGATAAGAGCTAACTAATAGACTATAAAGTCAAGTTATTAGCCATTTGCAGGGGAGAGATGAAGTGTTACATTTGGGGGTACGTATACTAAAGGTTGATGACAAATAACAGAAATGGCCTCTATCTAACTTCAGCACAAAATGAATCCATTTGAAGAACACTGGGGAAGCTCACCGAAATGAGGATCATCAACCATGCCTCAGGAAAGATGTGAACCAGGGAAGCCCTGGGGACTGGGAAGTAAGAACAGGTGAACCTTCTCTACCATGGCTGCTGCCAGGAAACTCAGCTCTAACTGCTGTCCTTCGCCACCATATCTGTGTATGTCAACTTAATATTCAAATCCCCAAAAGACAGAAGATGATGGTGGATCTTGGGTCCTGTGACTACCTTGGGGGCTAGGAGAGAAGAGTCTGATGCCAGGTGCTGGTAGAAGCGTGAAGGTAAGACAACCAGATGTAGGAAAAGTCATAAAAGAGGGACGGAAATTCTTCCCAGCAACCTGAGATCACATCACACAAGTGAAGTTTTGAGAGTTGCCTCATGTCACCAACAAGTCCAATCCCATCACCATTATGCTCAGAGCCCTTGAGTGCCTCCCAGGTTCCAACAGGTGAAGCCCAAATTCCATAGCAGGTATCCATGACCCATGCGCTCTTGCCCTTGACCACTTCACTGGCCAAATGACCACTGAGTGGCCCTTCTGATTGACAGCCCAGCCACAGTGCACCAGTGAGCACTCCTAGTCCTAGCGCCCCTCTCCATGCAGCATCCTTCTGACTCTTGATGGCTTTGAGAGTTCCTATTTGCCTTCACAGATGACGGGACAAGGTAACTGGCCGCATCCACAAAGTACCTGCTCTGTTTGGTATTTTCACTGACTCTGGTTTTATTTTTGAGGTTTACAGTATTATGGAATGTATTTCCCGTGAGCCACCTCATATCTTTGATGGTGTGAGGCAGGATGTAAACAGGTAGGGCCCTTTGGAGCATCAGAGCTGGGTCAGAAGTCAGGGCAATCTCCCTCTCCTTCCCTCCACTTCCAGGTTAGAGTAAATGCAGCTTCAAGTTACCTGCCACATAGTAGGTGCTCGATAAATACTTACTTGGTAATCTACTGAGAGAAGAGGACTTTTACTCCTTATGACCAATGACCGGGGCCAGATCCAGGTCTCAGGGGGTCTGAGGCTTACTCAGTTTGCCTGGCCCTCTAGGGAAAAGAATATGAAGATATAGTACTTTTTTGTTTTTTTGCGGTATGCAGGCCTCTCACTGTTGTGGCCTCTCCCGTTGCGGAGCACAGGCTCTGGACATGCAGGCTCAGTGGCCATGGCTCATGGGCCCAGCCGCTCCGCGGCATGTGGGATCCTCCCGGACTGGGGCACGAACCCGTGTCCACTGCATCGGCAGGCAGACTCTCAACCACTGCGTCACCAGGGAAGCCTGAAGATATATTACTTCTGCAGTTTTCACAAAAACAGACGGCGGGAGAAATACCTTATAATAGCCTTGTGTAAGAGAGAGAACTGAGGCAGAAATTTCTTACCTCCTCTGCTCATACCCACCCACATCATTTAACAGAAAAGAACCAGATAAGGAGAAGGTTTAGCCTTTACTACGCCTTTGCTGTGTGCCAGCATCTCATTTCAGCCTCACAACACGGTGAAGGCGAATGTATAATTTTCCTGTGGCTGCCATAACAAATGATCACAAACTTGGTGGTTTAAAGCAACAGAAATTTATCCTTAAACAAAAATCAAAGTGTTGGTGGAGACATGCTTTTCTATAGAGGCTCTAACAGAGAATCTGTTCCAAACCTCTTCCAGCTGCTGCTGGCTGCTGGCATTCCTTGGTTTGTGGCAACATCCCTCCAATCTCTGTCTTTACATCCACCTTCTCTTCTGTGTGTTTCTTATAGGGACACTTGTCACTGGATTTAAGACTTACCCAGATAATCCCAGATGACTTAATCTCCAGATCCTAAATTTAATTTTACCTGCAAAGACCCTTTTTTAATAAGGTTACATTCACAGGTTCCAGGAATTAGGATATGGATATAACTTTTGAAGGGCTCCCATTCAACCTACTACAGAGAGACTGTTGTTATCTTCATTTTGCTAAGACTCAGAGAGGTTAAGAACAGTTCCCAAGGTCACACAGAAAATGATGGATCCAGGATTCAAACCCAGGCAGACTGCCTCAGTCTGAGCTCTTAACCACTATTTTATACAGCAACTGCAAGTTGTAAACCAATGGATGGAGAGGATATATCAGTCTTCCCCTGAATAAAAAGTTTTATAGAATTTTAATAGTTGGCTAGATTTAAGCATTTCAGGTTATTTTATATAAAATTCTGGATTTTCAGTTATAAAACAACAACACAGGGATATCTCAACCCAGACACAGAATTTCTTCATGGCAACAATTGGATGGTACTAAGGGGTGGCTGCCCCTTTTAGATGGGACATTAATGCTTTAGTACTCCACACACACACCCCCACCTGCCCTCTTATTTACCCTTGGTCTCCACTCATTGACTTGACTTGCCAGAACCTTGAAAGTACTTGAGCTAAGCTCTCTGCATACATGGATGGTTGCAGAATTGAGTAAAGGATCTATACAACTTCAAGGCCTGTTTCAGGAGGTCTTGCCCTATTTGTATCTTCTCCAAGGCTCATGGAGTTCTCCCCCTCCTCTGCATTTTTCTACCCCTTTATAAGCCATGCCAACCTCCTCAACCTTGACCTTGAGTAATTGGTAATACTGATTATATTCTTGCCCCCAAACTCTGATGGCGTCTAGATTTAGTGTTTACTTGTTTTTTTAACTGCAGGTCAGGTTTCTGTGAATTGTGCTTGAGCTGCACTGAACTTCTTTTGGTTCCACAAATGTCAAAAGTGCTCTCACTTCAGGCCTTGGCACCTTCCCCTCCTGTGCTTTGGTGGCATTTCACTTCCCTCTGTCTTTTCATACCTGGCTCTTTCTTGCCTTCGAATCTCAGTTTAAATTCCATATCCTTGGTTACTTCGTTCAGCCCAACCAACCATCAAAAGACATTGTTGAGAAAATCAGGGGAAATTTGACCACAGTCTTGGTGTTGGATAATATTAAGGAATACTTATTTATCTTTCAGGTGTATTAATGATATTGTGAATATGTTGTTATTGTTGTTTCTGAGTCCATTTTTATTAGAAATGCTCACATGTTTATGGGAGAAATGGTACAATTTCTTGGATTTGCTATAAAATACTCCAACAACAACAACCAAAGTATAGGAAGTATAAGTGAAATCAAAGAAATGGGGTTGTCAAAATGTTGATGACTATTGAAGCTGGGTGAAGGTTATGTGGGGATTCATTATATTATTCCTTGACCTTTGTGTGTGCTTAAAAAAACTCATAATAAAAAAGATATGTGTGTGTATGTATGTATATGTTTGTAAAAACTTAGACATCGCATTCTCTAAGAGGCCTCTGACTGCCTGACATCCTCATTTCATTCTCCCCAGCACCCATCTCTTCATGATCTGTTATTATTTTTCTACCAGTTTGGGTGTGTGTGTGGGGGGAGGGGTGTGTGTGTGTGTGTTTTGTTTTATCTCCTTGCACCTGTCCTACAGAATTTAAGAGCTGGTTCCTGCAACTAGAATTTTCACACTCTGAGCAAATGGACAACTTTTTCTTCTGTTCACTGACACATCTCTAAATGCCTCCTAAAGCAATAGCTTGCACATGGTAGGTGCTTAGTAACTGCTTTTGACTAATGAACCCAGACTTTAAGCTCCAAGAGAACTTGTCCCCTCCCCTGTGCATCAATGTTGTCCCTATTGTGATGTAAGGCTCTTGATCTGACTATTTAGGAACTGATTATGAAATAAATGCTTATGTGCTCTGAGCTGCACTTTACAACATGCTTGCTTGTCTCCTGTTTATTCTTGGCTTGTGTGTGATAGCAGCTTGGAGAGTATGGGGGTATAAAGTAGCTTTTTTTAAAAGTACTTTAGGAATTCCTGGAGTATTTCTAAATTATTTTTCTTACACAATTTAAAACTAGTGTTAAACTGTCTATATAACACAACAAACATTTAAATGTCTTAAAGATTACATTTTAACCCATTTAAGGTTAAGGCCATCAATGAGTTACTTTGAGTTGCCAGATTATCTAATTCTGGAGAAGGGCCTTATTATAGTAAAGCTTTCCTGATATCTTAATGTGTGTATTTGCATGTTTTGGGAATGTAGCATTGATTCGGAAAGCCTCTTGTTTTTTTTTTTGTTTGTTTGTTTCTTTTCTTCCTTTTTTTTGTTTTTAAATTCAGGCTCAATCAGGTCCTGTCATGTAAAACTGTATATATAGGAACCCTTATACAGTACATCTTTGCATGATTAGGTACTGGGCAAGGGAAGTTGTAATGTAGGACCTGGTGTCATGACGACAATCCCAACATAGGCAATTTCTCAGATGACCATCCATCTTAAAGCCTACTAATGTGAATTGGACATTTAAGTTTAAGTTAAAGAATGTGGAGTCATAGTTAAATATTAGTAGCAATGCAGTTTTATAATATGTGGACTAGTTTTACTGAAGAATGAGTATGCTGACACCAAAATGAGCTACTTGGGAAATGGCAGTCCTTTGCAGCTATGAATCTATGTAGAAAAGAAGTTTGTTTGTTCAATTCTGTGCAACAGAAACAAAATTTAAAAATACATGAAATTCTGAAGCTTACGGAAAACTGTAACTGTTGTCTGTGTCTTCAGCTTTGGGATTCTTGGTTAATTAACAATGACTCATTGTTTTTAAATGTAGGCTCTGAGTTTAAACAAATAGATGATATTTATACCAGCATGCCACTTTGAATTTTCAATATAGTTTGCATATTTGCACTCTATGTAAGATTTTATTTGAAAACGAGACTCCACTGCTCAAAAAAAAATAAAACAAAAAACGCAGGGTTGGTGGGGAGAATATGGTGTTTAGAGGTAGGTGGTCTTGGGTTCAAGTTCAAGGGATGCCCAGTACGGCATGTCCCAAAACTTGTATTTCATAACTTCTTGCTACATGCTGTCCTGTCTTTACTAATCTGCTGCCTGCATGCAAAGCCTTAGATCCTTGAGATTCTTCTGCTTTTCCTTTTCTTTCACAAAACGTCTCATGTGAGGAAGGTGCCATCCTGCATGTCCATATGGTAGCTACGTTCAAAGCCCAAGAAGAATCTAGAAGATAAGGGACATTCGTAAAAAAGTGCTGGCTAATCAGGTCTGCCAGGCTCTGAGCCCAAGTGGGCAGTTCAGTTTTTGAAGAGTTTTGTTTCTCCAAGAGGCCGCCAGGACAATGCAGGCCTTATGCTAAGTCAACTGACCAGACCTTACCTCCTGCCACTGCCCCACCCCCAGCTTTGAGGACTGCCCATAATCTTCTACGGGGGACAAAGTAACAAAGACCAGTCTATTTCCCTCCACCCTGGAGATGCCATCAGGGGAGACAGAGCATGTTTTCTTCAAAGTCCAAAATACTCAGTTTTGGGCTAGAAGGCCAAACTTGTTGAACTGGGAGGGAGTGGGCTCAGATGGGAGGCTGGGAGGCGTTGGCAGGTTTTCTAACTTTGGATGGAGCATGGGCTCTGGGTGAGAGCCGGGGTGGGAGTGGGGCTCCAGGAGGAAGAAGGGGATGTTGCCAGAACTGGCTGGCTCCAATCACGCACATTCTTGGCAAGGAGAGGGAGTCCTTGGATGGGGAAATCTCCAGAAGCTGCAGAGAGGGTAGCCTTTTCACTGCCTATGTTTTCAAAATCATAAAGGCAATCACATGCTTTATTAGACTTTAAGCCAGAGTTGACGCTCTGCAAAAACAAAGCCAACAAACAAAACCCAAATGTCTTAAATAGGTCATCAGAAAGACGCCTCCTTGATGCTGACAATCAAATTTCCTCTTCATGTTTCACTTGCAGACACGAAGCCTGCCGTGGTGCAGTGCTGGGATAGTCTGCTACACAGTCTCTCTGACCCCAGGATCATTCTCTTTTGTCTGCTCTGCACAGGGCAGGTAGTGACTGCCTTAGTGCCTACACAAATGAAGATGCATTTCACGGCCTTAACTTTCTGTTTCTCCCCATTGTCTATAAAATAAGCTTAGACTCTCATCCTTGCCACCAAAGCCTTCCACAATCTGTCCCTAAACTATTTGTTCAATCTTAATTTTACTGTAACTATAAACTACTCATCCCCCTATCAATTTCACATTGTTTCCCATTCATGCATCCTGCTCTTCACTCCATGCCTTTCCTCCTACTGTTCAAATGACTCCCAATGCCCTCTCTCCCCCTTCCACCTGTCTATGTTCAAGTTCTACCTACTCTAAAATACCTATCTCAGACACTGCACCTCTACAAAAGCTTCCTAAGAAACAGTCATTAAGAAAATTAAATTTACTCTAGATTTGCCCTTTCATCTTCTAGCGCTATGGTTTGGGACTAGAACTGCAACTTCTCTGAACCTCAGTTTCTTCAGCTATAAAATGAGGAAAACTTACAGGAAGTGTGAAATTTCACCGAGGATAAGAGTTCTTAGCACAATGCCCAGCACTCACATAGTGAGTGCTTAAAAAGTCCACTTTAAAATTTATTATTATGCTTACCACGTTCTATCTTATTTTATGGTGGGGAGAAATGTACTCCCATTGTTTCAGTCTGCATTTCAAAGCATTCCTGCAAGACGGGAGAAAGCCTATGAAAAAATTCACATAATCGATAGACAACTTCAGATTTACATGTTTATCACCACTTGCCACTCTGTGCTAATTCACATATGGAATCCTGGTGGTAAGTCTAATTTACCACAGACATTTTAATCAGCCATTATATTCTACCTGCTCCCCAAAGGAGCTGTAAAATCAGCATTTACAATACTGTGGAAGTCTTATTCCCTGCTCAGATTTCCAGAACATGGAGCTATCATCCCATATTTATAGAGTACTTCAGTTTTCAAACGCTGGCTTGTTTGGTCACTGCAACAATCCTGGAAGTTAGGAATACTTAGCACCGCCTTACAAAGGAAGAAAGTCACTCATAGTGACCAAGGGAGACCACAGGCTAATGTAACGGTCAGTGTGGAAACAATTAAGTCATGTGGGCACAGGGTAGCTACTCAATAATAATTTATAAAGTGAATGAATGAATGGATGGATGGATGAATGAGAGAAGTAAGCTGCCTTCTTTTCTGGCTG
This sequence comes from Globicephala melas, assembly GCF_963455315.2. Lineage (NCBI taxonomy): Eukaryota > Metazoa > Chordata > Mammalia > Artiodactyla > Delphinidae > Globicephala > Globicephala melas. The sequence continues at coordinate 42,323,088 of NC_083318.1, read as the reverse complement.
AGAGATACAATTCATTAGGAGTAATGGGAGGATAATATTCATCTATGAAGTCCTTTAAAAATTAGGGGTACTGTATCTGTCGGATCCTTTCAGTTTTGACGGATGTCCTACATAATTTGTTTAAGGGAAAGTGAGAATTATTGGCTTCTATAAGTGGGAAGCACAAGGATGAAGCTGCTTTTTTGTTTTGTTTTTTGCGGTACGCGGGCCTCTCACTGTTGTGGCCTCTCCCGTTGCGGAGCACAGGCTCTGGACGCGCAGGCTCAGCGGCCATGGCTCACGGGCCTAGCCGCTCCACAGCATGTGGGATCTTCCCGGACCGGGGCACGAACCCGTGTCCCCTGAATCGGCAGGCGGACTCTCAACCACTGTGCCACCAGGGAAGCCCTGCTTTTTTAAAAGTTGGTTCTGGGCTCAAGTAATGTTACCAGTTCTCTCCCTCTCTCTCTCTCTCTCTCTCTCTCTCTCTCACACACACACACACACACACACACACACACACACAAACTCATTCTCTACTCTGCAAGACAAGCTTCCCCCACTCAGTAGAGAAGATTGCAGTACCCCAAGCTCCACATCCTTCCTGTTCTGTGGTCAGGATGATAAAGAAATGGGGGTGTGCCAGGCATCCACATTCAACAACTAGAACAGGGCCCCGGTAACACTATGTGAAAGTGATTTTAGAATTACTTATGGGGTATCTCAGGGACAGTGTGTATTTCATAGTGATATGGGCTTCTAATTGCCTGCTGTAGCCATGCCTACACAAAGAAACTATAATAGTTCATTCTTATGAGCGCTTATTTATGGGCAGCCCCTGTTCCTTGCATGTGTGTGTGATCTCATTGTGTCCTTTGAGCAACTCTACAATGTAGTTCCATTATTATTGTCCTTTATAGATAAGGAAAGTGAGGCACAGACAATTTAAGTAACTTCTCCAAGGTTTTGCAGCTACTGGATAGTATAAATAGATATTCAGGTCTAAATGTTCTAGCTCCAGAGACCCCAGTCATAACCACCACACAACTGCCTCTCAGTTACTACTTGTGTGACTTGAACATTTCATATGATTTAGTAAAAATCTCAGTTCCTCATGAGTAATGTTACATAATTGTTGCAAAGAATAGAGATAATGAATGTATTCACTATGCCTAGTAGGGGCTCAATCAACCATAGTTAATGCTCCATTCCACAAAGATGCTTATTTATGGATCCTAGCATAGCCCAGGAAGCTCACAGGGATAGACTGGGATGACAAGGACCAGAACTATTAATGGTTTTGAGATCTTCGTGTTAACACGCCCAGGCCTCTGATACAAGGTTTATACCTTAGTCTGTCTTAAAGTCGAGATTGTGAGCAATATTTGAGGTTCAAGGGACAGCGATCTATCAAGTTGGCTTAAATCTAAGAGAGGAATGTTTATTATCATAAATGAAATATGACATTATAGAGTCAGTGTTCAAATAATCTTTGTAGAAATTGGTCTTTCTTTATCTCCCAGTTCTACTTTCCTCTATGTTGGTTTATTTTTCCAGTTCAGCAGAGGTGGTCACCATATACCATCTCTCCACACTAATATCAGTTTGGCACGTTGACCTCCCCTGCTCCTTCCCCATGTAAAGAGAGCATCTTTTCCTGAAATTTCCATCAAAAGTCCTGGGAACCTCTCATTGGTCTGGTTTAAGTCACATGCCTATCCCTGAATCAATGACATGGCCATAGGGATACAGTGTTCTGATTGGCCCAAAGCAGCTCACTCTTCTCACAAAGGGAAATCAGGGTGCAGTTACCAAAAGAAGGGGAAAGAGATCCAGGGCAGGCTAAAATGATTCTTCTCCTACAGAGCACTGTAAACAAAGGTGGAAAATTCCAATCAGTCCAGTAGAGAAAGAGTTCTTGAGTTTTATCTGGAGAGGGCAAGCCCCATTTGAATAGGGGAAATTAAAAATTTGGCCCCAACAAGTTTTTATTGTACGTCTCCCATTCATTCAATATTTATTTATTAAGCACCTACTATGCATCAGGTGCTGTGAAAAGAGCTGAGGATACAAAGAGGAATAAATACACCTGCTACCCTCTACAGCTCTCAATCTAGTGATGATTGTTGGAGATGGAGGAGATAAGAATTTTAATAGTTATCTTGTGCAGTTTTATACTCCAAACACAAAAACAATTTTTGAGTTGCATAAATACTCAAGTATTAAGTATTAAACTATTAATCACTAAAAGAAAATATGGTAAGAGATTTATATAATGAGCTGGAAAAAATGTATTCACCAAAATATTTTGGAAGACAGCAACATATTTATTTGGCAGAAATGTTTGATAAGATTTTGGGGTACAGGTCAAGACCCTCAAAGAATGCTTACCTATCAAAAGATGGTTCATTTATTTCTCTTAATAAAAAAATATTTGGTGCTCACTAGAGAGAGAAATTAAGAGGAGATTTGGCAAAAGAGATAAAGATGGTGGGATGTTTTGCACTTAATGGTGATGTGTCCTTCATCATGAAACCCTCCCTCCCCTCTCTCCCCCAACCTCTACAAAACAATTGGTGTGAGTGGATTTATTGGGGAAACTGTTGAATGGGCTGAGCTTCCTCCATACAGAGCCTGTGGCTGCAGTTGTCACAGCTGGAGTGACTGCAGTGACATCTGGTTTCCATTGATCTAATCACAGGGTGGGGATGGACTGCCAAATCATGACCCCAAAGGCAGAAACCATAAAAGAAATGGGGGCTAAATATTGCTGCATCACACAGAACAGATTCTGAATGGTTAAAATGCCATAAACAAAGTTAAAATGTCAAAGACAAACTGGAATGTATTTTGTTTGCAGTGTAAATGAGAAAAGTTTATTTTTATAAAAATATTTTTATATCTTTAATAAAACAAAAGCAAACACCCCAATAGAAAGATAGGCAGAGAATATGATTTGGTCATTTTCAGAAGGAAAAAAATATAAATGATCAATAAACATATTAAGAAGCTTAATCTCATCAATAATGAAGAAAACACAATAACAAAATCCCATGGTTTGCCTATTAGATTGGGGGGAAATAAATGAGAATTCCCAGCTTTTGCTAGATTGTGGAGAAATGGGCATCTTCAGATACTGCTCAACAGAGAAAAACTTTCCAAAGAAAAATTTGGCAGTGTATTCGAAATCCTTAAACATGTATATATTTTTAATGAAAAAAATTCATTTCTGGGGATGTATCCTCAAGAAATATTTAGACAAATGTGAAAAGGCATGCATACAGGGGTACTCACTGTTGTTTCTTTATAAAAGTGAAATATTTGAAGCAACCTAATATTCAGAGGCCACAGATTGGTTACCAAAACTATGCTGTGAAACACCAGGCAGCCACTAAATATTATGGTACAGATGCATATGGAGGAACATGGGAATATAGCTCCAATATAAACATGATGAAGTGAAAAAATCAGGCTGGAAAAGTATATGTATATTGTGAACCCAGTTTTGGTGATAGACACAACCCACAAATGCACACAAAGGAAAAAATGCCCAAAGGGCATCCACCAAGTGGTTTCCAGAGGTTATTTGGTGGTGACTAGATTATAGGTGATTTGGGTTTTTTGTTTGTTTGTTTAAATTTAATTGGGGTCTCTGTTCTGAGTATCCTAAAAAGAAAGCTAGATTCTGACATCATGAAACAATAAACGGAGATAAGGAGCGATGGTGGTAGGCAGTGCTGTGGAGGGGTAAGCACAGGTGATGTGAGGAGCAGTGGGGAGGCCTGTAACACCCACAGGAAATCTCAGGAGCGCATGCTGAGCCATCTTCCTTCCCTCACTTGCTCTATTGCTACAGCATAGCGTCCCTACTCCAAATCTGATTCCTTCTGAACATTGCCAACGATCTGGACTGTCCTTCATTCCCAAGCTCCAGGAGCCCATCACAACTTACCCAGCCACCTGCCCCAGCCCTGGAGCCCTGCTTTTGTTCCTTCTACACTAGCTCTTCTCTCCACCTGAAAAGTCAGCCCTCTATTCTTTGTTCAGCGATCTCCTTAAAGATTGCTCAAATGTCAAATCCTCCATGAATACTTCTCAGACCTACTGAATTGATCTTTCCTTTGAGCTCTTGTCATATGTCTACTCTAGTATGTTATAGACCCTCCTCTTTGTTGTTTGGTATGGCAGGATCCTGTCTGCAGGCCTACCCCCCATCCTGCCCTTCAAGATGGGATTCAGGTATTGTGGCTCTGCAGTCCCATAGGCCAAACCTCAAAGGTGAACTGCTCACCTAGGCTGGAGAAGATTACACAGGACACCTCTCTGTTTCATTGCTTAGTATAAAATCCAATCCCCTTGCCATGACCTTGAGGACCTCTTAGCTCTGACATTGCTTTGTGGGCCTGCTTCCCACCTCTGCTCTTGTTCCCCCACTTCTGGAACGAGGTCACCATGGCAGAACCTGTAGTGGTCACCAAAGTGATGGGGCAGTCCCTGGCTCTGAGTATGCTGACCAGGGCTTAGTGACCTTTCACATGCCTGGTAGTCAGGCACAGCCCTGGTGTCCAGGGTCATGCAATTGGCAGCCCAAGGAGGCTTACCTATCTCCCCATCATTCAGGGCTGCAATTTACTTTCAGTATTTCCAAGCTATGAAATTGGTGGCCACAAACTTTTTGAAACTAGCATTTGGTGGCATTTCTTAGCCTATTTTTCTAAGGCTAACTGGAAAGGCATGTAACCTGATAAGACTGGGTATCATTCAGGGATATACCTGATGGGATTTTTGTGTTAAGGAGTTCTCTTGGACTGAGTGGAAGTGAGGAGACCAGTCAGGAGACCCTTGTCTCCCAGCGGGTCTGGACAAGAGTGACAAGAGTGGGCACAGAGAAATGCAGGTCAGTTAGGAGTGTCTTTGGGAGGTGTAATTAACAAGACTGACTAGGTGTACGATTCGTGGAGGGAGGGATGGAAAGGAAAAATTATGGGAGAGTCTTTGTTTTTGGATTGAGCAACTGCATGGAGGGATGGTGATGTATTTAAGGAGAGGCAAAGGGCTGGGGTTGGGTAGGTAAGCACTTTGGAAGAGTTTATAGGATGTGGGTGGGGGAAGGAGGATATTCTGTTACCAACGCATTACATTTGAAGTGTCTGAGACATCCAGGTGAAGATGGCAATTATGCAGCTGTTTATGTGAGTCCAGAGCACACGGTCTGGGCTGGAGATAGACATCCTGGAGTCATTGACATAGAGGTGGAATTTAAAATTATGGAAAGGCATGAGCACAGGTTGAGAAGGAATATTAGAGAGAATGCAAGACCAAGAGAAAAGCTGGGTCACCTTGCATAATCTTTCTGTGCTTCCTTTTACTCATCTGTAATATGGGGATTTAAAAGTGCCAGGCATGTAGTAGCACTCCGGAAATACAGCTTTAATTGTTAACATTTTTACAGGTCAGTAGAAGCGGGGCTGGTAATGAAAATACAAATGAGACAGTGAGGTCTGAGGGAAACGTGGGAATGCAGTTCCTTCAACAGAGTGTATGTGAGCCTATGTGCATGTGTACGTGCACATATATGTATATATATATGTGCATGTGTGGGTGAGGCTGTAGTGGGAATAGAGGGGACCCAGACACTCAAACAAGATGAAAGCCCACCCTGTGCTTATCCTCTTAAGAGACCATATTCATTTCCTTTCTATTTATAACCTGATTACATGCAATAATGACTTTTGAGCTTTTTTAAAATTGAAATATAGTTGACTTATAATATTGTGTCAGTCTCAGGTGTACAAAGTGATTCAGTTGAAATATATGTATTTTTTAGCTTATTTCCCATTATGGCTTATTACAGGATATTGAGTATGTTTCCCTGTGCTAGATAGTAAATCCTTGTTGTCTATTTTATATACAGTACTGTGTATCTGTTAATTCCCCAATCCTAATTTATCCATCCCCTCCCTCCCTCCCTTTCCCTTTTAGTAAACATAAATTTGTTTTCTGTGAGTCTGTTTCTGTTTTGTATATAGATTTATTTGTAGTATTTTTTAAATTCCACATATAAGTGATATCATATAATATTTGCCTTTCTCTGTCTGACTTACTTTACTTAGTATGATAATCTCTAGCTCCATCCATGTTGCTGGAAATGGCAATATTTCATTATTTTTTATGGCTGAGTAATATTCTATATTCTATACACACACACACACACACACACACATATCCATATATATATCACATCTTCTTAAGCCAATTATCTGTTGATGGAAATTGGATTGTTTCCATGTCTTGGCTATTGTTAATAGTGCTGCTATGAATATTGGGGTGTATGACCTAAATGAATTTTTTAGTCATTGCTGGATGATAAGACAACTGCAGCAAAATCTACCACCAAGTTTATGTTTAATATAATTTTATCAAGTCCTGGATGTGCATGTCTGTCCCAGTCCATAAGTTTCCCTGTTCATGCCAGTGTGATTTGTTCCAGTTGAGAATGGGCTGGTTAATATTACTCAGGGGCTTTCCCACACAGTTCTAAGCATGATCACCAGGGGCATAATTTTGAACAAAGCCAGAGCTGGAGGGAGAACAGTAGGAGGAATTCTGGAAATATCATTTTAAAGAATTGATTTGATAATGGAGAAAATGTTATGTCCCATATTTCATTTTATTTACTAATGAAATATTATTGAGTTCTTAGGTCATTTCGTGAACAGTCTCTTAAAATAATAATGATAAAAATCCACAACGTTAGGAGGACACCCTGAGATTTGTAAAGCACACTTTCCTCATCTCAGCTCATTCTCTGTCAGCCTTGGGTGAGGGAAGACAGAGCAGCCACAGGAACCTGGACTCTAGAATCAAACAGGGGCTTGGCTCTGGCCTCAGTCTCAGGGTTAGTTTGCTAGGGCTGCAGTTACAAATCACCACAAGTTCGGTAGCTTAAAACAACAGATACTTACTGCCTCCCAGTTCAGGAGACCAGAAGTCCGAAATCAAAGTGTCAGCAAGGTTGGTTGCTTCTGAGGGCTCTGAGGGACTATCTGTTCCAGGCCTCTCTCCTAGCTTCTGGCATTTGCTGGCAATCTTTGGCCTTCCTAGCTTGCATATGTATCAGTCCAATCTCTGCCTCCATCATCACATGGCATCTTCCTGTGTATCCTTCTGTGTATTTACCTGGCCTTCTTCTAAGGCCCTCAGATTTAGGGCTCATCTTAATCCAGTATGACCTCATCTTAATCATATCTGCAAAGATCCTGTTTCCAAATAAGGTTACATTCTGAGGTTCCAGGTGGACATGAATTTTTAGAATGTACTCTTCAACCTGGTACAATCTCTTACCAGTTGTGTAAGCTTCTCAGAAAGTAAGTTTTTTCACTTGTAATATGTAAGTCTTAGACTATTGGGTTGTAAGGGTAAATGAAGCAAAACAGGAGACACATCTAGCACAGTGCTGAGTGTATAGTAAAGACCATAAGAACTGTGTTACCAGGGTCAGATCCTGGCTATGCTGGGAGATCACAGACTTCTCTGAACCTGTTTCCTATCTTCATTAAAAGCTCCATAAAAACAGGGACTATTTACTCTGTTCTATTTCCATTGCTACATTTCAAGAGCTTTCTACAATACATGGTCAGTAGTGGGTGCTTACTAAAATATCTTGGCATGAGTGCACTCTAACATGGGAATGATACATACCTCACAGAAGTGTTGGTAGGATGAAATGAGACAAAATTGTGTCTGCTTCTTCGTGCTCAGTAAAACATCTATTCCCTCATCTCTCTCTCTCTTTTTTATATACAGACTGGCACAGAGTATAAACATTCCGAGAGATGCCAAAGGGGGCTGTACTCATCAGTGAAAAGCTCAAGAAAAAGTCAGGGAAGGGGCATCCTGAGCTCAGTTTAAGGCCTGGGTAGAATTTGGAGAATGGGAAGGAAAAAAGTAAGCCAGCTTGACAAACCACCAGAATGATGTCCACTTAGTCAGCTCTGATCCAGGGACCATGTACAAGGTTGGGGATGCCAAGATGATCTTCCTGTTCACTTTGGTTCTTAAGTTCAGTAGAGAAAACAGACCTAAACAGGTTAATATAAGGCTCTAAGGCTTCATGGGGACATTTTCCCAGGATAAAAATTTCTATAAGCTACTTTAGATATATGTAAATGTTTAAACAATAACAGTGAATATTGTATACCCAAGTAAAAGAATGAAGCATTGTTAATACAATGAGAACTCTCTGTGTTCTCCTCCCAACTGGCACCTCTCTCTGACAGGTGGAAATGCTGTTCATGAAATAAAGGATAAAGTGAAGAGAAATGACTGGCCCAGGGTGCCACATGGAACATAAATTCAGCTCAGGGTTCACCATCCTTCCATAATGGGAGTAGGCAAGTATAGACTTGTGTTATCTGACGGTGTTTATTTGTTGCTTTCCAAGCAAAGGAAGCAGGCTATTACTCTAAAGCCCTGAGGTGTATGAATGATCCTTTTCTTGATTCCCTGGACCCCATTTCTAAAGTAGTCTTATCCTATTTAATAACAATGTCACAGAAATTGGAGGATAAAGAGGCTCCAGTAGCCCACATTCTAAATAAAACCTCCAACATAGGATTAAGCATCATGTCCAATGATCCCTAAGAGGTGGCAGAATTAGCCTCTCCTCCATCCTTGCCCAAGCATCATACCATAATGCTCCTCAAGCTGTGAAAATGCGAGCAGGGGACACAGAAGATGAGGAATATGTGGGAACTCTCCTCTTTGTTTGGGAGGAGACATTTCCCCTCTTTGGAAGCCTAGTGAAAGTGGTGACCTAAGAGAATCACTTTTGGAGGCTGAGGCCATCTTACTTGCCAACTTGATATCACTGAACTGCAGAACTTTGAGGCCTTACCTGGTGCTAAGGCAAGTAGGAGAGCATGGTGTGGTAGGCAGAATTTTAAGGTGGTCCCTGAGATTCCCAGACCCAGGTGTACACACACCTCCTCCTAGTCTCCAGCCAACACTGATCAAAGTACTGATGTGAAGGGATTTTTCAGATGTAATAAAGGTCTCAAATCAGTTTACCTTAAGATGGGGAGGTTACCTGGACCCTGGTCTAATCATAACTGAGTTTAAAGGTCAAAGGCAGAGGAAATAAGAGATTCAAAGTGTGAGGGAGACTGGGCATACAAGAAATTCTCTGTTCATAGATTGAAGATGGAGGGACCACATGGAAAGGTATTCAGTTAGCCTCCAAAAGGTGTGAGTGAATCTGGTTGATAGCCAGTAAGAAAATGGGGACCTCAGTCCTACAACCGCAGAGAACTGAAATTCTGCCAGTAACCTGAATTCACTTGGAATCAGATATTCCTCAGAGCTTCCAATGAGAACTCATGCTGGTTAACACCTTGATTTCAGTCCTGTGATAAACTAAGCAAAGAACTTTAGACCTACATAATTGTGAGATAATAAATGGGTATTGTTTTAGGCTAGAATATTATGATAATTTTTATGTAGCTGGCTGCTGTAACAAAATGTCATAGACTGGGTGGCTAAAACAACAGAAATTTATTTCTCACAGTTTTGGAAGCTGGGAAGTTCAAGATCAAGATTCTGGCCTATTTGTTTCCTGGTGAGAGCTTTTTCGCAGAAGGCTGCCTTCTTACTTTATCCTTACATGGTTGAGAGAGAGAAAGAGAGAGAGAGAGAGAGCAAGCTCTATGATCACTTCTTATAAGGGCATTAATTCTATCACGAAGTCTCCACCCTCATCCCCTCATCACCTCATCTGAACCTAATTACCCCCCAAAGGCCCCACCTCCCAATACCATCACCTTGAGGGTTAATGTTTCAACATAAAAATTTGAGGAGGACACCAACATTCAGTTCATAACAGGAGGATTTTCCAGGGTCAGAGATAAACAAAAGCCTTGTGGCCTCTGAACTGAATGCCCTGGGAATGAAAATAAATTGAAATTCTGAATGGGGGCAAGGAGCAAGCAAGTCTTTCTGAGGTTGCCACTTTTCATGCCATCTTGATGCCAGCACTGCCTTGAACATCAGGAGTCCCTGGTCAGTAAGCCCAGACCAGACATTCAAGCCCAAATCAGCCCACTCTAAGCCAAGGACATCTTCATCTCCCTGGTAACTATTCAGGCTCTGCTGTGGGGGGCAGGGGCACATTCCGGAGGCCAGGGAACAGGAGGAGGTGGAGAGTTGGCATACAAAGAAACACGTCTCAGAAAGCAGCCCAGAAGAAAGTCACAAAAGCCACGTTTGCCTCGGTCTAATATTTGCCATTCCAGAATTTCACATCTGCAAACAGCAGGGTTGAGTCTGTGGTCATTGGCACAGCCTGAACTGAGTGCTGCTTCTTGCTCTTTATGGCTTTTAAAGTTGCTGGGTTCTACAGACATGATATGATTTGTCTTTCTAATCTCTCTCTCTCAATCTCTTTCCTCCCTTCCTCCTTCTCCCTCTCTCTTCCCACATAACACAAAAACTTGAAAGAAACCATTAGCAACTTAATATTTATTGAGCGCTGACTGTGTTCTAGACATCATGTTGTGTGTACAATGCTATATTAGCTGGTTCTCATGATAATTCCATGAAAATGGGTATATTACCCCCATTGGTAGGCAAGAATAGTTATGTTCAGAGATGTTGATTAAAATGTCCGAAATCACACAGCCCATAAGGACTGGCACTGGATTGGAACTCCTGCCCAGCTGCCCTCAGATCCCCTCTCCAGATCAGAACTCAATATGAAACTCCTTTCCTTTTACTGCTCACCTAGGACCCAATCGTGGAAACACAGTGTCTATCTAAAGAACAACTTGGGGGAAGGTAAGTGGGGACAATGTCTTATCTTTCAACATATCTTTAAACAAACATCTTCTGAGGTCCTAAGGATCATCTGTGAAATGAGTGAGGTCAAAAAGAGGAGAGATTCAACTCAATCATTTTTACAAATGTCAACAAACCTCCTGCCATTGTTTCATTGCTAAACATAAGAAGATGAACAAGACCATCTCTACCCTTAAGCTAATAATGGTTTATGCTGTGACCAAGCATTTAAAATATTGTACTCCCTTTTTATTTATTTCTCACAAGAATCCTATCAGGAAGTCGTTAGTACAATATATCCACTTTATAGAAGAGAGTCAGGTGACTGTCCAGGGACCCACAGTCAGGATAGACACAGCTGCTGCCAAAGCTTGTAGAAGTTGTGCATTGCTTGTGGGTACCAAATCCATCCTGGCAGTGGAAGGGGCTCATCCTGGATCAGGCAATAAAAGGGTCCATTATCCGAAGAGAACCTAAAAACCATAGTAAAACTGCTGAGAAGTGGTCTGTTTTTTATTACCACTCAGCCCTGATAATATCATACAATGTCAGTGATCAAATACTCTGTTCTGAAAAAAATCCTTTGCTGCTCAAGGTTGTAAACAATTCTGCAGTTACTATTGTATTTGAATATATACGCGTTTCATATCAGCTCACTTTTATTCCCTATGCTTTAATAAATGATGTATTCTACTCGGAAATTACTCTCAGAAGACACCCAGGTGTCCAGTTGGTCCCTGACTCCCGTGGACTCAGCAATACTCCCTTGTTTCAAGAATAAATTTGTAATGGTTTGAAATCGCTTGAGCTCATTTGGGGGTTGTGTCTCCAACTCAATACAACTCAGCTGCTAGTGATTACTGAGCACCCACTGGGAGCCAGGCTCTGTGCTGGGCATGGAATAAGACAGGTGAAGTCCCTTCCCTCCTGGGGTGTCCATCTTTAGGAAGAAAGCAGACGGTGACACAGAAAACAAACTGAAACACAGAAGAATGCTCTCAAGGAGAAAAGAACAAGGTTTTGGAGAGCATCGTGGCATGAGGGGACCATTTTTGATAGGATGGCCAGGAAGCCCTTTCTGAGGAGGAGACATCTTAGCAGAAATATGAAGAATAAGCAGGGGTTAGTCGAGTTATCCCCTCAGGAGGCAGGTCAGGAGGGAAACAGCATGTGCAATACCCTGTGAGAGAAAATTCTCATCTGAGGACTGGGTGGGGAGGGGGAAGGCCTGCCAGAGTTTAGTGAGGGATGGGAAAATGACAAGAGAAGAATTTGGAGAAGGAAGCAGGAATCAATTACACACTGAGAACTTGGTGTGTAATTGGGGTGGGGGCATGGGTTTCATTCGAATTTGATTTCACTTGCCACACAAGGATGTTCAGAGGGGAAGAAACTTATTCTAATGTACATTTTCAAAAGATCTCTCTTGCTGCCATATGGGGAAGACAGTGGGAGTAGTCAGGAAAGATGATTGTAGTATTCCTGCAAATGAGGAGAAGGTGTGAGTCACAGACATTTTGGGGGGTATTATCTTGTTGATGAAGTTTGTGAGGTCAAGGGAAGGAGAAGAGCAAGAGCAGCTCTTAGCTGTCTGTTCTGTTTTGAGTAGGTGGTAGAGCATTTGCTGAAATGGAGAACTGTGGAGAAACACAGAGAGAGGGAGAGAGAGAGAAAGTGTGTGTGTGTGTGTGTGTGTGTGTGTGTGTGTGTGTGTTCAGGCAATATAATATATTTATATTTAAGACAATTTGGAAAATAAGAAGGAAGTAAAAACTGTCTCATCACTTAAAGCCAAATACTTTTGTGCTCAGTGCATATATTTCTAGATATTTTTCTTTATATATATATATTTTTTATTTGAATATACAAGATACTGTTACATGCAAAACAATGTATCATAGTAATTAGGAGTTACATAAACCAGAAGTTCTGACTTCACTTACCTTGCTGTGTGACTTTGGCAATGTACTTATTCTTTCCAAACTTCACTCTTCATCTGTAAAATGGGGATGACACTAATCTACAATTCAATGCATTGCTGTGAGGATGGAATAAATGATGCAGATACTGCACTTAGCACAATCCCTGGCAAATAAATACCAGGCACAAGAATTGTTAATCATCATTATTATTATTGTTAATATTTATATGATGATATCTCTAGGATAAATTCTTAGAAGTGAAATTTCTACCCTAGAGTACTATACAATAACAACAATAACAGAAAAAAGAAAACCCCCAAACAGAGTAAATTTCCACACTCCACAATAACTCCTTTAATATTTTTCTGATCCAAAGAGATTTTGGGGAAAAAAGGTAACTAAAGAGTCACATAGTAAAATCAATCTGACCTGAAGCCATATTCACATATTTTTTTGAATATTGAACTAGCAGGGATCAAGCATCAGAATATTTTTCTCGATTATTTTTAAGATGATCCAATATTTCATTTGAGCCTTTTTGGATGGACTTCTTTCCTTGCCACAAATTAGGGTCGCTTTACTACTCTAGAAGGGAATGTTCTACCTGGGCCAGGTGAACAAAAGAATGGCTCAAATACGCTTTGATGCTTGCTGGTGATAGCAAACAGGTATGGTGACAAGGTAAGCCTGAGCCACCTCAGAGACAAATTTCACCTGGAGCCGCCATCATTGGTTTGCTTTCACTATTGGCGAGTCTGCCCTTTCCTGGTGATTTTGCTTGGCCAGATTCCCATGCCTCAAAAGTTGCTTCTATTTATGCAAAGTCACTTAAAGGGCTAAAGAAGCTCAGTCCATAGAAAGACTTGAGGCTGGGCAGGAAGCTAGTGAAACTTTCAGACCAGCATAGGAATAACCCAACTATGAACCCAAGAGAGACTAGTGATCAAATCTGTCCCATTGATCTGCAGTGGCTTGAAAAACCCTAGGGTCACCCGTGTGTGTAACAGTGAATGCAAGCCAAGGAAACATGCAGGTGCAAGGAATCACTTAGAAACCCAGTGAGCACTGATTCATTTCCTTGTCAAGTTAAATTCATTAGCCCAGAAGCCAATTAAATTGGAACATTTGTTAATAAAAGAAGCACTGAACAAGGACCCCCCTCTGAGGACAATGGAGATGATTTGGCTACAGAAATGGTATCATGGAATGGGCCAGAGCTAAAGGAAGAGAGTGGTTCTGATCGAGGTATATTGTCATCATAAAGTCTAATTTCGTAGCAACTTAGATGTACTGTTAGGATCACAAAGTGAAATAAAGAGTGTGAAAATGTGTTGTGGCCCATAAGGTGCTCGAAAATGTACAGCAGTCTTATGTAACTGAAACTCACAATTTAAAAAAATAGAAGTGGCAATGTAAGGGTAGGGGATTAAGAAGTACAAACTATTATGTATAAAATAAGATATAAGGATATATTGTACAACACAGGTAATATAGCCAATATTTTGTAATAACTATAAATTGAGTATAAACTTTTAAAATTGTGAATTACTATACTATACCCCCCATAACTTATATAATAATGTACATCAACTATGTTTGAATAACAATAAATGGAGATGTAGAAATGGAAGCTCAGAGAAATTAGATAACCGGATCATGGACACACAGTACATTAGGACTAGAAGAGGCGTCCTTCCATGCACGGTTCACTGTTCTCTTTACTATAGCATGATGCCTCTATGAACAAAATGTTAGTAATGCATATAGTAATTCTCATTTACTGGATATCTAGTATTTTTCATGTTAATCTTGGTAAATTCTCATGAGAATCCTGTACAATCACATGATTGTCCTCATTGTCCAGGTGGGAAGGGAGGTTGAGAAACTTATTTGTGTCACAGAGGTGGGAAAAAGGGGACTTGCAAATTGAATCCACATGTCTCCAATTCTAATATACACTTTCTCAACCACTGCAGTGCATTGCCTCCCATGGATTGCTTCAATCTAAAACCATCTCTTAATGATGTCAACAATACTGTGCTCTTGGTAAGCATTGGAATGTTGCAGGAAACAGGCTAGCTACACCACAAGCCTAAACTCATGTTATCCTACTAATCCAGTAGAGTATGCATTCTTGTTCTTATAAAAGAGACACAAGTCAGCTAACAGAATTCAGGGAACTTGCTGAAGATCAAAGTGTGCTGGGACCACAGCTCTTTTGCCTGACTCCAAAGAAATGTCCTCTGTACTGTGGCCTCCCTGACAGCAGCCTTGTGAATATCACAGGTAGAGTAGCAATCATCATAATGAAACAAAACTGACTGTAACAGCAGCCATGGTCACTACAAATCCTTTTTGGGGTAGATGGATCAGAAAGGAACCAGAAGTAAAATTTTAAAAGGAATTTAGAGGACTTTCAAGATGATGGAGGAGTAAGATGTGGAGGTCACTTTCCTCCCCACAAATACATCAAAAATACATCTACATGTGGAACAGCTCTTACAGAACACCTACTGAATGCTGGCAGAAGACCTCAGACTTCCCAAAAGGCAAGAAACTCCCCACGTACCTGGGTAGGGCAAAAGAAAAAAAGAAAAAACAGACAAAAAAATAGGGATGGGACCTGCACTTTGGGACAGAGCTGTGAAGGAGGAAAAGTTTCCACACACTAGGAAGCCCCTTCGCTGGCAGAGACAGGGGCTGAGTGGGGGGGGAATGAGGCGGAAGCTTCAGAGCCACAGAGGAGAGAGCAGCAACAGGGGTGCGGAGGGCAAATTGGAGAGATTCCCACACAGAAGATCAGTGCCGACCAGCAGTCACCAGCCTGAGAGGTTTGTCTGCTCACCCGCCCCAGCGGGTGAGGGCTGGGAGCTGAGGCTTGGGCTTCGGGGGTCAGATCCCAGGGTGAGGACTGGGGTTGGCTGTGTGAACACAGCCTGAAGGGGGCTAGTACACCACAGCTAGCTGGGAGGGAGTCCAGGAAAATGTCTGGACCTGCCTAAGAGGCAAGAGACCATTGTTTTGGGGTGCACAAGGAGAGGAGATTCAGAACACGACCTAAACAAGCTGCAGAGACGGACTCAAGCCATGGCTATCAGCACAGACACCAGAGACGTGCATGAAATGTTAATGCTGCAGCTGCAGCCACCAAGAATCCTGTGTGCAGGCACAGGTGACTATCCACACCCCCCCCTCCTGGGAGACTGTGTAGTCCGCCACTGCCAGGGTCCCATGATCCAGGGACAACTTCCCTGGGAGAACACACAGTGCGGCCCAGGCTGTTGCAACATCAAGCTGGCCTCTGCCACCGCAGGTTCACCCTGCACCCCGTACCCCTCCCTCCCCCAGCCTAAATGAGACAGAGCCCCCTAATCTGCCCCCCCTTAAACCTCCTCCTGTCTGGGGAAATAAAAAATGCCAGAGGGCGACCTACATGCAGAGGCAGGGTTAAATCCAAAGCTGAAACCCAGGAGCTGTGTGAACAAAGAAGATAAAGGGAAATTCCTCCTGCAGCCTCAGGAGCAGCAGATTAAATCCCCACAATCAACTTGATGTACCCTGCAACTGAGGAATACCTGAATAGACAAAGAATCAACCCAAAATTGAGGCGGTGGACTTTGGGAACAGCTATAAACTTGGGGGTTGCTGTATGCAACTGACTAGTTTCTGATTTTTATGTTTATCTTGGTTTAGTTTTTAGCACTTGTTATCACTGGGGGATTTGTTTATTGGTTTGGTTGCTCTCTTCTCTTTTTTAATTCTTTTTTATTTTAAGAATATTAAAAAAATTTACTTTAATAATTATTTTATTTTTTCTTTCATTCTTTTTTATTTTTCCCCCTTTTCTTCTGAGCCATGTGGCTGACAGGGTCTTGGTGCTCTAGCTCAGTGTCAGGCCTGAGCCTCTGAGGTGGGAGAGCCGAGTTCAGGATATTGGACCACCAGAGACCACCTGTCCCCATATAATATCAATAGGTGAGAGCTCTCCAGGTGATCTTTGTCTCAACGCTAGGACCAAGCTACACTCAATGACCAGCAAGCTCCAGTGCTGGACAAGCCATGCCAAACAACTAGCAAAACAGGAACACAACCCCAGCCATTAGCAGAGAGGCTGCCTAAAATCATAATAAGTTCACAGACAACCTAAAACACACCACCGGACATGGTCCTGCCCACCAGAAAGGCAAGATCCAGCCTCATCTACCAGAACACAGGCACCATTCCCCTCCACCAAGATGCCTACACAACCCACTGAACCAACTTTACCCACTGGGGGAACACACTAAAAACAATGGGAACTATGAATCTACAGCCTGAGAAAATGAGACCCCAAACAAAGTAAGTTAAGCAAAATGAGAAGACAGAGAAACACACAGCAGATGAAGGAGAAAAGTAAAAACCCACCAGACCAAATAAATGAAGAGGAAATAGGCAGTCTACCGGAAAAAGAATTCAGAGTAATGATAGTAAAGATGATCCAAAATCCTGGAGATAGAATGGAGAAAATACCAAAAACGTTTAACAAGGACCTAGAAGAACTAAAGACCAAACAAACAATGATGAAGAACACAATAAATAAAATTTAAAATTCCCTAGAAGGAATCAACAGCAGAATAACGAGGCAGAAGAATGGATAAGTGACCTGGAAGATAAAATAGTGGAAAAAACTACCACAGAGCAGAATAGAGAAAAAAGAATGAAAAGAATTGAGGACAATCTCAGAGACCACTGGGACAACATTAAATGCACCAACATTTGAATTATAGAGATCCCAGAAGAAGAAGAGACAAAAAAAGTGTCTGAGAAAATATTTGAAGAGATTTTAATTGAAAACTTCTGTAATATGGGAAAGGAAAGAGTCAATCAAATTCAGGAAGCACAGAGAGTCCCATACAGGATAAATCCAAGGAGAAACAAGCCAAGACACATATTAATCAAACTATCAAAAATTAAATACAAGGAAAAAATACTAAAAGCAGTAAGGGAAAAGCAACACATAACATACAAGGGAATCCCCATAAGGTTAACAGTTGATCTTTCAGCAAGCCAGAAGGGAGTGACAGGACATAATTAAAGTGATGAAAGGGAAAAACCTGCAACGAAGATTACTCTACCCAGCAAGGATCTCATTCAGATTCAACAGAGAAATTAAAACCTTTAGAGACAAGCAAAAGCTAAGAGAATTCAGCATCACCAAACCAGCTTTACAACAAATGCTAAAGGAATTTCTCTAGGCAGCAAACACAAGAGAAGGAAAAGACCTACAATAACAAACCCAAAACAATTAAGAAAATGGTAATAGGAAAGTACATATTGATAATTATCTTAAATGTAAATGGATTAAATGCTCCAACCAAAAGACACAGACTGGCTGGCAGGATACAAAAACAAGACCTGTATATATGCTGTCTACAAGAGACCCACTTCAGACCTAGGGACACATCCAGACTGAAAGTGAAAGGATGGAAAAAGATATTCTATGCAAATGGAAATCAAAAGAAAGCTGGAGTAGCAATTCTCATGTGAGACAAAATAGACTTTAAAATAAAAACTATTACAAGAGAGAAAGAAAGACACTACATAATGTTCAAGGGATCAATCCAAGAAGAAGATATAACAATTGTAAACATTTATGCACACAACATAGGAGCACCCCAATATATAAGGCAATTGCTAACAGCCATAGAAGGGGAAATCGACAGTGACACAATAATAGTAGGGCACTTTAACATCCCACTTTCACCAATGGGCAGATCAACCAAAATGAAAATAAATAAAGAAACACAAGCTTTAAATGATACATTAAACAAGACGGACTTAACTGATATTTATAGGGCATTCCATCAAAAAACAACAAAATACACTTTCTTCTCAAGTGCTCATGCAACATTCTCCAGGATAGTTCATATCTTGGGTCACAAATCAAACCTTGGTAAATTTAAGAAAATTGAAGTCGTATCAAGTATCTTTTCTGACCACAACGCTATGAAACTAGGTATCAATTACAGGAAAAAAAAAACTGTGAAAAATACAAACATGTGGAGGCTAAACTATAAGCTACCAATAACAAATAAATCACTGAAGAAATCAAAGAGGAAATCAAAAAATACCTGGAAACAAATGACAATGAAACCACTATGACCAAAAACCTATGGGATTCAACAAAAGCAGTTTTAAGAGGGAAGTTCACAGCAATACAATCCTATGTCAAGAAACAAGAAAAATCTCAAATAAACAGTCTAACCTTACATATAAAGCAATTAGTGAAAGAAGAACAACAAAACCCTCAAAGTTAGCAGAAGGAAAGAAATCGTAAAGATCAGATCAAAAATAAATGAAAAAGAAATGAAGGATACGGTAGCAAAGATCAATAAAACTAAAAGTTGGTTCTTTTAGAAGATAAACAAAATTCATAAGCTGTAAGCCAGACTCATCAAGAAAAAAAGGGAGAAGACTCAAATCAATAGAATTAGAAATGAAAAAGAGAAGTAACAACTGGCACTTCAGAAATACAAAGGATCATGAGAGATTACTACAAGGAACTATATGCCAATAAAATGGACAACCTGGAAGAAATGGGCAAATTCTTAGAAATGCACAACGTGCTGAGACTGAACCAGGAAGAAAGAGAAAATATGAACAGACCAATCACAAGCACTGAAATTAAGACCGTGATTAAAAATCTTCCAACAAACAAAAGCCCAGGACCAGATGGATTCACAGGTGAATTCTATCAAACATTTAGAGAAGAGCTAACACCTATCCTTCTCAAACTCTTCCAAAATATAG
Source organism: Globicephala melas (assembly GCF_963455315.2). Taxonomy (NCBI): domain Eukaryota; kingdom Metazoa; phylum Chordata; class Mammalia; order Artiodactyla; family Delphinidae; genus Globicephala; species Globicephala melas. The sequence continues at coordinate 42,303,568 of NC_083318.1, read as the reverse complement.
CAGAGGGAGGAACACTCCCAAACTCATTCAACGAGGCCACCATCACCCTGATACCAAAGCCAGACAAAGTTGTCACAAAAAAAGAAAACTACAGGCCAATCAATGATGAACACAATGCAAAATTTCTCAGCAAAATACTAGCAAACAGAATCCAACAGCACATTAAAAGGATCATACACCATGATCAAGTGGGGTTTATCTCAGGAATGCAAGGATTCTTCATTATATGCAAATCAATCAATGTGATACACCGTATTAACAAATTGAAGGACAAAAACCATATGATTATCTCAATAGGTGCAGAAAAAGCTTTTGACATAATTCAACACCCATTTACGATAAAAAGCCTCCAGAAAGTAGGCATAGAGGGAACTTACCTCAACATAATAAAGACCATATATGACAAACCCGCAGCCAACATCCTTCTGAATGGTGAAAAACTGAAGCCATTTCCTCTAAGATCAGGAACAAGACAAAGTTGCCCACTCTCACCACTATTATTCAATATTGTTGTGGAAGTTTTAACCACAGCAATCAGAAAAATAAAGAAATAAACAGAATCCAAATTGGAAAATAAGAAGTAAAACTGTTACTGTTTGCAGATGACATGATATTATACTTAGAGAATCCTAAAGATGTTACCAGAAAACTACTAGTGCTAATCAATGAATTTGGTAGAGTAGCAGGATACAAAATTAATGCACAGATATCTCTTGCATTCCTATACATTAATGAAGAAAAATCTGAAAGAGAAATTAAGGAAACACTCCATTTACCATTGCAAAAAAAAGGATAAAATACCTAGGAATAAACCTACTTAAGGAGATAAAAAGAGAACTGTATGCAGAAAACTATAAGACATTGATGAAATAAATTAAAGATGATACAAACAGATGGAGAGATATACCATGTTCTTGGGCTGGAAAAATCAACTTTTTTTTTTTTTTTTTTTAAAGACGATGTTTGGGGTAGGAGTTTATTAATTATTTTATTTTTGCTGTGTTGCACCTTCGTTTCTGTGTGAGGGCTTTCTCTAGTTGTGGCAAGTTGGGGGTCACTCTTCATCACGGTGCATGGGCCTCTCACTATTGCAGCCTCTCTTGTTGTGGAGCATAGGCTCCAGATGCGCAGGCTCAGTAGTTGTGGCTCACAGGCCTAGTTGCTCCACGGCATGTGGGATCCTCCCAGACCAGGGCTCTAACCCGTGTCCCCTGCATTAGCAGGCAGATTCTCCATGACTGTGCCACCAGGGAAGCCCAAGAATCAACATTTTGAAAATGACTATAGTACACAAAGCAATCTACAGATTCAATGCAATCCCTATCAAACTACCAGTGGCATTTTTCACAGCACTAGAATAAAAAATTTTACAATTTGTATGGAAACACAAAAGACCTCAAATAGACAAAGGAATCTTGAGAAAGAAAAATGGAGCTGGAGGAATCAGGCTCCCTGACTTCAGACTATACTACAAAGCTACAGTAATCAAGACAGTATTGTACTGGCACAAAAACAGAAATATAGATCAATGGAACAGGAGAGAAAGCCCAGAGATAAACCCACACACATGTCACCTTATCTTTGGTAAAGGAGGCAAGAATATGCAATGGAAAAAAGACAGCCTCTTGAATAAGTGGTGCTGGGAAAACTGGACAACTACATGTAAAAGAATGAATTTAGAACACTTCCTAACACCATATGGAAAAATAAACTCAAAATGGATTAAAGACCTAAATGTAAAGCCAAACACTATAAAACTCTTAGAGGAAAACAAAGGCAGAACACTTTATGACATAAATCACAGCAAGATCCTTTTTGACCCATCTCCTAGAGAAATGGAAATAAAAACAAAAATTAAAAAATGGGACCTAATGAAACTTAAAAGATTTTGCACAGCGAAGGAAACCATATATAAGATGAAAAGACAACCCTCATATTGGGAGAAAATATCTGCAAATGAAAGAACTGACAAAGGATTAATCTCCAAAATATACAAGCAGCTCAATATAAAAAAACAAACAAACAACCCAATCCAAAAATGGGCAGAAGACCTAAATAGACATTTCTCTAAAGAAGATATACAGGTAGCCAACAAACACATGAAAGAATGTTCACCATCATTAATCATTAGAGAAATGCAAACCAAAACTACAATCAGGTATCACCTCATACCAGTCAGCATGGCGATTTCATTTTTATAAGCTCAGAAATGAGCAAAATTATATAATGCCCTATTTGGGGACACATGAACACGTGGAAAAATTATCCCCCCATAGACGAGAAAGTTATTAACACCAGTGTCAGAGGAATATTTACATTTAAGAGAGAGGAAGGAGGATAAGGGTGGAGGACCTGGATGATGTTTAATTCACCAGCAGGATTCACTGGTGTTTGTTATATTAACATGACTATGATTTTCATAAATATTACATATTTTCTTTTGTACAAATCAGCACTATGTAGAATAAAAAGTTGTGTGATGAAATGAAAAAAAAAAGATTGTATTCCAATAAAACTGTATGTACAAAACAGGTGGTGAATTGGTGGGATATTGTCAATGGGCCATGGATTCCTGACCCTGATGTAATAGGACATTTGTTTCCTGACACACAGCTTAGGTGATGTTGCCTTACATTGTATTCACTGACTGTTTACAAAATGCTAGAGCAGACCATGTAGTTCATCTGGTTTCATCTGCTGTAAGCATCAGAACCTTGAGTCTGATAGTAAGGTAGAGCTCATGCAATAAAGATATCTGTAAAAACTACTGGGGGGGTTCCTTAACTGAGACTCTATAAAAATGATAGAATTGGCTGTTACAGATGATCCCACATTCTAGAAGGATAACTCCAAGACATACCTTTATACAAAAAATACAAAATAGATTCTGTTACTAGTTTCCTTAAAAAATATAATATGCAAAAAAGTAATGATGTTAAATATCCATAAATAAAAGTTAACATCTATTAATAATAAAAATGCTAAGGGGCTTCCCTGGTGGTGCAGTGGTTGAGAGTCCGCCTGCCAATGCAGGGGACACGGGTTCGTGTCCCGGTCCAGGAAGATCCCACATGCTGTGGAGTGGCTGGGCCCGTGAGCCATGGCCGCTGGACATGCGTGTCTGGAACCTGTGCTCCGCAATGGGAGAGGCCACAACAGTGAGAGGTCTGTGTACCGCAAAAAAAAAAAAAAAAAAAAGCTAAATATGTAAGAACTTGAAGTCTACATCATTAGCATAGCAAAGTATATTTGGAAACAGCCAACGCTGTGCTTAATGATAAAACACCAGAAGGTTTGCTTTGAAATCAAGAATAAAACCCAGCTCCCATTTAATTTTATTCGTCATGTTCTGGACTGCCTAATAAGGCCTTAACCAGAGATAAGGGCTGTAAGAATTAAAAAGATACCATTAAAAATAAATAAACAAATAAACAAATAAATAAATAAATTAAATAAAATAAAAAGATACCATTATGTGAGGATGATACAGTTTAGCACTTTGAAAAATCCAAATAAATCAACCAAAATGCTATTAGAATTAATAAGAGTTTATGAGTAAAGAGGCCAGAGAGAAGATAAATATATAAAAATCAGTGGCATTCCTCCAAGCCAACAATTAACGAGTTTGAAACATAAGGAAAACATGAATAAAAAGCAGAATTTCAGTTAATTATAATATATCAAGCAACAACTTTGACCCAAAGAAGTGTGTATATTTATATATCTTCACTAGACTACTCATATGATTTGAATAAAAATCTCCCTGGTCCCCATGCAGGAGCAGAAAAGGGATTGGAGCTAAGTACTAACCCAGTGGGGACACCCTAGAAGTCTTTCTTCACAGAAGAATAGAAGTCAGAAACTGGACCATTAATCTTAGGTAGTAGTCCCATTTGTGCTAAAGAAAGAACATTCTTTGGATATTAACAGACATAAGATGGTGCTGTATAATAAATAATTTGGTCTCTGTCCGGAATTCCTAGCACAGAGCTTCTAAAACCCTTGTAATTTCCCAAGTGATAAAGTTATCTGTTTTTCATGAATCCCTTGGGCCACACCTGAAAATAAGATAATGAGATGACTCATGCTTGGCCTCTGGATAGTTTCAGGATGAGGACTGGTCACTGGAATGACCAATCACATGATTAAAGGACTGAGACTTTGAGCTAGCTTGACCTCTGGAGAAGAGAAGGGAGCTGGAGGTTGAGTTAAATCATGTGGCCATGATTAGTGAATCATGCTTGTATAATAAGACCAGTAAAAAGCTGGATACTGAAGCTTGTTGGAGCATCCTGGATGGGGAAGACATCAATGTGCTGGAAGAGTTACATATTCTGATTCCATGGGAGAAGGCTCAAGAGCTCTGCATTCAGGACTCTCCCAACCCCTCCCATATTTATCTCTTCATCTGGCTGTTCCTGAACTGTATCCTTTATAATAAAACTGTCGTTATAAGTATCGCTCCTTCTTGAGTTCTGTGAGTCATTCTAGCAAAAGCAAACTGTCGAGCCAGAAGAGGTCATGGGAACCCCCCCTCAAATATACCACAGATTGAAGAATGGTTCGGTATGTGATGTCAACCTGGCCAATGAGGTGGCCAAAGGAGAAACTGCCCTGTGTAGTGCTGGACAGTGGTGCCTTGATCTGGGGCTGCAGCAGCGTCATGGCTGACTCATTGAGGATGGACCAAATGGAAAAACGCAGAGCTTTTGGAGAAAAGCACCACTTCAGGATTTCCTTTTGGCAAGGGGGTGAATCACTGCCCAAGGTTTAGGCCACTTCACTGATGTGTGCTGGAGCAGAAAGCCTCAGGATGCAGTGGGGAGGCCAGAAAGGGAAACCCTGAGGCTTCCTGAGACTTCCGGAGACGAGATACTCCTAATATATGTAGTTGTGTGACTTAATCCTGGGAGAGAGTTTACTGGATGTCAATGGGAATACTTCATATTTAAAACAAGACCCGTCACAATCCCAGAGGGAATTTTTAAAAAGGAATTTAACAAAATGATGCCCCCAATTCATCTAGGAACATAAACAGAAATGACCATTAGAAAAAAATTGATATGACCAGCTCCACAAAATGTTAAAACACTTTTTGTGTCCACATGCAAGTATATATGACTGGATAATAACAATGAAGAGCTCAGAAGAGACCTCATGACCCACTAGCAATATAAAAAATGCAAATTGAAATAATATATACTGCTTTGTCTAAGTATAAAGTTGAAAAATGATTCTAGACCCATAGTGCTGGTCAATGTGTGTAAGATGGATAGGCTCGTATTCTGCTTGGGAGAATATAAGTTGAAAAGACCTTTCTAGAAAACTGTTTGGAAATTTGTTTCAAGAACCCTAAGTAAATTAGTACACCTTGATGCGATTATTCCAATTTTGACAATATATCCTAAGGAAATAATTCTAAATATGGAAAATGCTTTATGTAGGCAGATGTTTATTATTGTAATAATGAAAAATAGAAACAAATTAAATTTGCAACAAGCAGGGGGAATTTAAGTTAATTATGGCACATATACTCTCCTCTTGTGCAGATATTAAAAATGATGGTTATGAAAACTAAATTAGCAATGAGAAGTGCCTATAATTTAATATGAAAAAATGATATAAAATTATATACAGTATAATTACATTTTGAAAAACAACAATTGTATGGGTAGAGAAATTTTGGGAGGAAATGTAACAAAACACGAATAATAGTTGGATTTGAATAGTGGGATTATTAAGATGTTTTTAATGTTCTAAATTTCTATAAAATACTACTTTTATAATAAATAATTTTTAAGAATCAAAGTAATTGCCTTAAAAAATGTAAAAGGTGTTGTGTTAGGGTTCTCCAGAAAAACAGAATCAACAGGAGGTAGACATTATGGTGAGGGAGAGAGAGAGAGAGATTTATCATAAAGGTTTGCCTTGTGGGATTATGGAGTATGAGAAGACCCATAACTTGCCATGTATAAACTAGTGGCCCAGGAGAGCCAGTGGTGTAGTTCCAGTCCATGTCTGAAGGCCTGAGAACCAGGAGAGGTCATGGTGTAAGTTCCAGTCTGAGTGCAGTAGAAGCTCAATGTGCCAGCTTGAAAATAGGCAGAGAGTGAATTCTCCCTCACCCAGCCATTATTCTATCCAGGCCTTAGACAGATTGGATGAGGCCCACCCACATCATGGAGAGCAATCTGCTTTACTCGGTCTACTGATTCAAATGTCAATCTCATCCAGAAACACCCTCACAGACACACCCAGAATAAAGCTCAAGCAAATATCTGGACACTGAATGACTCAGTCAAGATGACCATAAAATTAACAATCACTTGTGTTAAATCTGTGATCACAGTAGCATTATATTAATTATTTCACTCCATCTTTCAATAGATACACATATCTGTATATATCTTAATATATCTTTATACGTATATATCTCTATAACTACATATGTATCTACATGTGTGCATGTATATTTGTATGCATGTAAATGTAGCTGATTCATATGTGCCAGGCATAATTCTAGGCCCTAGAGAAGCCACAAGACAAACTCCATAGCCTTATAGAGCTTATAGTCTAGAAACTGAAACAGATGAAATTGGAAAACAAATAAATAAAAGAATAGGACTTTAGGCAATGAAACATACTATGAAGAAAAATAAAAGAGAATAATGGGATAGGTGAGGGTGCTATTTTCAATAACATTGTCAGGGAAAACCTCTTTGAGGAGATATTTGAACACAAACCTTAATGAAGTCAGGGAGTGATCCCAATGACAAAGGGTGGGACTTTACTTGGGGGTCTTGAGGAGGACACACTCGCCAAGGTAGCTGGAGCTGAGTGGGGGAGGAGTGTGAGGAAATAAGGTCAAGGGTGGGTAGGAACAAGAGTAGGTATAGCCTTATGGGTTTGGGGAGTGGTTTGGAATTTACTCTGGGGGCCAGTGTATGGTAGTGAGCTGGAAAGTGACTTACCTGATTTATTTTTATTTATTTATTCATTTTTGAAGTATAGTTGATTTACAATGTTGTGTTAGTTTCTGGTGTACAGCAAAGTGACTCAGTTACATCTATCTATCTGTCTATCTATCTATCATCTATCTGTCTTCTTTATCATATTCTTTTCCATTATGGTTTTTTACTGGATATTGAATATTGTTTCCTGCTATACAGTAGGACCTTGTTGTTTATCTATTTTATATATAGTAGTTTGTATGTGTTAATCCTAAACTCCTGATTTATCCCTCCCCCACCTCCTTTCCCCTTTGGTAACCATAAGTTTGTTTTATATGCCTGTGAGTCTGTTTCTGTTTTGTAAATAAGTTCATTTGTATCATACTTTAGATTTGTTTTTAGAATGTGTTTGAACTTATATGACTACCAGTCTAAAGCAAATAGATACAGGAATGGGTTAACATATTGAAAATCACTGTAACCACAAATCAAAAACATACAATAGATTCACAAAAACCAAAAAGAAGAAAACACAAGCATAATATAAAAGAAAACCATCAAATTCCACAAGGAAAAACAAAAAGGAAAAGAAAGGAGCAAAGACAAAAGCAACTGGAAAACAAGGTTTAAAATGTTAATATCTATCAGTCTATCCATAATTACCCTAAATGTTTGATCTGATTTATAATTTAAATGCTGGCTGCAAAGTCGACTCTAGGGCAGGTAAGAGTAGAAGCAGGGAGAGAAGTTCAGAGGCTGTTGGCAGTGGCTCAAAGGAGAGAGAGGTGTTCCCCTTTGCTGAAAGGGGAAGGATGGCACGGATCTCTCAGAACTGACTGAGGCTGGGAAATGGATGGAAGTGGAGGAACTCTGGAGAAATGGATAGAGCTGCCAGAAGAGCCTGGTCTCCATGGATTGGCTGCAGTGATCATAAAGGGCTGTTAGTGTTCAAGGGTGGAAGCCGTTAGCTCAGCTTTTTATGAGCCTGCCCCTGGCTGGATGGGGGTGGGGGGAAGTGGTGCAGGTACAGAGAGAGAGGATCTGTCCCAATCTATTTCCATAGTGGGAAGTCTACACTCAGTGGGGGATTCCTTAAAAGGAATATTGGGCATTTCTGGAAGGATTGCTATGAGGGGAGATGGGCTTTGGATACAGCTACAGGCAAAGAATGACATATTCATTTTCATATTTAACTAAATAAACACATCTAGTACCAGTCATTGTTCTGGGCAATTTCTCTTTGATAGACAATGTCCTGAATTAACACAACCAGTTCTCCAGAAATGCTTGCTAAATAAATTCATGTGCTCCTCCCCTAAAACCTATAAGCATCATGAGGTACATTTAAAATATTTGGCAACTGGACCTCAGAAGAAGTAAGTAAATTTGCCAAAGTCCTACAGCTAGTAAAATGTAATAATTAAAGGTCTGACAGGCTTGGGTCAGAATCTCAAATCTGGTACTATCTAGCTTTGTAACCTTGGGAATGTTACTCCACCTCTCTGTGCCTCAATTTACACATATGTAGCATGGGGTTAATATTAGCACCTACCTCACAGAGATGCTCTGAGGATTAAATGAGATTATGAACAGAGCCGATGTTAATATTATTAGAGCTGAAGTTCATTCCCAGGCTTCTGGCTCTAAATAAATGTACTATTCTTGGTGCTTATTTCTTACAAAACTACACTACTACTCAAAATCAAATCAAAGCAGTCATCTGACATTTAATAGGAGCCAATTTCTCTCAACTACCTTGCACATAGAAGATCTGCTCATAACCAAGACCAGCCAGGAGAGCTGCTCTTTCTTTTCCAAAAGGAAGTTTGTTTGGGAGAAGCATCCTGTTATGTAGGGAGCAGCATTGCCTGCTGAAAGAACACACCATCACTCTGTTTCTCCTGCATGGGCTGGACCTTCTGCTTCTTCCAAGTCCAGTTTCCCTGAGGATGTCATATGTCTCCCCAAAATGGACCATTGCTGCCTTGGGAACAATGTGTCAAATATTGAACAAAGGCTCCATTTAGGTCCTGCCACTGGAGAGCTGAACCAAGGGTCAAATTCTGTTTTGGGTTTCTCCATGTTGCATCTCTGTTCACTTTAGCACATACTTTTGGGGAATACAGACTACAAACCTCTTCCCACCCCACCCCTTGCCACACAAACCACAGCTCTGTTCTGAAACTTCTGTCACAGAAGATTGCCTACAAACTCAATGAACAGGGAATTTATTGTTGAGGAATTGTAGGTATTAGAATCATCTTCTAAGAAAGGGTTAAATGATATGGATTAAACCCTCAAAACAATAAAGGAAGACACCATAACCATAAAGAAAAACCCAAGAAATTATGAGGTAAAAACAGGCAGGTATGAGCCAAGAACAGAAGGATTTTGAGGGGGAGATGTCTTTTTTAAATGAACTTTTTTAGAAGAACTCTAGATTCTATAGAATGATTGCAAAGATAGTTTCCCTTATACCACATACCAAGTTTCCTTTATTATTAACATCTTATGATTATGGTACACTTGTCACAATTAATGAACAAACTTAATACATTATTTTAAGTAAAGTTCATACTTACTCATATTTCCTCAGTTTTTCCCTAATGTCCTTTTTTTTTCCAGTTCTAGAATCCCATCCAGGCTATCACACCATTATATGTATTAGTCATGCCTCCTTAGTTTCTCCTCTGTTAGGCAGCTCAGTGAGGCTATAGGCTGACTCAGAGGATATTTAAAAGGCAGAGAACAGAGTGGAAATGTTGGCACTGAAACAGTGCAGATGGAAGTGGAGCTCTGAACCAGGTAGTTTCAGAAGAAGGCATTACTTACCACAAGCCAAGAGCCAAGAACCATGCAAGGGAGTCTCAATAGTTGTTGCTTGTTTTTAATATGCTTAAAATAGAGATGACTAGTGTCAACCAAACATATGCCAAGATGGACCAGCTTTGGGGCCATAAAACAAACCTTGTCAAATTGAAAAGAACTAAAATTATACAGAATATGTTCTTGAGGTATCACTGAATCAAACTAGAAATCAATAGCAGAAAAATAACAGGACAATCTTCAAACACTTTGGAACTAATCAGTCAAATAATTCACAGAACAAAGAGAAAGTCTCTAGAGAAATTTTTTAAAATATATTAAACCAAATGAAACTACAACATATGAAAATTTATAGGACACAGCTAAAGCAGTGCTGAGAGGAAAATTTATAGCACAAAAAGCCTACATTAGAAAGGAGGAAAAGGTTTAAATCAATAACTTAAGCTCTCACATCATGAACCTAGAAAAGCAAAATAAACTCAAAACAAAGAAATAATGAATATTAGAACAGAAATCAATTTAATTGAAAACAAAAAAAATAGAAAAAATCAATGAAGCAAAGAGACCATTCTTTGAAAAGAAAAATGCAATCAACAATCTCTATCAAGGCTGACAAAGTAAAGAAATAAGACACAAATTACTAAAGGGAATGAAACAGAAGATATTACTGCACACCCTGAAGACATCAAAAGGAAATAGGTGAATACTATGAACAATTATGTGGACATAAATATGACAATTTACACAAAATGGACCACTTCCTTGAAATACAAACAGCCACAACTCACTAATACGAAATAAATAATTTGAATATACCTATAACTACTAAAGAAATTGAATTTGTAATTTAAAAACTCCAAAAAAACTCCATGCCCAGAAATTTCTATGGTAGAATTCTTCCAAATGTTTAAAGAATAATTAACACAATTCTATACAATCTTTTCCAGAAAATAGAAGAGGAGGGAACACTCAACTCACTTTTTGAAGCTACTCTTACCATCATACCAAAACCAGACAAAGACACACAAAAATTCTGGACAGAGTATTCGCAAATAGAATTCAGCAATATGTAAATGGAATCATACGCCATGACCAAGTGGCCTTCCTCCTACAGATAAAAGGTTGGTTCAGTATTGAAAAATCAGTCAGTATAATTCCCTAAAATAACAGTCTAAAGAAAATCACATGATAATATAAATTGTTGCAGAGAAGGCATTTGAGAAAATTCAACAGCCATTAATGATAAAAACTCAGAAAAATAGGAATAGAGAACTTCCTCAACTTGAAAAATAGCATTTAGAAAAAAAATAACATTTTATTTAATGGTGAAAGACCGAATGTTTTTCTTCTAAGTTTGGGAGCAAGTCAAGGGTGGCCACTCTCATCACTCTTTTACAACTTAATGCTGGAAGTTTTAGCCAAGCTTAATGCAATAAGGCAAGAAAATGAAACAAAAGGCATAGAGATTAGAAAGGAAGAAATAAAACTGTCCCTCTTTGCAGATGACATAATGGTGTGTGTAGAAAATCCCACATATGCTATAAAAGACAACAACCAACAAGTGAGTTAAGCAAGGTGACAGGAGACACAATGGATATGCACAGATCAACTTCATTTCTACATATTAGCAATCGACACCAAAATAAAAAGTATAATACTATTTACAATCATTCATCAAAAAGAGAAATACTTAACTGTAAATCTAACAAAACATGTGCAGGACTTGAATTCTGAAAACTACAAAATGCTGATGAAAGGAACCAAAGAAGATCTAAATAAATGGAGAAGCATACTGTGATTATAGAGCACAGATTCAACAACATAAAATGTTAGTTCTCCCCAGATTTATATACATATATAACATAATTTCTCTCAAAAATCCCAGCAAGTTGCTTTATAGATATAGACAAAATTATTTTAAAATTTACATGGAAAGACAAAGGAAGTAGAATTGCTAAAACAAATTAGAAAAAGAAGAATAGAGTGAGAATAATCTCTCTAATTTCAATACTTATTATACAATTATAGTAAACTAGAGAGTGTGGTATTGGCAGAGGGATATACATGTAGATCAGTGGAACAGAATAGAGAACCCAGAAATAGACCCACATGAATATGTCCAGTGGATTTTTGGCAAAGATATAAAAGCAATTCAGTGGAGGAAATATAGCCTCTTAATAAATGGTACTAGAGCATTAGGTGTCTGTAAGTAAAAAACGAAAGTGAACCTTTACCTAAGTCCCATATCTTATAGAAAAATTAGCTAAAATTTGATTACAGACTTAAATGTAAAACTATAAAACTTTTAGAATAAAAACATAGGCGAAAAATCTTTAGGATCAAGGGCTTGACAAAGATTTCTTAGACTTGACACCAAAGCACAATATATAAAAGGAAAAAAATGATAAATTTGACTTCATCAAAATTAAAACATTTGCTCCGTGAAAGGTTCTGTTAAGAGGATGAAAAGACAAGCTACAGAGTGGGAGCATATATTTGCAAACCATGTATCTTATAAAAAAACTAGAATGTAGAATACATAAGCAACTCTCAAACTCAATAGTAGAAAAATAAACCATCCAATTAGGAAATGGGCAAAAGACACAGAGAGACATTTCATCAAAGAGGATAAATGAAAGGAAATAAGAACGTGAAAATAAGTTCAAAGTTACTGGCCATTAGGGAAATGCAAATTAAAACCATGATGATGTATCTTTACATATCTATCAAAATGACCAAAATAAAAGTAGTTATAACATGAAATACTGGCAAAGATGTGGAGAAACTGGATCATTCACACCTTGCGAGTGGGAAGATAAAATGATATTTATTCTGGAAAACAGTTTGGCAGCTAAAAAAAAAAAAAACTATACATGCAACTACTGTACAACCCAGCAATTATACTCCTGGGTTTTTATTCCAGAGAAGACATGTTTATATAAAACCTGTACACAAATGTTTATAGCATCTTTTTTTGTAATAGCTCCAAACTGGAAACAACACAGATATATCCCTCAATGGGATATACAACCTGTAGTACATCTGTATCATGTAATACTACTCAGCAATAAAAAGGAGCATACTTTTGAGACAGGTGACAACTTGGATGTAGCTTTTGAGAATTATGCTGAGTGAAACAAACAATCCTCAAATGTTATACGTTGCATTATTCTGTTTACATAACATTCTTGAAATGACAAAAGTATAGAAAAGGAGAACAAATTAGTAGTTACCAGAATTTAAGGAGGAGGTGGGAACAGGAGGGAAGAGGTTTTGGTGATAAAATGCAGAGTAAAGAATCCTTGTGGTGAAGGAACTGTTCTCTATCTTGACTGCATCAATGTCAATCACCTCTTTGAGATATTGTACTCTAGTTTTGCAAGATGTTCTCATTGATGGAAACTGGGTGCATGAGATCTCTCTGTATTATTCTTACCACTGCATGTATATCTACAATTATCTCACAATAAAAAGTTTAGTTTAAAAATAAATAAAAATAGACCTGAAAGGGTGTGTGCCTGTGCAGCAGTCTAACTAATGGCTTTTTACATTCCTGTTGAAGTGTATAATTCTACTCTTGCTCTTATTCTTGTTTCTTTGCCTAAGAGAAATTATATATGGACCAACACAACTTATATTGATATCATTTTCCTATTTAAAGTTGTGTGTGATCAAACTTGAATCTAACTCAAATGTGAGTATTCAGTAACAGAATGTATTATGTGAAAGTACCAGTGACTGTTTGGTACACAAAAGGAGTTTCCTTATCATTTGCTGAATTAATGTATTAACAAAGGATTGAAGGAAGCTACTTTCAGCGATTAAAATTCTATGGTGAAAATACCCATGACATATTTTCACAGAACTAGAACAAATAATCCTAAAGTTTATATGGCCATATACATATACATAGCCTTTCACCACAAAAGTTACTGTGCAAAGTGACATGTGCTGAATTGTGGTGAGATGAGTCCATATCTAGCCATCGATGCCCCAAACTCATGAAATGAGATCTCAAGCCCAATTTGAAATAAGAAGCACGTCTCCTTAAACACCCTGATCCCTATTTTCAGATGACAGTTAAAATCCAGAGGATTTTCTAATTTGTTTTAGAAGACAAGGAGAGTGTCTTGAAGGGATGTCACGTGGATTGCATTCTGTTCTGCAATAATCTGATTTTTTTTTCTTTGTCACTGGTAGTGTGTGTGTGTGTGTGTGTTTTTTAGCATCTTTATTGGAGTATAATTGCTTTACAGTGTTGTTGGCTTCGGCTGTAAAACAAAGTAATCAACTATGCATACGTATATCCCCATATCCCCTCGCACTTGCATCTCCCTCCCACCCTCCTTATCCCATCCATCTAGGTGCTCCCAAAGTACCGAGCTGATTTCCCTGTGCCATGCAGCTGCTTCTCACTAGCTATCTATTTTACATTTGGTAGTGTATATATGTCAATGCTACTCTCTCACTTCGTCCCGGCTTACCCTTCCCCCTCCCCATGTTCTCAAGTCCATTCTCTATGTCTGTGTCTTTATTCTTGTCCTACCCCTAGGTTCGAGAGAAACTTTTTGTTTTTGTTTTTGTTTGTTTTAGATTCTGTATATATGTGTTAGCATACGGTATTCCTTTTTCTCTTTCTGACTTACTTCACTCTGCATGACAGACTCTAGGTCCATCCACCTCACTACAAATAACTCAATTTCATTTCTTTTTATGGCTGAGAAATATTCCATTGTATATATGTGCCACATCTTCTTTATCCATTCATCTGTCGATGGACACTTAGGTTGCTTCCATGTCCTGGCTATTGTAAATAGAGCTACAATGAACATTGTGGTACATGACTCTTTTGAATTATGGTTTTCTGAGGGTATATGCCCAAGAGTGGGATTGCTGGGTTGTATGGTAGTTCTATTTTTCATTTTTTGAGGTACCTCCGTACTGTTCTCCATAGTAGCTGTACCAATTTACATTCCCACCAACAGTGCAAAAGGGTTCCCTTTACTCAACACCCTCTCCAGCATTTATTGTTTGTAGATTTTTTTATGATAGGCATTCTGATTGGTATGAGGTGATATCTCATTGTAGTTTTGATTTCTCTAATGATTAGTGATGTTGAGCATCGTTTCATGTGTTTGTTGACAATCTGTATATCTTTGTTGGACAAATGACTATTTAGGTCTTCTGTCTATTTTTGGATTGGGTTGTTTGTTATTTTGATATTGAGCTGTGTGAGTTGCTTGTATATTGTGGAGATTAATCCTTTGTCATTGTTTCATTTGCAAATATTATCTCCCATTCTGAGGGTTGTCTTCTCATCTTGATTAAGGTTTCCTTTGCTGTGCAAAAGCTTTTAAGTTTCATTAGGTCCCACTTGTTTATTTTTGTTTTTATTTACATTTCTCTAGGAGATGGGTCAAAAAGGATCTTGCTATGATTTATGTCATGGAGTGTTCTGCCTATGTTTTCCTCTAAGAGTTGTATAGTGTCTGACCTTACATTTAGGTCTTTAATCCATTTTGAGTTTATTTTTGTGTGTGGTGTTAGGAAGTGTTCTCATTTCATTCTTTTACATGTAGTTGTCCAGTTTTCCCAGCACCACTTATTGAAGAGGTTGTCTTTTCTCCATTGTATGTGCTTGCCTCCTTTAACAAAAATAAGATGACCATATATGTGTGGGTTTATCTCTGGGCTTTCTATCCTGTTCCATTGATCTCTCTTTCTGTTTTTGTGCCAGGACCATACTGTCTTGATTAGTGTAGCTTTGTAGTATAGTCTGAAGTCAGGGAGCCTGACTCCTCCAGCTCCGTTTTTCATTCTCAAGATTGCTTTGGCTATTCAGGGTCTTTTGTGTTTCCATACAAATTGTGAAATTTTTTGTTCTAGTTCTGGAAAAATGCCATTGGTAGCTTGTTAGGGATTGCATTGAAGCAGTATATTGCTTTGGGTAATATAGTCATTTTCACAATGTTGATTTTTTCTATACAAGAACATAGTATATCTCTCCATCCGTTTGTATCATTTTTAATTTCTTTCATCAGTGTCTTATAGTTTTCTGCATACAGGTCTTTTGTCTCCTTAGGTAGGTTTATTCCTAGGTATTTTATTCTTTTTGCTGCAATGGTAAATGGGAGTGTTTCCTTAATTTCTCTTTCAGATTTTTCATCATTGGTGTATAGGAATGCAAGAGATTTCTGTGCATTAATTTTGTATCCTGCTACTCTACCACATTCATTGATTATCTCTAGCAGTTTTCTGGTAGCATCTTTAGGATTCTTTAAGTATCGTATCATATCATCTGCAAACACTGACAGTTTTACTTTTTTTCCAATTTGGATTACTCTTATTGCTTTTCTTGTCTGATTGCTGTGGCTAAAGTTTCTGAAACTTTGTTGAATAAGAGTGGTGAGAGTGGGCAAACTTGTCTTGTTCCTGATCTTAGAGGAAATGGTTTCAGTGATATTCACCATTGGGTATGATGTTGGCTGTGGGTTTGTCATATATGGCCTTTATTATATTGAGGTAGGTACACTCTATGCCTACTTTCTGGAGAGATTTTTATCATAAATGGGTGTTGAATTTTGTCAAAAGCTTTTTCTGCATCTATTGAGATTATCATATGTATTTTACCTTTCAATTTGTTAATATGGTGTATCACATTGGTTGATTTGTGTATATTGAGGAATCCTTGCATTTCTGGGATAAATCCCACTTGTTCATGGTGTATGATCCTTCTAATGTGTGGTTGGATTCTGTTTGCTAGTATTTTGTTGAGGATTTTTGCATTTATCTTCATCAGAGATATGGGCCTGTAGTTTTCTTTTTTTGTGATATCTTTGTCTGCTTTTGGTATAAGGGTGATGGTGGTGTTGTAGAATGAGTTTGGAAGTGTTCCTCCCTCTGCTATATTTTGGAAGAGTTTGAGAAGAATAGGTGTTAACTCTTCTCTAAGTGTTTGATAGAATTTGCCTGTGAAGCCATCTGGCCCTGGGCTTTTGTGTGTTGGAAGATTTTTAACCTCAGTTTCAATTTCAGTGCTTGTGTTTGGTCTGTTTATATTTTCTATTTCTTCCTGGTTCAGTCTTGGCATGTTGTGCATTTCTAAGAATTTGTCCATTTCTTCCAGGTGTCCATTTTATTGGCATATAATGTTTGTAGTAATTGCTCATGATCCTTTGTATTTCTGCAGTGTCAGTTGTTACTTCTTTTTCATTTCTATTTCCCTTGATTTGAGTCTTCTCCCTTTTTTTCTTGTTGAGTCTGGCTAATGGGTTTTCAATTTTGTTTATCTTCTCAAAGAACCAGCTTTTAGTTTTATTGATCTTTGCTATCGTTTCCATCATTTCTTTTTCATTTATTTCTGATCTGATCTTTATGATTTCTTTCCTTTTGCTTTGGGTTGTTGTTTTTTTTTTTTTTGTTCTTCTTTCTCTAATTGCTTTAAGTGTAAAGTTAGGTTGTTTATTTGAGATTTTTCTTGTGTCTTGAGGTAATATTTTATTGCTATAAACTTCCTTCTTCAAACTGCTTTTGCTGCATCCCATAGGGTTTGGGTTCTCGTGTTTTCATTGACATTTGTTTCTGTGTATTTTTTGATATCTTCTTTGATTTCTTCAATGATCTCTTGGTTATTGGTTGCATATTGTTTAACCTCCATGTGTTTTTATTCTTTACAGTTTTTTCCTGTAACTGATATCTAGTTTCATAATGTTGTGGTTGGAAAAGATACTTAATATGATTTCAATTTTCTTAAATTTACCCAGGCTTGATTTGTGACCCAAGATATGATCGATCCTGGAGAATGTTCCATCTGCACTTGAGAGGAAAGTGTATTCTGTTGTTTTTGGATGGAATGTCCTATAAATATCAATTAAGTTCATCTTGTTTAATGTGTCATAAAGCTTGTGTTTCCTTATTTTCATTTTGGATGATCTATCCATTGGTGAAAGTGGGGTGTTAAAGTCCCCTACTATTATTGTGTTACTGTCGATTTCCCCTTTTATGGCTGTTAGCATTTTCCTTATGCATTGAGGTTCTCCTCTCTTGGGTGCATCAATATTTACAATTGTTATATCTTCTCCTTGGATTGAACCCTTGAACATTATGTAGTGTCCTTCTTCGGCTCTTCTAATAGTCTTTCTTTTAAAGTCTATTTTGTCTGATATGAGAATTGCTACTCCAGCTTCTTTTGATTTCCATTTGCACAGAATATTTTATTCCATTCCAACACTTTCAGTCTGTATGTGTCCCTAGGTCTGAAGTGGGTCTGTTTTAGACAGCATATGTATGGGTCTTGTTTTTGTAGCCATTCAGCCAGTCTATGTCTTTTGGTTGGAGCATTTAATCCATTTACACCTAAGGTCATTATTGATATGTATGTTCGTATTACCATTTTCTTAATTGTTTTGGGTTTGTTATTGTAGCTCTTTTCTTTCTCTTGTGTTTCCTGCCTAGAGAAGTTCCTTTAGCATTTGTTGTAAAGCTGGTTTGGTGATACTGAATTCTCTTAGCTTTTGCTTGTCTGTAAAGGTTTTAATTTCTCTGTTGAATCTGAAGGAGATACTTGCTGGGTAGAGTAATCTTGGTTGTAGGTTTTTCCCTTTCATCACTTTAAATATATCATGCCACTCTTTTCTGGCTTGCAGAGTTTCTGCTGAAAAATCAGCTGTTAACCTTATGGGGAGTCCCTTGTATATTATTTGTTGCTTTTCCCTTTCACTTTCAATATTTTTTCTTTATATTTAGTTTTTGATAGTTTGATTAATATGTGTCTCAGCGTGTTTCTCTTTGCGTTATCCTGTATGTCACTCTCTGTGCTTCCTGGACTTGACTGACTATTCCCTTTCCCATATTAGGGAAGATTTTGACTATAATCTCTTCAAATATTTTCTCAGACCCTTTTTTTTGTCTATTCTTCTGGGACCCCTATAATTCAAATGTTGGTGCATTTAATGTTGTCCCAGAGTCTCTGAGACTGTCCTCAATTCTTTTCATTCTTTTTCTTTAGTCTGCTCTCTGGCAGTTATTTCCACCATTTTATCTTTCAGGTCACTTATCCGTTCTTCTGCCTCAGTTATTCTGTTATTGATTCTTTCTAGATTATTTTTAATTTCAGTAATTGTGTTGTTCATCACTGTTTGTTTGTACTTTTTTTCTTTTAGATCCTTGTTAAATGTTTCTTGTATTTTCTGCATTCTGTTTCCAAGAGTTTGGGTCATCTTTACTATCATTACTCTGAATTCTTTTTCAGGTAGGTTGCCTATTTCATCTTCATTTATTTGGTCTTGTAGGTTTTTACCTTGCTCTTTTGTCTGTAACAAAGATTTTTGTTGTTTCTTTTCTTTTTCTTTCTTTCTTTCTTTTTTTTTTTTTTTTTTGATGGGTGGTGCTGTATTCCTGTCTTGCTTGTTGTTTTGCCTGAGACTGCCAGCACTGGAGTTTGCAGACAGATGGATAGGCAGTTGGTCTTTGTACTGAGATGAGGACCTCTGGGGGCTCACTCTGTTTGATATTCCCTGTGGTCTGAGGTTCTCTGGTATTCCAGGTGTTTGGACTCAGAGCTCCCACCGCAGGAGCTCGGGCCTGATCTCTGGCTTGCAAACCAAGATCCCACAAGCTGGTCACTGGGGGTTCCTCCCATCCCCTTAGGTGTCCGTGATCCCCCGCCAGTGCCTGGTAGGTGCTCTCTGTCAGTTATTTTTAAAGCAACAAGGAATATTAATTCTAATGTGACATTCTTGATGAACCTCATGTCATCAAAAAGTGCATGTTAGAAATAACTACTTCTATATGGAAGGGAAATAATATACTAAAGTGTTTCAGATGTGCAATAATAAAGTTTTTTTAGGAATTTTAAAATAAAATCATTTTTCTAGGTAAGCTAAATATAGCTATAAAACTTAAACATGAATGAACAAATCTGACATTTGATTCTATGCAACTTTGAAAAAAACAAACGGTTTTCTTTTTCTGTCACCACCAGCACTTGTTACACATCCTTATTACCAGCATTTATTCACTTAACAATTGTCTATCAAAATTTCTACTATGTGCCAGGCACTGCTGTAAATGTTGAGGCTTTGAGAGTGACCAAGGTAGACAAGAGTTCTGACTTCAGATGCATGGAAGCAATCAGATTAATACAACAATTATGGATTTCAACTGGGTTCTGAAGGAACTAGATAAGACCCTAAGACGAAGGTGGAGAGGATGGACTCCCTTCAGAACGTGCGGGCACAGGAGGCCTTCTGGAAATTGAGGTTTGCACACTGAGAAGAGGTTTGGGGGAAGAGCATTGCAGGCAGAGGGAAGAAGTGATGTGACGGGCCTCAGGAGGGAAGAGCTTGACATTTTCTTGGGAAGCTCAGGGACACCCAAACGAGACAACTGCACTGCACATGAAACAGCAGTGCTTTAATCATTATGTTCATGATAAAGAATCCAGCTATGCTTTAACCATGATGCAAGCCTAATCCCCTCATTAAACCATGTTGTATCTATTTCCAGTTATGAAATGTCATGCTGGAGGGGAAATGACTGCACCATTTTCAGACATCTGTCTTCTCCTGCCCTCTGGCATTGGAGCTTCTGGTTCAGGTCTTGCAGACTCCAGCTTGCTGACAGTGGATTGTGGCATATTTCAGCCTTCATAATCACATGAGCCAATTCCCATAATAAATCTCCTTTTATATCAATATATCTATACATATCCTATTGGTTCTGCCTCTGGAAAACTGACTACTACAGTTGTATTGCTAACAATACCTAATTCAATTGATGGCATTCCTTAGTTGGTGAGTACTCAGTTTAGAGGTAATTGAATGAGCAGATAGGTGTAAGATTCAACTGCACTGTTCAGTAGAAAATACTTTTCAAATTGTACCTGGAAGCATTATAAAATGTTCAAAGATATATTTTCTAAAATCTCAGGTGCTTGATTGCTTCTGATTAAAATTTACTTAAAGTTCAAACCAGACAAACAGTTTTATATATTAATAGAAGTCTAACTTTAAGTTTCAATTATTGTTGAAGTTGTATCCATAGTTGTAAAGAATTATAATCTTTTGAATTGTAATGGAGCTTATTCACAGACACAGTCCCCATAACTTAGTATATTACTATATATTGATAGTAGTACCATATTCTTGCAATTTGGTGTATAATATCCAGGTGTTAACATAATGCAGTTTCTTCTTCATCTTATACTAGAAGATGAAAGGAGGCCTGAAATAACCAAATACGAGGGTAGAGTTAGGGTTAGAGCTCATGACTCTTAACTTCTCACACTAATATTTGCCTCCTTCCTCAAACCTGTTCTGATAATTTTCTGGAACACAGTCATGGACATATATTTATTAAATGGTTGCTTTTCCAACAAATTGCAGTTGTCATTGTGGTGAGCACATCTCATGATTCTGCTGGATCTAGTCACTGTCCTGTATGCTGAGGTTACAGCCATTAACGTCTCCCATGTGAGTTTCACAGTAGCGATGTAGACAAGGCCATGACGCAGGTACTAAGAGAATGCAAAGTAGTGAGGACAAGAAGAGGAGAAATGGTATATCCCAGCTTGAGTGGTTGTGGGGTGGAGAGGAAGCTAATTGAAAGGAGGCTTCCTGGAGGAGTTGGCAATGAAGCTGGGCTTGAAAATCTCCATAATCTGGCACAGTTTGATCTCTGACCTCATTTTCTGTTCTGCTCAGCTTTGCAGTTTGCACCCTAGACAAGCACACAGTAGGCTGCTTTAAGCTCTTTGCTCAGGCTTTTCCCTCTCCCTGAAATCCCCATCTCACCTCTTTTCTCATGGTTAAGTCACACATATTCTTCAAGCCTAATCTCAGTTCTTATATCTTCCAGGAGACATTCTTTAAATTATTAGATTGAGCTGTTTACCTTGCTCTGTGCTTTTGTGGCCCATTGTATATATCTCACCCTTGCTTTAATATGCTATTAAAATTATCCGTCTGTTCCTAGAATCGATCATAAACACCTTGTCTTATTTATCTTCATATTGCCCATTCTATCTATCTATCTATCTATCTATCTATCTATCTATCTATCTATCATCTATCTAATCTTTATATCCACTACTAAATGCTTGAGAAATATTTTTAAGTTGAACTGCAATATAAATTTATGCTGAAACTCTCCTGAAAATACTGCAGACTTGATGAATGTTGCCTGGAGTGGACCTTAGCTCTAATCCAGAAGTGGTTGGAAAGACTTGCTTTATTAATCCCTGACTATAGTGTTCTGCACAGCTGTTGCTTACTGGAAACTGACCGCAATATGTAGGCATAACGGCTTTTGCTGACATAGCTATTGCTTCAAAGTGTTGCACGGTGTCACTGACATTCAAAGTGTTGGGTCCTTTCCTTCCATGCCTATGGGTGACACATTCTTTTCAGTTATACTGTTCTCTGTTGGTCTTCTGAAAGACCAGTGAGATGGAAGTGTCCAGGTAGATTGAGGACCACTATAGCATCTGAAGCAGTTAAATGACAAGCAGCTTCAGCAGCTATTCCTTTGTAAAGACAAGCCAAGCAGTAGTCAAGACTATGTGGTATTGATGTGAGGACAGACATATAGGTCAATGGTTGAGAATGAGAATCCAGAAATAACCCCCCACTTACATGATCAATTTATTTTTGACAAAGATGTCAAGGTAATTTATTTGGAAAAAATAGTCTTTTCAACAAATAGTACTGGATTAACCAGATATCTGTATGAAATAAAAAAAAAAAACCTTGAACTTTGCTTCATACTATAAATAAATATTAAATTAAATTGACCATATACCTAAATGTAAGCGCTCAAACTATTAAACTCTAGAAGATAGCATAGGGTAAAATCTTTGTGATATTGGGTGAGAGAAAGATTTCTTGAACAACACACCAAAACCAGAAACTTTAAGAGAAAAAAATGATAAAATAGATTTCATCAAGATTAAAAATTGTTGCTCTCTGAAAGACATAGTTAAGAACAGAAGAAGGCAAACCATAGACTGGGAGAAAATTTTTGCTAAACATATATTCAACAAAGGGCTTATATTCAGAATATAGGAAGAACACTCATGACTCAATTATAAGGCAATCCAGGTTTAAAAAAATACTAGACACAAGACTTGAACAGAAAATTCACAAAAGAAGATATCTTAATGGTTAATAAGCACATGAAAAGATGCTCAACATCATTAGTCATCAACAAAATTGCAAACTAAGACAATGAAGAAAAAGATACTACTTCACTTTCACTAGGATGACTACAAAAAAAAGATCAACACAAATATCAAAAGTTGGTATGAGAATGTAGAGCAATTGGAACTTTCATACATTGCTAGTGGAATGCAAAATATGGTATAGCCACTTGGAAAAGAATATGGCAACACCTTACAAAGTTACATATATTTATTATATGACTCAGCATTTCCACTTTTACGTGTTTATCCAAGAGAAACAAAAATATATATTCACATAAAAATGTGTGACCATTCTAGCCAAAAACTGGAAGAAATCCAAATGTCCATCAAGTGATGATAAGCAAACAAATTATGTACCACAGAATACTAATATGCAATAAAAAGAGGATGACATATTAGTACCAGCAACACAGGGATAAATCTCAGAAACATAACTCTAAGTGAAAAAATCAAACACAAAATATTGTGCATTGTGTGATTTCAATTATAAGAGATTCTAGCAAAACTATAGCCAGTGGTTGCTGGAGGCCAGAGGTATGACAGAGGGAGGAGAACAAGTATAATAGAAACAAGGAAGGAACCGTTCTGTATTTTGGTTGTCATGGTGACTATGATTGTATACAATTACCAAAATTCATCAAGCTGTATATTTAAAACTTGTGAATTTTATAAATAGCATTGTGAGAAATAGAAAAAGAACAAAACAATACAAGTTAATGCTTGCTGGGAAAATTAACGTTAAGTTGAGAAATAGCACATGAAAAGGAGAAAACCTAGGCAATGACATAAGAGAATGCAGCAGGATGATCCTGGTTGTTCTCCCTTCCTGGGCTGCTTGCAAACCAAATCTGACAGAAGCATGGTTGTTGCATGATCCTGTGTCTGGAAAAGTTGGGAGAACATGTTTCTGAAAGGCAGTATGTAACGAATCGTTCGTCATCCGGTAGAGATGGTTAAAAATATTAACATGGTCAAGATTAATACTTACCAATTATTTACTTGTTCGGTGCGTGCACTTTACTGTGAGTATGTAACAGGAGATGGCATTTAGCTGAATTACCTTGTACGTAAATACATATTCCTTTAAAGAATGAGGTAAAAAAAAAGACATACAGGAGACCAATTCCTATTTGGTCTTTGGGGATGTGTTGTGTGTGAAATTTCTCAAGTTTACCAAAGCTAAATGAGTTTCTCAATACATTTATTAAATGGCACATACTACTGGTTATATCAAATATTTCACATGATTGACAATAACAATAAAAGGCCTAAAGGAGATATTTTAATCCTTGAAAATGCTGACTGTAGATAATTCTCTGTGGCAGGTAACTTTGAATGGGCCAGATATGCTACTTGATGCTGGTTATAAAATGATGAACAGACATGTTGCCCATAGTCTAGAATAGGAGTTAATGCACAAATATCTGAGTTCCTTTTTTCAACAATTTTCCTGAGAGTTTAAAAATTACTTAGTGTGAATTGATGCTTAATATTTTCTATATGTACTTCACAGTTCACAAGGAGGTTTTTAAAAAATCCTATAGATCTGGGATGCAGTTACCATGGAAACTCACTTTCTGATTGGGTTTTTGCATTTCTTCCTATGGTACTGTCACTCTTGTCCTACTAAAGCAAGCAGTGTTTACTTGCCTATTTAAAAACAAACTTTTTAGTGAGGTATAAAACCTACAGAAAAATGTAAGAGTAATAATCATCAGCGTGATGAATTATTCACAAAACGAACAGCCTGGTTTGGGTGTGTGTGTTAGATACACGCATGGGGTGTGTCTGGAAACAAACCACACACAGTCATTTTAGGAAGTCAACAAGGTCTTAAGTTGAAAAAGAAAGAACAATGGAAGTGTGCTACTTAGCTGGAAGGAGGTAAATAACATGATACTGTAAAAGTGTTAACAATTAAAGGTGTTCGCCTCTCAGGAGTGAGAATTGGGGATGAAAAGGTAGTGGGGCAATATTTCACTCTTTTCATAATTTATGTATTTGACTTTTAAAAACAATGCATCTTATATATTACAATTTGAAAAATAATTTATTATTTACAATAAATTAATCAACATCTATAATCTATCCTCCTCCACTCCAAACAAGGCCTTTGTTATCATTTCAAATATTCATCTCGGTTTTTATTTTGTTTAAATTGAGTTTTATTTTTACCTTAATGATGTTATTTTAAATTATGTCTCTACTATTCAGGACTTATTTATAAATCTTAGCCACATTTTATTTTTTAACTATACGTTAGACCCACAACAGCATCTAGTATCCATGTTATGATTCTGACACCAATTACAATGTGTGTTTTTTCCAACACACCACCAAGCAATTCTTTGACACCATATATATGTCCTACAACTCAACTCAGTTCAGATACTATCTACCTGGTGATAGTGTCAGATCCCACAGGTTAAGTAAGGGCTCAGTTGTACAGGACGGCCCCCCTCCTCCCACTTCAGTCGAAAAGTCCAGGTTGTCACCTGTGCTTCTGACCGACTGACTATAGATTGAAGGTTCCAACAACCCTTCCTTGGGTCTGATTAATTACCAGTTTATTATAAAACAATATAACTTAGGAACAGCCAGATGGAAGAGATGCACAGGGCAAGGTATGCGGAAAGAGCATGGAGCTTCCGGACCCAGCTGTCCCTGAGCCCACCGACCAAGGTGTTCACCACCCTGGAAGCTCTCCAAACCCCTGTCTTTTGGGTTTCTATGGAGGCTTCCATACTTTGGCATAATTGATTAAATCATAGGCCATTGGTGATGGATTCAACCTCCAGACCCTCTCCCCTTCCTGGAGGTGGGCCAGGTCGGAGGTGGGGGGGTGGGTATAGGGGGATTGAAAGTTCCAACCCCTTCTTCCCCATCCTTAGCCACTTTCCAAAAGTTACCTCATTAACAAACTCAGGGTGTGGTTAAAACTAGTTTGTTATGAATATCAAGACCCCCTTAATCACTCTTATCACGTAGGAAATTCCAAGAGTTTTAGTTCTGTGCCAGAAACCAGATGAAGTCCAAATATATATCTTATTATTTTCCATGACATCACACATCTTCCTGTTTCCTGGATATTTTATCATTATTCCCTCTTTTTGGTGGAATAGATCTTCAAGTAATTCTCTCAGAAACGATTTGTGCTAAATTTTGAGTTCTTTAAATTCTTTGCTCATGCAAAAATTCAAGTCAAATGCTAACTCCTATGTGAAATTCTTAATCAAGTAAAATCATTTTAAAGAAAGGAAGTCATTTCAGCAGAAAGTCTTTCCCATAATTGATACATGTTTACTATATTTTATAGTATATTACATTGAGTTTGAGTTAACCTGACTTTCCACCTACAAGGCTATGAAATGGCCTGGCAACCAAGGATCCTACATGGTTAGTGCCCAACCCTTAGTCGGTGTTCAAAGTTTATTCTTTTCTTAAATAACAGAAGGATAGGGGAGAACAGGAAGATAAATGATCTTTATGTCAGCAGCAGGTGAAAGAGTCAAGAGAATGGGAAATTCCTGCTAAGTCTTAAAGATAGGCCAGAATGCAGAAGAGGCTCTTTGTTTTCGTTATGGAAGGGGACTTCTTGGGCAAAGAGAAAATAAGATTCCAAATAGAAAAATGGCAGCACATGCCAAGATACAGACGTGTGAAGATGCACGATTTGCTTGGAGTGCATGGGTGACAGTGGCAGGATGTGAGGGGCTGTCAACATCAAGATTAGCGCATTTAAGGAGTTTCTGTGATGTCTTGTAGAATATGAGGAAATAGTAAGTTTTATCCTCTCTGGGATACCTATGTCCTCATAGGTAAAAGAAAAAATTGATTATAATCAGTAATTTTTAACATGTTCTCTAAAAAAGCAATGGAACCTTTCTTTCCCCGGGTCCCATGCTAAACACCAATTTTTGTGTGAATCTCCAACTTTGTTCAAGTTAAAGGTAGAGCTGTTCTAGCCATAATTAGGCTGAGGAACCTAGATCCCAGGCTACTTATTCTATACCTTTCCTTCCCTTTCTCCCTCTACAATGTGGCCACTGAAGAACTCACAGACTCTATAGAAAATAAGCATAATAATTTTTTGACAAGTGGTTCCCAACTAGATGGTATCTGAGAAAGCATCATGGAAATTGTGCCCTTCGCAACATGGTAAACAGTTTTTAAATTTTTAAGTACAGCATCAATTTAGATATAGTAACACTAATTATCTGTGATGATTGTTAACACCCAAATTTCTATGGTATGTATGTGGGGCTAAGGGTGAGATGGGGAGGAGAACTGATGCAAAGGGTCTTTGGGGCCCAAATACTGAACTAGATGATCTCCAAGTTTCCCTTGCAATCCTCACACTAAAATACATAGTGGCCTGGGCTTCTTTATATAGCCTTGTC
Source organism: Globicephala melas (assembly GCF_963455315.2). NCBI lineage: Eukaryota > Metazoa > Chordata > Mammalia > Artiodactyla > Delphinidae > Globicephala > Globicephala melas. Next base: position 42,276,194 of record NC_083318.1, on the reverse strand, counting down.
ACTCAGCTCTGTAAAAAATATTTTACTGGTGTCCATGGATATTTTGATAGATTTGAACTAAAGAATAAGATTCCACAACTATGCCAATAACTTAATAGTTTATTAGTCAGTCAACAATATTACAAATATTTAAAAATTACTTAATATAAATAGTTGGCAGCAAACTATTCCATTACAGAGTTAAATTACCAGTACAACAGACAGACTGGAGATTTAGACACCTGGAAGATAACAATAAAATAAACTAAAGTATTTTAACAAAAAAATTTAAGCTGAAGGCGTTTATCTAGTGTCCATAAAAGCATGGGTTCTCTTTTTATTTAGAAAAAAATAAAAAACGGCTTTAACATCCCATTAGGAATATAAAATAAAATCAACTGAAAATATTAATTTGCATATCAAAGAACCATTTATAATTACAATCCAAACACTCCATAAACCACTTGTGCGATTCTATACAGAAACTGGGAATTAGAAACTAGTTGCTTTAATATTACAAAGATTTCAGCTCCAAAAATAATTCAACATAAAATAAACTTTAGCAATTAGTGTCATAAAATTATATATTTCCACATAAAAATACAAAATAATATTAATGACAAGAATATGAAAAATTATTCCAAGTATTTTACTACTATTAAAATAAAATAAAACCCAAAAAAACAAAATAGAAATATGCATGAAAAAAGTCTTTCCTTTTGTTAGCAAAACACTATCCAAAATAACTACAATCATTTACATCAGTACAAAGATTTCTGGATTTAAAAAATAGTTGCAATGACAAAAGGGGTATCTTTTCTGACAGTAAAAAATGACACTGTGGATAAAATCTGCAAAATATGCAATGAAAAAAATAAATTTGCATTAAAAAGGTTTACACTGTTATTTTTTTTATACAAACATTAGAAACAGTATTGCACATCACAACACAGAATCGAGGTTAGTCAGCCTTCCAAAATGTGTTATATTCAAGTTTTGTAGCATCTTTGAGGAGAGGCTCTGTGCAGCCAGATGCAACAGGGATAAAATATCAAGTGTTTTCCATACACAAATATATAAATGCTAAATGTTTCCTTCTTAACAAAAAGTGTGGATTTTTAAAGTTTTTTTTTCCTCCACAGTCATACTTTTGGGCAGCAATAAGAACATTTAGGGAACACAAATGAAGAAGCTTTGAAAATACAAAAATACAATCAAAATTAAGAATTTTCTACAAAAATAGTAAAATAAATATGATCTGTAAGTTAAAAAAAATTCCAATACAGTGTTTAACAGTTAGAAAATAAGAATGTAGTAAATAAAAGGAAAAAAAAAAAGAAAAAAAAAGAGGTAGGGGGAAGGTGGGGAAGGAATAAAAGATTAGACTAATAAGCTTTAATTGTAACAGAAATGAAGGGAAAACAAACCATACATTTCTGTCATTTTTACCCATGGCAAAAAGGGTGTTCTATTACATTTCCCTTCATTTCCAATATTTATTTCTGTTTAAGAAGGGAAAGTGATTTTCAACATCTCCAATTATTTTCATCATATAATTTTAGTGTTCATTATTTAATACATGAAAAGGCTCTTCAATTTTAAACATTAAGCAGAAATTATGAAAATAAAGTTTAAAAATCTGCGAAATTAAATATCTAAATAATTAACATTGCAAAACTACTGATTTCTTTTCTAAATTCCAAAAATTGAGGTATAGCAAAGGAGATGTCATCAGTCAAAAAAAGTGTGCCATAAAATAGCTGACTGTTGGAAAAATCTCTCACAGAGATATAAAAATAGTGCATAACAAATGTCAAATGGATCAAGGTTGGCAGGGTTAAGGTTAGAAAAGAATACTCCAAAAATCTGGAGGATCATGGTTAAGTAACAAATAGGGAACATTGACAAATAAATTAGTAAAAAGCTCTTCTGAAAACAGCATCAACTTTAAACATTAAAAACTTGAACCACAACCACAATAAAACAGCAGAGTTAGACATGAACCACATATTTTTACAGTACAAAAAAGCACACCATAGACAACCAGTATTAAGATCAACACTTTGCTCACGTGAAGGATTGTCCCAAGGGGCTGCAATACGGCAACACCCTTGTAATTTTCTCTCTTTAGAGTCAAGAATCTTATTTCAGCATTTTAAAAAAAAACATCTACCATTGCTGGGTGCTTTGCTTAGATTGCAGAGTAACTCTTACATTAAAATATAGGGGCTAGTTGCATTAAAAATGCTCTAAAGAGAAAAAATATCACTAACGATATTCTAATAGTGTTCAGTACCAAAAGAAACTCATTAACTATTGCATGTTTCCATGCCACTTTCTCAAAAAAACTGCAAGCAAAGTCATTACCAAAATTCCTTCATCAAAATTTTTTTTTTAAAAAGCAATTCTTAACCATTAAGAACAACAATTTCCATGCAACAGTGACCCCAGTTTAGACAGAAGACCCCAATATACATAGGTCAAACATGTATGCAAGTTTAAGCCAGATTTCACCATTATCTTTAAGGTAAAATTGAATTTTATGCAACTAGCCATCTGTATATTTCCCCATCTCCATTTTGACTTTACTTAGGTTTACTAAAGTTTTGCATTCTTTGATAAAGTTCCTTTGTTTAAATATGGGCTTCCTGTGGGTCTTACATTTGGTGACCAGTTAGCAGTGTGCTGGCCATCTTTGGTTTATAAAGGATGTCTTAACCATGAACTATCAAAGGGGCTAAAATCAACTTTCTTTAAAATTCTAGTAATTTTCTTTTACTCAGTCTTTTATCTATACTATATCACTGCACATGAATTAGAACCGCACATCACAAAATTGCACAGGGATTACAAATATTACATCCAGTCTGCATAAAATCAAATTCCACTACCGACCAGATCACAAAATGGCTGCACTCTCTAATCTAAAACTAATTTGCATATTGTACACATGTAGGACTTTTTTTTTTAACTTGAAGTCACAATAATGCATGCAAGTTTGCTTTTTTTAAACAAATTTTATAATTTGTTCATGCTACCTAGATTCAAGAGAGCTTTTTCGAACATTTGCAATACCTCACCTCTTGTTAGTTAATAATTCTAGTGCATGCATATGGTGTATACAGTTAAGTAAACATGCATTTTTTTTCACATTCTAAAACTATGGCAGTTTAGGCCATATTGTGCTGCCTGCATTTTATCTGCAATGCAGTGTGTCTCTAACGTTTTCAATCCCGTATTAATAGGTGGCATTTACACATAACACCTATATAGCAGCAAAGCTAATACAGCTTGTGATTAAAAATGTTTAAAAATAGCTAATAAATCAGATTATCTTGAGGTATTATTTCTTGCAAGTCAAAATGGAGAGCAAAAAAATCAACCCTAATTTTTAGTTTATGTATACACTGAAAATAGCAACAATAAAAATAAGCATTTGTAGCAGACATATTCCATCTTCACTATTATTTTGCTACCTTTGGTAAATTACTGGGGCAGATCTTGAAGTTAAAAACCCACGTTTAGAAATAAGTGCACGCTTCACCCACTATATAGCAGCAGACTGTTTGCCCCTACGCAAAACATTCTCATATCTAATTTTAACTTTACATATAAAAATAACTTGGAGAAAATACAAAAAAACATTTTATATTAACATGAAAATATCACAAAAATTAGTAAGCCTGAGATGTAGGGTTTTGGTGAAAAACAAGAGGCTTGTAGTGTTTTGGCTGCTGATAAAGATGCATGTATTGATAGCTGGGGTGAAAGCAGAAGAATGCACTTATTTCTTCTGCATGTCAGTATCTTCAGACACAGTAAGCCACATGCACCCTTTCTTTCCTTGTTAAACAGAGGCAGGTTTGCTATTCTTAGTTCCAGCGGAAGTGGATCTGACGTGGGCGATCAGCACCTTCCTTTACCAATGGCTTATGGAACTCACGTCCTGCACGAGAGTGGATATTTGCCCAACAAAACTCACAGTAATACTGCAGGCAAGTGACATTGGCACAAAAAAAGGGAGCAAATTTTCCACCACAGCGTGCGCCCTGGCATTCATCACACATCTGGTCATCTAGCACATATGGCTTTACCTCCACCTAGAAAAAGAGAGAAAACATATCCCATTAAGTCTGCTTCAAAAGTCACTTTAGCAATACTTTAAAAGGTTCATACAATGTTCTAGAGAAAAGGACCAACAACATTCAATGCTGAGAAAGCAGGCATCTTCCCTGGGTAATAGCTTCACCATACAGTAGGTTAAAAAAAATTAAATCATTTTGTTCTTGCACTAATCATTTTTTATGTTTCATGTTCATAATTGACCATATGATTAAATGAGTTCTTAGTTTGGCAATTTTATTGTATTTTGATATGTTTTCTTCTGAGAACTATAAACTGAATAGTATTTAAATAACTCTCTTTTCCAAAGACAAAAAATAATTTAAAAAAACTATAGAATCCTAATTGATTAGCAAAACATTCCACCCTCACCTTTCTTGAAGTAACATCTTTAAAACACCTGTGTGTTAATATTTTCAGAGGTGGGGGTGACTGTGAGTGAAAAACAGAAGGGTATGGAAGACAAATAGTATTTACACCTTTGTTTTCTCATTCCAGTGCCACTTGTGAGATGGCATAACCCAGCAGCCACTGATCATGGCAATGCGTCTCTACTACAGGTGAGAGCGATACCCTGCTTGTAAATAACTGGTACAGACAAACCAGAACTGTGGATAACCTTATTAAGGGTGTGTCTAGACTTCTGTGTATTTGTAAGATATGAAGTCAAAGTCCCACTGTGAAAGCCTGACTCAGTAGAAGACCTCAGACTTAGGTCAGCTCTGAATACTAAACTTTTTAACCTCAGTTTCTGTATCTGTGAGATGAGAAAGGCAATAGAACCTGCTTTATAGAGCTGTAAGGATTAGATTATGCAAGTAAAAGCACTGAAGATAGTATGGCACATGGCAAATACTCTGTATATTAACATTAGCTACTATTAGCTGCAACAGCCTTGTTTTCTGGCTTGTAATAACTTTATGAATGAAAGGTTACTACTTTTGTCTGACTGAATAGTGCCAGGCAGCCTAAGATCTCTGCCTTTCCTCAGGAGAGAAGAGAAAATTGAGTGTTTAAAGGGCTTGGTTTGCCCAAGGTAAAGAATAATAACCCAACAATTTCTATTTTGAATGTATTCTACTGAAATACTTGCATGTGTGCAAAAAATGAATATATAAGGGTATTTTTCTTCAGCATTATTTTGAACAAAAACAATAACAGCAAACTACAAACAACCTAGTTGACTGATGAAAAGAACTGTAAAACAAACATTTGATAGAAGGGTAATGAAATTATGTTTTTGTTTGCATTTGTATTTCATGGTTAGGGTTAGGATAAACATATTTTATATATATTGGACATTTTATTGTCCTAAATTGTATCTTTTGCATATTTTTAAATTCTAGATATTATTTTATGAAGCTAATCTACTTAACTCAAAATCAAAACTTCAAAGATGAAAAACTGGATTTCAAATTTATGATTTTAGAATACAGTCAAAACCTATTTGCGATTAATAATAATCTCTAACAGCTCTTGAATGTGTGAAAGGGAGTTTCATTGATTCTTCACTATTCTTATTTTCCATTATTTTCCCTTTTTCCCTTCAGAGGAGCTATCTATGATACACAATCACCTGGAGTCATAACTAATAAAATGATTAATAATTAATTAGCCAACTTGAAGTATATCACAATTCACTTCAGTAACTACCAGAAGTCACAGTGAATTATACTACTCATGGAATAACATATAAAATTTAAAACGATTTACACATTTGTGGTGATTGTTCTTCATGGCTATCAGGGAGATGAAAGTAAACTTCAAAGTGTTCATGAGCCTAAAAGGTGAGTTGAATAAACAATTTTAATTCCCTCCAAATAAGTATCCTGTGTATCTTTGGATTATCAGCTATAAATTTAAATTTAATCTGTTTTTATGGTTTAATAACTATATTCTTATTAGAGAGATGAAAGGTATAAAGATTAAGGGTTTGATTTTTTTGTATAAGCAAAACTAATGACTTGTAAAATATTTAAGGCTCAAATTCTTTCAAATAAAGTTCAAAACATACCTTAGTAGCACATATCTTAAAAAAGTAAACTTTTCTCTCAGGTAGTTTAATGACTTTTTAAGAAGGCAAGTGTTTCTCAATTCACTTGCTTTGTATCAGGGTTTCTCTTTAAGAATCAATATTTTGCCCCAAATAATTGGTCCTCCACTATCATTTTGGAAACAAAGAGGTATGAAGCATGACACTGCAATAATTTTTTCCCTTTGCTTCTGCATATTAAACAACTACAATTATATAATATGTAAATAACTTCCTCTGTGACCCTATCACCTCTCTGCAAAAGTAGGGGGTTAGACTAGATCAGTGGTCTAAAGCAGAGGCCCCCAAACCCCGGTCCGTGGCCCAGTACCAGTCCGTGGCCTGTTAGGAACCAGGCTGCACAGCAGGAGGTGAGCGGCGGGCAAGCAAGCAAGCAAGGGAGCAAGAGCAAGCGAAGCTTCACCTGCTGCTCCCCAGCTCGCATTACCACCTGAACCATCCCCTCCATCGCTCACATTGCTGCCTAAGGTATCCCCCCCACCCCCACTACGCCCGTCCGTGGAAAAACTGTCTTTCACGAAACCGGTTCCTGGTGTCAAAAAGGTTGGGGACCGCTGGTGCATGGCTGGACATCAGAATCACCCTGGGGGCTTTACAAACTACTGCTGCCCATGCTGCATCCCAGACCAATTACAGCAGAATCTCTGGGGATGGGACCCAGATGTCAAGGTTTTCCTAAGTTCCCAGGTAACTTTAATGTGCAGTGGAGGTTGGAAACTACTGAATGAGAGGAACTCTAAGGTTCAAATCAGTTAAACAAAATTTCATAGCATGTCTGAGTAAAAGCAGAGCCCTTTTCCTTACTTAATTTTTTTCTTTCTTTATTGGGGGGGCAACATTTTTAGTAACAATGCAAACAAAAATGCCACTTTGCAAATGTGAACTGAACTTATGCTGTACGTCTTTTCTAAATGGTATGATTTGATAATTAAATTTTGGGGACTACTTCTAGAGTCTATGGTCTACGGGTATTAGTTAACCAGCTCCCCTGCCCCCAAAACAGTACAGCCTCAGAGAAGAAGCTTCAAGAAACTGTTACACTGGTAAAATAAGTACTCACTCAAGTTATATCTACGGTAATGGGTATAAAAAAGTTAATTTACCTCATATTTTTAGTATATCTCATCTGTACTACAAATGTAAACGTGATTATTCAGGAACTATTCACAGATTTTAGCATGAGATAGATTTGTATAGAAACAATTGAGTTTTGTTCACTCCTTTCTCTTATTTTAGATGGTAATCAGTATTAGAAATTATTCAATAGGGTAGCTTTCACAGTTATCATCCATAACACTTCCTAAAAGTTCTTATTGTGATGACCTAAGCAATGCTACTAAAGAGTAAATGTTTTAAAGTTTAGGACAATCATCTTATATATTTACTTTATTTACATATTTATTTTTGCATATATTTAGGAAAATATACAAAATGTGTTTTTATTTTAGATTTTATAAATCAAAAATAAGTAACACTTAAGTAACACTTAGTGCCAAGCTCTGTTCTAAGTGCTTCTACATATGTGAATTCACTTACTCCTCAAAATAACTGTGAAAGAGATACTATTACTGTTTCCATTCTATAAGTGAGGAATAAGAGGCATAAAGAGGGTTCATTTGCCCAGGGTTACAGAACAAATGGTGGAAATGGGATCCCAAGTAGTCTGACTCCACAGTACAAGTTTTTAAAACAAGCTCTGCCTCTATAGTTAAAAGGATATTAAGACCTTATTGGCTGATAAAAATTTTTGAACTGCCTTTAAAATTATATTTATATTTTGTGTATTATACCTAAAATTTAAAGTATGCTCAAGAATTTTACATTTCAGGGATATTTTGATATAATACTCTTTAAGAGCTAAAGGAATATAGAAAAATAAACACTCGGTTTTTGAATTACATTATTAACTCTGTAGGGTAGTAAGCTTTGGATCAGCACCTCACGATAGGACTTAAATGATTTCCCAATATGCAACTTACACGTTTATCAATATCACCGTGCTGAAGCTGAACAAACCGAGCACTAATGGCAGCAATATAGCTCTGCTGATTGGAGAAAGCAACTCGACCAGCACCTTTTGGATATTTTAGCTCAGGATCTGTATCAATTCCTGCATAACAAACGCCACCATACAGCCGGTCCATGATCATAGCGAGCTCCACTTGAAAAGGAAAAGTAGTTCACATCAAATGGGAGAGAACACAGTAAATCAACAATTTTTAAGTACTTTTTTTTTAAAGTGAAAGTCTATAGGATAATGCTCTTTTCTAAATCTAATCCTTTCTGTTGTGTACTAGAGCTCACCTGCTCTCACCACAGAAGAACTGGACAACTCAACTGTCTACTGGACAAGTCATATTGATATTTAACAGACACTGCATCACTCAGTATGTTCTAAATGGCACTCCTGATCTTCCACCATCCAATTAAACCTACTCGAGTGAGTTTTTGCTGACTCAGTGAGCAATGGAAAAGATGAAGTTGCCAACTCAAGACCCTTGGCTTCATCCTTTCTATTTTCTTTTTTCCCCACTGTGTATGCAATCCTATGAACTTGATTTCCAAGACATATCTAGAATCCAATCTCTTTGCCTCCATCACTAACATCCTGTTTCAAGGTATCATTCTTTTTCATCTAGATCATGGCAATAGACTTATCTCCTTGTTTCTGCCTCCTGCCCCAAGTTTATTTTCAAAACAGCAGCAAGAGTGATTCTCTTAAAAATATAGCAGATACCAATGGCTTAACTGAAATTTCTCCTTAGGAACTCTGAATGGTGGCACAAACTAGCTTTCAAAACCAATACCACAACCTTCTTCCAACCTGCTCTTTCTCCAGTGTTCTTTATCTTCTCAGTTAGCAGTACCAGTGTCTACCTAGTAGCTTAAGACTGAAAACTGAGATTCAGCCTTTGCATTTATCTTATAAATATCTGTGACACCTGTTCACTTGGCTCTTCCACCACCACCACTACCACTAACCCAAGCCACCACTATTTGTCTCCTGGACTGCAAAAACAGGCTCCTAAATTGGTCTACGTATAACTACTCTCAACTTGACTCCCCTCTCCACAAGTCATTAACTAAACTGGTCTTTTAAAAATGAAAATATGATCATGTCTCTCTTTTACTTAAAAACTCTTCATTGGTTTCCAGTTGCTCTGAGGATAAATAACAAGTTAGCTATTAGACTTGTATGATCTGACTCCTATTTACTTTTTCAATGTCTTCTTGTATCTCTCACCTCATTCCTTATATCCTAGGCCGTGACTCTGGACTTCCCTCAGTCTCTCCGAGGCACTCTGCTTCCCTCCACTGAAGATCTTTGAATATGCTGTTCCCTTTGTCTGAAACACTCTTCACAACCTCCTACCACCTAACCCTGCTCCTTCTGTTCAATCTTTATATGACAGCTCAAATACAAGTATCTTTAAAATATCAGATTACAGCACATTTCCTTGCTGTATGCTCTTCTGTTCCCCTTAGTCTTTCTTTGTAGTAGCTATGTCTGTAAGTATTTACATGTGTGAATAGTTCTTTAACATGCACCTCCCATACTGGAAGAGGATGCTTTCAGTGATGGAAGGTGCTAACACACTTCACAAGGGTACACCGTATCATAAAACTTGCTTGTATGGCGGGCATTTACATCTATAATTATGTTCCTATATGACCTCTTCTGGTAGATCTCTGGTTCCTGATTACTGATGAACATAAGTTTATCATTCACTTATCTAAAGTGTCTTTAAAAAAAATCCCGTATTTCTTCTTCAGATATCAGAATCAAACTCCATAAAAAGACCCCAAATTCTCATTATCTTAGAGAGTTACACTTAAGAAAGTCATAAATGCAGTATTTGAGTGGATTCTTCTTACAGAGTCTGTTTGGAGTTAGCTATCAATATTGATAGATGAGTGTCCAATTCTCCAGTTCCTTAATGGTCTTAAGAACAATTCTCAGAATTTGTCTCAAAATTCTGTAGCAAGCAACTATTGGAGAAGGAGAATCTGCCCTTCACCCACCCAGTGGTGACATGTACACAATAGTACCAAATGTGTACCGAATCAATTCATATTTAAATGATTGTTTTAAAAAAAACAAAATTTGTTAACATTCTACTTACCAGCCCTTAATGGCCTAGGAACACCTCCAACAAAAATTGTTTTTCGAGGATCCAAAGGCTGAGAACCATCCATCACAAAATCACTATCACTTAAATTCCAAGGACGGATCTGAACCTATGAAGAAAATGACATTACTGTATTAGGTCTCACTCCTTTAATAGCTGATGAGCTTTGTGCCACTGTACTGTTCAAAATTTTGGATAGATGGGTTTGGAAACAAACTGTTAATATTTTATCCAGATATAATAAATTATATGAATTTTAAAAAATTGAACTCAAAATGGTAGTTTATTTATTTTTTCACTAATGATCATTTCAAAACTGTTTTTGGAAAACTTGCATTTGTAACTTAAAGTTTGAGTAGCATTTACTTACAGGTTTGTCCTTGATAGTAGGGCTGGAAACACACAGATAGAGTTTTCCATCTTCTTCAATACAAGCATCAATTAGTGCCTGAACTGAGCTCTCTTCTTGAAAGAGAAGGAATGCATAGCCTGTATTAACCATAAGAATGAGGCAATATGTCAAGGTAAGTGATTTCACCCCAAATTTCAGTATGGTTTAGAAAATACATGCCTTTGAAAAAGATGAAAAACCTATAAAGTAGGACTACATTATACTTTCTCTAGGAGAACATAATATCCTATGGAATACACACAAAAAGAGATACTCAGTAAAATAACTAGCTACTTTATATAGAGCACTTACTATCCGATACTATGATAAGAGCTTTATGTGAATTATTTCATTTAATTCTCACAAGTCTATGAAACATTATTCCCAATTTACAGAAGAAAACCCTGAGGTGTCAGGTGGTTAAACTACTTGCCCAAAGTCAGTCACATAAGTAGTTGGTTGATTAATTTCAAACCTAGATCAGCTCTAAGGTCTCCTATGATACTGTCTTCTTAAAGACTGTGGCAGGATTAACCAGTTGAGCTTAGCAGGAGTTGAAGTTTCCTTCAAATGCCCTCAGGGTAAGACAAGTTCTAGAGCATACTTTTGGACAGGTGGAAAACAGCACATGTGGAAAGGCCCAGGAATTTCCATAAGTAGAGGGAAAATTCCACAATCATCCTGACAACTTCCAAACGATACTAAGAAAACTCCCTTAGGGAGGTTGGAATGAAACAGGTTCCAGGCTTCCCTGGTGGCGCAGTGGTTAAGAATCCACCTGCCAAAGCAGGGAATGTGGGTTCAAGCCCCGGTCCGGGATGATCCCACATGCCACAGAGCAACTAAGCCCAGGTGCCACAACTACTGAGCCTTCGCTCTAGAGCCTGCGAGCCACAACTACTGAGCCCATTTGCTGCAACTACTGAAGCCTGTGAGCCTAGAGCCTGAGCTCCGAAACAAGAGAAGCTACTGCAATGAGAAGCATGCACACCACAACGAAGAGAAGCCCCCGCTCACCACAACTAGAGAAAGCCCGCACGCAGCAATGAAGACCTAACAACAAAGACCCAATGCAGCCATAAATAAATAAATAAATAAATTCATTTAAACCAAGAAACAGGTTTCTTAAGGATAGGTCAGACCTTTATTTTATTTTATTTTTTACATCTTTATTGGATTATAATCGCTTTACAATGTTGTGTTAGTTTCTGCTGTACAACAAAGTGAGTCAGCTATATGTATACATATATCCTCTCCCTCTTGAGCTTCCCTCCCACCCTCCCTATCCCACCCCTCTAGGTGGTCACAAAGCACTGAGCTGATCTCCCTGTGCTATAAAGCAACTTCCCACTAGCTATCTATTTTACACACAGTAGTGCATGTATGTCAGTGCTACTCTCTCAATTCATCCCAGCCTTCCCTTCCCCCTCTGTGTCCACAAGTCCGTCTCAAGGTGGATGAGCAGCAGAACACTTTTTGTCAAACAGCCTGGAGACTATGTTTGCACTTGGGATCCAAGTTCTTGCTTAGATTCCTGTACCTTTTGAAAATATGCCCCTCCTCCTTTCCTTGTGACAAGCAATTGTCAATTTTTAATCAAATATGATGTATCTAGTAGGCAGAACAGAGTTCATTATAAAAAGAAGGCATCGAAATTTACATTACAAGTTTACTGTTATGTGATTAATTCCCAGCAGCAGATGACTATAAATGACCTAACAATACCCCTTTTCCTTGACAAGATTTCTATGCACAAAACCTAGAGCACTGAAATCTAGTCCTAATGTGAAGATGTCTTCAATCAGGCCAACCATGTCTGTGCCATTAAACAATGGGAAGTAAGAGGTCATGTTTTACTAGGAATTCAAAAAACACAGCTTATTGCCAACAATGGCTTTTAGTGCCACAAAGGTCTGATGTGACACACACACAAAGTACTTCATTTTAATAAAATTACAATACCTGATTTCATAAATAAGCCATAAAGCCAACCTACACAAATAGAAACTTCCAAAGGTATGATTATGCAAGATTAAAACCACATCTTAGAACTTTTTAATTGCTAGAAACAATTTAAATAGGCTTGAAAAAATAAAAAAAAAAAAGACTGGTTTTCTTTATGTGAAGGATTTAATTTTGATACAAGCTAAGGTTTTTTTATTTTAATTTTTTTTTTTATTTTTTGGCTATACCACATGGCATGTGGGATCTTAGTTCCCCAACCAGGGATCAAACCCATGCCCCCTGCATTGGAAGCGCCGAGGCTTAACCACTGGACCACTAGGGAAGTTCCCAAGCTAAGGTTTTGAGAGCTGTAATTGTTTTGTAATAATTGAGGGGATATAAGACTGATTTACTAAAATAGTATTTTAAAGTCAATATTTTTAATGTTATGTTTTTATGATGTTAATTTCTGATATTAATATTTTAATACTGCTTAATAATTTTTGTGATTATTATGGAAAAAATGTATCACAAAAATTAATTAAGCAACATGGCAGGTAAATTATGATCTAGCTAAGGCAAGCCGTTAAACATTAAAATACTCGTACCAAAAATACCATCTAATAGTTCTTTAGAATTTATTAGCACAAGCTAATGTTTACATAGGGTGAATCTTATTCACTGCAAAGGACAGGTATGTATAAGTGTGGCTCAGTATCCAATGTCTCAAATCATTACCTTAATTACAAGGTAGCTCTGTCAACTGAATGCTTCTACACAGTGTTTTCCAAACCATGGAAAATGATGAATTACATCAATGACAAAAATGCTTGAAAGCACAAGGTTTAGGAACATTGGTCTTTGGCAATGAGTACAACTAACTATAATGTACCAAAATAGTATAATTTGCCACTGCTAATATTTTTTGTTGTTTTTTTTCTTGTTTTCAGTTTGAGAAAATAAACTAACAACTACCACAAAAACCACAATAACAATGCAACAGCAACAAAGACAGCAACTATTCTGTTTCATGAAATTAGTGCCAACCTACCTTTCTTACATTTCTGCCTATGCAGAAAATGTGTATCTGTCTTGACAAAAACTAATTCTAATACCTTTCTAAAATTATATTTCAACTCCTGCCTGGAACTCTATTGAACAACAATCTATCTAAATTGCACAGTATCTTTTAGATTTAGTTCAAAATTTCTCAATGAAGCTTTCCCCCACCTACTTCAGGTCAAAGGATAAACTATCCTACAGTATTTATAGTTGTATATATCATTTATTAGGCAACTATCAACCCATGAATTACTGAGAATACAAAGATGAGTAAAGACACAGTCTGAGAGATTAATGGAAGAATCTGACATTAATAAAATAAAAGCATATTTATAAAATTGTAAAACTGTAATATTGCAACTGTGAGGAGTGCTCTGAAAGGGCACAGTTCTAGAAGGGCCTACAATAGGAGGATTTGACCTCATTAGGTGGGTCCTTAACAGTTTCCCACCAGCAACAGATATTTAAGCTGAGAAAAGTAGGAGATATACAGATGAAGAGGCAGGGAAAGTCTTCAGGTCCAGAGAACAACAAACATAAAAGTCCTGAGGCAGGAGAGAGCAAGGCCAGTTTGCAGAGCTAGAAAGAAACAAGAAGCAATACTGGGAGAAGGAATGGGATGGGGAGGGCTGGCAGGGAGAATGCATTTTTGCCTTTATCCTAACAATAAGAGAAACCACTGATGGGTTTTAAGCTGGAAGCAAGGAGTAGCACCATCAGATTGTTTTCACAGATATTACTCTAGCTATGCTGTGGGAGAAAAACTGGAGATAGCCAGAAATGTGGACAGACTAGTCATACACCTGAAATAGTCCAGACAAGGGATGATGGTAATTTAGTCAGGAACATTAGAAACCAACAGGCATTTTTATTGAACACTCAGTAAAATAACTGTATAAAAGGACAAGATCATAACACTGAACAACAGATTAAAACTAAGCTAAGAAATGAACATCTACATCAATATGGAGCTAATTTTCTCTCTACACCAAGGATTCAGGACCTCCAGGTCCAGTAAGTTCCAAAATCATGTGAAAATTTAGAGTATATGGAAACAGGTCCATATCTCTAACTAGACTCTCATGGAGGTCTGGGATCTAGAATATCTGGTTCAAAGGATTCTGTAAGTATAAGATCTAAAGGTATTAAAAAAAAATCACCACATTATTCCATTTCTCTAAGGAACTACATAAACCACTAATGGAAGTTCTATAATTCTCAATGACAAAAAGTAGAGACGGCTCATATAATTTATCACCAGAATTCCTTAGCTAGTTTTTGTATGCCAATAACTCTTAACATGTTTCCTTTCCTGGAGCCAAAATCAGATTATTCAATAGATCTACTGGAGTCTTTTTTCCAGGCTTGAAAATCCACTCAGCCATGAGAATAGTGTGTTTTTTCATTTCTAAAATTACATTTCAATAATATTCAAAGTAAAGTCTTAGTCTTTCAACCTCCCCTTTCTTTTATTCACTTCAGAGAATGTGCCATTAGCAATCTGACTGACTGGATTCATGTTCACTTCTCTCCCCTTGCCTCCCCTCCCCACTCGGGCGGGTGAGGTGATCCTTCCTGTTCCCACTGACTGTAGCATTGCTTTGCTCAAATGAATGTGCACTCAATTTGTGATTCTTGTCCTCTAGTGACCAGTCACAGTAGTATCCTGGCAATATGTAAGTAACACAACTAGGCATCCTCTGCACATTTTATCTCTTTATGTAGTTGAGTTTTTTTCTGACCATTCATTTTCTTCTCTATCTGAATTCATCAACAGAGTATATACTGCTCTCTTGTTATCTGCTATTATCTGGAACACTTATGTATATCTTGCAATACTTAAAATAGTCATAGGTTTATATTTTATTCTCACTTCACACATTTCTTAATTTCACTGATCAGAGAAACTTTATTATATGTCTGTACCCAAGTTACTTAGAATGATACTTTAGGCAGAGAAAATTAGCTCTCATATAACTTATTCCCTAGCAAATATTAACAAAAAAATCTCTTACCTTTTGGTGGAAAATAGGACTTGCTTTCTGCTTTATGAGGCCAATCTACTACCAAAGGCCCAAATCTTCTGAAGCTAGCAGTTATTTCATCTTAAAAAAGTACAATAATATGCATTAGGAATCAGTTTTAATGATTCATTCTAAAAAACTCCTATATTTTATACGTTATTTTAAAGATTTAAAAATTTAAAGTACCAAATAGCCTAAGATAAACTAGAATATAAATACTAGAAACATGTCTAATATCCTCACTAAAATGATACATAAATCTTAATAGCTATTTTAATCAAAATAGTTTTTAAGTAGCACATGGCTAGAATAATCAATTCAGTGTGACTTCTAAAATTTTATATACTAATGTATGGACACTAATGGATTTATAGTATAGCAAATCATAAATATCACTGGCTTGAAAAACATGCCAACATTATATCAAGTTAAAGATCCATAAAGAGATCCATTACTGCTTGATAAAGTAAAATATTATAGGAAAAAAGGGCTGCTGAAACAAGACATGTAAAGCTATAATATTTCTAAAATATACTAGGGTCTGATACATGCCAGGCAGTTTCACTGAAAGACATACAGGTCACATCCAATGACATGTTCTAGGTTATTTTATCCCATGGAAACTTTATTATACTGATTAATACATAGAATAAGTTTGTGGATATTTGAATCACAACTGAAAAAATTCCCAAAATGTAGCAATATATTCTCTATTAGTAAGTTGTGAATGACAGTGGCAGATTTCCCACAGCTTTGCAAATATTAGTTTCTGTATTTTTAATCTTGAATTATTTTTCTTGTTATTATTACACATGATAATTTTTACATATGCTTATTAGTCTTTGTATAACCTAAATTTCCTGTTTATGTACTGTTTTCATTATTTGCTTGGGTTTTATAGCCTCTTTTCTTATGTGTTTCTAAAAGCACATTTATACTTAAAGAAATTGAATTTTTAACTGTCATGCATTACAGGTAAAGTTTTGTGGTTGGTTACCTTTAATTCACTGTGTGTGTGTGTGCGTGCGTGCATGCATGTGTGTGTGCATGCATGCATGTTATAGTCATACAAAAAGTTTTAAATAAATACATAAAAAAGTTTAATGTATTCAAATATGTTCTATATTTAAAAACATAAGTGGGAGATGAACTAGATGAAAATCTTATTTACAAAAAATTCTCACAATAATAATATGCATAAGATATAAACTAAAGAAACAAACTTAAAAAAGTTATTTGTTCAATTATCTTTATATTTCAACAGGTGACAAAATATTTAAACAGAGATGGATATCCATTTTAACTGAAAATCTCTAGAGGTAAAAAAAACTCCATATCCCCATTCACATTATATTTCAGGTTTGTTTTTTTATATGCCAAATCATCATTTTACCTTCATCAATATCTGGAGGAAGACCACCAACAAAAACTTTTCGAGAGAAACGTTCTATTCGCTCTCCATTTTGATGAGCTGAGTAACATGTGGGTGAATTTAAAACACCAACTTGATCATTATGACCATCATCCAGCAAGCCATCATCTATTGGAAAGAGGGAAGAACGACCTAAAATATAAGAACAAATATAACTTGAATCTCGGATCTAAGAAAATGATAAATTAAAGTCAGGCATAAAAAGAGCAACAACAAATTCAAAGGCTTAAAATTGAAGGCGACATAGGCATAAAAAAATTAAGGAAAATTCAGAGAGTTTAAAGGTTTAATTACCTAGATTCAAGAGAGAAGTTGTCTGAGGAATGACTTAGAAATAAACATGGTCATATGACAACAATTACATCACAAACAAACACTAAATCACTTCAATTTCTTATGGAAAGCAGCAAGAATCTGATGTATGGGGATGGGTAGACTGGATGTGTAACCTTTTAGAAGAAAGGTTTTAGGAGAAACCTTTTAGAAATTGGTGGCAGAAAGAAACGGCACAGACTAAACAGATAAGAAGACATTAAAAACCACTTGCAGACTACAGTAAGTAAGGACAAAAGCACCAAGTAATACTTGCATATAAGACCTTGAATTAATTTACTGCATGTGTAAATATGCACATATTTACATACATATGTGTAAATATGTGCTTCTGCACATATGCAAAACAGAAAAAGGCACCCCCTCTAGGACTTCAGTCCCCATCTGAGCCCACCCTCATATGGGCACAGCCTGTATAATCCTCTGTAGCAATCCTGATGCTAGACTCTGTGGCCTGCATACAGTTGGGGTTGAGGTGAGAAGGAAGGGGCTACATGTCTGTGAACTATAGCTAGCTAGATGTTAGAAATAAGAATTTTAATTTTATAAGACCAAAATCAGGGAGAAAGATCATATTTGGTATAGGAAACAAATTATTCTGCAGATTCAAATTCAGTTTAAGTAAGATGTTCTGAAAGATACCCACGTTCACTGAGTAACTCTGGATATTTAGCTTTCCCAATACCTTTGCTATCAGGAATAAGGACCAATGAGAAAAAAACGTCAATATTCTTTGTGATCAATGGAAAGAAAGCTCTTCAAAATGAAACTATTTTCCTTAAAATGAACCTCATCAAGAGCCATCAAAAGTAATATTAATTATGAATAACTGTTTCAACTTTCTATGGTTGGACTTTAAGTAAATAATTGTATATTTTAAAAGGAATAAGATGAGGTAGAGAAACAACATGCACATTAACTAGTTTTTGATTAAAATGGCAAATCCAAATTTTATACTTATTTCAGACATGGCAATACTTAAGTATAAATATCGAATGCAGTGACAAAGAAAATCACTACATAAGCAATGTCACACAAGTGACTCAAAATGACTTAAAATTTTTTCTTAACTATAATATTGTAAGAATATTCATTATATATTAATGAATTATTCTATATTTCTAATTATAATAAATACTACAGTTAGTAAAATAACTATCAAAATCTATAATCTATATGTCTAGAATCTATTAACCGAAGTTCAGCTGAATGAAGGATGTAATGGAAAGGCTAGGAATATGTCACATACTGGCCATACTAACAAGAATCTTCATTGTTGGAAAATCATGACCACTTTCCTTCTAGAAGCCATAAAAGTTATAGAGTTAAATACCCGTTTAAAAGAGGAGTTAACTAAATATATATCACCAACAAAAATATTTTTTACCTTTCCAATTATCCTCCCCTATAACCCAAATCAACATGGCAATAAAAGGAGAACCAGTTAATAATTATGTTTTCCATGTACTTTAAACATACTTTCTAAGAATGATCCATGAAAATGACTGGCAGTAAAGGTAAAATTATATGTGTTGAGAAAAGTAGAGTTTGATCATAAAGTGATTTGGACTAAAATATTTACAACAGTTTTCAACCAAAATTAAATTACCTTTCTCCTTTTTTGCTCTGAAACTAGGCTATATTTTCAGGTTTTACACCTCAAAAGAATGAAATTGACTGATAATGAAATCACAATATAAAATCTGTGGGATGTAGCAAGAGTTACTTACTTAGAGGAAAATTTTCATACTTACAGGGAATTTTATAGTTTTAAATGCATATTAGAAAATAAGAAATACTTAAATAATCCTAGTTTCTGCCACGAAGAGATAGAAAAATAATAAATTAAATACAAAAAGAGTAGCATCAAGGAAATGAAAAAAGTAAAATCAATGACACAGAAAACTAACATTAAAAAAAGAGTCAATAAAGGCAAACGTTGGCTCTCTGAACACTTAAAAAATCGATATACTTCTCAGTAAAGTTCATCAAGTTCATGAATAAAAAAGAAAACTAATATTACCAGGAGAGGAAAAGAAAACATTTGTACAAAATTAGTCAATTTATAGCTTAAAGCTGAGCATGGTTCTTTGATATCAATGTATATCTATACTTTTATGTACTGATTGTTGTTTTAAAAATAAAAGCAAACACAAAACAAACTATTATTATTAAGAATGAATATTCCTCCCATCCTCAAGATCCTAGCAGCCACTCTACTGGGTTAAATAACCCACCAGTGTGATGGTATGATTTTTATTTCATATGCAAGGATTAAAAAAACTATCAAAACAACAAAAGTAGGTCCAGGACTGATCTCTCTCAGGCACCATCTGTTTAATCAGACAGAATCACTATCACACATGTTTCTCCAAAGAACTGAGACAGGAGCTATAAGGTACATTTGTTACTTAAAAGCATTTTGCCCCAATAATAGGTTTGTCCTTTTCTCACAGAGAATGAATAAGGTATTTAATTTAAACAACCAATTAAAATCTAGTACCTTGTATGTCTTTGTAAATTAATGTCTAGACATAATATATTTACTTTATAATTAAGTTCACTAAAATTCTGTTTCTTTTAAAAATTGCTATGTCTGGGTATAAGTGTAGAGTAGGTAAGTCAGTCTCTTTGAGGAGGAGGGATTAGCAATTTTTTTCGGTAAAGGGCCAGATGGTAAATATTTTAGACTTTGTAGGCCATACATTTCTCTGTTGCAACTACTCAACTGTCATCACTGTAGCTCCAAAGCAACCAG
Organism: Globicephala melas; assembly: GCF_963455315.2. Taxonomy (NCBI): domain Eukaryota; kingdom Metazoa; phylum Chordata; class Mammalia; order Artiodactyla; family Delphinidae; genus Globicephala; species Globicephala melas. Next base: position 42,255,966 of record NC_083318.1, on the reverse strand, counting down.
ACAAAAAGTAACTGAATGGGCATGACTGTGTTGTAATGAAACTTTGTTTAAAAAACCAGAAGCCTTGGCTTGTGGGTTATACTTTGTTGACCCTGTCTTATAGTATTACCCTGGCTTCTTTTTGGTCATGCTTTGAAGATTTCATCCATTCTCTGACAGTTATCATAATAATTAACATACAGAAATCTGTTGCATTTCTACACACTAATAAACTATCAGAAAAGGGAAAGCAAGAAAACATCCCACCTACAATCACATCAAAAAGAATAAAATACCTAGGAATAAACTTAAGGAGCTGAAAGACCTATATTCTAAAAACTATGAGGCACTGATGAAAGAAATTGAAGATGACACAAATAAGTGGAAAAATATACTGTGTTCATAGAAGAATTAATATTGTTAAAATTTCCATACTACTCAAAGCAATTTACAGACTCAATGCAATCTCTATTAAGATACCAATGGCATTTTTCACACAACTAGAACAAATAATCCTAAAATTTGTATAGAACCATAAAAACAAAAACAAAAACCTTGAATAGCCAAAGCAATCTTGAGAAAGAAGAACAAAGCTGGAGGTATTAGGCTCCCTAATTTTAAGCTATACTAAAAAGCTAGACTAATCAAAACAGTATGGTAGTGACATAGAAACAGACACATAGATCAAGGGAACAGAACAGAGAGACCAGAAATAAATCCTCGCTTATATGGTCAATTAATCTATATGACAAAGAAGGCAAGAATATACAATGGGAAAAGATAGTCCCTTCAATAAATGGTGCTGGGAAAACTGAACAGCTACATGCAAAAGAATGAAACTGAACTACTTTCTCACACCATATACAAAAATAAACTCAAAATGGATTAAAGACTTAAATGTAAGACCTAAAACTCCTAGAAGAAAACATAGGCAGTAAGCTCTTTGACACTGGTCTTAGCAATACTTTTTTTGAATATGTCTCCTTAGGCAAGGATAACAAAAGCAAAAATAAACAAATGGGACTACATCAAACTAAAAAGCTTTGCACAGTGAAGGAAATCATCAACAAAATGAAAAGGCAATCAACTAAATGGGAGACGTATTTGTAAATGATATATTCAATAAGGGGTTGATATCCAAAATATATAAGGAACTCATTCAATTCGATTATCAACAATAACAACAACAACAAAAATAAGCAGAGGACTTGAATAGACATTTTTCCAAAGAAGACATACAGATGGTTAATAGATACACAAAAATCTACTTGGCATCACTAATCATCAGGGAAATGCAAATCAAAACCACAATGAGATACCAACTCACACCTGTCAGAATGGCTGTTATCAAAAAAGACAAGAAACAACAAGTGCTGGCGTGGATGTGGAGAAAAGGCAACACTCATGCAATGTTGGTGGGAACAAAAACTTATGCAGGCACTATGGGAAACAGTACAGAGATTTCCTCAAAAAATTAAAAATAGAGCTGCCATCTAGCAATAATACTTCTGGGTATTATCTGAAGAAAATGAAAACACTAATTCGAAAAGATACATGTACCCCTATGTTTACTGCAGCATTATTTACAATAGACAAGATATGAAAGCAACCTAAGTGTCCATCAATAGATGAATGGATAAAGAAGATGTGGTATATATATGCCATGGAATATTACTCAGTCGAAAAAAAAAAGGAATGAAATCTTGCAATTTGCAATAACATGGATGACCTAGAAGGTATTATGTTAAATGAAATAAGTCAAAGATAGATACTGTATGACTTCACTTATATATGTAATCTAAAAAATAACACAAATGAATAAACAGAACAAAACAGAACCAGATTCATAGATACAGAGAATAAACTGGAGGTTTCCAGAGGGGAATAAATGAAATAGAAATAGTTGTAAAAGGGATTAAGAGGTACAAACTTTCAGTTGTAAAACAAGTAAGTCACAGAGATGCAATGTACAGCATAGAGAATAAAGTCAATAATACTGTAATAACTTTGTATGGTGACAGATGGTTACTAGACTTATCATGGTGATCATTTTGTAATGCACACAAATACTGAATTACTATATTGTACATCTGAAACTAGTATAATATTGTATGCAAATTATAATTCAATAAAAAATGTGAAAAAAGTATTTATCAAAGATGAAAATTTTCAGCCTTGATGTCATCATAAAAGGGTTTGGTAGTGGTGATATTAGGGAGTATACACTTAGTCTGGCTATTTCACAAGACTGTTAAAAAAGAGTCAAATGAGTTCAAATTAAATCTAATCATAGAAAATCCCAGGTCAATTTTTAAGCAATACTTTAAGTATAATGTATTATTAATAATTCCTTATTCATTATAGCACATGAATATGAATGGCTACATATACAGTATGAATAAATCCAACCACTCTAATTAAACCTCCATATTTTCATTCTCTTTAAAAAGTATTTCTCTTATCTTCTCATTCCATATATAATCTACTAAAATCTACTAACTAAAGCTTTGCTTGTCTGCTAGAAAAGATTGCTTTGTGGTGTTTAGTACCACTAACTAAAATACTGGAGGTTCTTTATTTCTGTTATTTTAAAAAATATTCTATATAATTTTACTCCTTCTGGAGTAGAGCAGCCCTTTAATCCTTTATTAAAGGGAAGATTGCAATAATAGAAATATTTTAGATTGAGAGATAGAGTTTAAGTTACATTTCACACCTCCCTTCACAACCTACCACCCTACTCCAAGCTCAGACGAGTATGTTCACTCTCAGAATGGAATAAACATTGAACAGACAATAAATACAATAGATGTGAGAGTCTTTCTCCTTTCTAATCCTGGCCTCCAGGCAGCACTGAAGTAGAACTCTTTATGGCTCCCACAGTACAGAAATACATAGGAGTTGGGGCAGGACACAAATGAAAAGCAGGGAAAAAAAACTTTGGTTTTTCTTACTTTCAGTATAATTAAATTTTGATTATTCCTAAGGTATATTTCATATATTAATATCTGTAGCCAGTTTGATTTAAAGTTCTTATGTTGACATTATTAAAGATATTAAAATATATAAATTCATTTTGGTAGTAATTTGGTTTCACTGAAGTCAAGCGGGAAATCTTTTAAATGAAAATAGCCACTCTGTGCCTGAGCTTAAAGGTGAGTCAAAGGTGACAAAAGAAGAAAAAATAGTTCTTCCTAAACTAGATTATAAAGTCAACATGCCTTGAGAAAATAATACTGTCCACCCACCACTGCACTGGTAAAGAACAATGTCTTATTTTTTGGCAAAAATTATATCAACTCAGTGTGACACATCCCACATCAACAGATCTGATGTGTATGAGATTTCTTTTTAGAAAAGAAAAATGACTAAATAAATGAATAAATGTACTTCCTTTGATGGACCAAATCTAAAACATGAAACCCATAAAAGGGGTCCTTGGTAGTTAAAAGGTTATTGATGTGATACTGATATAACATCTAGCATAGGAAGAGGAAAAAATGAGTAGAAAATAGGAAGAGAGCCAGGCTACTTCTAGTTCTTTCTGAGTCATTCCTTTGGTATGCGGCTTTTTTTTTTTAATGTTTTATTACTTAGTGTGTTAAAGTACTTTCAAACTCAAAATCTCTCAATAGTTATTTCTAATGGATAAACTTTAAAAAAAATTTTATTGAAGTATAGTTGATTTACAATGTTAATTTCTGCTGTACAGCAAAGTGACTCAGTTATATATAATATATTATATATATATTCTTTTTTATATTATGATTTATCACAGGATATTTTCATCTGACCATCAAATCCAAAATTGTAAAAGGTCCTATATTCACAGAGGACCAACTAAAATAATTACTAATGCCATGTAATTTGGTCCTATATTCACAGAGGACCAACTAAAATAATTACTAATGCCATGTAATTTGAGAGGAAAATTCAGTTGTTACCCCCCCAAACTAAGCCATATAAATGTGACAACTGTCAGTTCTGTCCTATAGAAGGCTTCTACCAAAAGCCTTAAAACCATCTGAGGGGCTTTCCTGGTGGCACAGTGGTTGAGAGTCCACCTGCCGATGCAGGGGACACGGGTTCATGCCCCGGTCTGGGAAGATCCCACATGCCGCAGAGTGGCTGGGCCCGTGAGCCATGGCCGCTGAGTCTGCGCGTCTGGGGCCTGTGCTCCGCAACGGGAGAAGCCACAACAGTGAGAGGTCCGCGTACCACAAAAAACAAAAAACAAACAAACAAACAAAAAACCATGTGAGATCTTTCTTCCAATGCTGGGAGGCAGTTATGATGTAGAGGATATCTTTACGGCTCCCAGAGGACAGAAATATATATGAGTAGTAGCAAGTTCCTATCTAAAAGGAGAAATTTTTGCTTTTTCTTGATATTATAGTCACAGTCTACAATTATTATTATTTTTTTTTGTGTAAAGTTACTTTTGCTTCATCTCTCCCATCATCACATCTACCTTTCTCCCCATCAATTTCTGCACATGAAAAAGAAAAGCAAAGTTTAAGCCATGGAAAATGTCAGCTGCTTTCCTACGAAGCTGAATAGCACAGTATCATATAGTCCTGGCCTTTTCCTTAAGATAACAAGAACCCAGAGGGGAAGACTTTTGTGGGAGAGAAAAAGAATGTGTGTGTGTGTATGGGGTTAGAGACAGGGAGAGAGAAACTATTATATTCTTAGAAGACACAGAGAAATATTAGCAACATGATTTCTATATATCAGTGTTAACAGTAATCTGTTTGGTATTTGTCATTTTCAACTGGGTCAAACATAAAACTAATAAACTAGAGTTGTAAATTACATATCATAGATAAGACAATCAGTTACAGATTGAGAGAGCATGTCACCTTCACTAGTATTTATTAAACAAATCTCTTAAAAAAACTATAAACAGCAGGTTTATTTTAAAAGATACACAAATAAATTTAAAAACAGTTAAAATCTGGACAGCTTAAAATGGAAAAGTTTATTAAATAACCATATTAGTATGAAAATGTACTTTAAAGGTTAAGATATTTAGGATTCAAAACTTTGACAAGTGCGCAAATCAAAATACAATTTTTTCTGTGAGTTTCCAGACATTGCATAATAAATCTGGGATAATTAATTATAACATTGATCAGTAAAACCCAATTAGAAAGAGTTATACCATAGCAAACAGAAATGAATTACCTCGTCTTCGCCCATAACTCCTTGCTGCATGTAAACAAAGGACAAATTGTAAAATGTCAGAACTAAAAATAAGCCCACATATACAAAAGCTACGTGGGCATCTGGAAATTAGTGCTACTTTGTCTTAAGAGCTACCACAATGTCATCACATAACATCAGCATGGTGTTTTAATATTTACAATGCACTCATATATGTATCATCTGAACTGTATAAAAACTGTGAAATTAACAGGAAAAATATAATTTATTCTCATTTGTGTTAAAATTCATGAATAAGTATTTGTTTCATCTAATCAGGATAAGAATATGTAACACTTTATGGTTAAATAGCATCTCAAATAATTTTCCCAACGAATGGAAATAACATGAATTAAATCCTTGTTTTTCTACTTATTATAGTGATATAGCATATACTGTCCAACTAGTAATTCAGATCTAAATCACTTTATACCAAGCCCTGCATGGAAAAAGTAAATGGAAGACACAGAAGAATGAAAATATATAACAACATTAAATTCATTCTCTGAAGCCTGTAGAGTTTAGATAGAATGTAAAGAAATAAATCCATGTTCAAACTTGCTTAGCTGAAAATGATTAATGATGTACTATAGCTAATAATGCTTTCAATCTTTTTGGTACAATTTATAACAGCTAACTAAGCGCTTATGTCTCTACATCTGGAGTAAGAGGGATTTAGATACAAATTATTATTAGTATCATTGAAGAATAGTACATGTGTTAAATATTGTAAAACTATAAAGCAGAAAGCATTTCAACCTATGTTATTAGCAGTTTACATAATTCCTCATGGATAAAAAATACAGCAATTTATTTTTCATAAGAAAGTACCAGCTTGATAAAATTTGCAACTTGTTTTTAAATAACTCATTCCCCCAAATCTGAGTATACAATGAGTATTTCCACTCTGGAATTAACAGTAAACCAAAAATGACTGTCAAAATCAAGATCTTAATTTATGTTCATGGATATTTTTAGGCCTGGGAAAAATCTGATATTGAAAAATTTCCAATCAAAATATATATTAAAAGTTGTCAGAAATGTAGTTTCTCCAAAGGTATAAAACTTAAAGATCAAAGGAAAACATTTCATGTCATTAAATACATCCTATTATAGAGATTTTACCAAATTAAACAAAAAATTTATACTAATAAGGCTTTAATATAAAGAAGTGTGCCTACAAGGTTAGGATACAGCAGTAGTTTCCCTATAATAAAAAGGAGGAAAATCAAACTTGAAAACTCTTAATCATTTATACTTCAAGAAATAAGTCAATAAATATTAGTCTTTTATATAAAGTAACCCTGCCATTCTACTGTCTTTAGTTATATAATCTGTTGCAGACTTAAACCTGTCCATGACGTCCAGTTACCTCAAAGTCTGGCAGATTTACCTGACCTGTATACTAGTTTATACATAGCTTACCTCTGTGTGTGTTTCTGTATATATAATCTGTATATATATAGATTATATATAGCTTACCTGACCTATATATTAGTTTAGGATAAGGGTAGGGGTGGAACCAGCATTTAGAATTTTGTTGTGTAGGTCTTCTAAAAGTTATATAGGCCTTAAGGAAAACAGGGTTTCAAAGAGATGGAAGTCAACTATGGAAAATCAGACAATAGGAATAATAAAAGGAGCTATCAAGAACAGGCTATAGAAGAATGAATCCCCTGAAGTCTTACTAGTTGCATTAAGCATGGAAATGGTCAATAGCCCCAAAACACTTCACAGCATGTCTTAGGAGCTGGGCTTCCTGCTTATCCTTAGGCCTGGTCTAATGGCATTAATCCAATATAAATTTGCTTTGGGGAATTTCATTCATAGCTGTAAAGGGTCAAACATTTATAAAGCAAATGAAACTGTTTTAATCAAATTTAAAGTCAAATTATGAATTATGATGAAATAATAATGTGTAACATAATTCATGATCTATTGAGAAAATTAACGACATCATAACCAGTTTATGCTTCTTAGCTGAGGCTACTCAATATGAAAATAGTGAAAATATGCACAAACACAACATCTTAGGTTTCATGTCAGTCCTAGGTTTGAACACATTATTTAGAAAATTTCTCCAACTATCTCATACCTGAGGAATTTTAGAATCCTGTAAAGAGCTATTGCACTTATTTTTTGGACAACTCTCAGATTCCAAGTCTTTACATTACCAAAAATAGAACTGACTGCAGATGAAGCTAAACCATGTGAAACGTTTCCTCTTCCCTGTCACGGAAATAACCAATCTGCTACCACCACGCTAAGCAGTGGTATGTGTACTCACTTTTTCTACCGATATTTCTATGTGAATTTCAGGGATATGTCCCACTGCAACTGAATCAGAATTATCAGAAATCCTCAGTGAGAAAGAAAAATCATTAAATGTCTAGTATTCATTATGTTTTAATTAAAAGAGACTTCTTAAAACAATATGTTCCTCCCAAACTCATTTAGAATATGATTTAGAAAAAAAGCAAATAATTTGTTGTATAAAACACTGTATTTATAATATTAGATTTCAGTTACATAAATTTATAAAACCTTAGAAAAAGTGAGGAATTGTCTATTTAACATACATGTGTAAATATATATATATTATGCATGTGTGTTAAAATATGTATTATACACACACACACACATATATATATTTCTTTGTTTTAAATGAAGGTAATAAGAACGATGTGAGAAAAGCCTGAAGACCTTTCTTATACAAGGAACTTTACATTTTGGTCCTGGATTACCAATGATCTTATTTAGATTCTAACCCACAGCTACTAAAAAAGAAACAGGATAATTCTAACATTCTCCTTAGGACCTTTGTGCCCTTATATATTGACTCTTAGCTATAGTTTGTGGTACCTGAATTACTGCAGCTGGAGGAAGGGATAGGTAAACATACCAAATCAGCTGGAAATATTTAAAGGTTAAAGTTCTCTTGGTGTGAAACTAATGACATTCTTATTTTTTGCTCTAAAAAAGCCAAAACCAGGGAGAGAAATATGACTCCCAAATCATAATCCTTTTCAATATCCAAAATAAATCTGCTGCTATCTACTTTACTTCCATCAGCATAAAAAAATGAACTGATTGCATACTCAAGTTTCCTATTTTCATAACTTAATACACTTAAAACAATTTCATTACTGAGTAAATTTTCTTAATTAAAAGATACACATAACTTCCTCCCAAAGTAGAGCAAGCTCTTGATTACAAACATGGCTGTATGTGGCTAATCACGACAAATTTGAATTTCAAACCAGCTTGCTAATGCCACCCCTTCCCCATACTTCTCGATCTGTTCTCCTTTTGAAAAATCATATGTACTAATAAAAATGTAAGCTATTTTCCTTGGGAGACATGTGAAGGGAGTACAGTAATTCCTACAGTAATAGAAACAAATACTCAAATACATCATTTTGTATTGCTCCTTACTTCTATGGAAAACAAGGTGTTTTTCAAAATTTTGTATTTTGTTTTTTACTACTGATAATTAAAAGTATAAGATTTATACACTTAGAAACATTAAAGGCGTCATTCTAACATCAGAGAGTAAATCCTTTGGTTTTTAGACAATCTACCCATTCCTATATAATGTGACTTCCCTAAAGTACTTCTGGATGTTAAATTTGGACTCTTCTACAAAATTTGAATTATTCAATAGTGGCAGTGTCCACTAGTCAATTCAGCTGGATGTCTAATTGAATTGAGGAACATGGTCTGTTCAGAAATAGGAGCCTATTTGCAGTTACGTTTCTATGGCATTTTTTATTGTTAAAATTAAAAAAAAATCTAATATAACAATTTCATGAGACATACAGGTGTGGGATTATAACTTTTTCTATATCTGAGTAAACAGAGGCTCAGAGTTAAAGGATGTGCCGGGGTAGTTCATAGATTTACCGGTTTTGACCAACTTCCTGACCTTTATTCCAGTCCCTGTTTATCCCTTATAGGAATATTTACATGTTTAGCCATAATGCTAATTAATTAGAAAGGTAGAATCACAAAATCTTTACAATGTTTGCCTCATCTTCATAACAACTATATTCATATTTATGTATTATTTTTTAATGGACTCAATCAAGCCTAGCACCACTGTAACATCATAGATTTCTGCCAGTTCTGTATTTTCTAAGGAACGTTCTTAAGCTGTAATAGTCATGTGTTTATTTTAATGTGTATTTGTGCACCATCAAAAATCATCTTAGGTACCACAAGGGGCAAGTGTACCACACTGTAGAAAACACTGCTTGAGAAGTCATTTTACTTTTATTGACTCAAATTTTGTCCCTAAATAGCTTCTTCCAAATGGTTCTAGTTTGGCTTTTTGAAATAACATAAAACAAGCCTTCTTTGTCCACTATACATAACATTCTTCAGTTGAAAATATCAGTTTTGTCTTCTCTTAATTTTATATTCTCCAAACAGATCCAACTCCATCTATTCACAGGACATGACTTTTACTCTTTCAAAGTCATTTTTATCACTGTTCATCACCCATTGCCACAACAAACTTTGACTTTCAGTAACTAAATACTGAATACTGTTCTAAATACTGTACATGAATGAATTCACTCACTTCTCACACAATCCCCCTGAGGCAGGCAGCATGCTGTCTCTCTTTTACACATGAGGACTCTTGAGTCAAAGGGAAGCTGCCCAAGGTCACACAGCTAGAAATAGCAAACTTGGGTGTAAACCCAGATAGTCTGGCTCCAGAGTCTGTGATGATAACCACTACGAACTACTGCTAAACCACCACACAAAAGAAATACTGATGTATAATTTATTACCAATATTGATTTTCAAAGTCTGTAATATTAGCTATGCTTGTTGGTTAAGTAATACAACTTACTTAATCAATTGCCTAATAGTGAGTGAAATCTGTAACAAACTAAAAAGAGCAACAATTTAAAAAGCAGGTCTATGTGCCGAGATGCTATAATTTCTTTAATCAGTCAATCATATTTAATAATAATTTAGTATAGGCAGAGGTTTGGTATTAACATCACTTAATTCTCACTTCTTCAATAACCTTGATGTCTACAAAAATTATCGAAATCTTTAATATTCAAATACTTTCTTACCCTATAAATATACCCAATTTTCCACTCTTGCTTTCCCTCTTAACCAATGATCCCAAGTGAGTGTCTTTTTTTTCTCTTTGGATCAAATTGTTTCTACTGGCCAAAACACTTTGATGTCCTAGTTTCATTATAATTTTTCTCCCCTAGTCCCTTGCCAGAAGAAGTTCAGAATTTCCAGGATGGCTTACTGTACTGAGTATGTACTATAGCCCTAAAATGGCATTCTGTGAAAAATGCTCACATAATGAAAAAACAGATTTGTCCACAGATGCAACTCTTGCCTGCCTTAATTTTATATTCTCCAAACAGATCCAATTTCTTCATCTATTCACAGGACATGATTTTTACTCTTTCAAAGTCATTTTGAAAATATGACTTTGAAAATATATATTTAATAAAATATGCTTTTGTCTACTATGTTATAAAACACTTTCAACCTAACATCTAGATTATTTATAAAGGCTTTAGACAACTGAAAAAGTCAATTCGTTTAACAATTAGTGCAACCAAAAAGTATAAGCTGTAAAAATAGTGTGGCTACTAAGCTCTGCTCACACAGAACCAACACATTCTACTGTGATTACGATATACTTCTGAATCATCCTAGTTTAACTATGTATTCAGCAGTCTAAGAACATCTGTGAATGATCTAACAAATTATCTCATACAGTACTTTCCTTCAGATGGATTTTAACAGAATACGTGAAACATATGCAAATTCAAATTTTTCCAGTAAACTGCTTTTTTTAGAAGTTAAAATAGAAATGTGAATGATCTTTATTTACCACATAGACTGTTCCAAAAGAAAAGACTTTAAGAAACTCAGGATCAATATATTAAAAATTTATCGTTACCTAAAGCTATCATTATTTTATAAATCAAGCCCTGAGAGTAATAAAGATTATGATCTATTTTGTGTTTTGTAAACTCAATTTCAACAGTCTAATTTTTAGTCACAGATTTAGAGTTCAGAGACCAGCTACTTAAATGATATGTTTTTTTAATTCCATGGTAGAAAAAAAGAAGTCCTGGAATGTAATTTCTAGTGCCTTTCTGGTCAAAGTCTATGGAAACACCAAAATTCCCTAACTTCATAAATGTGGACTACTAGACCGCTGTAAGGTCTAGCCTGAACATGGCCTCAGCCTAGAGTGCAGTCTGGCCCCATTGTTAATACCTTGACAATTCTACCTCTAACCATCTTTGAAGATCCTTACTAATAGTTAATCCAGTGCTTAGACTAGGCTGGCATGTGGTGGGTGACTCAATACAGAAGGGTCAAATGTTGAATGAATCAATTTAGCACCTCACTTAACACTTTGCGTCTTCAATTTTTCTCTCATTCCAAAATCCTATCTACCCTGACAATCTCCTAGGTAGCCTAGACTTTATTCCTATCTTTTCATCTTTTCTTAATATTAGTTTTTACTTAACACTAGAGTTCACATGGTCTAGCTTTACACTGGCTGTTTTTTCAGCCTTTGTTTTTCAATTTCATTGCCATGTTTTTTCAACAAAGCTTTAGCTGAAAAAGAAGTGCCAAGCCATTCTAGTAATTAATTATGTATTTTAAAGGAAGTCCTATGCTATCTTTACCATTCCTTCTTCATCCTACTTCCCTCTCCTCAGACCCGCCCTCTGATTTAAAAATACCTTTGTGAAGGATATTTTAATCCTGCATGTCTACTCCCACAGTCATGGATGTGCTAGGTACCGTGACTCTGAATGCAATGTTTGCCCCACAGAAAGAAAACAACTTTAATGAAAGTTTATTCTTTTCCACCAGAATAAAATTCACTGTGTAAACTTTCTAGCTAGAATAAATTAAGTTGGTGTGACTCCCATAATTATAGAATCACCAGTATATTCCTTAGGTGAACATAAACACAAGTACTATAATAAGTAACAAGCTCTATGAACTTTGCAAATATTATCTCATTTAATTTTCATAATGAACCTTTAGACCGTTACTTCCATTTCACAGATGGGAGACTAAGGCTCACGGAAGTTACTTGACCAAGTTAATACAATAAACTGGAAAGCCGATATTCAAACTCAGGACTATCTCCAAAGCCATGATCATTGAATTAAATCATACTGTCACAAATACACTTTAATGACTGCTTTGCCAGTGAGAATACACTCAAACTCCTAATTCTGCTTTCTGTACAGGAAGAGTTGTAGCTTTATTTTTATACTGAATACTTATAAAATGATTAACTTGTGTATATGGGGAAGGTTTAGAGAAACATGTATTCATTCATCTTTTTTTATATAAATCAATTGGAAACATAAAATGTTGTTATAAAACTTACCATTTAACATCAACAGATTGTCAGTTCCTGGATGTGGATAGCTCAATCGACCTTTAAAAAGACAGGAAAGGGAAGTTTGAAGATTATGGAACTGTTTGAAAAGCAAAAAAATGGAAGGGGAGTAAGGAGGAGAAATTTATTGAGCACAGTACAGTTCTTAAGGAATAAAAAATTAATGTTTAGCTCAAATTGTATTAACTAAAACTGTCTTTGAAAATTGAAAACAAAAAGAAACAGTTAACTTTAGTTCTTAGAATATAAGAGCACAATGTGATTTGGGAGCAATGCTTATAGAATAAAGCCTATTTGTTTTTTTTTTAATGTGAAAATGATGTAGGTATCCTAGTCTTTTAAACTTAATATAGGATGTGAAATTTAAAAAAATTTTTTCAAATCTGTTTGTAATTTCTGCTAAAGATCTCTTTTCCCAAAAATGATATTTGAAGGAAAGAAACTTACATTCTTAAATAAAAAAACAAAATATCATAATAAAAAATAAGCCCCCCAAACTTATCACAACTTGCTATTGAATTCAATATGATTTTATCAGTTTCATTAAAAAAAAGAAGTTTAGGGCTTCCCTGGTGGCGCAGTGGTTGAGAGTCCGCCTGCCGATGCAGGGGACGCGAGTTCGTGCCCCGGTCCGGGAAGATCCCACATGCCACAGAGCGGCTGGGCCTGTGAGCCATGGCCGCTGAGCCTGCGCATCCGGAGCCTGTGCTCCGCAACGGAAGAGGCCACTACAGTGAGAGGCCCACGTACCGCAAAACAAAACAAAAAAATCTTAAATGCTTTATTACAAATGATATTGGAAATTTAACTTGTTCAAAGTTTATAAATGTCATAAAAATATTAAAAATGAAAATATTAAAGCTGAAGAGCATAGTACTTCTTTTGAGTCATCCTTCATTAGAAGTTTTGCATTTACTAAAATGCAGAAGGGACAGTAGCACTACATACTGCTGTGGAAGAGAAAAAAGGTATGCATGAACAAACTGTGGTTTATCCAGCAGTTTTACATCATAACACTTATTTGATTAAATGCCAATAGTGAGAATGATTATTGTTTGTAGTCCATTAAAATACAGGATTTTCCTCTAATGCCTGAATCTCTGATAGTCTATTAGAAAGGTACATTAAAATCCACTTAGAAAACTTCTAAAAATTAAATATCTGTGAGACTGCATTTCAGCAACGTTTAGCACAGCCCTTTAAAAAGACAATATGATAGTGTGTAATGCACTGACACCAGAGGGGGGGGGGACCAATAAATATCTGAATGGATTTGACATGATTAGTAAGGAGTAGAGATTAACTGCATCTACCCTTACCACTCCAGCAAGTACTTTATACGCTAAGCGTCCTTTCCAAAATATCCCATGCAAAACAGATATTTTCTATTGGCTTTTAATTATGAAGCTAAAGAATTTGATTATCTCCAGTACAAGAGCCAAGTGGCAAAGATAAGCTAATTTTGACATTCAAATAGATAGCTATGTGTGTGTCTGTATATATATATATATATATACACACACACATACACTTATGCATACACACACACTTCATCTGAGCTCTAATTTAACTACACATTTTGTTTTCAGACTCAACATAGTTAAAGTAAATGTTTCTGTCCTTCAAAGGACAATTTACCACCTCTCATTTACTCCTAAGTTTCATGCAGCATGATATTAGTTAACTAAATGACCTCTTAAATAAAGCTGTCATACTCTAAAAAAGCTTATTGTTGTGATACTTTAGTATGGAGTAAGAAATAGAAGAGTATACACAAAAGGCACAAGACAGAAAGAATTAGGAAGCAGAGCTTTCTTAAACTGGATTTCAACAGCATGTACTTTGTCTGAAGGATCACAGTTTATTTTGGAAATATGCTATTTCTAAACATCTTGTTGCAGCTGACCAAATTTACAGAACAACTTAAAGTCATGAAAAAAATCACTGTTATTTCTTACTTGAGATTGAAAATCAAAATCCCTACAAAAGTGGCAACCTGTATTGCTCTGATCAGTGTAACAAGTTCATTAAGTCTTGTATACTGATAGTGCAGGATGCTGAGGATACACATATGAGTGAGATACAGTCTCTGCTTATGATGTGGTAGGAGAGACAGACACAAATATGCAATTTCAATAAACTCTGCCAAGTGTGAAGAGTTATGTACAGTATGCTATATAAAAAAACACAAAGGAGTACTTAACCAAGCCCAGGGATTCAAGTAATACTTCCAAGAAAAGTAAATTAAGCAAAGCCTTAAGACTAGTTCCACTTCAAAATACACTCAACTTTCAATTGCCACATAATTATCTTCTAAAAGGTTCACTGTTCACTTTATTTGTCCCAAGACACAGGTAACAAGATATTTTCATTACTAATAGTTTTTTGACTTCTGGTCTCTAAATGGACTTAAAAGGCACACCTTATGTGGAAAGTTCAAAAGACAGATATCTATTTGCAAATGGATATACATCTGTAAATACGTTCTAAAATACAATTCTCCAAAGAAGAAAATCTCTCAATATAACTAATGAAATATTCAAAAATGAAATAAGCAAATTTAGACTGTTTTAAAATTACCCAAGTACTTTTCCTCTACTGCAGTGAAATACTAATACATCTTTACAAGTCAACTTTCACAGCTGTATTTTACATGGGATAGTATTAAAATTACTTTAATTAAGAACCTGCCAATTGGTAGTAATAACTAACACTGGAGGGCTTATTATGTGCCAGGAGCTTTTCTAAGTTCTTTACAACCAATTATGTAACCCTCATAATAATCCTGTGAGTTAGGTACTATTATCTTCCCACTTGAAGGTAAACTTTGCCATAAGAGGTTAAATAGCTTGCCCAAGGTTACCCCACTGGCAGGTGGCACTGGAAGAATTCGAATCAGGCAGATTAGCTCCATACTTAGTCACTATCTTATAATGACTTCCTAGCTAATAAAATAACCTGGAGAAAAGTATGCATGGTTGGTTGTAGGGTAAATTCATCCATTAAAAATATTCACAGAATAATTATGTAGCATAATAGCTAACTTATACTTTAATATAGAAAAGAAAAATAGAAAAAAGCCACATTGCTATAAAACCAATTTCTCCCTATTATCTAAGGGCCTGTGGCACAGACCGGTAGTTGTAGACTAACACCTGTTTCTGTCGATACTAGGACACCCAAATGGACAGACACAGGGCTGCCCAGAGTAAAAAAGTAAATTTCCCAGCCTTTCTTGTAGTTAAGTATGCCCATGTGTCTAAGATGTGGCCAACAGGATGTAAAACGAAATTGGTAAGTGAAGTTTCTGGAAGGTATGCTTAAAAGGGAACATCTTCTCCCTTTCTTTTACCTTTTCTCCTGCTTGTCGGAATGAATGCAGAAGCAACGGCTCAACTGAATCAGCCATCTTAGATCATGAGGCAGAAGCTGGGTGTGAAGGATAGCAGAACAACAAGACAGAAGGACCCTAGATCCATGAAAATCACAGTACTGCTTCTAGGAGTGTTATGTTTATGTAAAAGAAAAAAACTTCTATGTTGTTTAAGCTGCTTATGAGTTTTCTGTCATACCAGAAGAAACTAACCTTACAAATAAAGTCCTCTAGTAATGAGTTTGGGCAAATTGAATTTTAGGTAACTGGGTTATTATTTATTATTGTGAAAATATGATAAAGTATAATAATTTAATGGTGGTTTTAACATATCTATAAGTAATCGGTATATACTACCTCTTGGTACTTTTTCTTTTACATTAAAATACTATAAAATTTAAAATAAACAATTTTGAAAAATATATATTTATTCTTAGGTGTCAGTGAATAACTAGAGGACCTACAGTCTCAAAAATTGTCTTATTAGTCTATTATGATTTTAATATACATAATACATATATAAAAAAACAATTCATGTTAGCCATTTCAGATGCATATTAGAGCATCAAAAAACACTGAGAAATATGACAACTGCATACAACTTACCAATTATAAAGACAAATTACCAGTTACTAAAATTTTAACAAAGCAGTATTTAAAGACCTTCATTTAATAAGTTAAGCCAATATTAGACTATTCACATATATACATTTATTGATATATATCAACATATGAGTTCTTTCTCTAAACTACTTACTACCAATAAAAAGAACTTACCAAATAGTGATAAAATTATAACATTTCTTATTTCACTTTTTCCTTGGATTTAAACATTCTTTTAAGTTACAGGTATATGAATTGGAAAGGATAAAATGAAGCAATCACTTCCTCAACATCTCTTAATGTTTGTGTATTCTCAAATTTAAAGCCTCTAGTTAACAAGAAAATGTCCATTTGATGAAGTATCATCTTATTTCCTTTCCCAGATACCATACTCTCTTGGTTTTCCTCTATCAGCAGCCACTCCTGAAGTCTGCTTTGCTATGTCCTCTTCCTCTTTTCAACCTTTAAATGCTAAAGCCCCAACGTTCACTCCTTGGACTTCCCTTTCTACGCTGCCTCTCTATGTGATATTATCTACTACCAAAACTTCATATGTCATCTCCAAGCAGATGACTGCAACTGCAACTCTCTACCTCAACTCCATATTTCCGCAGATCAGTATATAGCACTTTTTTCCATTAGTTTGCTCATCCCAAAACCTTGGGTTACCTTTTCTCCTCACTCTGTCTAATCTGTGTATAAATCTGTCAACTGTTCTATTATCAACATACAGATCAACCTGATTGCTCTTCACCAGCTCCTTCACTGTCTCCCTGGCCCAAGCCATCCCCATCTCTTCAGACTGCCAGAATAACCTGTCTAGTCTCCATTCAGCAGTCTGTGTGATCCTTTTAAAACCTAAGTCAGCTCATGTTGTTTTATTGCTTAAAACCCTCCCACACTTAGAATAAATATCTGGCCCCTCATGCTCTACCATTCTAACCACATTGGCTTCTGCTATTACGTAAACATACTAGGCATATTCCCATTTCAGGATCCGTATTATTTCCTCTCCTTTCTGTTTGAAATGCACTTGCCTAGATATGACAAAAGCTTGCACCTCTCACTTCACTTAGGTCTTTAAGAGATGCCATCACAGACCATCCTGTCTAAAACAGCAGCTTCTTTCTTTCTCTATTCCCTTGACACTATATTTCTTCCTTCATAGCACTGATTCCTGTTGTCTCTATCCTTCATTCAAACAGATGCATAAGGGCAGGACTTTGTCTTTTTTATTCCCTACTCTAGCATCTAAAACAGAGCTTAGTACATAAGAGACTCAAATATTTATTAAATGGATGAATGAAATAGCTCATTCTGTTATGTGAAACATAAGCTCAATCTAAAGCACAGTACCTAAATATATGTTTGTATGTGGGGGCATGGAAAGGACATTGTCTCAGTGAATGGAAAAATCAAAGAACAAGCTTTTATCAGTTCATTTCTAAACCCCTTAAATATGGGGAGGGGAGGGAAAAAGACAAGTCTTGCTTTTTGCTCTTTGCCAAGATTAATTTTTCCCTTCTCCACGACTGTTTTCTTTTTCTTAATGAATACATCCAAAAAATGATCTCCAAAGCCCCAATATTCACAGTTAATGATGCCTCATTATTGATGAGAAAATTGCTGAAGAACATGCCACACATTCTGCCAACTCCTTTTAATAGGAAAAAAAAAAACATTTAAATCACATATTAGAATCATAAAGAGTTTGAGTTAGAACATTAAACCAACTAGTAAGAGAGGCAGTATGGTGTGGTGGTTAAATGCACAAACTCAAGAGCTATTAAATTCTACCACTTACTAGCACTGAAGCTTAGACAATTATTGTTAGTAGGCCACCACAGTCATCCAACTGTAAATTAAGGGTAAATATCTACCCTTAGTTGTGAGAATTAAATAAGTTAATACATACATGTAGAGTCCTCAGAACAGTGCTTGGCATATAACAAGTGCTCAATAAATGATATGTTATATACTGTATACATATATTAAACACACACACATACACACACCCTCAAATGAAAAATTCTAATATGAAAAATTCCTTTTTATATGCTTTAAATAAAGCATTGCTCCCACTGGTTTGGTACACTCTTCTTATATTTTTTTCATTATCTACATTTCACCTTTACTTTGAAACCTAATTAGAAAAAAAAAATGGTTCATAGGAAGCCTGGTAAAAGCCACTCAGAATGTGGTCATTACCAACCTTGAATAACTCCAATCTCTGCTCAGATCCTATGGGTAGGACAGTCATTCCTGACCTCACTCCCAAATCTCAATGCATGCCTCATAAAAGCCTACGAATAAGATCATACAAATGTAGAAAATACCCTTAGATCCAGATCCCAAGAAAGCAACAGAATCATTCCTTAACGACCTCTAATAAAAGCCATCAATCTACTTTAGTTTCCAGGAAAATTAATCAAGTTAACTAACTCTTAATTCAGGATCTCATCATAATTTTTTCACCTAATAATTATTTATAACTTTTTAAACTTTTATCCAATTAATACCAGAAAATATATTAAGAAACATCAAGGAACATAGAATATCAAAAAGTTTATTTCAAGTAAAGTAGAACCACAAAGAAAGACAAAAAAACACAAAAGGCTAAACCAAAGTCATTAATCATCTGGTAAGATAATGTATTATCGTAAAATTACTTCAATAAAACTGGTACTAACTGATATATGCAATTAATGTTAAAATCAAGTTGCACTAATGGTCACAAAACTTTAAACTGTAAAAGGGTTTACTAACAAAAATAATAGTAAGAATAACAAATGGGCAATCAAACATCATCAGTGGCAGTATAAACTGGCATAAAACTTAAAAATAAGTTGCAATATACATCTAGAGTCTCAAAAACAAATGTATTAAGTTTATTCTATGTATATAAACTCAGAAAGAGCTCACTGAGTTTTATTTAAAAATTGAAATACCTAAATGTCCAACTATAGGGGAATGGTTATACAAACTATTTTACATGTGTGTAAATAATTTTAAAAGTTCTAAACAAATAATGATAAAAAATTATTGTGGAAAAATGTTTAATCATTCAGCCAATAATTTACTGAGCCCCTTCTATTTGCTTGGCACTAAAACAGATACTGATTAAAAATAAAGCAAAAACAGAAGTGGTCATTGCTCCCATGACACACTATCATGTGAAAAGTTCTATACACTGAAAAGAAAAAAAAAACTGACTGAATCAAAAATAAATGAGAAAGGTGCCCAAATTAAAAACAAATATAGTTCCTTAACAATCTTTACCAAAGTAACCTACTATTGACTATAGTGTTAGGGAGGCTTCACTAAGGAGTAAGTGGATTAGGGGTTACAGAGACTTCCAGCTGAACATGGAGGACTGAACACATGTGCTCATCTCTGCTGCTTTCTGAAACCACTAAAATGACAGCACATTAGAACAAAGGGAATGGGAAGAGATCACAGAAGAATCATATCAACATTTTCAAAAGCTGTGAACATGAATGGGTGAGTGGTAGCTGACTTTGGAGACCAGAAATCATTGAAAGCACTGAAAGCAAAACTGGTGTGTGCCTGGGGAAGATTATCAACAAACAAGCCATTTACTATAGCAGAAACCTGGAAAGGTTCAGAAATAAGAAGCTCTGGTTATCACTGAGAGTAAATATGAGTAGAACTGAAAACAGGAAGGCTGATGATTGCTTGTCAGTTTCTGCATGAACCAGAGAGACACGCAGCCCCTTCTTTGCCTCTTCTAAGAAGGCTAGTAGTAGACAGGCATACAGCTCCCAAGCAGAAGAATGGAAGACATACATCCAGGTTCATTCCACAGACCAAAAGAAAAGATGTGAATACAAACATTGTGATAGTTCCATGATTGGCTTACAGTAATGCTCGCTAGATTATAAGCCCTAATTACATACACAGTTTCCAATCACCATTTTTGTCTTATCTTTAAAAATGAATGGACAACCCTCAGAATGGGAGAAAATATTTGCAAATGAAGCAACTGACAGAGGATTAATCTCTAAAATTTATAAGCAGCTCATGCAGCTCAATAACAAAAAAACAAACAACCCAATCCAAAAATGGGCAGAAGACCTAAACAGACATTTCTCCAAAGAAGATATACAGATTGCCAACAAACACATGAAAGAATGCTCAACATCATTAATCATTAGAGAAATGCAAATCAAAACTACAATGAGATATCATCTCACACCAGTCAGAATGGCCATCATCAAAAAATCTAGAAATGATAAATGCTGGAGAGGGTGTGGAGAAAAGGGAACCCTCTTGCACTGCTGGTGGGAATGTAAATTGATACAACCACTGTGGAGAACAGTATGGAGGTTTCTTTAAAAACTACAAATAGAACTACCATATGACCCAGCAATCCCACTACTGGACATATACCCTGAGAAAACCAAAATTCAAAAAGAGTCATGTACCAAAATGTTCATTGCAGCTCTATTTACAATAGCCCGGAGATGGAAACAACCTAAGTGTCCATCATCGGATGAATGGATAAAGAAGATGTGGCACATATATACAATGGAATATTACTCAACCATAAAAAGAAACGAAATTGAGCTATTTGTAATGAGGTGGATAGACCTAGAGTCTGTCATACAGAGTGAAGTAAGTCAGAAAGAGAAAGACAAATACTGTATGCTAACACATATATATGGAATTTAAGAAAAAAATGTCATGAAGAACCTAGGGGTAAGACAGGAATAAAGACACAGACCTACTAGAGAATGGACTTGAGGATACGGGGAGGGGGAAGGGTAAGCTGTGACAAAGCGAGAGAGAGGCATGGACATATATACACTACCAAACGTAAGGTAGATAGCTAGTGGGAAGCAGCCGCATAGCACAGGGAGATCAGCTCGGTGCTTTGTGACCACCTAGAGGGGTAGGATAGGGAGGGTGGGAGGGAGGGAGATGCAAGAGGGAAGAGATATGGGAACATACGTATATGCATAACTGATTCACTTTGTTATAAAGTAGAAACTAACACACCATTGTAAAGTAATTATACTCCAATAAAGATGTAAAAAAAAAAAAATGAATGGACAGCAAAGGATCATAAGATATTTGACGACAGCCTCCAGCATGAGAAAACAAAGAAATAGAAAAGAGGAACTTAAAAGAAGCATAGACAATCCAAGGAAATGGAAAAATAATCTTCAAAACTATAATACAGTGTTTAAAGATAAATACTCCAGAGAAATAAGATCAAAGAATAAAACTAGGAACGTTTTCAGAATTTTTTAAAGAGGATCTTAAAAGTTGTTCAGAGAAAAATTTTAAAATAAAAAAATCATTAGAAGGGTTGAAAATAAGAGATGAGCAAACCTTTCCAAAAGCAAAACAACAGATAAAGCAATGGAAATTAGAAAAGCAAATGATGCGTATAGGAGACTTAATATTTCAAGAACAGGAATTTCAGAAAGAGGTAACATAAAAAACAGAAGGGAAGAAATTATCAAAGAAATATAGTAAATTTCCAAGAACTGAAGGAAATTAATCTCTTAAATAGGATGGCTCAATGAATGTGCAGTGCAATAAATAAAACAATGAAATGGAAGGAAGGAAGGAAAGATGGAAGAAAGGAAAGAAGACAAGGGAAGAAGACAGGTAGGTAAACCCTTCCCCACCACCATACATTGGAAGACCTGCATTCATTATTATAAAATTTCAGAACCACAGGCATGAAAATATTCTAAAAGCTTCCAGTAAAAAAAGCAAAAATTTAAAAACAGAAAATAAGACAATCAATCATACAAATGAACAGGTTTTATAATGGTATTATATTTACAGTAGCCCTGGAAGTAATGAAGCATTGCTTTCAATATTCTAAATTACTAATATATAATTCCACACCAGCCTATCATCTTACGTAGGTAGAATAAACATGTTTTCATACATACAAGTCTCAAAATTTATATCCCGTCTGAAGGAAGGTTCTGTAAGACAGGCCCAATAAAACAAAGGCATAAACCATTAACACATGGAGATCAGGACATGAATTCCCAAGGAAAAAGGAATTCCTGGGATTAGGGAAGTCCCAAAATGACAGTTATGGTGGGCTACAAGGATACCTACAACAGCAGGAAAAAAAAAAAATCAATCTAAATGATTATTTGATGTTTTTACATGTATTGAGAGAAGCTTCAGTGTTCTATAAATATATTTTGGGATGAATTAGTGACTAGTACTTAGAAAACTAACCAAACAAACCAAAAGAGACGATGATTAATTCCAGGAAAAAGAAAGTTATATGAAAAAGAAAATGTTATAGTACAAAAAATATGAAGTGCACCTATGAATAATATCTGTATTATCATAGTAAATATACCCTCTAATTTAAACAAAAGTGGTCCTAAAATAATTTTGAGAGGACAGAGCAGAGAGAATGTTGGGGTATGGGTAAGTTAAAGTTGATAGTCAAAAGATAATACATAAAATGTAGGAAATATAAAGCATACACTACTTAATATTTACAAATAATTACATGAAGAATTGGTAAAACAAAGTTGAAAGTGGCTACATCTAGGAAACAGCAATCAGAAGTAAACAGAGAAGAATGAGGGAAAAGACTTCTATTTTTAGCTCTGTAAGTCTTATGGCACTATTTCACTTTTTAATCTATGTACGTATATTTTTCTTAACTAATTTTTTAAAAGCTAACCCGGTTGGAGGGAAGGTAAACATTGGAATATCTCAAATATCTTATGCTTATATATTTAAAAAGAAAAGACTAGAAAAATTTTACACCAAAAATATCGAACGTGGTTATTTTAGCTTGTGGAACTATTGATGATTTCAAAACTTTTGTTTTCCGAGTTTTTCCAAATTTCTTTTAATGAATACATACTACTTTTTGTAATAAGAAAAACATTTTCAAAAGGATAAAGTCCTATACTCTGGAGGAAAAACCTTCATTAGAGATTCTCAGATCCTTTTCAAATACCATAAGCAGCTAAAATTCATAGGCCTAGTTATCCCATATACTTGCTTTTATCACTGCAAGTTCTATATAGAAAGTATTCTTTTTGTTTTTATTTTCAATTTAAAAATAAGAGTTACAAGCCCATGTTTAAAGTTCTAAGAAAGATGCTTTGTGTGAATAACAAGCTTTTAATGAACACATATATTCCCTGAATAAATGTGATTTTTAAGAAAATTCATTGTCATTTCTGTGTGACGGGTTTAAGTTTTTAAAAAAGGAACTGCAGTCTGATGTAACTCAGATCATTTAGTTGAATATTCAAAGATGCTTGGAAGAAATAACAACTATACTCTAAATTTAATAATATTTTTGCTAATTAAGACACATATCTAAAAAGAAATAAAAATTTAAAATCTCTATCCATGATACCATATTTCAAATAAGTCTTCTAAAACAAGAACTTTTACAGCCACACTTTCAAAATTTCTTTTTCAATCTGCAGGCATTATGACAGAAGGTAAACTCTTGTAAATCGTACTTTCCTTAAGATGAACTAAATTCTGAGTAGTTGGGGGTAAAGGTATCAGGTATGTCACAACAGTGATATCTCTTAAAGTCAGAATACATATAATAAAATGTATATGGCTTCTATATAAATATAATTTATTCCAAAGATAATGATTTTTTTCTCTTTATCAAAGGCCAGTGATCTACAGGAAAAAGAAAAAAAATCAATGAAGTAAAGGGAAAAGAATATGTAAATTCTACTTACTCCTTTTTAAAACAAAAGGAAACATTTTATTGAAAAATTTAAAGCATACATAGCAATTCATCCTTAATTATCTTTTTTTGAAGACATTCTAATGAAATGATTTTTGTCGTATACTTTTTTTGGCACTTGTGAAAATTTTGACTCAGGAACCACAAGTGGCTGAAGAAAAGCAAAACTGGTTCTGAGAAATGCATGCCTCTCTCTGTCAGAGTGAATAAGCTAGGGCAGTTTAAGAGGAGCCATGTAACTACTTTGGCATGGATATATTGGTATCAGTTTTATTTTTCACTCTGATGTATTTTAATAAATTCCACTAAAATTTTAAAAATTCTTCATAGATCTCCTTGATCTTGTTCTCCTATACGAGAGTTTCTCAAAGTGTACTCTCGTTACATAGTCTGCAATGCACAATTTCTAGGAGCAGGGCCCTGAAACCTGCCCGTTAAACATGTTCTCCAAGTTTGAGAACCTCTGTCCAGCTTAGAAGTTCTTAAGTTCAAAATGTAAGTTCTCACACCAGACTTTTAGAAATTTATACAAGTTATTTTGTGACTCTGTATTTCAATTTTATACTAAGGCAGGCGAAGAGAATCAGAGGGAAAAGAGAAGTGTCTTCTTCGAAGAAATGCAGCAAGAATTTACTTGGTACTACCAGGACCACTTAGCACCTTATAGAAGTCATTCCTTATTTTCTCAGGGGTTATCTTCCTTAAAATAAGCAGAGTTTTACTTCAGAGGTCTTAGAATAGGAGTTTAGCAGTCAAGTAATAAAAATGATGCTAGATATATAAAAACACATAATAAATAAAAACATTTTAAAGGCATCCACTTCTAAAATATGTTGGTATTGTAAAATCACGCTCTAAATCCTTTTTCCTGAATTCCCCTGAATTGTTCAGGGAACATTAGTAAAGGCATTGTGACTTGCTGAGACAGATCCTCCTAAGATTGTTATATAAGCTACATTTCTTCCTACTGTTCTCAAATGATCTTTTATGCGCTTAAATTAAATTTTTTTGTTCTCCCTTATGCTTTGGAGGAGGGGGTAAGCAATTTTTGGTAAAAATGCTTACACAGTAAGACCTTTTTTGTAAATTGCTGAGGGCAGAGAGGGAAGAGAGATTAACAATAATCGCTGTCTTGTTCTTTTGTTTAAAGGGGAATGCACTGACCCACACATACATAAAAAGATCACAGATTATTTAAAATAGGTATGCAAACACAAAACTGCAGAATCACAGAACTGCACTTGGCAAAGCATGATTTACTTTAACCATTAAAAGAATTCATATTTGTCCTTTCTTTGAAAAGGAAAATATTTGTCAAAAATCAAGACAGTCATCAGAAAATAGGAGGTTCATGGTGAGAAACCACTGCAGAATAAATAAAACAGATCAGTCAGTGCCACTCGTACTAAGGAAAGTATAAAACAGTGTGTTACTGTTCACAGTACAGAGGAAAAGGCAGCAGCCCCCCCCTCCCCCCACCCTTGGACTGGTTGAGCGGTGTTATACCCAACCAGCATCAGGAAGCCCTGAACAATCTATGCCAGGACCAGTCTGCTTTCAGTTCCTCAGTTGTGATGAGCTCTTAAATACAACCTGGTCCCTTTGTCTAGGTGACACTTTCCCCCCCAATATTTTTTCATCTTTGTGCTGCTCAGGTTTCAGGTCTCAGCTTTCTTTACTCCATAGCTACGTTAGGTACCTCCACTTATTACCTCCTTGAACACTTTATAACCTCTCTCTATACTATTTCTAACACTTGTAGCTATATCTATACATAATCTGCATGTATTGCATGTATACATCATGTTATATTAGTATATTCTATGTATCTATGTATATTACACATATAAAGTCTCTCTTTCCCCCTTAGGCTGTACATTCCACAAGAACAGAGACCATGTCTGTTTCACATAATGCACAGCAGGGTCTTGGACACTGCATGGTACAAAAGTAGAATAAAAGGAACAAAAGTGGAATAAAATACATTCAGAGCCCCATCTTTGGTTGCCATCACTTCACATCTTTAGAGCCTCGACAAGACCCTTCCACCTGCTATGCTAGACTATAAAGACCTTAACATTAAACAGTGACCTACTGACTTGTAAAAACCATCAGGCTTGCATTCTGGGCTTAAGTGGGGGTGGGAGGGTCCTTCTGTTAGTATAATTAGTCAGTTATCAGTCATGTCAGTAACCTGCCATACATTTTCTTTGGATTCCGGAGAGCTGCTTGATTGCTTTTCTATCAACATTAACTCTTACCTGAAGTACTTTCTCTTTTCCTTTAGAGAAGTAGAACCAAATGCAAATTTAGTTTTTGCCTTTCATCTCTGTGGAAGGCAGCTTCCATGATGGCCTCCGCTGATCCTTGCCTCCTAGTAGCCACAGCTCTTGAGTAGCAGACTACTCCCCAGCTGAGCAGGGCTGACCTATGTAGCTAGTAGGATGTCATGGAAATGATGGTGTGAGACTTCCGAAGCTAAATCATAGAAGACACTGGGGCATTCACCTTGAGCTTTATCATTTGCTCTGGGGGGAATCCAGCACCACGCTCTGAGGACACTCCAGCAGTCCTGTGGAGAGGTCCACATGATGAACTGAGTTCTCCTACCAACAGCCTGCACTAACTTGTCAGCCACATAAGTAAGCCATCTTGAAAAAGGGTTCTACAGCCTTAGTCAAGCCTTCAGATAACTGCAGCCTCACTGATACCCTGACTGCTACCTCCTGAGATCTTCACCAGAACCAATCAGCCAAAGTGCTTCTGAATTCTAACCCACAGAAACTGCATGTGACAATAAATGTTTATTGCTGCTTTAAGCTACTAAATTTGGGGGTAATTTGTTATGCAGCAATAGATAACTAATATAATCTTTCGTTACTCAAGTTCATACAGAAAATTTTCTAGAAACTTTCACCATTAACACAAAGGGAAATAAGAAATTCATTTTTATTTTTTCAAGTTTACCCCACAACTCCCTCCTCCTTGTTCATTAGATCCCATAAGGAAGACAAAGCAAATGGTTGGTTTTTTTGAAAATATTTTAGAAGGATAAAATATGATTCATTCTGTTTTTTAGAAAAAAGAAAAGAATTTCCTTATATTAAATAGAGAATAGAATTTTCTGAAAGGGATGAAAAGATAAGAGAGATGGGATAGAGGCTGAAGTGATGACCTAAAGATCAGGAATGGAAGGGAGGAGAAGCAAATTCAGGGATTGGTTTCACCTACTTGTCATAACCTTGCTTTCGCAGATTTTACTGAGGCCCAGCACAAAGAAGATGTGTAATGATCAGAGTGTGGGGAGGAAGATACACAGTATGATATCCCAGAAGGCAGGGAAATTTGTACTAGTAATAAAAGAAAAAAACAAGTGGAAGCACTTGGTATCAAGATAATTTTTAAAAGGTATATGATGGCAATTTGGCAGAAGTACCAGTCTTATTTCTTAATTCTATGTGGAGAAGCATTCTCAAAATGTTTTTTTCTTTTATTTTTTTTCTCTGTTCCCTGTCATAATAAGTGTAGAACATAAAATACTCCAATTAGAAACAGAGATGATTCCTAAAGGTGGTGATAAGCATGTTTTTCCCCTTCCCACATCCAAAGATAATTTTTCTAACAAAATAATTCTGAATTAACTTGAGGTTTTTAATTACTAAGTTCCTCTTAGCCTTATGCTGCTTCCATTTTCTTTTTCAAAGTCTTCTTTCTAGGTTTTCCTCCACTTTTATTATATAACAGGCTAGAAAAAAAAGAAAAACTGAGATAATTAATAGTGAGATAATGTTTTCTCTTAACATGTTCAAAGGGCTTTTTTAAGGAAGACTGGGAGAAACAACAATGAAAAAGTTTTAATTATTCACTGGTAACAGTTAATACTGACTTTATCTTGTATTAGAATTTCTAAGGGTTTTCTATCTACAGAAGGCAAGGAAATAAACAGAGGGAAATTCTTCATAATCACAAGCTGCTTGCCGGTTTCTATTCTTAAACAGTGGATCCAAGACAAATGCCACTGGAACTGTCGGGATAACAGTGAAAAAAAACAAGCCCTCAACTACAGATACTCAAAAATTAGGCTGAATTTTAGTTAGAAGCAACCGCTCTCAAAAAAACGAAAACCAAAAATCAAAATATAACTATCATTATTAGTTTGTGAGCAGAATTAACATTATCACACATCACTGACAATCACCAATGATCCCTTGAGCTTCTCTAACAATAAAGGAAATAGACAAGAAACTCCTTCACAAGCAAAATCCAGAATCAGAACAAAAATGTTTAGATATCTGATCAATATTGCCAACTGAGCCACAGCCATCATCTTGCTGCCAACTCTGAAGTTCTAGAGTTTTTAGGCTAACTCTTGTAAGGTAATTCTTGGCTTTACAGAATTAAAGACGGAAAGATTACAAAGTAACCCGTGGTTTTGACTCAGTGAGAGATGTTGAGCCAGAACCAACCAGTTAAGCTGCTCCTGAATTCCCGACGCCCAGAAACTGTGTGAGGTAATAAACGTTTATTGTTTTAAGCTGCTAAGTTTGGGGATTGTTTATTAGGCAGCAACAGACAACTAATATCTCTCATCACAAGTTCACACCGTTTGCTAGATTTTCACCATTAATGTAAAAGGCAAGGAGGTATTTTTTATGAAGAAATATAAAATAATTACTAACATGTAATGTGCAGACAAATGAAAACAAGTATGTTAACGGAATTTCTTCAGATACAGTTAACTGTAACTGTGATGAGACTGACAGTGTAAGATTAGTGGGGCTGATTCTTTTTCCTAATCTGCTCCAACTTTTACGAATAGCTTCTCTACCTTGAAACACTTTCAAATCCCTATGATATGACAGGTAGAAGAAAAATGACAAGGGAAGCTAACCTAGAACAATTTTAGGATGGAATTACTGTAAACTGCAAATTCAAGTATTCCAAGAAAGTTATTATTATTTTTTAATATTTCTGTATTTGAAAGAATTCTAGAATAGTGACTATAACACCTTTAGATCCATTCTTCATCCTTTGGTGAACAGACGAGCATCTTTAAACAGTGGCTTTTTCTTAAACAACAAGTCAAGAGAGTAGGTTTACATTTCTCGCTGTATAAATTGACATAAAGCTAAATAAGGAAAAAGTATGACCTTTCATAAAAACAAGGGTTCTTATTAACAAACAGAATTTTATAGATGAGATAGGTGTTACTTAGTGCTCATTTTCATGTGAAAAATGATAAGCAGACAAAATGGTAGATAATATAAGAAAATAAAAATCACTTACCCTTAAGAGGATCATGCTCTGCTCTCATAATATCAATAAGGGAATTTTCCAGAGAGTGCATATTCAAACTGTCATACATTCTACTTCGATCCTAGAAGAGAAGAAAAAAAAGAATATAATCTATGCAATTTTTTCAGAAAGTGATGATTAAATACTATCTAAATCTTCTTACATAAAAGAGGACATCTGACTAATATAATATTACTAGTCAGTTTGCATCCCAAGACAATACCAATAACTAAGGATCCCATGAGCTACAATATCTCTTATACTGGAGGACAATATATTTCATACATTTACCTCCAAAATCACATATCAAAAGCAATCTTATTTCATTGGCAGTATTAATGCAATATAGTAAAATAATTTCTCTTGTTATCATTCTCAACTTATAAACATTTCTGAAATGTTATACGCACAGAAAGCATTTTTAGTTGTTATTTAACTTTTAAACTTTTCACATATATATAGGAATTCAGACGCTGGCACTTGAAAAATAAACATTTGAGGTGAAAGGGCTTAATTCCATAGTGCACCATACTTTAAACATCTATCAAACATCATATGTTATTTGATTTAATAGTCAGAATTTCATAATAATGAATGCATAAACATCTTAAACAATAAAAATAAAAAACATGAAATACCAATATTGGAACCAAGACTAACATCTAGAATACTTATATTTAAATCTTGCTCTCTGAAATCCTCACATATTGGCCTCTGCATTTCTAAATCTTCCCTACCCTCTACCCACCCCTGCAAAAAAGGAAGGTGGGGAGAAAAGGGTGAAAGAATTCTCATTGCAGCAAGTTTCCTATATCATCAAGTCTCAGAGCAAAGTCCTGTGTGTAGCTGGAAGTTTTCTTTGCTGTATGTTATATCCCTCAACTTGCTTACTAGAAGGAATTTGATTCTTTAATGCCCATGAATATATACAGTATTCTGCTCAATATATACTCAATATACTTGAACAAATACATATATAGGGAACCATTACAGCAAGCCCTGGCCTGTGCTCCTCAAATCACCAGGCAGTCTATTCCCAAAATATGTCAGTGCCAGCCCCCACTCATTTAGGTATGTGCGTGTATGTGTGCTTGTGCAGTGTATGTAAATGAAGGAGAGGCAGGGCAGGCCATTTTTAACTCTCAAAAAATGATTAACATAGAAAAAGGAAAGGGAAGAACTGGAAAAGTGGAAAAAACGTTTCCACAGAAATCAGAATGAGGCACTTCTTAACCTGGGTCTCTGAGCTTCAAGAAGGACCATGAAATCTGTGAGAGTATATATAATGTTCCGTACATGCATGTACACATATTTTTTTTCTGAAAAGGTTTATGGCTTTCATTAGTTTTCCAAAGGAGTCCACAATCCGGAGAAGATCCAGAACCAATCTTTTAGAAAGCTGAGGAAAAACATAAGAAGATTTCCTGAGAATATGTTGATTTTTTATTCTACTTTGATGTTTAAATCAGGGTTGGGAGCTTTTTAAAGCTAGGGGGACAGAATCACTACTGTAGACTAAACAAGTTGCTGTCAAAGTATTTGAAAGTGTGAAAAGTAACAGTGAATGGAAAGAGTGCTAGACTTGGAGGATCTTACTGGAGTTTTATCACTAATTACCTACATTAGTACCCCTTACTTATTTTAATTTAAAGACTCCTGAGATATAACACACCCATCAGTAACAGGTGTTCACTAGAACAATGATCTTGATTGGTGAGGGAGGCACAGAGAATCACTGAGCTATAACAGTGGTTCTCAAACTTGAATATGCTTCAGAAACATCTGGAAGGCTTGTTAAACACACAGGTTGCTGGGACTCATCGACAGTCTGATTCAGTAAGTTTGGAGTAGCCCCTGAGCATTTGTATTTCCAGTAAGTAACCAGGTGACACTGAGACTACTGGTCCAAAGACCATACTTTAAGAAGCACTGAGCTTCTTAACCTGAAGCTACTGAACCTTTTTAGGCTCTGTTCCATCTTCTAAAAAATAAAATAATCATGTCGAACTAGCCAATGCCTAAAGTCCACTTTAAGAATAATAGAAATAATAGAAAAGCAAAGACTCGAAGTAGTATATAATAAATAAAACCGGAATAGAGAAGAGCAAAAATGAGCAAATATGTCCACCTTTGTGTTTCTACTGTACTTGTTCATAGCTAATTTTTTGGTTTTCCTGCCTCTGCCACTACACTTCTAAGATAATTAGGGGTAGGGACCTTCTAATTATGGAAATAGCTAGCTCTCAAATGTTTGTTGAATGAATAGTACTTTATCTTTACCATAAAAACTTTGCAAAAATGTTTAAGTTTAGCTCAGTGAGGGCAAAGACTGCACTTTTAAATGGTAATTATAAAGGACCATAAAGCCTTCTCAGAATCCTCCGTGGAATAGGTACTCAAATGTTAAGTAACTAAACTGAGACAAGTATCAGGTATTAATGTGACCTTGCTATCAACTTCAATCTCCAACCACACAATGAAAGATTAAGTACTACTATATTCAAAGCTCCAAAATGTACTTAAAATAGAATTTAGGGGCTTCCCTGGTAGTGCCGTGGTTAAGAATCCGCCTGCCAATGCAGGGGACACGGGTTTGAGCCCAGGTCCGGGAAGATCCCACATGCCGTGGAGCAACTGAGCCCGTGCGCCACAACTACTGAGCCTGCACTCTAGAGCCCGCGAGCCGCAACTATGAGCCTGTGCACCACAATTACTAAAGCCCATGCACCTAGAGTCGGTGCTCCGCAACAAGAGAAGCCACGGCAATGAGAAGCCCGCGCACCGCAATGAAGAGTAGCCCCTGCTCGCTGCAACTAGAGAAAGCCTGCATGCAGCAACGAAGACCCAACGCAGCCAAAAAAATAAAATAAAAAATATTAAAAAAAATAGAATTTAAAAAGTAAACTGTCAAGACAAAAATTGTTCATGTAATTGAGCAAAAAAATCTCAAAAGGTATGCTGTATCATATAGGTTCTAAGATGGAGTATATTCTAGATACTTTATATTCTATTTAACCTAAATTCTTGCAAAGAAAATGTGTTATGGTTCAGAGCTATCTTCTCAGGCTGATGTTTTCTGAACAGAATCAGATCATGCCCCGTCTTTAGTCAACCTATGAACTCAATTAATGGTGACTATTAATACCACCCAAATGATATTTCCCACACAACTTCTATTTATTTATTTTTTTGGCCAGCCACTACTTCCATTCCAAAGAGTATGCTCTTGCTTTAGAGCACAGCAAAATTAATGTAGAATCCTACACAACTGTCAATGCCATGGACAATATTTAAGGTATGAGGAGAAAACATTTAAGCAAGCTATTCAATAAATATCAGTGACCACTATATGTCAACTCTGATAACTCTTATTCAAAAACAAGCTGCATGTATTTATATCTTTAGCTTTAATGCGTACATCCAACTGAAATAGTGAGATGCCCACTTATAAGGTCCCTTATTCTCCTTTGCATATCAAGTCTTTCATCATAAAACAAACTCCTACTTCAGCAAAGAAAACAGCAAAGCTATTTTAAAACTGTTAACTAAGTTATACTTTATTAAGCATCAGCTGCATCCCACATGATTTTTAAATCACTAAGCACAAAATAGCCTTGAGCAGGCAAAGAGCTCATGACATCTCAAAAGTCACTTTCTGGATAATGAAACCTAGAGGTTCATGTTAAAAACATACAGATAATTCCATTAAGTAAAGTGTGGGGATTAAAATACGACTTCTGAAAAAAACAAAAACAAATCTGATAAGACAAACACTCAGGCATTCTTCTGAAATAGGGATATTAGAAAAAATTGTGTTCACATAAACTGCCATTGGTTCAAAAACTAAATGGAAATCCTGAAACCATTTTAAAGTAACCATAAATGCACCAACACTGATTACCATTAAAAAAATATGGAAAATCATGGCAATGTAACTTACATTTATTACTACATGGCTATTTGAAAACAGCCAAGATATTTCATAAAAGTAAGAATCTCTATCAGGAAAAGTTTACCCAAATCTACTTTAAGTATGAAAGATATGTGGCAAAGAATCAACTAACTGGGCTTTCAGAAACTGAGATTACAGTATCCCACAACAAAAATGAACAGGCAAAAATTAGAACACAATGGTGGAAAAACTGTAATTTCTTATATTCTAATATTTTATTATTTTCTTCAACCCAGAAATTTGCAAAGACTTACGGAAGCAACAGTGAAGTCCTAGAAAGACTAAAAAACATAGAAAGAACAAAGTCATCCTAATTTTAAAAAGGATGACCTGAGAAAGATTATAAATGCTGAAAATAACTAATGTGTTCAACAATGATATTAAAATACAACAAAAGGAATTTGAACTTAATTAAAAGGGAACTTTTTAATGGAATGCTGTATTTTTGCTTTGACATATCCAAAACCCTGTTTTATTTCAAAAGAAGTGATTAAGTAGAAGCTTTTCCTTTTGACAGTGATGTATCCTTCCTAAGAAAAAGGAGGTGGATTATAGAAAAAACATGCATCATCATATTTAAAGTTATACCAATGCTTGGTCATATATTCTTCTGCCTAGGTAGATCAACTTTTGTTGTATTTTTGTATTTAGTCATCCAATTTTTCCTTTAAAATAAAAAAGCAAATTTGTACTAATATTGTTCTCAATTTTAACACTGATTATACATTTCTCATTACATTCTGCTATCGCACTATATTGAATTAGCAGATGATGTGTTGCTCTGCCTCACTATACAACGTGGCTCTCAATCTCATACTCTCTAGTTGTTCCACACAGATATTTCTTACTCATCCAGCTGGACTTTCATCTTCTCTAAGGCAAAGAACACTATTTCACCCATATATCCTAAGGGTAATTAAAGTACTACCACATATACAATGAATATACATTTCTCGACCTTTCTTCGTTATTCTGATCCTCAACAAAGTACTATAACAGTGATTTTCAACAAAAATTAAAAAAAAATTTTTGAAGCCGCAAATGGCCAAAGCTAATCTAGTATCCACAATGGTTAAATAAAATGGAAAGGTAAGTAGAAAATATTTGGGGTAAGAATGTATCAAGTACAATTAAAGAACTGAACAAGGATAGGAAACATAAAAAGGATCCATTACTTAAGCAGGTATAACAGGTCCCTTTCTGTCTCATTTTCAGTAGGTGTGACAGTTTGACAACAACTAATGTCCCTATAACTCATCTAGTTTAAGAATCACAACTTAAGGAATGTTTTATTAAATGAAAAATTGGACTTGGTCTTGTTTTTTTTTTGTATAAGGTGAATAAAGTCTCCAAATAATGTATTTTTCTGAGAGGTCCCCATATTATCATTTATCATGTTACCGTAACAGCGTGGATATTAAAGATTAGCAGAAAATATCTTCAATTAATTCAAGATAGTTTATGTGACATGATCAGGAACTGCACGCAGAACTTCTGTAAGACCAAAAGTTTAGAGCTAAATATATAGATAATCCCCCAGCTAGAGAGCAGGCCAACGCTCATAGCCTTCACAGGCTATATTACAATTTTGAAGGCATCATGTTGCTTTGTTTACAGAAAACTGATATTCCATATGTAAACGTCTAAGTAATAACCTCAACTACTAGTATATTTACTCTTGATTTAAAATATTCAAGTATTAATGAATAAATATGCTGCAGCCTTATTATCTACCTGAAAGATTCAATTTTAAGGTAATTTAGAATTTATACTTTTGAGTATGACTTCTTGCAAGGGTAACTACCTAATAGCATTTTAAAGAAAAGTAATTCTTAGCCTTAAAGAAATTAATAAGACTATCTAACATTCATTTTAAAGTCAGAAGTGTGTATAACAATTTACATTTGTTTTTAAGAAGTTTTAAATTTAAAGCTTTTCCATAAAAAAATAGGCCATTTTAAATAAGGAAATGCCAATCTGAAAAATTTTACATACAACTGAAATAAAAGCTACAAAACTACAAAATCTTTCCCATTTACTAAATTCAATTACATGTCCAGCTCTTGGTATATTTAATTAAGGCCAGGTACAAGAATTAAGACTTTAGTTCTAGAATTTAGTACATTTTAGGCTTAAATCAATTTGAGACCAAAAGAAATAAAAAAGTTAAATGTTTTTAAACAACGTATTTGTTAACTAAATTTTATTGGTATTAAAATGTTATATATGATGAGAAAATATCAGGACTGAAAATAATCTACCCAGATATTTAAGCATCTAAGTATTTTCTATAATTTTAACTTTGTCAAATAGTGAGGAACTACCCAACTGTTTAAGATCCCAAATGCAGTTTGTAGCTTTTGCTGTATTTCTAAGAACCTCAACTTCAAATACCTCAACCTTTTATGGAAAGATAGAAACACAGAACAAATTTTGTATAATAAGTACCCTTAGGGTACTCAAAGGAGACAACAACATTGCTTTTAAGACCACGTGGGAGGTCATACGGATACCTCCACTGCTTGGGACCAATGCCCACTGCTTCCTCCCCAATAAACCAAGACCCTTGTATTCTAAAAATAAAGGAGGGGGGAGCAGGAAGCAGGGAGCAAAAGAAATGGCCACAATAGATGAAAGAAATCATAAGAGCTGGCTAAAAAGGCCTTCCACGATCTAGTTCAAGGTCTTCCTTTTATAGATAAGGAAACTATGACCCCAAGAGATGAAAACCCATAGACTGTGTCATCCAGTGTCACAGACTGTGAAAGGAAGAATAAGAAGATTCAGGTTTCAGACCTTCTTTCCTTCTAGTTCAGTTTACTTTCCACTATCTTTTTCTTCACCATTCTCTTCAACTTCATCATCACATCTCTGGATCAAGAGTCCACAGGGAATGCCAATATCTTAGCAGTTTACCAAAAAAAATTAACCTTTAGCATCAAAATCCTTTTTCCTAAAATGAATTTACCTAAAATCATAGGTTATAAAATAGGTAAGAGCAGAGAGTCTTTGAAGTCTAAGTGGGAGGGCTCACCCTCATCCTGTGGCCCTCATCCTGTGGCAGCCCCAGGGGCACCTCTGCAGAGCCCAGTTTGAAAATTTCCCTTTCATTTTCACCTCTATCTACTCTAGCATTATTCTACCAACTGAAGCTATCTTAATAACCTAATTTCTCAACATCTGTCCCCCACCCCCATGGATCCTCATGGGAGCTAATCTTCTTTCTCCATAGATATATATCCCTCGCACATATCCTCTTGCTTCTTCCTGCACAACCTTTTCAAATAATTATGTCCTTTCCTGTCTAAAAACATGTCCCTTGCCACCTTCAAAATTATTATAATTTTCCTCTTCTAACATACCATCTCCTAGGCATTTATGTATTTAATTTGAACACCATAAAAGTGCTATCATAAAAACATCACTAATATGGCCTAACTGAGCCAGAGTAGAGAAGAGAAATATATGGATAACATTACAACATTAACAAGACAATAAATTACAAATTACATGAGACAATTACTTATTTCTAAGTGGAGACCCTGGCAGGACTACTTTGGTAAGTAGGTAGGACTTGTTTAAAACTAGTGCTAATGGTTGATTATTGAAGTTACTGCCAACCTGCCAGGTTAGAATGATATTTACAAATGCAATATTAATCTATTTATACAGTCCTTACTTGTAAAATGATTTCATGTTGATAAAGTAACTAAGGATAACAGAGCTCCTTTCAGTGGACTCCCACAATGTCAAGTCTATGCTCATTCAAACTTGGGCTCTGTACGAAAGAATCCTCTTATGTGAGGACTGAGTGTTCTATTTGTCCTGAAATAATTCTCATCAGCTGGTACCCAGTATGCATTCAAATTTCATCTGCAGAAGAGAGATAGCATTTTGTAACCACAAAGGACTTGAAGGTAATTTGATTAAGACTGACTCTCAGCTTTTCGACTCAGAGCTTTTCCATAGGAAACTGATTATTTGGAAGAAAACAGTATATAATAGCAGTAACAAAATTTAGAATAGAGAAATACTATAAAGTTTTTTATAAAGGTAAAACCTGAACTAAGGGCTTCCTTAGAAATACATCTCAAGACAAATACAGCAGATTTCATGAAAAAAGTTTACCAAAAAATTTTATATATCATTTATGAAATGTAAGATTAGATATTAAGTAAACATATGATTTTATACCTAATTGCAAATGATTCTGAAAAGAGATAAAATGTGTTCAGTTTGACTGATGTTTAAAGTCAGGTGCTCTTGGGTATAGGATTCCTTTCTCCAAAAACAAATTTATTATGTTTAGGACATACAAAATGATTATGAATTACTTTTAAATTTAAAAATGAAGCATTTTACATTAAATAGTTTAAGTGACCCTTTAAAAATAAATTGCTTTAATGCTCTCTGACATATGCTTAAATAGGTATAATTGGAAAATAAATAATAAATCCTACTCATAATACAAATACTAAACTCCTAGCCAAAATCCTGAAAAATATACACTGTCCAGCCTACCTGGTCTATTCTGGATGTTCCGGCTGCAGTGCACCAACTATCTTGGAGTGAATCTGAGCCCCAAGCTGGCAACTGCAAACTAGATCTCACCTTCAATAGCATAGAAGTTTTCATCAGAAATAAGCAGTTCTCTTCCCCATACCCACCCACAAAAAAAAAAAAAAAAGAAGAATGAAAAGAAAAAAACAATCAAAGTTTTTTCTATCTTGTATCCTTGTTCCATCCTCTAACAGTTTTAAGGGAAAAATATCTCATTTTAAATAGTCATAAGGGGACTTTATTAACCTATAATATCAGCAAAATATTAAAAGCCCTGAAAAAAATGTCTAATCATTATAAGTATTAGGCCACATTTAGAAAAAAAAAAGTCACTGAACCAGTGAACAAATTTTAATTCTATGTAAAAAGTCCTAATGTTATTTTTTCATGATCGTAGCTGTACTAACTACATTTGAATATACATACAGCTGACCATAGTTATATTTATGCACAATTACGAAACATTTTAGTTCAGCTATACTGGAGGAGAAACTCATTTTGGTGGCCTGTTAAAGATTAATGAATTAAGGCATTCTTAAGGAGCTGCCAAGTAAGAGCTTCAATATGAATTTAAGAAACACAGCAGGGTTTTCTACACTTTATGAAGCTTATTTTCTATTATGTGTTTAGAGATTTTTTTAGTCTCAATTTTTTTGTATAGGTATTTTATCCTTTGATAATCAAATTATATGCTTAAAAATTAGAGCTTTCTCTTTTTTAATCCGTTAATTTTACCATACTATTACTACTGCCACCCCCAATTTCCTATTTTGAAAGATTAACATTAGAAATAAGGCCATTTACATACCATTCTTACCTGTAAGGGTAAGAGCGTATTACTATTGTTGTCTGTTCTGAACACATTATCTTCAATCCAAGATTTTGGAGTCAGTGATGGAGTAGAGCGAGTAAATTTCGGTGGTGCTATGACATTACCAGAAAACGGTTTCTTCAATGGAGATATCTGATTCATAGTTCCTGGAATTCCCATGTTTCCAGTTCTACGATGATCTCTGCCATGCATTGCTCCCCACGACATACTTCCAGTGCCCCAGCCACTGCTTTGATGGTTGCTCCAAGGAGATTGTTTCAGAAGAGGCTGGGGAAAATACATCTATTTAAATTATAAGCATTTAAAGAGTTTATAATTCAAATTCAAAATTAGGCCTGAGCTAAGAATTTATATGATCTTAATAAAATGAAATATAGAAAGGCAACAGAATATATCATAACTAGTTTATAAAAAGTAATAGGCTTGACATCTTGCTTACGAAAACATAGTCACTTAATGCTGAGTTTTCATACTCTTGTCTACTATAAATTATAATGAATCAAGTAGATATTTCATGACACTCATTAAAATAGAACCATGCAGTTACTTTTTTTTTCCCCTTTAGAGAGAACTGTATAAATGACAGATATGAAGAAAAAAATACTTTAAAATTGAAATTAACTTTGAAGATCCTTACAGATATAACCTACACTATGATCTTAAAGCAACTATGTTCCGCTAAGCACAGAACTAAAAATATGATCGTTATCAATTAAAATATACCAATCATATGAGTGAAATATCTAGACTTTAGGTTTCTAAAACAAACTGTACCACTGCAAAAGTGGATAATAACATTTGGTGTTATTCTACTGCACAGATTAAAAATGCCTTTTGAGATAGGGAAAATATAGCAAATATGTCTTTTTTATTGCACTGCTTATTCAACTTTTAAGATATTTTATTCCGGTTTTAATGTAGTTTCTTTTAAATTTTCATAGTTTTTACTTCACTTAATTATCCATGAACTGTTAAATAATTATCTGATATTACCCATAGGTGGATACACTAAGATAAACAACTATATACTTTGATCATTCTAGTAAAGATCTTAGTAATACAAGTCTCCATGAACTTTATTCATTTTCAAAAGTAAAGTAATATTCCAAACTCTAACCAATAGCAAGAAAAGTTAAGTCATCAAAGAATGAAAAATTCACCAAGAGGCTACAACTGTAGATTGTGAAAAGTATTAATTGCTAGCAATTTTACAGTCAATAAGCTTATAATTTAATAATTTTGTGCCAACATTTAGCCAAAGGGAGTATGGGTCGTGCACTTAACTATAAGTCAGTAAGTTATTTTAAGTCAAGCACTCTTAATATTAAACCTCCTTATTTTTTTTCTGCAAACCTGGTCTGTAGTGCCTATTACTTATTAAAATTTTTTTAATGCTAATATAATCATGAATATATACTACCCTTTCCCCCTCTATGTAGTTCAAAAGGATAGCTAAGGGACCACGGACATATTCCATTCTTCAGGACCTTACTTTCATCACTGACGCAGTGCTCAAAGTTCTCTTCCAGTGACCTAAAATTCCATATAACAGCTGTGACCTCTTACACTCCATTGCAAGACCCATCTTTTGACAAAAAGCAGATTATAGTTAAATATGGATCTTGGTATATGGTCTTCTAGTGATATACCAAGGCCTTAAGAATACAAAAATACCTACAGATAATTTTCTGTGGCAAGTTTCCAGTTAAAAAACGAAGACCCTGACACCCAAAAGACAGTTGCTCAAGATTATGTAAATCATGGAAAAGGGGAATACTATTTCAAAATTAACTATTTTCAACCCTTATAGGCCACATTCTCCTTCCTCAGGAAGAAACCAGTGATTCAACAAAAACTGTTGTTATTCTGGTTAATTTAAATAAACTGTTAACTGTTATTTTGGTTAAATTAGATAGTATTCACCTTTTTAAAAGGGTAACCCTTAAAAACTTTAACTGGGCAATGGAAAAAGTTATATGAGTACGTAAGTAGTGGTTAGGGTCCAATCTTGCTTCCTTCTCAACCTTTAATCACGAAATTGACCTTAGACAGAATGATCACTATAATAAATGCTGACTAGATCAAAAAAGAACAACAAAATACTCCTTCAATGTCAATTAACCAAACCAGCGGCCACTCAAACGTTGTTTTGAGAGGATAACAAAACAGACCTTGAATCTGAAAGGGCTCGGATGAATAAAAAAACCTGCCTGCTGTGATTTCATAATTATACTACCCACTTAAAATACACACACCCTATCATTCAAGAGAAGGTTAAGGCCACCAAAAAAAAAAAAAAGAAAGAGAGAAAAGAAAAAAAAGAAAAAAGTGAAAGTCTTCTCTTCAAGGTAACACACAAATAGCAGACTCGTTTCGTTTTAAAACCTACAAAATAGTACCCAAACATTAAAAAGCACAGAAAATAAAACCGTCTTGGAGCATCTCAGTCTTAACCATCTGACAGCTCGAGGGGACCGACCCACGTCGGGAGGC
The DNA here is from genome assembly GCF_963455315.2 of Globicephala melas. Classification (NCBI taxonomy): domain Eukaryota; kingdom Metazoa; phylum Chordata; class Mammalia; order Artiodactyla; family Delphinidae; genus Globicephala; species Globicephala melas. Next base: position 42,214,525 of record NC_083318.1, on the reverse strand, counting down.
AGGTGGGCAGGAGGAGCGCGGCAGGGACGCTCCTCGCCGACCCTGGTCCCGGTAGGTTGTGCGGGCGGCAACTGCCTCGCCCGCGACAGGTCTCGCCGGCCAATTAAGAATGATACAAACTCAAAAGAAAAAAAGCTTTTCCGCCCGTTCCCTCATTGGACGACGGCGAAAGGTCACGGGCTGACCACACGCACAGTCTCCGGTAATCATTCTCCTGCTTCCCGGGTTCGCTTCCCACGGCCGCTCCCCCCCCTCCCCGAGGCCGCCGCCCGAGCCCGCTGGTCCCGCGTCCCCGACCCCAGGTCCTCCGACCCCCGAACCACGGCCGTCTCGCCGTGTCTCCGGGGCTCGAGAAAGCCGGACGGCCGCTCACCAGGCCAGGGGGCGCCGGCCGGGCCCCGGGGTCGCCCCGTACGAGGTACGAGAGGGACGTCGCGCCCGGCCGCCCCCCGCCCCCGCCCCGGCGCCATTCCGCCCCTGCCCTAGACCCACCGCCACGCCGGGGCTTTCGAGGGGGCGCCCGGCCGGGGCCACTTCCAGCCGGACCCGACTCTGGAGCCCCACAGCCCACGGTGGCCACATCCCTCACGCCCCGCCAGGGTCTGGTGTCCCGAGTCCCGTCGCCCTTTTCCGCCCTCCGGGTCCTACTCGGTCGGGCGAGGGGCCCTCGCAACTGCCCCTCGGGGCCGCGCCGGGCCGAGCCCGGTCTCCGGCCGCCCCCGCCCGCAGTCTCCCCGGCCTCGCGGCGCAGCCGGGCCGTCGCCCGCCGTACCTGGTGGTGGTTGTAGGAGTTCCTCTGCTGCAAGAAGGCGGCAGCGGCCGCCTGGTGCTGCTGCTGGAGCTGCGGGCTGACGGGTGACCTCCGGCTCTGAGGCTGCTGCGGCGCCGCGGGCGGCGGGGGCTGCTGCTGCTGAGGTAAATTCATGGCGGGCGGCGGTGGCGGGGGCACGGCGGCCGCCGAGAAGGGGCCCCCGAAGCCGCCGCCGCCCCCGCCGCCGCCGCCCGCCGGCACGCTGAGCCCAGCACAGCCGTGCGGGGACACGGGCGAGAAGCTCGGGAAGAAGGCCGGGTTCATGGACGACGGCAGCCCGGGGTAGAAGCCGTTCTCCGAATCGGGGCTGGGCGGCGGCATGGCGCTGAGCGAGCCGCCGCCGCCGCCGCCGCCACCCGGGGTGGCGGCCGACGAACCCGGCTGCGGCTGCGGCGGCTGCTGGGGCGGAGGCGGCGGCTGCTGCTGGGGCGGCGGCGGCTGGGGCTGGGGCTGGGGCGGCGGCGACGCGGTCTGCACCGACCAGGGGGTGCCGAAGCCGGGCAGCGGCGGCGGCGACGCGGAGCCGCCTCCCCCTCCGCCGCCGGGGGGCCCCCCGCCCCCGCTGCCGCCGCCGCCGCCGCCGCCCGGGTGCGGAAGGTCCGGGCTCTGCAGGCTGCTGAAGGCGCCCGCGCCGAGAGCCCCGCCAGGCAGGAGGTTACTGGGACTGTTGAGCAGAGGATGGTTGGGGGACTCCATGGAGCCCGGCGCGGGGTTCACCGGCGGCGTCGAGGGGGCCAAGCCCGCATTGGGGGGCTCGGCGGCGCTGCCCTCGCCCACGGCCGGGGTCTTGGGAGGGCTGCCCGCGCCTCCGTGGCGGCGCCGCGGGGCTGCAGGCGGCGAAGGCTGGAGCTGCGGGAGCGGGGGCAGGTCGGCCGGGCGCTGCTGCGGGGCGAAGTCCTGCGGCGGGAGGTGCTGCGGGTGCGGGAGGCTGAACTGCTGCTGCTGTTGCTGCTGTTGCGGCTGGCGCTGGGCGAGCTGCGCCGGCTGGAGGAGCTGGCCGGGCGGCGGCGGCGAGCCGAACCGGCCGGGGCAGTGGAGCGGCGGCGGCGGCTTCGAGTCCGGAGGGTGGGGAAGGCGGGGAGGGCTGAACTCTTTCCTCTTCTGGCTGCTCAGCTGCTGCTGCTGCCGCTTACTGAAGTCCTGCGGGGAGGAGGTGCGGCAGCAGCAGCAGGAGGAGGCGGAGGAGGAGGGGTGGTGCAGACTCGGTTTGAAGTCCTGGGAGGGGAGGAGGTGGGTCACACCCGCGTTCGTGCCGCCGCCGGGGTGGTGGTTGGGGAGTTTCTCCGTGGCCTCCGCCCCCGAGAGTGGCCTCGCCGGCTGCTGTGTCAGCCTCAGCAGCAGTTCATCCTGCATGGTCTGCTGATGCGCCGGGAACGGGGAGGAAGAGGAAGCGGTGGCGACCGAGCTGTCCGCGCCGCCGCAGCCGAAGGGGATAGGGAAGGGGGAGGCGGCCTCCGAGAAGCCGGTGACAGGCAACGGCAGCGGCGAGAGCGGGCCGAAAGGCGTGGCGGAGGGTGACGGGGCGGCGGCCGCCGCGGCTCCAGCGGCGTAGGGACGGTACGCCCCGCCGCTGAACAGGGACCCGGGACTGCTGCTTCGGAGCCGGGCGGTTTGCAGCACCCCAAACCCGAAGTCCCTCATTTATCAGGCCGGCGGCAGCGGGAGGAGACGCACCCCGTCCGCTGCCCCGCCTAAGAAGCCGCCGGATCTGGGGCGGTGCGGCCTTGGTGGAAGGAGGGGGAGTCAGTGAGAGAGGGACACCGTGACTGAGCCAGGGGCACCTACTTCGGCCCCGCCACCCCTCGCGGCAATGACCGCCACCTCCCGAGACCTGCTCGGGCGCAGCCGCCGCCGCCGCCGCCGCCCTGGTCGCTTAAGAACCCCGGAACGTGCGTCAGCGCCACCTCACAATCGCACCGCCCCCCGCGGTGCGCCCCGGCACGCGCGGGCTCGAGGCCGCGGCGCCCCCGCTGCCCCGCCCCCGTCCCGCCCCTTATTAATATGCAGTCTCGGCCGGGGGCGCGCGAGCGCTCTTGGGAGGGCGGGAGAGCGCGGGCGCGAGCGGCGCGTCTCCTCGGGTTTCCCCTGCGCCCGGGGAAAGGAGAGGCCGGTTGAGGCGGCGGGCGGCCGAAGAGGCCTGTGCGCCCGGCGCGCGCGCACGACGGCGAGCACGCGCGGGGGGCGCGGACGGTTACTGGGCAACCGCCCCTCCCGGCTCTGGGTCCTCGCTGAACCTTCAGCAGGTCGCACGCGGTACTTTCCCCCCGTCCAGTCGCCCTCGGGGCCCTGCCTCCTTGTCACCTCCGCTTCGTCTTCGGTCACAGGAGCCTTGGTCGCAGGGACAGGGGCTGCCCTAGGCGGCGCTGGCCAGCCGGGGAAACTGAGGCCGGTTAGTGGCTTTCAGTGTCGGCGGCCGCTCGTGTCCCGCAGCGCGAGGGAGCGGGGACCTGGCCCCTGCTGCCCTCCGGGCTCTGCGCGGGAGGCCTCTTGCCGACCCGCCTGTGCGGGGCTCCGCCAGCCTTGCTGACTGCGGAGCGCGTCGCCCACGCCTCTGGCCCCACCATGGCCCAGACTCGCAGCCCTCCTCGTCGCCCTAGAAAGCGCCTCCTTTTCGCTCCGGTTTCTGTTTTTAGCCTCTCGTGCCGAGTACTGTTATCCACCCTCCCGCAGCCGCGTGAAAGTATTTTCTGTAGGGTAAACACGAAGGCCCGGCCATATAGCATACATTTTCACTTAAGTAATGAGGAACAAAGTCCCTGGAACCCACCGCGCCTCCGTGCGGTTATTTACACACAGACGTGCATATAATGGGTTCCGAGGCGAGCTCCCTTGGTAACCCTGGGCCCGCTCCAAGTCCTCCTGTTTCAGAAAGCGTTTCGTGTGTTGCCGTCGGGACTGCAGTGGGTGGGATTCCTCCCCACCACATTCATTCTGGCATCCCCGCCCCTTTCCCCTAGGGAGACTCTAATTTAAACATTTCCGAAGCTTTATGAATTTCCAAGGGAGAAAGATTTCTCACATCAGGGGGGAAAAGGAGGTTCTGACTCAGCAACAGACTTGTTGAGACTTGCAAAATGGAAGGGGAGAGAGAGCTTTCCATGGTAGAGCTCTTGTTGGAAGCAACAGAAGAGGAACTAAACCTGTGTATTTCCTAAAGAAACATTTTACCTAGAGAAAAAATATATATATGAGGGTCTAGGTAAAGGAATAGCAGAGGGATCCATACTAGTAAGATATGGATTTCATGTTCCTGTTTTGCAATTTTAACTTTTTCTTGGCGTTTAGAGAAGTGAAACTATTGAAAGAATCCTGGAATACAGGCTAATAATCTCAAAAGCAATTGAAAATGGGTTCAGATTCTACTTGATTTGGATTTACAACTGAACTAATATTAAATAGTGTTATAAATGAGCACACTTTTACTGATGTAGGCAAGAGTGTACACTTTTATGAGTCCTCACTCATTCTCTATTAGTTAAATTTCATCCCCTTTTTACTTTGCTTTTGTTACTTCAGTGTTTCAAATTTATATAAATCAGAATAAATACAGAAGAAAGAGAAAAACAATGCAAGGGGAAAATATATTCCATGTATTTATGTTTAATATCCTGTCTAATAAACTAAGTTTGACATTGCCTTTAAATAAGGAAAAGATACTTTTTAAAAACAGGTCATAAATCGTTTAGAAATCAGTGGGTACATAGAAAATTGGTTTGAGTTAATAATCTCAAAACCATTTTTAACAAGCAAAATATAAAACTGGAGAATTCCTTTTTTATTCTAAATTACAATGTCTAGAAGATAACCTGAGCTCTTTAGAATTAAAAATACAAATGGCCATTTTCACAGCACCTATTGACATATTACTATTATTCATTAAGCTATTTTGCACGGAAAATATTCAGCAACTGAGGCATATAAAGTATTGAAATGAAGAATTTTATTTCTAAGTAAAGTTATATTTGATTGGACTCATCTGCAGATCCAATGACAAATCTTGAAAATGTAGGCACGAAAGTTAGCTCAATCATCCATTAAAATTGCAGTTAGTGCAATGTAAGAAAAGAGAGCATACGTTTAAAAGCTAAATGGTGCCATTCTGGGCTGAAGTTTGAATAAAAACAAGATTTCTTAGTGTGCTGAGACTGGCTTTGTTTTAGAGCATTTAGAGCTCTCCAAAAAGGAAAAAGCCATCAAGTTTGGTATTATGTAATAAGGTCAAACTCCATATTAAGTACACTAAATTCTGAAGTTCCACTGCCAGATCCTCTACTCACTGCTTTAACATCTGAGAGAGTGTTGTGAGGGTCCTGCTTTTTATAGCAAAGAAAGTTATATTCTGAAATCTAAAACTTTTAAGCTGGTGAGTGTCCCATCATTGAAAATATTCCAACATAAAGGTTTCCTATAGTGGAGGTAGGGGTGGGTGGGAGAAGAGGGGTTGTGGACCTCTAGCAGGTCTAAAGCCAAGTTCTTATGAATCTATATTCTAATCATATTTACATGAAAATATGTTAATTGTATGGCCAGTAACTCATTCCCTGAGTTTAATTTGACTGTCCCTTGTTCATTTCCTCCCACTGCCCTGGGCCAGTGTGTTTAAAAATATTTTGCTGCAACCCAGGACACACACATACACCTGAAATAAAGCTTTTATTAAGCAATTCTTACTCTTGATACATGCAACAAACTCTTTTAAAATTTTACTTTTTAAAATAATTGTTTTTTAAAAGAATTGATCACTGAATTGATCTCAAATCACTAAGCTGATTTTAAGACTCACATTTAGGTCATGAGCTGAAATTGAAGAACACTGTCATAGAAGACTATTTCACACTTTCTCTATCTTAAAGCCTCCTCACACCTTCTTCTGTCCTCACTCTCAGCTGCTGAGCTGGCTTTCTATTTCACTGAGAAGCTAGAAGCAGTTACAAATCTTCCCCAGGTCCTCACGGCTCCCTTTTCTAGTCACTGCCTCTGTCCCTGTACATGTCACCTTCCTTCCTGATACGTGGAAGGCCTGTCCATGCCCCACGTTCCCGTCTAAGGCCAGCCCCTCCGCCGGTACACCAGCTCCTCCTCCCACTTGTTCAGGACACAGCTTCATAGACATCCCAAATTTAACAGGCCCCAAATTGAACTCCCCACCTTGTTAATTCCCATCTGGGTAAGCACCACTCCGTTGCTGTAGTTGCTTAGGCCAAAAACCTTGGAGTCGTTCTTGACTTCTATTTTTGTTACAGGATATCCAAGCCATCATTACATACTGCTTTGTCCTACCTTTAATTGATAACCAGAATCCAACTGCCTCTCACCACTCCCACCTCAAGCAACCTGGCCCAGGCCACCATTTTTTCTGCCCTGGATTGTTGCTCTCAACTCCTAACTAGTTTCCCAGCTTCTGATCTTGTCTACAGTCTATTCTCCATGAAGCAGCTGGAATGCTCCTTTCAGACAGATCACATCATCTCCTCTGATGAAATACTTATACTTATCAGAATAAAAGTCAAAACATTTTCAATAACCGAAAGGTTCTTCATGTTTGCCTCCTGCCCCTACTAATCCCTCTGACAACTTTTACCCCACAATAGAATGCTTATTTCTTTAATGTGCAAGGCCAAGTCGGCCCCAGGGACTTTGCTCTTGCAATTCCCATTGTCTGGAATACTTGTCCTCCTCAATACCAACAGGGCTCACTCTATCAGTTTTCTCATCTCTCTCTCTCACTTCTTTTAGGTCTCTGCTCAAGCTCACTCTTCTCAGTGATATCTTTCCTGCCCGCCATTGTAAAACAGCAGCACCCTCCCTCCATTCCAGCCTCCTTCTCCCCCTGTAGGTGGTTTGATTTTTCTCCATCTGGCCCACTATGTACTTAAATTGTTTATCTGTCCTCCCTATTAGTTCGCAAGCCGCATAAGGGAAGATACATTGTTTTGTTCACAGTTGCATCCTCAGCACCTAGAAAAATCCTGGCACACAGTAGGCACCCAAGAGTTGTCAAATGCATGCACTGAATGAAGGCATCGTGGAATTAACAAATAGCAGTTTTAAGAACTAATAGCTATAAATATACTGTAGTAATACGAGAGTCCATTTATCAGTTGCTTGTTTGTTGGCAAGAGCTATCCAAACACCACCCAGATGCTCTTAGGAATTATAAGCAAGGCAAGATAGTTACAGGCATTGACAGGATATGTGAGTGAGGACAGACAGGGCAGCTCAGGATTTTAACACAAGGGAATAGATAAACCTGGACTCCAAGAGGCAAGACTTCTGTCTTAGGAACATGGAGAAGGACGTAGCCTCCAGCACAGGGGTACATTACAGGAACTTGAGCAAAGACGGGGAATCAAGACTCCAGCTCATAGAAACAGTGAACCAGTTTAGGCAGCATGGCAATGAGGCCAATTTGAGGCTGAGCCTCCATGATGCTGGTTTCTTATTGCTGCCCAGCCTGTGAATGTGTCTGACCCCACAGGATGGGAAAGGATTAGTCATTAGGTGGGAGCTCATTAGTCTTGGCTTTGGGTTGGAGGAAAAAATAGAACTTAAGGTCTAGATTGACCCTGTCCAACTTCAGGGTGCTTTATTGACACAGTATCCCAGTGTAACACCATCTTCAATTACTTCTGGTTCTTCCTCCACTTTTCTAAACCTTCCTTCATTCTCTCCTCTACCTTCCTCTCTCTTTACATATCCCTTTTATGTTGGAATTCCTTAGCTTATATTCTTGGTCTTCTTCTCTGCTTCTACATACTCTTTCTAAGTGACTTTATCCACTATCATGTGTTCAAATATCATCTGTCTCAGACCCATGAATTCAATATGTCCATACCTGAACTTACCGTCTTCTCCCAAACCCACTCCTCCTCTTTGCTCCCTATCTGGCCGATGTCATCATCACAGAACCAGTTTCTCAAGCTGGAAACTTGTTATCCTCTTCTTCCCTCTCTCACCCTCCAAAAACAATTGCTTACTGTACTCTGTCAGTTCTGCTGCAGAAATGTTTCTCAAAGGTAGACCCCTTAGCCCTTTCCCTTACCCAAGTCTTAGCTCTGAATTTTTTCTCTGTCCTGCTCTAGTGCACAGCCTCTTAGCTGGCTTCCCTACCAGGTTCCTCTTCTGAATCTCTTCCCTTTAATAGTCCCAAAAAAACAACTATGATCCTGTTACACTGTCCTGTCAATAATCACTCTCTAGCTTCCACAGTATCAAGTCCAAACTTGCTAGTAGACAGGACCCTTCAGAACTTATTTGCAACTTGCCACTTTGCCTTTATCACCTGTCGCTTTCCATATTACCAGATTCTCTGAATCAGCCATGTCATTTCATAATTCTGGGCCTTTGCACATGATGTTTCTAGTTCCTGGAATGCCTCCTTCCATCAGCTAATGCTTCCTTTCCTTTCAAGACCCAGTCCAAATGCCATAGCGTTTCCTGACTCCCCCTGGACAGTGAGTTGAGGCCTGTTCTACACTCTTAACATTGTCGTAATAATTTTTTTTACTGTTATAACGTGTCATATGGAAATAACAAGGAAACAATTATGTTTCCTTGGCTATCTTCCCTTTTAGACTGAGAGTTGCTATAGGTCATGGTTTTCTTTATGTATCTCTGCATCTTTCTTGCCTGCCACAGTACCTGGAACATGGTTCCCAATAAATTTTTATTGATTATTAATTGCCCAATTAATACTGTAGGAAGGATGAAAGGAATGAGAGAAAGAAGAAAGGAAGGCAAAGAAGAGGGAGGGAGGGAGGGAAGGAGGAAAGTGTTTCCAAAGCACACTTAAAAGGAGATGTACCATTTTCTAGAAAACTGTAGCATTATTGAGTTATGGTTGCTGGAGGAACAAAAAATAAAACAAACAGACCATAACAAATAACAAAAAAAAATCTCACTTCCCTTCCCAGCATTTTCTTTGATAATACTAAACTGAAAGCTCCATTCTTGTTATTACAATCTTCATTCTGCTTACTCTGCCATTCCATTTTGACAAAGGAAAGTATCTAGAATCTTTCCCTGATGATAAAGTGTAGCCCCCAAACACAATAAAAGGATTTCCAGATGGTGTTACCCTTTTTGAAACCTGGGAGATTTGTCATTCAACTCCAGTGTTCCCGTATAGGGAAGAAGCCTTCAGTCTCTCCAGTAATTCCTGCCATGATGCTATTGGGCTGCTTATGTAGACTGACTTAATTGTTCCATTCTCACCTTTTATCTTTAGGCCTAGTCAACTTGATTAGATTACAAATCTTTGGAGACAGTGGCCTTATATATTTATTTTCCTAGTTCTTCTTGATTCTTTTATGTATCCATTAACTATCGAGTGCTTACTATGTGCCAGACCCTGCCAGGCACTGGGGATACAACTATGAACAAAACAGAAGACACATATATTATTCTGTGCATAGTCAGAGATACTGTAAATAAATGTTTGCTGTTGATACTAGTTATGATAATTCCCAGCCCTAATTATCTTGACAGATTCATGAACAGTGAGATTCGAGGCTGAAACTGACCTACTAAATTGGAGTCCTACATGCTGCAACATCGCCTTGCTAGTCTGGTCATGGGTGGAGCCCTGGGATGCATGTGGGATATAGAGGTAAGGAAAATTCATCAAGAAGGCAGAAGAAACCACACACTGAAACACATTGTAATGCTGGCTTGCAATGAGATTTTCATTTGTTTTCTCCCATACTTGTCACAATATATTTTGTGAGTAGATAAAGCAAAAGTAAATAATATTTCTATTTTACAGTTGGAAAACCAAAACCCAGGAACAAAATAATTTGCCACAGGTAGTTTCCATAGCCTGGGCTTAATGCCTCCATCTCCCCATTTCTCAGTCTCCTGCTTCATTACTTGGACATAAGGCTATCACCTAAAATACGCAACATATTTGAGCAAAACAGAGCTACGGTGACAAGCCCTAAAAACACTGGTGGCTAGTCTACCAAAGGATAAAGGATGGAAAGGATAACCCTTGAAGCATTCTCAGTAACACCTAACTAAATGAATAACAATTGGCAGTAGTGACTCAGAGTGAAAGCATCTTATTTTCAAAATTCATATCCCATGAAAATTCAGAAATAGTCCTCAAATGTGCTTACTCATTCTTCTCCTATTAGAAGAATGAGGTCTGACAGTATATATTTGATATACCGCATTTAACTCTTTTCTTTCACATTCTGGAAAGCTAACTCTTTTTATTGATAAATTATTCTATGCAGAGAAAAGTGAAGATGCATTTTGACTAAATACTTAGCCTTTATATAGATGAAGGGTGTTACATCTATCAAATTTGATCTTAGAAGATTAAAATTTGTAAATGTTTATTTTGGAGACTAAGAATGTTCAATAAAAAAGAAAAACAGGAGGTTTACTTGGTAGGAAGCATTGATACCAGCCTTTGTGCAAAGGCTGATTAAGTGTAACGATGGTGGATGGAAAGCTTTCTGAAGAAAGGGGGTGGTTTGATTTTAGACCAGATTTGTACATCAACCTGATTGCTATCAATTTACTTTTACCCACTGTCTACTTTTTGTCTACATAGTAGTCTAGGAGTTTATGTCGCCTTGCATCCAAGCTTCATTTATAAAGTGTACATCATTGTATAAGTTTGCAGACCATATTCCATAACAATACAAAGAAAAATATATGTCAATTTTCAATAGAAAAATTATAGGTAAACTTTTATGAAAAAAACTTTAGAAGATTTTCATAAAGGCATAAATCATTCATATGAAAATGCTTATGTTTTAGGCTGCTCCATATTTAATTCACATTAAGGGACATGAAGGAGGGGTATGTTGGACACAGTGGGGCCTATGGAGTCAGAGACCTGACGTTTAGTCCCAAGTCTTTCTGTTACTGTGTATCTTCAGCAGTTAAGCCTTGGGAACCTCAGTTTTCTCATCTTTGAAGTGAAGGAAGCAATGACCGTCATCTGTGAAGTGGGAGTTGTTGTGAAGATGATTAGCAATATTTTATTTTTTTTTTGATTTTTTTTTGTGAAAAAGTTGTACTAAGTGAAATCCCCACCAGCAATATCAGACTCTGTAGGATTCCCCATATGCACATCCACACTGGAAATTTTCAGTAGTTTATTGTTTGTTTGTTTGTTTTTAACATCTTTATTGGAGTATAATTGCTTTACAATGGTGTGTTAGTATCTGCTTTATAACAAAGTGAATCAATTATATATATACATATGTCCCCATATCTCTTCCCGCTTACGTCTCCCTCCCTCCTACCCTCCCTATCCCACCCCTCTAGGTGGTCACAAACCACCGAGCTATCTCCCTGTGCTATGCAGCTGCTTCCCACTAGCTATCTATTTTACATTTGATAGTGTATATATGTCCATGCCACTCTTTCACTTTGTCAAAGCTTACCCTTCCCCCTCCCCATATCCTCAAGTCCATTCTCTAGTAGGTCTGTGTCTTTATTCCTGTCTTACCCCTAGGTTCTTCATGACCTTTTTTTTTTTTTCTTAGATTCTATATATATGTGTTAGCATACGGTATTTGTTTTTCTCTTTCTGACTTACTTCACTCCGTATGACAGGCTCTAGGTCCATCCACCTCACCACAAATAACTCAATTTCGTTCCTTTTTATGGCTGAGTAATATTCCATTGTATATATGTGCCACATTTTCTTTATCCATTCATCTGTTGATAGACACTTAGGTTGCTTCCATGTCCTGGCTATTGTAAATAGAGCTGCAATGAACATTTTGGTACATGATTCTTTTTGAATTATGGTTTTCTCAGGGTATATGCCCAGTAGTGGGATTGCTGGGTCGTATGGTAATTCTATTTTTAGTTTTTTAAGGAACCTCCATACTATTCTCCATAGTGGCTATACCAATTCACATTCCCACCAGCAGTGCAGGAGTGTTCCCTTTTCTCCACACCCTCTCCAGCATTTATTGTTTCTAGATTTTTTGATGATGGCCATTCTGACTGGTGTGAGATGATATCTCATTGTAGTTTTGATCTGCATTTCTCTAATGATTAAGGATGTTGAACATTCTTTCATTTGTTTGTTGGCAATCTGTATAACTTCTTTGGAGAAGTGTCTATTTAGGTCTTCTGCCCATTTTTGGATTGAGTTGTTTGTTTTTTTGTTATTGAGCTGCATGAGCTGCTTTAAATTTTGGAGATTAATCCTTTGTCAGTTGCTTCATTTGTAAATATTTTCTCCCATTCTGAGGGTTGTCTTTGGTCTTGTTTATGGTTTCCTTTGCTGTGCAAAAGCTTTTAAGTTTTATTAGGTCCCCTTTGTTTATTTTTGTTTTTCTTTCCATTTCTCTAGGAGGTGAGTCAAAAAGGATCTTGCTGTGATTTATGTCATGGAGTGTTCTGCCTTTGTTTTCCTCTAAGAGTTTGATAGTGTCTGGCCTCACATTTAGGTCTTTAATCCATTTTGAGTTTATTTTTGTGTATGGTGTTAGGGATGTTCTAATTTCATACTTTTACATGTACCTGTCCAGTTTTCCCAGCACCACTTTACAGACAAGCAAAAGCTGCGAGAGTTCAGCACCACCCAACCAGCTTTACAACAAATGCTAAAGGAACTTTTCTAGGCAAGAAACACAAGAGAAGGAAAAGACCTACAATAACAAACCCAAAACAATTAAGAAAATGGGAATTGGAGCATAGATATCAATAATTACCTTAAATGTAAATGGATTAAATGCTCCCAGCAAAAGGCACAGACTGGCTGAATAGATACAAAAACAAGACCTGTATATATGCTGTCTACAAGAGACCCACTTCAGATCTAGGGACATATACAGACTGAAAGTGAGGGGATGGAAAAAGATATTCCCTGCAAATGGAAATCAAAAGAAAGCTGGAGGGCTTCCCTGGTGGCGCGGTGGTTGAGAGTCTGCCTGCCGATGCAGGGGACACGGGTTCGTGCCCCGGTCTGGGAAGATTCCACATGCCACGGAGCGGCTGGGCCCGTGAGCCATGGCTGCTGAGCCTGCGTGTCTGGAGCCTGTGCTCCGCAATGGGAGAGGCCACAACAGTGAGAGGCCCACGTACCGCAAAAAAAAAAAAAAAAAAGTAAGCTGGAGTAGCAATTCTCATATCAGACAAAATAGACTTTAAAATAAAGACTATTACAAGAGGCAAAGAAGGACAGTACATAATGATCAAGGGATCGATCCAAGAAGAAGATATAACAATTGTAAATATTTATGTACCCAACATAGGAGCACCTCAATACATAAGGCAAATACTAACAGCCATAAAAGGGGAACTCGACAGTAACACAATCATAGTAGGGGACTTTAACACCCCACTTTCACCAATGGACAGATCTTCCAAAATGAAATAAATAAGGAAACACAAGCTTTAAATGATGCATTAAACAAGATGGACTTAATTGATATTTATAGGACATTCCATCCAAAAACAACAGAATACACATTTTTCTCAAGTGCTCATGGAACATTCTCCAGGATAGATCATATCTTGGGTCACAAATCAAGCCTTGGTAAATTTAAGCAATATTTTAAATGGAGAGTCTTCTATGACGTTTGACGCAGAATGTATGTTTAAACAAACAAACAAATCTTGACTATCATCTGCCATGCTGCGTAAGGTAAAGAGTAGACTAGAAGGCCAGCTAGAAGAACACACTGGTAGTCCTGTGGGGGGCAGGGGGGGTTGATAACAAAAACAAAAAATTACCAAAAGCATGCAAATGGATGGTGGTAATGGTAGTAAAATCCCATTAACAGAAATGGAAGGATAAGTCCAAATGAAAAATGGAAAAGGTGAGGAGGCTAAATTCTTCCTACATTTGAAAGGAAGAAAGAAATTCTAAAAGTTAAATATTAAATATCTTCAATGACTATTTAATCTCTAAGGAAAACCAGTGATGTAAACAGGGCAAACTCAGGCTTTACGGGCAGAACTGAATTCCAGTACTAGTTCTGACACCTACAGGGTGGAGTGTGTTAACCTGGGCAGGTTAACCATTGTCAGTCTGTTTTCTCCTCTGATAAATAACATGAAAAATACCTAACGCCTTGAGAGCACTGGTCTTGAAACTAAGATCCATCCAGATCATCTCAGTCCAATGAAATATATTGTGAGCTACTAATGCAAGCTACATATATAATGTGAAATCTCTTAGAAGCCACACTGAAAAAAGGAAAAAGAAGTGGGTGAAGTTAACTTGAGTAATATATTTTTTAACTCAGTATATGCGAAATATTATTTCATCATGTAATCGATATAGAAGTTATTACTGAATTTGCAGCATCTATTGAGATCGTTGTGGTTTATTCTGTTAATATAATGTATTGCACTGATTGAGTTTCAGATGTTAAACCAATCATTCATATATATATATATATATATATATATATATATGATTACATACATGACCAAGAGGAATTTCTTCCAGAAATGCAAGCAAGATTGGTTTAACATCTGAAATATATATATATATATATATATATTGCTGGATTTGGATTGCTAGTATTTTGTTGAGGATATTTACATCTGTATTTGTAGGGACTATTGATCTGTAGCTTTCTTTTCTTATCATGTCTTTGTCCTGTTTTGGTCTTAAGGTAATACTGGTCTCATAGAATGAGTTGGGAAGTGTTCCTTCCCCTTCTAAATCTTTGTAAGAGCGTCTGAAGGATTGACATTAATTCTTTTTTAAACGTGTGGTAGAATTCACTAGTGAAGCCATCTAGACCTAGACTTTTCTTTGTGCAAAGATTTAAAATTGCTAATGAAATATCTTTACTTGTTTTAAGTCTATTTGGATTTTTAATTTTTTCAGTTTCAGTTGTTTGTGTTTTTCTAGGAATTCTCCATTTCACCTAGGTTATCTAATTTGATGTCATATGATTATTCATAGTATACCCTTACAATCCTTTTTAGTTCTGTGAGGTTAGTACTGAGGTCCCCTCTTTTATTCCTGATTTCAGTAATCTGGGTCCTTACTTTTTTTTCTTGGCCAGGCTAGCTAAAGTTTAATTTTGTTGATCTTTTTCAAATCACTAACTTTTGATTTCATTGATTTTCACTATTATTTTTATTCTTTATTTTATTTATTTGTGATCTAATCTTTATTATTTTCTTCCTTCTGCTTGCATGTTTTAGCTTATTCTTCTTTTTCTAGTTTCTTAAGATAGAAGTTCAGGTTATCGATTTGAGATCTTTATTCCTCTTATACTTATAGGCATTATAGCTATAAGTTTCCCTCTGACTGCTGTTTGAGCTGCATCTCATGAGTTTTGGTATGTGTGGTTTTATTTTCATTTATCTCAAATTATTTTGTAATTTGCATTGTGATTTCTTCTTTGACTCAGTTGTTATTTAGGAGAGTTTTATTTAATTTTCACATATCTGTGAATTTCTCAAATTTCCTTCTATTATTATGACTTTTCATTTCATTCCATTGTGGTCAAAGAACACTGTATAATTTAAATACTTTGAAATTTATTGAAGTTTGTTTTATGGCCTCCTAACATATACTCCTAACATATCCTAGAAAATGTTCCATATGCACTTGAGAAGAATGTATATTCTGCTTGTTGTTGAATGGAGTGTTCTGTAGAAGTCTGTTAGATTTAGTTGGTTTACAGTGTTTACGTTTTCTGTTTCCTTGTTGATCTGCCTGGTTGTTCTACCCATTGTTGAAAGTGAGGTATTGAAGTTTTCAAATATTATTGTTGAATTGTCTATATCACTTTTTTTTTTTTTTTTTTTTTTTTTTTTTTTTTTTTTTTTTTTTTTTGCGGTACGCGGGCCTCCCATTGCTGTGGCCTCTCCCGTTGCGGAGCACAGGCTCCGGACGCGCAGGCTCAGCAGCCACGGCTCACGGGCCCAGCCGCTCCGCGGCATGTGGGATCTTCCCGGACCGGGGCACGAACCCGTGTACCCTGCATCGGCAGGCGGACTCTCAACCACTGCGCCACCAGGGAAGCCCATATATCACTTTTTAATGTATGTATTTTACGTCATGTTTTGGGGCACTCTCTTGTTAGATGCATTATGCTTATAATTATTTTGTCTTCATGATGGACTGACCCTTTTATTATTATGTCCTTTTTTGTCACTAGTAACAAAATTTGTCTCTAAGTCTATTTTGCCTTATACTACTGTAGCCACTTCAGCTCTATTTTGGATACTCTTTGTATGGGATATATTTTTCTATCCTTTTACTTTCAACTTATTGTGTCTTTGAATCAATTATGTCTCTTGTGATGGCATGTAGTTGGACCATGTTTGCTTCATTTGACCATTCTCTGCCTTTTGACTGGACAGAGACACACATTCTTATTAGAGGAATGATATTATCATTATTTCATAAACTGTACACTCATTGCTTTATTACAGATTTGATACTGAGAGCTAACATATTGCTTTACCTTTTTTTATAATTTATGAAAATGGATTAATTATTCATATTAGATCTATATTATTTTAACCTTGACTACTTTTTATAATCTGTCTTACAGGATTCATTTTGCAACTTATTTCTCATTGTTTTTATAATGTTTCTTGCAATGCTTATTAACATATGTATTTGAATTGAAATAATAAAAGCAGAATTTTTCTGAAAGTGTAATTCGGCTTATTGTTTGCCATGGATATTTTTGTAAATTGACCTAAATATACAGCTCCACATTTCTGATATAATATATATGTATAAAATCCAGGAAGAAAGTGTAGTGGAAATGTGAGTTGAAATAGACAAAGAAAAGGCCTAAAATTTCCAAGTATTACAAAATAGTTTTTCATATATTTTTAAATAGCTGGTCTTGAGTATTAAATTATTATAATATTCAAATTTCATTTGATACATTTAAAATGATATAGTAATTATATTTAAAGTGACAATATTAAATATATATTGAAAATTACATCCTTTGTGACAATGTAAACTTATGATAAAAAATTTAGATACCTTAAAATGTACAAGACATGTAAAACTGTTCAAAAATACATGATATTGTTTAAATGTTCAAAATGTCTTCGGGTGATTCTCGAGGAAAAATATTTGAAGACCATGTCAAAGAACAAAGGCACTCTAAATTCATCACCTCTGGTTGCCTTATTTACTTCTATATTCCCAGTGCCATTCACATCTCCATGATTGAGTGAATGAATGAATGTCCTGAATGGATAACATTACAAATTACACACTTGCTGCCTAGAGAAAGGATGACCCTGGAGGTGGATTTTTCCCTCTCTAGGCTAGATAATTATTAGTTGGTAGGTAGAGAGAGCAGGGTCCTGATGGAAATGAGGAAAGGATACCTACACTCCTGACTTGATAAGACAGCCTTGGGTGAGTAACTTTACCCTTGTCAGACTCCAGCAAAATGAGATAAAGATTGATACCTAGACTTAAGGGAACTCAATGAAGTATTATATTGAGATCCATACATAACAATTATCTTGAATTCTATAAGCATTTTCTGAGAATCTACTTTTCCATCACTGCTAGGCACTGGGCATGCAAGGAAGAAGACAGAGTATAAAGAAGTCTACTGAAGCAGGATAAGTGGTGTAAGAGAAACATTAATTTATAGGTTGAATTATTTGAAATTACTGTTATTTGGCCATTTTTGACCTACCAAAAATAAGGTAAATCATATGGTTCAATCTACACGGTATGTGTAAATCTAGGATAAAGAGCAAGAAATCCTGAGGGATTCTGGTTAATCAGGGAAAGCAATATGTAGTCATTGGCATTTGAGCTGGACATTGAAGGATGAAAAAGAAGGATGGTGGATGGATAGCTGGCAGATAGGATATCTGAGATAACAGGATCAAAACAAGAGCAAGAGTAGAGAGAATTAGAAGGTACATGTGTGTTCTGGAAAGGTATATTGGGTTTCCTTTTTGTTGAGGCCTGAGAACTGTGAATAAAATAGAAAGGAGCCCGAGATTTGAGTTAAGAGTCCTGTAGGCCTAAGAAGATGCTATTGAGTCAGCAATGGGAAGCCACTGAAGGCTTACCACAGGGAGAACTGTGAACAGATATAAGCTTTAGAATAACTCAGGTGGCTGAATGGGGAATGAGTGATGGGTAGGCAGGTTGAGACTGGAGGCCCAGAGATGCATAGGAAGCTCCTGCAACGTCAAGATGAGCGCAGTAGGTGTGTATATGGGTTGAGAAATGGGGCATGCTTCTCAGACAAATTTATCATGGTTTGGTCATTGATTAGGTTGAGAGATTAGTTGTAAGAGGTATAGGTTCAGGAGTGGAGGAAGGGAGTAAGCTAATTGGGGATATCCTGCAGTGAGGGTAGAGTTCTGCGCTATAGGTCTTAGCTCTGAAAGTAGATGCAGTTATCAGGGGAATTTGCCTAGGAAGAGCAGGGAAACAGAGGAAGGCAGAAGGACAGAGCAGGGGATTAGGAATGGATCTGTGCCCTGTGCTTAACCACATTTTATCTTCATCACAACACTTGTTTACCTCAGTGTCTATCCTTCGCAAATCTGTGAGACCTCCAAAGGTGGGAATTAGATCTTGTCTATTCTTCAGCATTCTCAAAGCTCATACATAGTCAAGGAATAGACACTTAAAAAAGTCCTTGCTGTTTGGCACAGGGAGCTCTACTCAATATTCTATAATAACCTATATGGGAAAAGAATCTGAAAAAGAATGGGTATGTGCATATGTATAACTGAATGATTTTGCTGTACACCTGAAACTAACATAACATTGTAAATCAACTATACTTTAATATAAAATAAAAATTAAATTTAAAAATGTCCTTGCTGAATCAAATCTTAACTTTTTATGGAATGTTTTCTAGGTTCTTGTCATTAAGTGCCATACAGGTGCCCTTCCATTTCATATTTCACAGACGGGGAAACAGAAGCATGCACTTGTTCAAGGTCACAATTAGTGAGAGGGAGCCTGGATTTGAACTCAGGCAGTCTAACACCAGAGGCTGCTGGCACAAAGCTCCCATGCATGCTCTGGAATGAATAGTCAGAGTGACATCCATTTGGCACTTTACAGTTTAGGGTTGCTCTCATAGTCAGTTCTAATATCCTCAAAGTAACTTGGTGAGATGGAGGGAGGGGAAAATCTTATTATTGAATAAATGAAAGTTAAGTGAATTCATGAGGAAACACAGCTAGTAAGTGGCAAAACCACACAAAGCCACCATCTTCTGAGTTACAGCCCTGTGTTCCATTTCAGTCTTGTTTCCTGTGAGTCCAGTTGTCTGTCTTACTGCTCAAGAAGATAGAATGCATCAGCAAGTGGCTGGAGAGGCGGGCTGTGGAAGAAGCAGAAATACCTCTTGACTTGCTGGACATGTTTCCTTGAGGGATTTAGGAACTTCATTCTGGTAAGACTATAAGGTGTTTGTGGGTCAGACTTACTTGTGAAAGCTAATGTGAATGTGAATACGAATAGTCTCTTTTATTAGTAATCATGAATGCTCAATATTTAGGCACAACTCACATGTAAACAAATGATTGGTTTGTTGATTTTAGATGTAAATGAAAAGTAATCTATTGACTTATCTATTCACCATTGCTGGGGACATAAACTGGAATCTGTCCTTAGGCATAATGTCAGGGATCCCTCTACAGTCTAACCACCCCAGCCTCTTTAGAGGCCTCTATGGTTCATTTACTGAGGAGGATAAGATTTGCCCTCTTAATAGGAGAATGGAAAAGAGAACGATGGATATTGAATTTCTATAGGTGTTTGTCTAACCTAATCCCCTACCACACATAGACTCTTCTTTGGTGGCTGGTCTCCTTAGATAGGAGAGACTCATGAAAGATTTCAAAGGAACTGAAAACGAGATTGATAATAAGCTTCATACTTGTGTTCAGCTCATTTCAGTTTAGAAAAAGAAAAGTGTCGGTGCCTCTGACAGATACTACCTTGTTTGAATTTTATGAGTCCTAGGCAAGGTTGGCCTGTCATTTCTCTGCCATTATACAAGATTGGTTTTCTTGCCAAGTTTCACCATTGCTAATATAGACTCTGAAGCAGCAAATACCACAGAGGATTCGTAGATGAGACATCTTCTGTTTTGTAAGTAGACGTGTTTATTTATGCAGAAGGTGAAAGTATATCCTCAGTGTGACCAATATATTTAGTTCCTTAACTTCTAAAATAAGCACTGTTTTGATAATTATAACAGAAGCACCTACATTTTTCCTGTTTAAAGAAGGGACTAAATTAGTAGTTCTTGTCTATAGTATTAACTAACATATAATATTAACTATTAATTTATAATAAATATAAATGTGTATTTAGGACTCTCTACATGCAATGTGATATTCTAAATATTTAATCCACTTTACAACTCTATGATAAATACTATTATTATTTTCATATTAAAAGCAAGTAAACTGAAGCACAGGACTGTTAAGCATCTGGCTTAAAACTGCAGAGTTAATGATAGAGCCAGAATCCCAGGGGTCCTGATATTAACTGTGCTAAAATGTTGTGAGTCTAATGACTTTGTCTCCACAAAACTGGAAAAGACTTCTGAGAAGTGGTGGGACATTATAAAAATCTACTAAAGATGGGAGAAAATTTAGGAAAACGGAGAGCTAGAGAACTTACAAAGTTTGTAAATGAACGCTCTCTTGTATAGCTTTGAGGGATTCTTCTCCCACTTCTCTCTGACCTTAGGGTTTCAATGAAATCTTGAGCAGGGTCTCTCGATGTAGCAGAGGCATGATGATGTCTTAGGTTTATGAGAAGCTGATGGCTTTGTGCTAGCATGGTTTTCCTGTTGGTCTTACTGAAACCAGCAACCATAGATTCCAACTGCTTCATTCGTGCTCACTGATGACGCCCCTCTTCTCAGTCAAACACCATACAAATGGATACCATTCCTTCGTTGTTCCCTTTCTCCCTTCCTTCCATTCTCTAGGTCAATGAAATTAGTTAAACGAGCCTGATTCTGTGCCAGGGGTTGATGATTAAATAAATACATATGTAAATAAAATAAGACAATTGTTCCTGACCTTTAAAAAGACTCAAATGTGGCTTTAAAAATGGCCATCTGGGGAATTCCCTCGTGATCCGGTGGTTAGGACTCAGTGCTTTCACTGCCAGGGCCCAGGTTTGATCCCTGGTCAGGGAGCTAAGATCCTGCATGCCACTCAGTGTGGCCAAATAAAAAAACAATTTGAAAATGCCGTCTGTTCGTAGTATAAGTAGGTACAAAAGAGGGAATGCTTACCTCCACCTGGGGTGTTGGGAAAGGCTTCATAGAAGAGGTTAGTACTTGAACTGAGTTTTAAAAGATGTGTAGGTTGGGGGTGGGATGGTCAGAGGAAAATGAGAAGAGCATTCCAGGAAGAGGACTCATCAGTAAGAGTAGCAAAGGATTGGAGGAGGAAACAGTAGGACTTGAAGGAAGTGAAGGGAAGATTTCCTGGATGGGGCAAGGGTGTCGGGTGAGGCCATTAGAAAAATGCTGGAGAAGTAGGCAAGGGCCAGACCAGGTATGACAAAGAAAGGAAAATCACCGAAAAATCCACCTCCAGGACCTAAACCCAACACAACACCTGTATATGGTGATCTTGTTTTAAAAATTCCCTGCAGTTCATCAGATAATATTTGAACTTCAGGGCTTCAGGGATAGTGGATAGTTTTATTAACATATTTTATGGTATTTTATACACATCCTGGCTAGGTTAACACATCATCTTCTATGAGGAGAGTAGCTAGTGTGAACTTAAGATCAGTTTGATCTTTGATATAAGGTGTAAAGAATTTTTTTAATAATCACCCCAGAGCTTTTGTATAACACCTGTTTTCAGTTCTAATTTAATGCAAAATATGTTACTGAGATTCAATATTAATGCCAGCATTATTTCATTCCAAATATTTCCATCCAAGTACTCTTTTTAAAAACGATACATAGTGCTTACTATATGCCAGGCATTGTTCTAAGCATTTTACAAATATTAAATCATCCAATGGTCTAACAACACAATAAGGGGTAGGTACTGTCATTATCGCTATTTTACAAATGAGGAAACAGTAGTTGAGTAACTTGCCTGAAGTTACAAAGCTGGTAAGTGGTGGAGCTGGGAGTTGAGTGCAGGCATCTTACTTCTGAGATGCTAGACCATGTCTTTGTTTTAAATTATCATTTATCTACTCTTTCAACTTACTTTTTTTCCAAACTAAATTATTAGACAGGTTTTGAAGTTCTTTTGGTCACTTGTTTAACTGGCATCACACTATATTTTATAAACATTTCAATACAAAGATTACATTTTCATATATTATATACGACATTTATTTTTAGGTTATAGTTCTTGACTCTGGCTACACGTTAGAATTATCTAGGGAGCTGTTTTTTAAAAAAAATATATTGTTGGCCTGAGACGTACCTCCAAGAGATTCTGATTTAATTGGTTTGGGTGAAGCCTGGACATAGTATTTTAAAAACTCCCCAGGTGATTCTAATGTCATCCAAGGTTGAGAACCACTGATATAGATGGATCATTTATTGATTACTTTAGGCACTATGCTACGTATTTTAAACATCATTTTTAACATTTTTGTCATTTCACTTGACAACCTGATTAGATAGGTATTATAATTATTGGTGTTTTACAGATGAGGACACTGAGGAACCAGGACGTTATATAATTTGTCCAAGATCACACAGCTAGTAAATAGCAGAGACAGGATGTATGAGGTAAAACCACATTTTCTTAATCATAATGTGGTTGAGCATCCCATAGCATAAAAATAATTAATATACTGTATCATAAATTAGTTGATCAGCATTCTGGAATCTATTTTTATTAATTAATTAATTAATTATTGCTGTGCTGGGTCTTCGTTTCTGTGCAAGGGCTTTCTCCAGTTGTGGCAACCGGGGGCCACTCTTCATCACAATGCGCGGGCCTCTCACTATCGCAGCCTCTCTTGTTGCGGAGCACAGGCTCCAGATGCGCAGGCTCAGTAGTTGTGGCTCACGGGCCTAGTTGGTCTGCGGCAGGTGGGATCCTCCCAGAGCAGGGCTCGAACCCCTGTCCCCTGCATTGGCAGGCAGATTCTCAACCACTGCGCCACCAGGGAAGCCCTGGAATCTATTTATTTTATATGTAGGTGTTAAGATGCTGAAAATTTTAAAAATTTAACTGCCTTTCCATTCAGTTTCTTAAAAATACTTTTCAAACCAAATTATGTGTAGTTATATACATTTTTATATTATATAATATATTGTTATATATGTCATGCATTTGTTATATTAGTAGACTTTTTATTCTTTTGTATTTCTGCATATGAATACATAAAACATTCTAAATAAGTCTCCAAATACATAAATACCTTATTAAGACTACTGGATGTTTTCTATTACTGAGAAGAAAGTGATACAAAAGCAGTTTATTCTTAGTAGAAAAGGTTTGGGTTATACTGTGTGAAGAATTTTCTAACCGTAAGCAGCATCTTCTAGCTAATATACTTTGAGCATATTTGCTACATGCAAAGTGAAGTGTCTTCTACTTTCCATGCATTATTTCAGTAATACATTTAATGCATTCATTCATCTCAACCCATCTATATATAGAGTCTGTCATACAGAGTGAAGTAAGTCAGAAAGAGAAAAACAAATACTGTATGCTAACACATATATATGGACTCTAAGAAAAAAAAAAAAGGTCATGAAGAACCTAGGGGTAAGATGGGAATAAAGACACAGACCTACTAGAGAATGGACTTGAGGATATGGGGAGGGGGAAGGGTAAGCTGTGACAAAGTGAGAGAGTGGCATGCACATATATACACTACCAAACGTAAAATAGATAGCTAGTGGAAAGCAGCCGCATAGCACAGGGAGATCAGCTCGGTGGTTTGTGACCACCTAGAGGGGTGGGATAGGGAGGGTGGGAGGGAGGGAGACACAAGAGGGAAGAGATATGGGGACATATGTATATGTATAACTGATTCACTTTGTTATAAAGCAGAAACTAACACACCATTGTGGGGCAATTATACTCCAATAAAGATGTTAAAAAAAAAAAAAAAAACCTCCCGTGCTCATGTATCTAGCTCAGGACTCCTTTCTGAAATATGAATTTATTTATCCAGCTGCCTACTGATAGCTTCACCCAAATGTTTCATAGATAACTCATATATAACATTTCCAAAAAGAAACTCAATTTTGCTCCATTTTTTTCTTCCCTCAGTCTCTTTTATCTCAGTAAATGGCTCCATCATCTATCCTGTTGCTTCAGGCCAGAAACCTAGAACTCATCCTTGATTCTTTTTGCTGTCCTTCAAAATGGGCTTGATGGTTTCATCTCCAAAATGTGTCTCAAGTCCATCCACTTGTCTACACAGCCACTGCTACCACTATAGTCCATTCATCAGTGTATCTTGAACAGACCATTACCATAGCCTTATTACTGGTCTCCTTGTTTCTTTCCTGTTCTCTTATGATCCATTCTCCACCTTTCACCCTGAAGCCAGTGTTGCAGTTAGGGTCACTATTCACTTGCTAAAAAATCTTTCAATGCTTTCCTTGCCTTTGCCTACCAGGTCCTGTATGATTTACTGTCAACTCCCATCACTCTCCCCCTCTCTCACTGTGTGCAACCACATTGGTCGTTCAGTTCTTCAACCACTCCAAAAGTCTTCTTTGGCCCAGCAGACCCTTCTCCCAACTGCATGGCTGGCTCCTCATCTTTCAAGTCTCATCTGAAATGTAATTTCCTTAAGGAGACCTTCATGGACCATTTTCTCCAAAATGCCTCCTTTCCCAGACCATACTTTATTTCCTTATTAGCACTTATCATCACTTATAAGATTTAATTTATTCACTTATTTTATTGTCTATTTCATTGAATGTAAGATCCACGATGGACTCATATCTGCCTTGTTTTGACTTATCTCCAACTGGTTCCTTAGCATATAGCACAGAATATGCTCACAAAAGAATATATTTTAGTTCTATGTTAAATGAATATAAATGTCATGAATCTTTGATATGTAATAAAAAACTAGTTATTTCTTCCTGAGATCTTAAAAGAAAATTCTAGTCTAGTGTTTCCCAAACTGTGTTTTATGCAGTGAATTAAGGAAAGAAAGCAAGAGCCAAATTTCTGTTGCCAAGATTTTGCTGTTACTGTTAAGTCTATATATAAACAACAACAAAAAAGCCACAGTTTCTATGTCCACCGTCATTTTACCAGACAGAATGATGGAGAGTTAAAGGCATTATAGGCCAAAGACACTATAAAGGTGTAGAAATGGAAATAGTGTGATAGCTTTGAGCAAATAGTAAAATTATTAGAAGAGAGTGACCAATAAAGAATTTGATAGGTTTATATAATGGAAAATTTTATATACTATACAAAAGCATTTGAATTTTATCCTATAAGAAGTGAGGCACTCTATAGGATAAAAGAGCTTTAAGCAGGAAAATGACATGCTTCAATTTGCATTTAAAAATTATCATTTTGTAGCCAATGTAGCAAATGGCTTGGAGGGAGATGAGACGCAAATCAAGAAATCCAGCTAGAAGGTTGTTATAATCTATGAGCAAGATGGCAGATCTGGCTTGAAGTAAGCAATGACACTGAGGACAAAGGGGAAGGAACAGGTCTCTCCTATGAGCTTTTCTTGGAATGATTTCTGTGAAGCTCCAACAAAGTCGTATTTCCAGTTTCAGCTTATATCATCCACCTATGGACTTTAGAATGAATTTCCATATTATTTACCTGTTGGCTTCATAGCTATCTTTTTTGATGACTATACTAAAAAACCCCACTAAACAAACTATAGAGCCTTCATTGTGAGGATTAAAAGAAGAAATGGATATGAAAGCATTTTGCAAAGTACTATACAAATGGAAACTATTTTTATTACTACTAAGTCAATTTAGTGTACAAAGAGAAAAATCACTTTCTCACATGTATGCTCTCATAAGCCAAGTCCCCAGGCAGGATGAATCACTCTTATAACCATAGCACTTTTTTGTACTTCTATCATAACACCTCCATTAATTATAAATTGTTTATGCATTGGTTTTTCCTTGTAGGGTATAAATCCTTTAGAGACGGAGAGAGAGTCCTATGAATCTTTGCAACCTGGTTTGTGGTAGACAGTAAGAGCTCAGTAAATGTTAATTGCATGCATGAATGAACAATTAGTTCCCAGGAAATGATAAAGGCAGATAGTAGGGAGCTGATGGGGACTTTAAAAGTAAAATAAATAATACAGTAAATGTGTTAAAGTGAAATGATTCAGAGTGATTGATGATCATATATTTTCTTTTAGTCAGAAGATGTATATAGATTTACTATATTGCCAAAATACTGTATTAACCTACTCTTAGTAAAATTAAATATTTTGTAACACTGATAATTAAACATCCTTTTACAGTATTGTATTCATTTATCTATTTATTTAGCAAATCTCTTTCCAATGTCTGGTAAGTACAAAGCACTGTGCTATTGGTTTTATTTTTTTTAATTTTTTCTGTATCACCCTAAGTGTCCAGCAACAGATGAATGGATAAAGAAGATGTGGCACATATATACAATGAAATATTACTCAGCCATAAAAATAAATGCGCTATTGGTTTTAAATAGGCATGCTCCTGTCCTCATGAAGTTCCCTATCTAGTGGGGGGGGGGGCAGTGGTGAGGGGAGGAAGGCCTGCTCCATGCCAAACACTATCCTTGAAATTTTACATATTTTATAATAATAATTACCATTTACTGAGTACTCCTATAGTCATAACAACCCTGTAAAGTAAGCATTATTATGCCCTTTTTGCAAAAAAGAAACCTAAGCTAAGAAAAATGTTATTAATTTATTTGAGATCACAGAGCTGGGAAGGGACTAAGGAAGGCTGATTGATAACAAGGAAGAACATAAGGATTATTTTTTATTTGAGAATCTAGGTTCTCTTGCATCATTCAAGTTAATTCAACAAATATCAATGGAATGCCAACAAGGACAGATATGTAAAATTATAGTGAATTATAATAATAAAGTCCCCACCCTCATGGGGTTTTTGATTTGGTAGAAAGAGTTAGAAAAATAAACATAATCATAAGGTGGGATTTTAACCAAAGGTTGACAGGTCTTTGGGGGAAAATGGCTTTCAGGAACTGAGCATTATCAATGTGTGATATGAAGAGCATCCTGGGTTTGGGGGTCAGAAGACTAATTTAAAGCTAATTCTCCTTGTTGTGGGACTGTGGGAAAGACACTTAGGTTTCTGGGCCTCACTGCCCTTATTTGTTAAATATGGAAATAATAGATTATGTGTCTACTTTATTTTAAGTGTTAATGGGTGGAGATAAGGGAAAGCATTTTCTAAAATGCAACACAGATTTGTGATAAAGAAAGCCAATTTCCTAGGAATATCTTTTTGGTATAAGAGTCTTCAAATAAGAGAAAGCATAGAGAAATGACGTATAAGTCTTTATCCCTAGTATATAATGTGGTGCCTGTCACATAGTAAGTACTTAATAAATACTTATCAAGCTTAGTTCCTGAATGGCAGAAGGAGACCAGAGGAAACCAAATCTCTCCTCCAGCTAGTGGGAAAGATATATTGTACTCAACTTCTTGTGACCTTCAACACATCAAGTAGTTGTCAATAAATGTATTAGTTATAATCCAAAGTTCCTTTTAAATTGGGTACTTTTATTTGTTTGTTCATTCAGTTGTTTGTCAGAGATGTATATTTGTGACTGTGTGTGTGTATCTGAAAGAACATATTTGGGGGTTGTGATGACCTGTTTTCATATCTATTTGTTTCTGTTAGGTATCTGTTTGTTCCTTTCTACTGGTGAGTGCTCACAGCATACAGCACTCTTGGGGTCAAGAATAGAACCATATATTCTCCATGGATGTTTATATTTCAACAGGTATTATAGAAATAGGCTTATGGGATAAAGTTGAAACCTGGTAATGCTATGCACTAGCCAGAGAGAGGATTTACTTGAGGAAATCTGGCTTACTTAACACCATGAAACCATACACCCATAGGCAGTTATCTGTCTACCTACCAAGACTAGACTAGCCTTAGCTTGGATCCTTAGCTAGACATGTACATGCCTTTGCTACGATATGACAAATGAACACCACCTACAAATCTTAATCTTGTGTTTAATTACAATGTTAATATTAGTAAACATTATAAGAAGTCTTTTTTCTAGCTTTAACATCTCATTTAATGTCACTCAAAATTGTCTTTATAATAAAATGTTATAAAAAATGAATGTTCAGAACTTCATGAAGATAGAATAGATGATCTTTCTTATTCCAAGTACTTTCTTAGTACCAAGTACTACTAATAAGCCTGGACATTATAGATAAAGTAAACATAGACCATCTAAAAGGTAGAGAGAAGACAAACTGTCTTGGAACCTTGGAACCATAGGAACAATAAGGTCATGAGATCCTTGGGTGTCCTTTTTGCCTTATCTATCTGAAAATTGGAGCTGGAGAAGGTAGAATCTGCAAACGCCACAGGTGCAGACCAGAAAAAAAGCCCCAGCAAAAACTTGCTCTCTGTAGCCAAAGGACCAAGAAAAAGGCAGGCTCACATCACAGAAAGCTTTTAGACAATAACCACTCTACTAGAGCCAAACACCACAGAAAAAATTGTGACCCCACCTTCACCTATGTCAGCAAAGACCAAGAGGGTAGCCTAGAGTTCCACCCTCGTTAGGCTGTAACAAGGTACCTCTCCACCCCCGGGTGGTGTCAGAGAGGGCTGAGTAGGGAGATGGTACTTTCATTCCTGCTGAGTAGTCATGAAGTCCCTTACTCCATCTACAGTGTCAGGCGGGCCCTGTGTGAAACCTGGACTTTCACCCATACCTTGCAGTATGTGTGAAACCTGGACTTTCACCCATACCTTGCAGTAATGAGGTTCCCCTCTCCCTCCCCATTGGGCTGATGTCAGAGGAGACCTGGTGATGAGTCAAAACTTTACTCATCACCAGTGATGAGTGGTTTTCACACTCACTACCAGTATCCAGTGGTCATGGGGCCATACAAGCTCTGTGGTAACATAGGAAGACATGTGTGGAGCAGTAATGAGGCACTCTTACTCCTCCCAATCAGAGTGGTGTCGGGGAAGGGAGGCCTCATTCCTCCCATTTCCTCCCAGTGGTACTGTGGAGTCCCCTGACCATCTCAGGTGTCAGCAGAGACCAAGTGAGGAACTTGGGCTTCTACCCCCACCTGGCAGCAATGGGGCAACATCCTCTCTTCCCCTGCCACAGCAATATCATGAAACACAGCTAAAACAGAAAGTTGAAATAAAATCTGTAGTTTTTAAACAAAATACCAAAAATGTTCAGGTTCCAGTTGAAAGTGATTCATCATACCAAGTCCAGGAAAATCTCAACATGGGAGAGTAAATACAATAAATGCTAACACAGAGATGACAGAGATATTAGAATTTGGGAAATCTTCAGTCATTTTTTTTTTCAGCTTTACCTTCTTTCTCCTCTTCTTTCCATATTCTGGTAACACGAATGTTAGAACTTTTATTATAGTCATATAGGTCCCTGAGTGTCTGTCTGTCTGTCTCTTTTTTAGTTTATTCTCTCTGTTGTTCAAATTGGGTAATTTTTATTACTCTTTCTTCTAGTTCACTAATTCTTTTATCTATTCCTTCCATTCAGATGACAGAAATTTAAAGCAGCTAGCATAAAAGTATTTCAGTGAGCAATTACAAACATGATTGAAACAAATGAAAAAAAAACACAAAAAAACAAAAAAAAACACAAAATAGAGGCTATAAAGAAACCTAAACTTTAGAACTTCAAAATATAGTAACCAAAATAAAAAACTCAATGGTTGGACTAACAGCTGAAAGGAGGGGTCAGAGGAAAGAAGCAGTAAACTGAAAGAAAGAACAATAGAAATTACCCAATCTTAACAACAGAGAGAAAATAAACTAAAGTAAAAATGACCAGAGACTCAGGAACCCATATGACTATAACAAAGCACCTAATATTTGTGTCACTAGAATACTAGAAGGAGAGGAAAAAGAGGTTGAGACTGAAAAGTGTTTAAAGAAAGAATGGCTAAAAACTTCCCAATTTTGGCAAAGGACATAATCCTATAGGTTCAAAGAAGTTGGCTGAATTCCAAACAGGATGAACTCAAAAAACTCATGCCAAGACACATTATAGTCATACATCTAAAATTAAAGAAGAAAAATTCTGAAAGCAGTGAGAGAGAAATAAAACCTTACCTATACAGGAAAAACTGTTCAAATGACAGCAGATTTCTCATCCAAAATCAGAGGACAGAAGGAAGTGACATAACATTTTTCAAGTGCTGAAAGAAAAAAACTGTTAAATCAGAATTCCAGATCTTTAAAATTATCCTTCAAAAATAAATATTCAGACCTTCTAAGATGAAGGAAAACTAAGGGAATTTGTCACTAGGGGAATTACCCTAAAAGAATGGTTAAGGGAAGTTCTCTAAACAAAAAGAATCTTGGAAGATTGAGAAAGAAGAAAGAATTAAGCAAAAATATGGTAAATAGAATAGACTTTCCTTTGCCTTTTGAGTTTCTAAATTATGTTTGATGGTTGAAACCCCAAATTATAACATTTTTCTGATATTGTTCTGATGGTATGTAGAGGAAATACTTAAGACAATTATATTATGAATGTAGGAGGGTAAACTGACATAAGGAGATGGACATAAATTTTCTATACTTTATGCTAACTGGTAAAATGTTAACACCAGTAAATTATGATAAATTATGTACATATCACATGGAGCAGCCACTAAAAATCTCTACAAAAATATACACTCAAAAACATTGTAGGTAAATCAAAATTGAATTCTAAAAATGGTTCCTGTATCCCACAGGAAGATAGGGAAAGGAAAATAGAGAAACAGAAAACAGATAGAACAAACAGAAGACACAGAATTAAGTGGCAAACTTCAGCCCTAACATATCAATAATTACATTACCTGTAAATGGTCTAAATATACCAAATAAAAGATACAGATTGGCAGAGTGGATTAAAAAGCATGCCTCCACTACATGCTGTCTACAAGAAACTCACTTAAAATATGAAGATATTGGTAGGTTGAAAGTAAAAGGATGTAAAAACATAAAACATTCAAACATTTATCAAAAGAAAGTAATAGTGACTATATTAATGTCATATAAAATAGACTTCAGAACAAAGAACAATACTAGAGACAGAGACCAATATAACATAATGCTAAAATGGCTCAACTACCTTAAGACATAGCTATCCCTTAATATGTATGCACCAAATAGAACAGCAATATATATGAAACAAAACTCATAGAAAAGAGAAACTGATATCCACAATTATATTTGTAGATTTCAACATCTCTCTCTCTCAACAGTTGGCAGAACAACTAGACAGAAAATCATAGTATATTGAAGAACTCAGTAACACCATCAACCAGCAAGATCTAATCTACATTTATAGAACACTCCCCCCAACAGCAGTAGAATACACATACTTTCAAGCACCCATGAGACATACACCAGGTTAGACCGTATGCTGGACCATAAAACAAACCCAACAAATTTATAAGAATTAAAATTGTCTAGAGTATGTTCTCTGACCACATGGAGTCAAACTAGAAATTATTAACAGAAAAATAACAGGAAAATCTCCAAACATTTGAAAACTAACAACACACTTTTAAATAACCCATGAGTCAAAGAGGAATTCTCAAGGGAAATTAAAAACAAACAAACAAACAAACAAACATTGAGCTGAATGAGAATTAAAGTAAAACATATTAACATTTGTGGGATGCAGCTATACTAGTGCTGAGAGCAAAATTTATAGCACTAAATGCTTACATTAGAACACAGAACAAGTTTCAAATTAATAATCTAAGCTTCCACCTCAAAATATTAAAAGAAGGAAAGCAAAATAAACCCAAAGCAACTAGAAGGCAGGAAATAATAAAGATAAGAGCAGAAGTTAGTAACATTGAAAACAAACAAAAAAAAAATAGAGAAAATCAATGAAACAAAGAGCTGGTTTTTAGGAAAGATCAATATAATTGGCAAGCCATTAACAAGACTGACAAAGAAAAATGGAGAGGAGCCACAAACTGCCCAATATAAAGAATGAAACAGAGGATATCATTACAGATGCTGCAGACATTTAAAAGATAAGTGAACAACTCCACACACAAAAATTTGACAACTCAAATTTTTCCTCAAAAAGCACAAACTATCACAGTTCACTCAATAAAGGACAGATAATTTGAATAGCCCAACAGCTCTTAAAGAAATTGAATTTGTAATTTTAAGACTCCAAAAAAGAAATCTCCTGTCCCAGATGACTTCACTGGATTATTCTACAAAACGTTTGAAAAAGAATTAACACTAATTCTACATAATATCTTCCATAAAATAAAAAGAAGAAGAAAGAAAAGGAGATAGCACTTCCCAATTCATTTTATGAAGCTATTAATACTATGACATGAAAACCCGAAAGACAATTCAGAAAATGAAAACTATAGATGACTATCCCTCATGAATATAGACACAAAAATTTTTAACAAAATAATAGCAAATAAAGTTCAGCAATATATAAAAATACTTATACTTCATAACCAAATGGTATTTATTCCAAAAATGCAAGACCTGTTCAATATTGAAAAATCAATCAGTATAACTCACTATATTAGCAGGTAAAGAAGAAAAATCATATGATCTTATCAATCAATGCAGAAAAAATCATCAGACAAAATTCAGCACCCATTCATGATAAAAAACTCTTAGAAAAATAGGAATTCAAGAGAACCCCCTCAACTTGTTAAAAGGCATCCACAAAATATCTTAGCATTATATTTAATGGTGAATGAGTGAATGATTTCCACTTAAAATTGGGACCAAACATAAATGTTAGGTTTCATCATTTTACTCAATATAATAGTGACATTCTAGCTTATGCAATTAAGGCAAGAAAAGGAAATAAAAGATATACAGATTAGGAAGGAAAAAATAAAACTGTCGCTATTTGCAGATGATGAGTGTCTGCAGAGAAAATCTCAAGGAATCTACAAAAAAAAACCCCTCCTAGAACTCAAAAGTAAGTTCAGAAAGATGACAGGATACAAGGTAAAGAACAGAAATCAACTATATTTTTATATACCAGCAATAAACACACAGACATTAAAAAGTATAATACCATTTACAATTGCTTAAAAAATGAAATTCTTAGGGGTAAAGTGTAAGTATAACAAATATGTATAGAACTTGCATGCTTACAAGTAGAAAACACTAGTGACAGAAATCAAAGATCTAAATAAATGAAGAGGAATGCCATGTCTATGGATTGGAAGATTCAACATAGTAAAAATGTCAATTCTTCCCAAACTGATATAAAATTTAATAAAATTCCTATCAAAATCTCAGTAATACTTTTTGGAGATGTAGGAAAGATTATTCTAAAATATACATGGAAAGATAAGGGAACTAACATAGTGAAAACGTTTATGAAAAAGGAAGAATGAAGTGTGAGAAATCACTCTACCCAATCTCAAGACTTACATAGCTATAGTAATCAAGACTGCATATTACTGGTGGGGAGATGGACCCATAGATCAATGGATAAGAATAGAGTGTGAATCTATAAATAGACCACACAGAATTGCCCAACTGATTTTTGACAAAGGTGAAAACCTAAACTTCACACATACAAAAATTAGCTCCAAATGGATCATATAGTTAAATGTAAAACATAAAACCACTAATCTTTTATACAAGAACATAGGCAAGAATCTTTGTGACCCAGGGTTGGGTGAAGAGTTGTTAGATATTACTAAAAATACAATCCATACAATTTTAAAAAAATGGATAAACTGGACTTCATCAAAGTTAGAAACTTTTGCTTTGGGAATGGCATTTTTAAGTGGACAAAATACAGACTGAGAGAAAATATTTGCAAACCACTTATCTGACAAAGGACTAACATCTAGAATACATAAAGAATTCTCAAAACTCAACATCAAAGAAATGAACAACCTGATTAGAAAATGGGCAAAGGACATGAAGAGACATTTCACCAAAGAGGATAGACAGATGGAAAATAAGCATGTGAAAATTTGTTCAACATCGTTAGCCATTGGGGAAATGCAGATTAAATCCACAATGAGATAACACTACACAGCTATCAGAAAGGATCAAATAAAAAATAGTGACAATACCAAATGCTAATAAGAATATGAAGAAACTGGATCTGTTCATGTGTTTGTGGCTGGTGGGAATGTAAAATGGTATAGCCACTCTTGAAAACAGTTTGGCAAATTCTTTATAACCTAAAATGCAACTACCATATAATCCAGCAATTACACTCTGGGGCATTTATCTCAGGGAAATGGAAATTTATGTTCGCACAACAGCCTGTACATGAATGTTCAAAGAAACTTTATTTGTTCTGGGAAAAACTGGAAATGACCCAGATGTCCTTCAACGGGTGAATGGGTAAACAAACTGGGGTACATCCGTATATTTATTCAGCATTTGTTTGGTGTCAGGACTCTACTAGGGTGCTTAAATACATTTGTGACTTAAATCTTGGAAGGTAAATATTATTATCATCCTAATTTTGTGGATTAGAAACTTGAGGCTTAGAGAGATTAAATGGCTTTCTCAAGGTCATTCAGAGCAAAGGCATGGAATTTGCAACCAGGGTTTTTGACATTCCAAAGCCCATTTGCTTTCCACTACAGAGACTGTCATTAAAATTAGGTGAGGTACTATATGTGTTTGTAATCTGGAAGGATGTAGCTCATCATGCTGTATCCTGTATAAGGATTGGTTCTGTCAGCAGACCTTCAGCACAAAGCGATTGCCTAAGAGCAGACTTTCCTTTTCTGTAGTAGATATCCATTGCTTCACCTAGGCATCTGCAAAGTCATGTCATAGCATTTGTATAGTCTTCTCCAAGAAAGAGGGTAGGCCTGAACACACTGTCCTCTGTTGACTCATTTCATCATGTGAAAAAACTAAATCTTGTTGACACCTTGATTTTAGCTTCTAATGCTCTGACTAGGTTATAGAATCTAGTCACCCTGTGCCTGGGTGCCTGACATGCAGGGCTTTGAGCTAATAAATGAGTGTTGGTTAAGCCATTAAAATAATGGTAGTTTGTTACACAACAATAAAAATCTAATATACCTTCTATGTGCCAGGCACGGTACTTGGTTCAGGGGATATAACATGGCTTCTTCACTCATAGAGTTTGTATTCTGAGAAGAGGATAGGGGATGAAGGAGATGCAAAGAAGAAAGACTAATACATAAACACACAGTAAAAGATCAGATGATGGTCAGTGCTGTGGAGAATATTATAATGTGGTGATGATCGATAGTGTATAGGGGGTTCCTTCTGATCAGTTGGTCAGGGAAAGTCTCTTTGACATATCTGTATTTGGAAAAGCTTTCATGACAAGAAGATTCCAGCCAAGTTCAGTTCGGGGGAAAAAGCTATCCAGGCAGAGAAGGGACAAAGGCAAAGGGCTTCATGTGAGAAAGAACTTGTGATTGACAGATAGATGGAAGGGCAGAATGGCTGGGACCTAGATGATTAGGGTGCAAGCAGAGGAGATTGGAGAGGTGGCTAGAGGCCAGGTCAGGTAGGATTTTGTGTGTCATGGTAGGCAATTTGAATTTGACTTTAAATGTGTTGGGGGCCATTGGAGGACTTTAAACAAGTTGTCATGATATGATTTACATTTTCAAGATTTTGTACAGTGTAGAGGCAAATAGAAACACTCCAATTAAAATCAGAAATAGAGCAAGACTTTTTTTCATTAAAGTAAAATACTTTTCCCAGCTGTTTATGCATAGAATATATTTAAAATTTTAATGCAATCTTTGGTTCAGGGATATTTTCCCTTTTTACTTATTTTGTGGCTATTTATCCTCCCTCCTCTGTATTTATTTTCTTTTTATCTTGAGAAAATTACAGAAAACAATATCCAAATGTCCAATGAAGAATTCACATTTTCATATACTTACATGTTCACTTCAAGTTCTTATATTTTTTAATAAAAGAAAGATATACTATGTATAAAAGTAAAGTCCATTTTGTCCTTTTTTCCTATCCTATTTTCTTTCTAAGCAGTTAAATGTATTATAGATTTTGTGTATGTTATTTTAGGTTTTTGTTGAATTTTGATTTTTTAAATACACATGTATATTTTTATTATTTGGTGGATTTTTAATTAAAAACACTATCCTTTATACATTATTTATATGTCATAAAATTTACATAAAGGCTATAATAAATGTAAAAAAATAAGATTTTATAGGCCAATAGGTAAACAGGCAACCAGTTGGGAGTTGATTGTGGACATTCAGATGAGCAAAGATAGTGGCTTGGACAAGGGGGTGATGGTGAAAGTGGAAAGAAGTGGACAGATTTGTGGTCTGTTTCAGAGGTAGTGTTGATAGGTCTTGCTGACAGTTTAGATGTGAGAGAAGAGGGAAAGAGAATACTCAAGATAATTCCTAGATTTTTTTGACTTGAGCTATTGAGTGGCTGACATTGACTAAAATAGGGAAGATTAGGGTTGGATGATGGATGATGACCAACCAAGTGGTCTATTTTGGCCATATAAAGTTTGAGATACCTGGTAGATGTCAAGTTTGCAGTTGAGTTTATAAGTTTGGAGATCAGAAGGGAGGTGAGGACTGGAGACATAAATGTGGGAATGATCAGCAAAATGAATTATACTTAAAACTTTGAGATTACCTGCAGAGAGCCTGTAGATAGAGAAGAGAAAAGGAATGAGGACCGAACTCTGGTGTACTTCAAAATGTAGAGATCAAAGGGTAGAACTAGCATAGGAGGCTGACCAAGAATAGCCAATACATTAGAAGCAAATAGGACAGTGTGGGGTCCTGGAAGCCAAGAGAAGAGAAAGAAAAGGTCGAGTTGTGAAATCAAGTCAGTGACTTTATGCAGCTCTTTTCCTTTTGATTTCCACCACGACCTTGTGCAGTAGGCAGTGACAGAATCATTATTTTCATTCTGGAAATAAAGAATGGCTTGAGAGATTAAATGACTATTCCCAAATGACCTGGCTAATCAGAGGCCCTTCAGCGTGTGTGGTTCCTGAACCCCTACCATTCAAGGAAACCCTGCAGCTGCCCTGTCTTTTTTTGTTGGGTTGTATTATAGTAATGTCCTGGGACCTATGGTATAGTTAACACTCTGTGCCTCTACAAAAAAATGAATGCTAGGGTTTTATAGGCTTGCGATTAGTTTTTATGGTTTTCCTGCTTCCTCATTTGTTGTGAGGATGTCAACTAGCACTCCTCCCTTCCCTAAATGTCCCTGCGTGGAGCAACTCTGGCTTGCCTTCTCTTATTTTAAATTTGTTGTATTCTTTATGATTTATACCTGAATTCCAATTGTGTGGCAGGTACCTGAATTCTCCATAGATGATGCTAAGTATAGAGTTCCTTAATTCTTACATCATGTTTGGCCATGTTTAATAATTGTTAACACTGGGTCATATTAAGTGAAACAGAATATTAACCTGGAGTTTTAGTATTCTTGCAAAAGTGTTAGGGCTTGGAGTAAATAATAGTACTGAATTTTCTCTATTCTTGCATAGCAAATAAATCTGAACCAAAACCATCTGTCTATTGCTAGTTCTGGAAAAGCACTCTGTTTTAAATTTGGCTTTAATCTTTGGAGAGCCAAAGATCACTAGGATCAAATGACCTCAAACCCATGATTGAGAACGTTCTGGTATTTTTTGGGGGGGCTTTTCTCTGCTTGGTTTATGGGGCACTCAGATACTGAGAAGCAATACAGAAAAAAATTAAACAATGAAAATCACATAGAGCAAGGCACTAGAAAAAAACACATTTGCAAGATATGGAGGCTGAGTTTACATATACAATTATTTGGTTGACTTGGTAGTATATTGAAATTAAAAATATTTGTTCTGGGCTTCCCTGGTGGCACAGTGGTTGAGAGTCCGCCTGCTGATGCAGGGGACATGGGTTCGTGCCCTGGTCTGGGAGGATCCTACGTGCTGCGGAGCGGCTGGGCCCGTGAGCTGTGAACGCTGAGCCTGCGTTCTGGAGCCTGTGCTCCACAATGGGAGAGGCCACAACAGTGAGAGGCCTGCGTACTGCAAAAAAAAAAAAAAAGAAAAAAATTTGTTCTAAGCGTAAACCTAAGCCAAAATTTATAAGTAAACGAAATGGACTGAGATTGTTTTTAATGAAAAATTTTAAGGTACTAGTTTGAATGTTTAGTTCACAATAATTAATTCTTTGCAAAATAAAATGTGTCATCTTTTTACTTAAACATGTCCTTGATTTTTTGCCAGATGTAGAAGGCTGCCAAATTATAATATTAAAGGAAAAAGATACCTTAAAATTGTTAAGTATTTAGAGGCTACTTAATTCTTTTATGGGGAAACATTTATTTCATTATGAGGAGAGCAAGAGAGCAAGGAGGGAGACATTTCTGGAGTCTTATTATGTAGTGGGCACCATATGACATGTTTCTATATGCATTACTTTGTTTTTTTATTTAGGTGTATTATGTCATTTTTTTCTTCAGATGAAGGAACAGAGAGAGGTTAATCGACTGTCCCCAAATCACACAGCTAGTTAATGTTGGAGCTGATATTCAGACAAGACGGTCTGTGTGAGTCTGTCAGACACAAGGCCAGAACTCAGGGAGAAGGAAGGCCTCATTCCTGGTGCCTAAAGCACACTGCATTCTCCCAACACAGGGTTGGCCTTTATCACCACAACGATGGCAATGTCATCTTTATTGTCCTTGCAAAGGACAAAAGACTTGATTTTATCAAATGCCTGCTTAGAAGAAACATATGCTCAGAGAGGGGCAGTCATCTGAAGGATCTGAAGATTGCTGTATTAGTTGGCTAGGGCTCTGGTAACAAAGTAATATAAATGGAGTGGCTTAAACAACAGAAATTTATTGTCTCACAGTTCTGGAGGCCAGAAGTCTGAGATCAAGGCGTCTGCACGGTTGGTTCCTTCTGGGGGCTGTGGGGGAAGAATCTATTCCAGGCCTCTGTCCTTGGCTCTGGCTTCATATCGTCTTCTCTCTATACTTGTCTCTATGTTCAAATTGTCCTTTTTATAAGGACACCCAGCATATTGGACTAGGGCCCACTCCAATGACATAAATTTAGTTTGATTAACTCTGTAAAGACTCCAATTATGGTCACAGTCTGAGGTACTGGGGGTTAGGACTTCAACATATGAATGGGGAGCACATAACAACCCATAACAATCAGACATCTTTAGTTCATTAACTTATTAATTTATTGGTCCCTTATACCAGATCAGACATTGTGCCAGGAATTAAAGCATTGAGGCAGTCAGTTCCTTACTCTCTATCAGAGAAGACAGATAATAAACAAGTACCTGCAATAAGATGTGGAGAGTGATGTGCTTAGAGAATTACAAGGAGCTATAAGAGATGACTGGGAGTTGATCAGAGGAAGAAATTCAGCGTAATGTGTTTTCAAACCTCTCAGCTGAACAGACCCCAAGGATAGAATAGTGTGATATCACCCCTCTGGGGGTTTGAATATAAACCCAAGGCTGTCCACACAAGTGGGGCATTCCTTTCATTGAGGTTTCATGCTCTTTCTTTCAAAGAGTGTATGCATCTTATATTCTATTCTGTATATATTCATATTGGTTTAAATATGTAATTAATGTTTTAAATCCTTTACCACCAAGATAACTACAAGGCCAAAATGGCTTCCTACCTATCTCCAGGAAGAGGTACCATTTCACCTCCTGCTGTGTTCCCCAGGAGACTCATTTTACCCCAGTTTGAGAAATATGGCTTTGATCAGTCTAGATTTTATCCCTGGATTAATCCAAGGCATTTGACAGTTGCCTTGGTTTGGACTAAGTATCTCAGAGTAGCCTAAATTAAAGTTGTGTTGCTGTTGCTAGATGTTTTAAAACTTGCTGTTACGTATACTGTGGGGATGTTACTGATAGTTCCATTTAGTGATATCATTTAGTGATCCTTTTATGAAGACCCAGGAGAAAAAAATATTTTCTCTGAGGATTTCAGGCCAGAAATAACTTAGCTCTTCCTAAGTATACTGTGACTCTTTTAACTGATCATTCTTCCTTCTATGCTTTGGCTGCTAGGAAGCTCAAAACTAAATTACCATTTCATCTTTAGTATCTAGGGATTTACTGTAGAAGTCTATTTAGTAAATTTCCCATTTTGCCTTTATTATCTCTTCACCTTTATTTTTTTAATTTCAAATCTTATAATAATATTATGTATTGTTATATAGTTATATGATTACATATATTATAAAATAATATTATAATACTATTATATTACATCACAGTGTCTATCATTTTTAAAATGCATTCTAAGTTCAGTGGACATTGCTGTTTATATATTCCATATCCAGTCTCTTCACCCTTTGTAAACCATCCCAGTGTTCATTCACTGATGCCACTTCTTACCATCACAGCCCATGGTTTCAGGGAGTCTGGCTCCATCCTCAGTTCAGGAGGTGGATGTGAGCATCCTAGGGATAATTCCTCCAATGCTGGCACAGTGGTTCAGGAATCCAGGCCTAAGACAGTCAGCATCTGGCAGATCCCTGGACTCAAGGGTTGACTCATAAATGGGCATGTGACCCAGATTAGCCCATAGAGACAAGAGGGGAAGTTTCTTGGGTTTCTGAGTTAGATATTTCCTATCTCCAAATAAGAAACCACTGGAAGTTGGAGGGAAGTAAATATACCAAGAAAATGGTGATCACAAAACTGCAGAGGAACTGAGCTAGCTTCTCTGTGTTAATAAATCCTGAAGTCTAACTGGTCTCTAGGATTCTCCTTACTAGAACCAAATACATCCTCTTATTATTTAAGCCAGTCTGAATTTTTGTTGTTTTATTTTTGTTGTTGGTGTTGTTAGTGTCCTTTAAACCACCTCAAATCCCTTTGGGAGCAAGATAGAACAGAAATAAATAAAACCAGACTAAAAAGTGAAGCCCATGTCAACAACAGGAGTAATTCATGATTGTTTCTTTGTCTACTTCTCCAGCCTTATCTCTTGCTCTGTGTACTTCTTCTTCCAGCTCCTTTCCAACTCCAGAATGACTGGCTAGTCTCTGGATACATCAAGCCTTCTTGACTGTGTGCCTGCTATTCCATATCACCACAATGTCTTGTTTCCGTCCATTAGCAAGTGTCAATCCAAACATCACTCCTTAAGGAAGACAGACCTGAGTTTGCTTTTTTTTTAATGCTTCTTTGGCACCTTTGTACATCATGTCTCCATTACTGCAGCCATGGCATAGCTTTGTAGCTGTGTATGTGCCTCTTCTAGGCAGTAGATTCCTTGAGGGCAGGCACCAGGCCTCTTCACCTTGGCATCATTACTGCCTGGTACAGTGCCTGACAAATAGCATGTGCTCAATCCATTTGTGTATAGTTTGTTTTCTTTCAAAGTAAGCAACTGGAAATTGAGAAACAAAGATCCATTGGGTTCATTAGTAACAGAAGAGTTTTAATCCCGGAGAATGATCTATCTTGTGCTGTACTATGGAAAAAGCTTAGAAAATCCAGGTTGGATTCTATAATTCAGAGTAATAAAATTGAGAGTGTTCTTAGTTAAACTTCTCATTTTTCAAATAAGGAAGCTGAGACCCAAAATGATGAGATGACTTGCCCAAGGTCGCATAGCTTATTAGACTCAGGGCCAGGAAGAGAATTCAGGTCTCCTTCCCAAACTGCTGCTATCCAGCTAGTCTTCTGCCTTGCTGTGTGCTCTCAACCCCTTGTGTCACTGTGACTTCAGTAACCTAAACCTCGCTGAGTCCTTGTTTTTCCATTGCAAGAACGGAACTGTTCTCATGGATATTTGGCTAGAACCAAATGATATAAAGTGTGAAAACACTTTGAGAACTATAAATGCGCCTTCAAAATACGAGGTTTCATTATAGGATGCTTCTCGGCCCTGGGTACCATGCAGAAAAAGTCACTCATTCCCTTTGGTGACAGGAAACATTGTATAATCCTGCAATTTGGCAAGCCTACAAAGAATAAAATTCAAGACATTACAGAGAGCATCTTTTTTCCATTTGTTTTAACAAGCATTGTTTCATTTTAATAATCTGTGACAAAATGTCTGGCTAATAAGAAAAGTATGGTAAATTCATGAGGTAAAAAGAAATACAGTCAGCATTGTAGAACTTCCCTGAAACACTTTGCTATCAACCCTTTTGTAAAGTGGGAAATCAGTACTGGTAGGTGGGCTCATGTGGGATTTGCCAGGCTTGGAGATTTGTGAGAAGAGTTGGAGTCAAAGTGGGTTGTTTATTTCAGTGCTGCTCAATGTGCTTGGTTTATGCATAAGAAACAAAAAAAAAATCTGGATATGAAATATCTGGGGGCTTGTCAGGCCATGAGCATGAAATGAAAAGCATGCCAAACCAGCTATTTTCTGTCCTTCCTATCACCTCATGCTTGCTCTTAACAATGCTTATGTAGATCATTTAAGCAGTTTGCAGTTCTTATCAAAAACTACTGTGTGAGAGATACTGTGCTAGGTGCTGGGAATATAGAGGAGAATTAAACCAGGTAATGAGTTGTATTAAGTATAAGGCCCTATAAGAGAACATATGGGGCACCTCATTATTCCCAGGGATTGTCTGACATATCAGAATGCTCCTCTAGCCAGTTTTTAAGCCTGACAGTCAATCTCCGTGGTAGTTTAATACCAGCTTCCCACTTCTGAACTTTCAAGGTGTCTTCTTTGTCCCTTTCGTATCACATTTAATAATAATAATAGCTACCGCTTAATGCGTACCTATGTGAGAGATTCCTAAGTAGCATTTTATACAAATACTCATGTACAGTTTAATCCTTCAGAATAACTCTAGTTTTTCTCAGGAAACAGAATCCAGTATAAGGCTTTCATAACACCATCACTGACTCTCCATACAATTTTCTTTCCTGCTTATCTAAATTATTTTTGCCAGTCTCTTCAGTCAGATTTTCTCTATTAATGTGTATTTGTGTAGTTAGATGATGATGATGATGTTGATGATGATGATAGTCTATGTTTATCTGGTTCTTACTCTTTTGCTAGATATGGTGCTAAACTCTTCACAAATCATCGTCTCATTTAATTGGCTCAATAAAAGTATGAGGTAGGTCTGGTTATTCTCCATATTTGACAGATGAGGAAATGGAAATCCAGAGAGGTTAAATTTTCCTGATAGATACACAGCTACTAAGTAAGGGACCTGGGATGAAGTCTGTATCTTTCCAGATCTTGAGCTTGAAAATTGAGTGCTGTGCTATCTTATCCATACTATCTTATCCATAGATAGTTTATTTTATATGTCTGCTAGAAGCCCATCATGTAGAATTCTGCCTGGACTGCCCTATCTATTCTCTCCACTTGACTAACGCCACTGTTCCTTTGAAATTGACATTAGGCTTCCAGTTAATCATAGAGATGGTTCACACAGGCTTTTCTCTTCTCCCTCCCCATACTCTTGATATAGTGGCAGAAGCGTAAATATACTGGTCTTCAAGGACAAAAAGCATAGAAGGAAGGGCAATAATGAATAGAATGGTTCAACCACTTTTCTGAAGATAGGAAACAGATGCAAGCATGGCAAACAACTTAGGAAAGCGGAGAAAGTTCCCACTTAAATGCCTTCAGGTGACTTGCCCATGGAGCCTCTGAGAGGCTCTGTGAGAAGAGCACCAGGAGCAGTGGAAGGAAGGGGGGGCACAGGCTAAAAACTGGGGGACTGGCAGACACCTGGCTCCCTCCTTAACCCTTCATAGCCAGAAGGTGGTTTCTTTGTTGCCTTTGGAA
Source organism: Globicephala melas (assembly GCF_963455315.2). Lineage (NCBI taxonomy): Eukaryota > Metazoa > Chordata > Mammalia > Artiodactyla > Delphinidae > Globicephala > Globicephala melas. Next base: position 42,170,845 of record NC_083318.1, on the reverse strand, counting down.
AATTAAACTGGTGGGACTCTGTTCTCCTGGACACCAAGGTCTGGGAAAGAGCAAGGTGGTATGGAATGGGGCTAGAACAGAGGATTAAGAAAACTCTATATAACAAACTGTGAGACCATCAGCACCCTTTCTGATTACTTAGAAGGCCAGAATCCAAGCATATATCCCTTTCCTGAAGCTCTCTAGCAGCAGATTGGAAGGTCATTTTGTGGAGAAATGAAGTAGCTCCAAAGAAAAGCTTTCCAGAGACAGACAAATGGAGCTTTCCATCCACCAGGATGGCGTGCCCTTTCATTACCCCAAGTAAAACCCAGCAATTAAGTTTCTGTCCATGCTCACAGTGCTTCAGATAAACATTTGGTGCTTTACTCTTAAAATAAAGAAAAAAAAAGGGCAATCCAGGATAACTATTTGAGGATGGCCTTCCACATGAAAGTGATGAAAATGCACCCCCCCCCAAACAACCAAACAATGAAATAAACAAACCAACAGAAAACAACAATGAAAAGGAACTCAGTGAAACAGACAATGCTGGAAGCAGGGGAAAACTTTAAAAAATCTACAATTTATATCTTCAGAAAAATAATTTGTTATATCTATAAAATATCAATAGGATGCTTGGGAAAAGGAAACAGAACAACAAAGAGCTCTTGGGGGAAAAAGATGTTTTTATTTCACAACCCCCCAAAAACTAAAAAGTTCATAAAAATGTTGAAAAGTAACTTTGTTTCCCAACAAAAGGAAAAATGATGGACAAGAAGGAAGAAAATACAGGAAAATTAAAAGCTCAACCCAGGGACTCCCACATTTATACACTGGAGACTCAGAAGAGAAGACAGAGAAAATGGAAAGGATTAAATTATCAAAGGACTAATGTAGGGATGTCTCCCCTAACTGAAGTGTGTGAACTTCTATACTGAGAAGCTCCTCATTGCTCAGCACCCTGTATGCAAAAGACCCTACACCAAAGCACATTAGTGTGAAATTTTAGAACACTTGGAATAAAGGCAAGAGAGAAAGACAGAGACAGAGATAGACAGAGACAAGATTCAGAATTCAAAATGGCTGCAAACTTAACCATAGTGACACTGGATAATAGAACAGAAGAGCAATATTTTCAAATTTGGAGAGACAATTATAGTCACCTAGTATTCTATACACAGCCAAATTATCAATTGAGGATGTAAAGTATTATGTAAACATTTTCTGACATGAAAGGCTCAAACATTTTATCTACTACACATCTTTTCTTAGGAAGCTACTATAGGATGTGCTTTATAAAATGAGGAATCACTTTATAAAGAAATGGAAGTCAAGAAAGAGGAAGGCATGGGTTTAAAAAACCAGGGCACTTAGTGCCTGGAATTGAGGAGGGTAGAGAAAATAAGGCCCAGTGTGCAAGCCTTATAGCAGGCTTGGAGACAAATAGGTCCAGATAGGAACAGAGGACTGAGGTCAATGAGAAAAAGGATGACGGTTAGGTGGGTGGAAGAGGAGAAGGCAGGAGACAGAAATAAAGCATTTGAAACTGTGGTTGAGCATTTGTGAAAATTACTGATAGATTTTGAAAAATTTGTTGGGATAGTTGGGAAAAAAGTAGCAATAAGTACATTAAAAAATGAACAAATGAAAAAGAATCAATTAACAACCCTAAGAAAAACAGTAAGTTCTATTATAAAGGGTATGAAATGTCAGTACATTACTTGGTTTAGTAATAAACAATATTTATATAGTCATAATTATGCAAATATTGATTATTGACTAACTCAATATCAGATATATAATTAAGAAGTTGATGTAAGAAAGCTGAATGCTTAACTTTTATAACAGGAAGTCAGTATATAAGGTCTTAAATTTATAAGGCAATATATAGCAGTTTGAGCATCTAGTTTAGAGAGGGGGAGATAATTACCAGGGAAAGTAGGTAAAACAATTGAAAGAGATAGGCTCTAGGGAATAGGACTGGGGATTTGGTGGTGAGTGGGGCAGTAGATTACCATTTTTCAGTATAAACGATTTTATTTGATTTTTAAAAATCAGTGTTTATTATTTAGATAAAATAAGACAACCTTAGCAATTATTCTTTCTGTGTAGTTTTCCTTGATGCCTCCCATATAGTCTAAATTAGTTGTCTTCCCCTCTTCTCCCACCCCAAATCTTGTCCTCATGTAGGTTATACGATTTATTACACCAGTTTCATTGATTTTTAATGGTCCAGTTTTGCCTTTTACACTCTTTGAATGTAGGGACTATGTAAGAAGTTTCCAAAAATCTCTTGGTTCACTTTGCCCTCATTGTCTCAGTAGTTTCTTTATGGAATCTCTACTCTGAAAGAAACACCTAGCAGGTCTGTTTGTTGAGTAATTAGGTCCAAATAACTTAAGATCATCCTTTATAAATATAAGTGCTTTGGGAAGGAGCACTAATAGCTTACAGTGTATATTTTTTTCATTTTGGAGAGGCCCCAGCTTGTGTCCCTCAAAGTAGTAGGGGGAGCTACCTTCCCCGCAACAGGGATTGCTTAAGCAGTTAACCACAACAATAACGGAAATCAAAAATTAAAAAAGAAAAAGACTAACCTAGAATTCTGCCCCTTGAAGAATCACTTGTTTTTCTTTTCCTATCTAGTACTTGTCCATATGCAGACATGAGATTTTTACAATCAATGAAGATGTAATGTCATGTTAAGACTTTATTACACATAGTTTTCCTCACTGGTACATCGTTTTCATAATGGTTATCCTAAACAGCTGTATATTTCAGCACGTTGTATTTATTGAACCATATCCCAATGAATGGATATATTGATTGAATCTTTCTTACTCTGCAATTAACATCTTTCTACACATATCTCCATTACTCTTTTTGATTATTTACAGAAAATAATTTCCTGGTAGGGGCTAAAATGGGCATAAATCTCTAGAATTTTTATATCTTAAAACTGGAAGAGAAGTTGCAATATCAGATCGCAAATTGAAGGCAGGGATGCCTTTTAAAGCAGCATGCCTCTTCCTGACTTCTTCCAATAAACCTTACTTCCTCACATGGAGGTTCATCCAATTTGCTTAGAAAACAGAAACTTAAGTCCTGGCTTTTTTCAGCCAAAAGCAGCATCATTTACTGTACTTGTTGGTCCTCGTTCTGCCCTCAGGAGCTGCGCAAAACCAGTGTGTTCTCTCCTTCCACGTGGCAGCCCTTCAAATGTTTGAAGATGATGATTATGGACAAGTGACCTTTGCGCAGTCTTTCAACTAAAATATTCCCCATCCATAACTGTGAATCCTCCTATTCATTCACCTTTGCCATTTTCTGCCCCAATTACCCAAACCTTCTTCTCTCCCTGCCAATAACCCACAGTTGTCCCAGCATCCTTGATGGGCTGCCTTTCCAGGTCTACGCCACTGCAGTCTGTTAATTCAAAGATGCCATCATTTGTAAGATGGGCCGTCATTTTTATGTATCACTAAGAAACAAACAAAGACCTCTGCCAATTAAACTCTGACATGGCATCAATTATAAGGCACACTTCATTTTCAGAGCTGTTAAAATGTGAAAATAATGCGTGTCTTAGAATCAGTGAAATACAGCAAGGCAGTTGTTTTTTTCTAGGTCAGCTTCAGACTGTAAATATGTGCCATGCAGTGTGGGCCCCTGGACTTGGAAATAGTATTCCCTGGGTGGTTGACTTTCCCTGACAATGGTAGCTGTTGCTGCCCAGGCCTGTCCCAGACCTGGTGGAGATTTTGTAATCATGTGTCATATGGTTTGGTACTCTGTTGTGTGTGCTTGTGTGTGTGTGTGTGTGCATTGCAAAGGCATGTTTAATTTAATTTAATGATTAAATATTTGTATATATTGTGAAATGATCACCACAGTACAGCATGTAGACAAATTCATAAACACAGAATCCACAAATAAGGAGGATTGCCTGTATTTCTAATAAAATCTTATTTCACCCTTCTTCCTCCTCTCCCTCCCTATCTAACTACCTACTTGTCCTTATATCTTTCTATCCATTGAGAGATGTCTAGAATTGTACTCAGCAAGAATTTGACAATCATCATTATTGAATGGTGGAATTTAAAATTTTTGTTTGAAAACAAAAATATCATAGAACACATTTTTACAAATATAATGATGTCATTATTAAAATTGATATTAAAATATAATATTAAATATAAAAATAATAGTAAGAATTTTTGTTTATTTACTGCAATGGTATTTGTGCTTTTTTTTCACACTGCAATTCAATATTTCATGAGGATGTGAGGAATTAAGCAATAATATACTGTTATTTTTGGTGTAAACTAGCACAGTGTTTTTTGAAGAAATTTCTCAAAATGCATCAAAAGCTTCAATGGTTTTATCCCCTTTTATCCAGTAATTTCATTTGGAAATTTCACCCATGGAAATAATCACAAAAATGTATTAACAATATTATTATAGTTGTACACATGGAAGTCAACCCAATAGACCATCAATAAGAGTTCAGAAGAAAGAAATGCTTTAAGAATTTGTATGACATTCTTAACATAAAGTATTTTACCATTGTATGGTAAAATACCATACAATGCAGATATGTACATTAAAAAGTCTTCAAAAATATACAACCAAAATGTTAGCAGTGGTTATCTCTGGGAGGCAGAATTCTAGGTAACATTCATTTAAAAAATATTTTTATGGACAGTCCACAATTTCTACAGTAAGTATATATTTATAATGAGAAAAAGGGTAATAAATATTATTTTAAAATAATACTTGGCCTCTCAAGAAAACATAATGATCAATAGCATAATTTACATAAATGCAAATGCCTGCTTTTTTGGTCATTTTTTTGAGGACGTTGTACTTGCTTGGCATACTCCTAAACATTGTATCATTTAAAGTGATTTGCATTGTAACCTTGTGAGGCAGGTTAATTATCTTCAATTTATAGATGACAGTACCTAGATTCAGAGAGATTATATACATAACCTAAGAGCCCCCAATTAATTGGGGACAGAGTCAGGATTTAAACACAAACTTTTGACATCCACCTACAAAAGCCAATGTCAGAGTTGTGAGGCCATTGTCCTGCAGTGACCAGCAGAGCAATCTGCTATTTTATTGCAAAAAAAGACATTTTCTATAGTGTATCTCATTTAAACCTCACAACAACCCAATGTTTAAATGATAATACTACTAAAGATGGTCCTTTATGTTATTATCAGTAATTTTTTCAATCAGGAATATATGATGTTCAATATAGCATTCATTCATTGAACCAACATATTCCAGGTGCCTATAACATACCAAGCACTGTTGTAGGCACTGGTGATAACAGCAATTAACAAAGTCCCTGCCGTCATGGAGCTTTCATTCTTTTTTGGAGAGACAGATAATAAAAATATTAACATATGACATAGAAAGTGGTGAAAGTATTGCTAGTAAAAGAGAAAGTGGGAAAGGGCCTCCCCCATTTTATGATCCTTTGGGGTTTTGAGCAGAGTGGGTTACCTTGTCCTGAGGTGGAGAAGCTGGGAGTGGAGTGTGTATGGAAAATCAAGAACTTAAATTTGAGATACCTGTTAGACACCTAATGGAGTTGTCAAGCTAGCAGTCACATAAGTCTGAAGTTTAGGTGAGAGGTCAGGTATGGAGGTATAAATTTGGGAGGCGTTGGCTTATAGATGGTACTTAAAGTCCTAAAATTATATGCAATTATCTAGGGAGACACGCCCTGGAGCACACCAACATTTAAAGGAAGAGAGGAAGATTGGGAGGCACTAAAGGAGACTGAAAAGAAAAGTAGAAAAAAAACAGGGGAACGTGGTGTTACAAATCATTTATTGTAGAACCTGGATTAAAATGCAGTTCTTCTGACTCGTAGTGTTGTGCCATTCCCCAGTTATTGAAGATTTTTATGATGCTTTTTTTTCTTTTTATGCTTATTTTTTGTCCCTAAAAGTGTTATTATTTAAATAATTGAAGCGGTAGATTTGCCAGATGGTAATTGCTAAAATGACTTCCTTTACTCTTTAAGTCTTTTGGGCACCATTCCAGTTTTCTATAGCCTTCAAACATATGTGTAAATAGTTCAGTGAGTCTGTTATCTAACTCCCTGAACAGCAAAGCATGATATTATCCAAAAGCCAATTCTCACTCCCATAAAATGGAGCAGTGAACCATTTAGCTTAAAGGACTTTCACAGGAGGGTCTGTATTCTTACATGGTCGTTCAAAATTCATGCTTTGTTATTTATTTTTATTTTTACATTTTTACCTATATAAAAGTATAACCTTTATATGATAAATTGAACTAATTTTAAGCTCGATAGATTTCTACACCTGTGTATGTCTATCTGTCCACCATGCAGATCAAAAGTTAGAAACTTTCTAGCACCCAGAAACCTGCTTCATGGCCTTTCTCAGTCAATACCCACTCCTCTCTTTCCCCATCATTATTCTGTGTTCCGTTATCATTGGTGAGTTTTGCCTGTCCTTGAACACAATAGAAATGAAATTGTACAGTATTTTCTTTGTGCCTGACTTCATTTATGTATCATAGTGTCTGTGAAAGGCATCCATGTTGTTGCATGTAGTAATTCATTCTTTCTAAAATTTCTCTGTAGTGTTTTGTTTTGTGAATATACTCCAATTGATTTATCCATTCTACAGATGATGGACATTTGAGTTGTTTCCAGTGTCTGGGTATTACGAACAAAACAACTATGGTAGACACACATTTGTTTCTCTTGACTATTTCTCTGGAAGTGAATTGGTGGGTTAAAGTGTGTGTGTGTATATATATATATATTCTAGCCTCTAGGAAATGCAAATTAAAATAATGGGATATTGGGCTTCCCTGGTGGCGCAGTGGTTGAGAGTCCACCTGCCGATGCAGGGGACACGGGTTCGTGCCCCAGTCCGGGAAGATCCCACATGCCGCGGAGCGGCTAGGCCCGTGAGCCATGGCCGCTGAGCCTGCGCGTCTGGAGCCTGTGCTCCGCAACGGGAGAGGCCACAACAGTGAGAGGCCCGTGTACTGCAAAAAAAAAAAAAAAAAAAAAAGCAAGGGATATTATTTATTGCTTTTAAAATTAGTAAATATTTCAGTATATTTAGTACAGAAGATCCACCATATTCTGTTCTCACTTTCATACATGACAGGTGGGAGGATAAATTGGTATGTCCATTTTGGAAATCATTTGGTCAGTATTAATAATAATGGCCTTTAAAATTTTTATACCACTTGGCCCAGGAGTCTTTTTTTTTTCTTTTTCTGTTTTGGAGCCTACCCTAAGGGTATTTTATTATTGTAAATATTATTTAAGGTTTATATTTAATATAAATATATCAAATGTTAAATATGATCATAAATATTATTAAAAGTTTATGAACCAAGATATTTACTGGAGAACTATTTGTAGTGAAAAAAAAGAAAAAACAGTGGAAATGACTTATGCCGAACAATAGGGAATACTTGAAGTAAAGCAGGCAACAACCTTTCAATGCAATATATGTTTTGTCTATGAAGAATTTATAATGGCATAGAAATATGATTTTCTAGAATGCTAAATTTAAAAGCAGAAAATGTATTTAGAGTTTGAATATAACTTTGGGAAAATATATATAACACAAAGAGAAAAAAGCCCCAAGTGGAAATATTAACAAAATGTTAATGCTGACCAACTGAGTGGTAGGTTACTGGGTGCTTTTTTTCCTTTTCTCTATTTTGCAAAGTTTTTAAAATGGTTAGTGTTGGTTTATTTGAACATTTTGAAATTTAAGTCTTCACTTGCATTGTCAGTGGCAGGATGGGATGCTGGTTGAGCGTATGATTCTAGGAGTCATATTTCCTGGGTTCAAATCCTAGAGTTCTGGTTTCATTGCTTGCTAGCTGTGTTTCTTTGGTCAAGTCTCAGGTCCATTTAATTCACCAAGTATTTACTGAGTGTCTAGTATGTGCCAGGCATGGTTCAGCAAACAAACGGGTAAAATTCCCTGTGCTCATGGAGCTTCCAATCCGGTGTGTGCCACCTGCGAAACGGGAAGCAGCAGAGTGTCCAATGGACAGGGTGGCGACGAGCCAACGCTGGGGAAGTGTCTGAAACACGTGAGCCCTCAAGAAGTGCTAATGATAACTAGTACTTTTATATAATAATGCCTTATATTTTTATATAAAAATGTCCACTATAGTTATAGAGTTCTGCAATTCCCAATTTCACTATCAGTTAAAAAAAAAACTTTCTGAAAGAATGCATTTGACATGGTGTATAATTGACCACTTTTGCTGGTCATTTGACAGAAATACTGATTACCCACCTAATCAGTACGTTTTTATTCTATACTTACCACAGATCAATGGACCTGGCTGTGACCAAGAGAAGCCCAGTTTTCCAAGTGCTTCCTAAGAATTTCTGCTTCCTCATACTCTTCTCAGTGACAAAATTATTTCTTATTATCTTTTGTAGCAGTCTAATATTTTTACCATTTTCAACCAGTGATGCAATTATTAGTTTAGTGCTTTCAAAACCATTAGCCTTTTAGTTTTCTAAGGATGCCATAATAAAGTACCAAAAACTGGGTGGCTTAAAACAACAGAAAGTTTAGAGGCTAGAAGTCTGGAATCAAGATATCAGCAGGACTACACTCCCTCCAAAGCCTCTAGGGGAGTGTATTTCGTTGCTTCTTCCAGCTTCTGGCGGCTTCTGGGAGGTGGCAGCATAACTCCAATCTCTGCCTCAGTATTTTCTCATAGCCCTTTCCCTGTGTATCTCTCTGTACACTCCCTCCTTTCATAAGGATACCAGTTATTGGATTTAGGGCCCACCCTAAATCAGGATGATTTAATCTCAGGATCTTTAACTAATTACATTTTCAAAAACCATACTTCCAAATAAGAACACATTGTGAGATTCTAGGTGAACATGAATTCTGGGGTGGGGGGCACACTATTCAACCCATGACAAATAGCAATAATAATATCAACAATATCACTCGTGATCTTTAAGTTCTTACTATTGATGATAAATAGAATAATGGTTTCTTTAAATGTATGCTGTTCATTGCCTTCTTATAAAAGGTGGATGAGGCCCAGATTTTTCTAGTGTGATTTTGAGGAGCATGAGCCAGAAAATGTTAAGAAACAGTGTAACCTATGGTGCTTAAGGCTCTGATTTTGTGAAGCTTTGGGAAGACTCATATATCTCCACGAGAACTGAGATATGCAAATGTTAAGGGTTGTGTCTAAGGCAAACTTACTGGAAAAACAGGAAATGAATGAGGTGCCCAAACATTTGGACAGAGATTTTGTTCTTCTTTGCCATTTCTCTTGATGTTGTGGAAATTCTGATAATCTGTTATTTACACTAAGTCGTTCATATGCCAGTCTAGTTGAATGTTGTTCCTTGTGACTGTACTATTGGTAATGGGAATTGTTTCCCCAGTAATTGAAACCTTTGAATTCCGATACCTCAGTTGAGGCAAATTCCAAAAGCACTTACTGTAAACTGAACATACAGGAATTAGTTTCTGGCAGGTGTGCATTTTGCAGTGTTTTATAGTTGTATGAAATAGATGTAATAAGGGAAGACTTTGGACCACAATTGTCTTTGCTCTGCTGCTCTGCCAAGCAGCAACACCAGGATATAGGACAATGGCAGAGAAAGAAGACTGACGTTCAGTTACCCATTTATTCAAAGAAGTATTTATCGAACACCTACTATGCACCATGCCCTAGGCTGTGTGTTGGGAATACCACAGTGACCAAAACAGTGCATCTTCCCTTAGAGAGATCCCAGTCTTTTAGGACAGATGAACAAGTAAACAGGCATTCAGAGTGTAGGGGAGGAGGTCGGAATGGGGAAGAGTTCTAAGATACAGACAAGCAGAGTACCATAGCAGTTAAGAGAAGGGGCATCTAATTTAATCTATGTGGTTTGGTGGTGATGGTTGGTGTCGTAAAATGTTTTATGGTGAAAATTCTCAACTAAGCAGAGGTCTGTGGAGCTAGCAGGCTCCATTATAATTACTCAATAGATCTTTTTTGGAAGGGGAGTGAAAGAATGTGCTCACAGCCTCCCATGCTTTTGAGAAGAGTGTTATTTCTACTTTTCTCACTACAACTACAGTTTGAATCAATAGGGAAATGCGTTAGCCTTTGCACAGGGAATCAGAAATTTAGGGAATTATCCAGAATTCACAAGCCAATACAGTGCAAATGAATTGACAGTGGGAACATATCCTATAATGTATTGTCTGGAGGAAAGCCTGATACAGTTATCTCCATGTAGTAGTTGTTCAATTAATGCTAGTTAATAGAAATGACAAGAATTAATTAGGGGTAGTCAAAACTCTAGTCATTTGATGAATCTGAAGTTTTATTCTGAAAGTTAAAATAACTGAAGCCTCAGGTAGGAAACAGTTTTGTAGTGAAGCTTATGTCTTCTAAGTATTTTTAAAAATTGTTTGTATATGTGTGTGTTTATGCTTTTTTTAAAAAAATAGAAGATTTGTGGTGAGAAAATCGACCTTTAAAAAATTAACTTGATTTAAAAAAATTATGTGAAATATTTAAAATACAGAAAATGTGAAAAGGATTGATATGACAGTGTCCAAAAGCTTTGTCAAATCTTAACATTTTTGGCATGTTTGCCTCAAAAAATGTTTTTTAAGAAATAAACCATCACAGATAGAGATGAACACTCTGTGTGTTCCTCTCCCATACCATTTCCTTTCCTTATTAATCAGAGATTAACAGCTAAATCCCTCTAGAATGTTATTATGAACTGGGTGTTTGTTGTTACCTAGTTGCCTACCTTTATCCAGTCTCTCTTCCTCCCTTAGAACAGATGACTTTTGACTATTTAATTTTGAAGAGGTATTTTTTTACTGTTGCTTGTTTTGTGACTATTCTTTTAAAATTGTATTTGCTCCTGTTTCTTTCTTTTTTTTTTAATGTCTGAAACATTTATTTTAACATATTTCCATACAAATAACTCAAAGAAAGTTTAGTATTAGTTGTTTTTTGTTTGTTTGTTTGATCGTTTATACTGCAGGTTCTTATTAGTCATCAATTTTATACACATCAGCGTATACATGTCAATCCCAATCACCCAATTAACCACACCACCATCCCCACCCCACCACGGTTTTCCCCCTTGCTGTCCATACGTTTGTTCTCTACATCTGTGTCTCACAGCCTCCCATGCTTGTTCATTCTGCCCTGCAAACCGGTTCATCTGAACTATTTTTCTAGGTTCCACATACATGTGTTAATATACGATATTTGTTTTTCTCTTTCTGACTTACTTCACTCTGTATGACAGTCTCTAGATCCATCCACGTGCTCCTGTTTCATGGATGCAATATCTTTTACTTCTCTGGGAATATTTTTTTTCCCTTTGATTTCTTTTGCTTCCTGCATTTTATCTATTTCTTTGTTTCTTTTTTAAAAAATAATTGTGTTGGTCTGTTTTATATTATAAGTGATCTTAAAAAAAACGATGATTCTTTTCTGTCCATTTATATTGAAAGTAAGGCACATAAAATCTTATTGAAAGCCCAACACATGAGGTCAAGGCTTATTGAGTGGTGAGCTTCACTCTTAGGCAATTTTCTTGCAGAATTTCTAATTGTTCAGCAATCATAGTCTTTTTACTTGGGCTTATCAGTCTCCTGAGGAGTTCCTGTATGCTCCAGTCTCTTGCCTGTGGGTATAAGCCTGGCTGCTGGGCTTCGGGGAGTTGAGGAAATGAAAGGTTTTGGACTCTCATTTCAGCATGTTTAGCTTTGCACACTTCCCTTGGCTATACCTGGTACCCCTGAATCCAGCGTTCACTGCCCTCAGTGATAAACTTCCAGTCTTCTGTGGCCATGGGGTAAGTGAAGAGGGAAGAGTAATTATGTCATTTTGGCTACAGGAGGTGCCCTAGGAGTCTAACTGCTTCTTTCACACATATACACCTTTAATCAGTCCTTCTAGTCTTTGATCCACTATATCTCCAACTTCAAAGATATCTAGCATTTCTAATTCCTGGTTTCTATGCCATTAGGGTTTGACCAGGAAATAGAGCTAGGCTTAGGCTTAGGGTTAAATGAGAGAATTTTATATATTCTCTCTCTCTCTCTCCATCTGTATTAATCTCACCTTACCTAGTGATTTGACAGTTGCCTTCCTTTTGCTCCCAGACCCGTGTATAGATCCCTAGGTCTCACCCTAGCATTTTAGGAATCCTGTTCCACATACAACATTAATGGGAATATTGTAGATCCAATCTCTTTGTCAGCATGTTGCTTGATTCCATTCCTACTTGAGAGGTAGTGCCTGTGTTCTCTGGGCTCTCTCAGGCCTGAAGCTTGCTCAGATCCATAGCTCCAGATGGGAGTGGGCAACAGGCATTTCCTCCCCTTTTTCATAGGTGGGAAAACCCTATATATCCATCCTTGTCCTGGCTCCCTATCTTGGGTTGTGACTTGTTTTATTTCAGTCACTCTGCAGAAGCTGAATCTTCAGCCCCACTCCAGACTCAGAGATCAGGAGCCTTATGACTACAGCTCCTCTCACTCATTTGTGTCTTTGTTCCACTCCTCATTCAAGAAAGGTAATCTTTTTCTCCCTTTATTCCTGGAAATATCTTTTTATGTATATCTATCTATCTACACACATTTATTCTATATATGTATATATTTATTGTATATATATTTATTTATTTTAGTTTTTCCCTATCACTTCTATTTGTTTGGAGCAGAGGAACAAAGTATGAATTCAATACACCATCATCACAGAAAGTCTAAATATTGATTCATCAAAAATTAACCAGATGTCAGCAACAAAAACAAAAGCCAACAACCAAAGGAAAACCCATGCCCTTTCACCTGGTAAAAAGTGGTAAGGGTTGATTGAGTCTGATTTGGATCCATTAACCAGGATACTGTATATGACTGTACTTTGAAATACCCAAAGCCCCTCACAAATCTTAATTATTTATTTTATGTTTAGGTGTCTAGGTCACCCCATTAGGAAATTCTCTAAGACCTGCCTCACACCGCCCCTATTTTTACTGATGTCCCAAACAAAAAAAGATGGACTTCTAAAGACCTGGGATTTCTCTCTGTCTCAGACACATTCCCTGAACTTCCAACACAAACAGAAAAGCATTTTCCTGTCTCTGGAGTCCTTGAGCAATGTTTGGCCAAGAGACACACGAGACGAGGGTTAGAAGTGTGTTCTCAGCAGGCTGGGTGAGTAGAATGGCCTCCTTCCTGCACAAGCTCTCCAGCCCGGGCTCACTGCCAAGAGCACAGAAGTTCACCAGAAAGACAAACAGTGAGAAGTTCACCAAACACTTGGACTTTAATTTGCTTCTTGAAATGTCAGGTTATTTTCTTTCTTTCTGGCAGAAATTGTTGTGCCTTCTCTAACCTCACAGTTCTACTCCTGGTAGCAGTTTTCCCAGAACTTCATTAGTTCAATTCAATAAATATTTACTGAAGTGTGCCAGGCAGTGTTAGGTACTGAGAGTGTGATGATGAATACAGCATAGTTCCTGTGCTTAAGCCCTCACAGTCTGATGTCGGGAGTGGGGGAGGACAAACAGGACTGTGAATCAAGAGAATTAGTACAGGTGGCAAACCTTTGTGCTTGGAGCTCTAGCTGTGGCGTCCAGCTGCCCAGGTTCACATCTGCAGGAGTTGTTATTCACTGTGAGGCTGTGAACAGTTAGTCAGCCTCTCTGTGCTTCAGTTCTCTCATCTGTATAAAGGGCATGATAACAGTATCATGTAGTGTATATATGTACAGGCATACATATGTACACACATATACATTCAGGATTTATTATGGTGCTTATATATATATATATATATATAGTACATATGTTTTGTATACACTCACAGATATATGTATATGTATCTATATGTATATGTATATATGATGTATCTATATATATATTTAATCTATATCTAGCTATATCTATCTACATGTATATGTACATAGAATGCAGTCTGTATATATGTGTGCTGTATGTATGTATATTATATTCTGTATGTTCTGTATGTAAATATACTGGTATTATAATATGTTTATATGGATATATATTACATCGATATATACTAAATGTATATAATTGAGCCTGCCAAACAAGAAGCACTCCATAAATGTAAAACTCGATTATTATGAACATTTTAACTATGGAAAATGGAGAGAGATTAAACTAATAATAGATGGAACATGGACTTTAGAGTCAGACAAGTCTGGGTTTAAAACCTTGCTCAACATCTTGTAACCTAGAGTAACCTTGTATGTGAAGTCCTTAGGCCATTTCAAAATCAATGCTCAAAAAGAGCTGCTGTTATTATTATTATTCCTTAATTAGGCTGAAATAAAGTTTCCCCAGCTCAAAAATAATGATTACTGTATTCATATTGATATAGAACAATTGTTCTTCTTATTGTTGAAAATAAGAAATATATCATTTCTAGCACAAAGGGGTCCATTATAGGTAATCAATAAATGGTGATCATTTAAAATATGATTATCGTCTCTGACCATGTATTTTTGATGTAAAGTGTCTCTTATGGGGCAGAGAAGACTAAATTTCCAACCAAAATTTCCACTCTTCCTTCTATAGGATAGAGTTATATCTGGGAAAAAGTTGCCAAACCAGGGGCTACATCTCCTTCCCTTTTGGGCCAAGTACCTGGTTCTCATAGTAGAATATGAAAATAAGTTATGCATGTCCAGGTAAAGGTGATTAGGAAGTATGGCTTTTCTCCCCTCTCTTTCCTTTCTACTAGCTGGAAGCAGAGGACTCTGAGATATTAAGAAGTGACAGAACTGTAAGATGCAAAATTCCTGTGTTCCTGAATCACCATGTGGAGGAAAGTTATCTACTGATCAGGAACACCCACATTGGATTCTTACCTGAGAAATAAATGAACTTCCATTGTGTTAAGCCAATTTGAGGGTCTATTTGTTAAAGCATCTAGTATTATCCTAATAAAATGGAATATGCTAAATGTTGAAGGTACCAGGGATGAACTACAGTTAGGTAAATTTTAGAACACTATCAAAATTAGGCCATTATAAGGTCCAGTTAAAATGTTGAGGGAATTTAAAAAGAGAGAGAGGCTCAGCCGCTGCAACAGAGGCGAGTGCTGTGCTCCAGGTGCTGCAATCCCAAGGACACGGCTTCTCTGACACTTCTGGCCAAGGGTAATCGGCGACATCCATGGGAGGAGTGGCTGTAGACACCTCGGCTCCTCAGGGGACTCAGTTCCTTCCCATCACCTCACTGAGAGCCTGTCCCGGCCATGGGGACGCCTCTTTCATCATCCCAATGAGGCTCGCGGGACCAATGGATGGCCGCAGTGACAGAGGACCAGACTGCGGGTAACGGCAAGAGACCTTCAAGATAGTGGAGGAGTAAGACGTGGAGATCACCTTCCTCCCCACAGGTACATGAGAAATACATCTACCTGTGGAAAAACTCCCACGGAACACCTACTGAATGCTGGCAGAAGACCTCAGACTTCCCAAAAGATATATATATATATATTTTTTTTCCTTTTTCTCTTTTGGTGAGTGTATATGCATATGCTTCTTTGTGGGATTTTTGTCTGTATAACTTTACTTTAACCATTTGTCCTAGGGTTCTGTCTGTCCTTTTTTTTTTTTTTTAGTATAGTTTTTAGTGCTTGTTATCATTGGTGGATTTGGTTTTTGGTTTGGTCGCTCTCTTCTTTCTTTCTTTTTAAGTTTTTAACTTCTTAATATTTTTTATTTTAATAACTTTATTTTACTTTACTATTTTTTTTCTTTCTTTTTTTTCTTCCTTTTCTTCTGAGCTGTGTGACTGACAAGGTCTTGGTGCTGCGACCAGATGTCAGGCCTGTGCCTCTGAGGTGGGAGAGCAAAGTTCAGGACATTGGTCCACCAGAGACCTCCCAGCTCCACATAATATCAAATGGCGAAGGCTCTCACAGAGATCTCCATCTCAATGCTAAGATCCAGCTCCACTCAATGACCAGCAAGCTACACTGCTGGACACCCTATGACAAACAATTTGCAAGACAGGAACACAATCCCACCCATTAGCAGATAGGCTGCCTAAAATCATAATAAGGTCACAGACACCCCTGAACACACAACTGGATGTGATCCTGCCCACCAGAAAGACAACATCCAGCCCCATCCACCAGAACACAGGCGCCAGTCCCCACCACCAGGAAGTGTACACAATCCACTGAACCAACTTTAGCCACTGGGGACAGACACCAAAAACAATGGGAATTACGAACCCGCAGCCTGCGAAAAGGAGACCCCAAATAAAGTAAGTTAAGCAAAATGAGAAGACAGAGAAACACACAGCATATGAAGGAGCAAGGTAAAAACCCACCAGATCAAATAAATGAAGAGAAATAGGCAGTCTACCTGAAAAAGAATTCAGAGTAATGAGAGTAAAGATGATCCAAAATCTTGGAAATAGAATGGAGAAAATACAAGAAATGTTTAACAAGCACCTAGAAGAACTAAAGAGCAAACAAGCAATGATGAACAACACAATAAATGAAATTTAAAATTCGCTAGAAGGAATCGATAGCAGAACAACTGAGGCAGAAGAACGGATAAGTGACCTGAAAGATAAAATAGTGGAAATAACTACCACAGAGAAGACTAAAGATAAAAGAATGAAAAGAATTGAGGGCAGTCCCAGAGACCTCTGGGACAACATTAAATGCACCAACATTCGAATTATCGGGATCCCAGAAGAAGAAGAGAAAATGAAAGGGTCTGAGAAAATATTTGAAGGGATTATAGTTGAAAACGTCCATAATATGGGAAAGGAAATAGTCAATCAAGTCCAGGAAGTACAGAGAGTCCCATACAGGATAAATCCAAGGAGAAACATGGCAAGACACATATTAATCAAACTATCAAAAATTAAATACAAAGAAAAAATATTAAAAGCAGCAAGGGAAAACAACAAATAACATACAAGGGAATTCCCATAAGGTTAACAGCTGATCTTTCAGCAGAAACTCTGCAAGCCAGAAGGAAGTGGCAGTACATATTTAAAGTGATGAAAGGGAAAAACCTACAACCAAGATTACTCTACCCGGCAAGGATCTCACTTAGATTTGATGGAGAAATTAAAACCTTTACAGACAAGCAAAAGCTGAGAGAATATAACACCACCAAACAAGCTTTGCAACAAACGCTAAAGGAACTTCTCTAGGCAGGAAACACAAGAGAAGAAAAAGACCTACAATAACAAACCCCAAGCAATTAAGAAAATGGTAATACGAACATACATATCGGTAACTACCTTAAATGTAAATGTATTAAATTCTCCAACCAAAAGACATAGACTGGCTGAATACTAGCAAACAGAATCCAACAGCACATTAAAAGGATCATAAACCATGATAAAGTGGGGTTTATCCCAGGAATGCAAGGATTCTTCAATAAACACAAATCAATCAATGTGATACACCATATTAACAACTTGAAGAAGAAAAGCCATATGATCATCTCAATAGTTGCAGAAAAACTTTTGACAAAATTCCACACCCATTTATGATAAAAACCCATCAGAAAGTAGGCAGAGGGAACTTACCTCAACATAATAAGGCCATATATGACAAACCCACAGCCAACATTGTTCTCAATGCTGAAAAACTGAAACCATTTCCTCTAAGATCAGGAATAAGACAAGATTGTTCACTCTCACCACTATTATTCAACATAGTTTCAGAAGTTTTAGCCACAGCAATCAGAGAAGAAAAAGAAATAAAAGGAATCCAAATCAGAAAAGAAGAAATAAAGCTGTCACTGTTTGCAGATGACATGATACTATACATAGGGACTCCTAAGATGCTACCAGAAAACTACTAGAGCTAATCAATGAATTTAGTAAAGTTGCAGGATACAAAATTAATGCACAGAAATCTCTTGCATTCCTATACACCAATGATGAAAAATCTGAAAGAGAAATTAAGGAAACACTCCCATTTACCATTGCAGCAAAAAGAATAAAATACCTAGGAATAAACCTACCTAAGGAGACAAAAGACCTGTATGCAGAAAACTATAAGACACTGATGAAAGAAACTAAAGGTGATACAAATAGATGAAGAGATATACCATGTTCTTGGATTGGAAGAATCAACATTGTGAAAATGGCTATACTATGCATAACAATCTACAGATTCAATGCAATCCCTATCAAACTACCAATGGCATTTTTCTCAGAACTAGAACAAAAAATTTCAATTTGTATGGAAACACAAAAGACCCCTAATAGCCAAAGCAATCTTGGCAAAGAGAAAAGGAGCTGGAGGAATCAGGCTCCCAGACTTCAGACAATACTACAAAGCTACAGTAATCAAGATTGCATGGTACTGGCACAAAAACAGACATATAGATTAATGGAACAGGATAGAAATCCGAGAGATAAACCTATACACATATGGTCACCTTATTTTTGATAAAGGAGGTTAGAATATACAGTGGAGAAAAGACAGCCTCTTCAATAAGTAGTGTTAGGAAAACTGGACTGCTAAATGTAAAAGAATGAAATTAGAACACTCCCTAACACCATACACAAAAATAAACTCAAAATGGATTAAAGACCTAAATGTAAGTCCAGACACTATAAAACTCTTAGAGGAAAACATAGGCAGATCACACTATGACATAAATCACAGCAAGATCATTTTTGACCCACCTCCTAGAGAAATGGAAATAGAAACAAAAGTAAACAAATGGAACCTAATGAAACTTAAAAGCTTTTGCACAGCAAAGGAAACCTTAATCAAGATGAAAAGACAACCCTCAGAATGGGAGAAAATATTTACAAATGAAGCAGCTGACAAAGTATCAATCTCCAAAATTTACAAGCAGCTCATGCAGCTCAATATCAAAAAATAAAAAAACCCAATCCAAAAATGGGCAGAAGACCTACACAGACATTTCTCTAAAGAAGATATACAGATTGCCAACAAACACATGAAAGGAATGTCAACATCACTAATCATCAGAGAAATGGACATCAAAACTACAATGAGGTATCACCTCACACCAGTCAGAATGGCCATCATCAAAATATCTACAAACAGTAAATGCTGGAGAAGGTGTGGAGAAAAGGGAACACTCTTGCACTGTTGGTGGGAATGTAAATTGATACAGCCACTATGGAGAACAGTATGGATGTTCCTTAAAAAACTAAAAATAGAACTACCATACGACCCAGCAATCCCACTACTGGGCATATACCCTGAGAAAACCATAATTCAAAAAGATTCATGTACCACAATGTTCATTGCAGCTCTATTTACAATAGCCAGGACATGGAAGCAACCTAAGTGTCCATCAACAGATGAGTGGATAAAGAAGATGTGGCACATATATACAATGGAATATTACTCAGCCATAAAAAGAAATGAAATTGAGTTATTTGTGGTGAGGTGGATGGACCTAGAGTCTGTCATACAGAGTGAAGTAAGTCAGAAAGAGAAAAACAAATACTGTATGCTAACACATATATATGGAATCTAAAAAGAAAAAAATCGTTCTGATGAACCTAGGGACAGGACAGGAATAAAGACACAGATGTCTTGAGTCCGTGGGGAGGGAGAGGGGTAGACTGGGATGAAGTGAGAGAGTGGCGTGGACATATATACACTACCAAATGAAAAGTAGATAGCTGGTGGGAAGCTGCCACATAGCACAGAGAGATCAGCTCAGTGCTTTGTGACCACCTAGAATGGTGGGATAGGGAGGGTGGGAGGGAGACGGAAGAGGGAGGAGATGTGGGGATATATATATATATATATATCTGATTCACTTTGTTATATAGCAGATACTAACACACCATTGTAAAGCAATTATACTCCAATAAAGATGTTAAATAAATAAATAAAAGAGAGGGAGGGGACCAGAAGAGGTATCATCAAAGATAAGAACTTTGCCTGGAACTTGAAGAATTTGGACATTTAGCAAATCTGGGTGAGGTATTTACTGGAGGTAGAAGAAGCCAGAGAAATGTAAGGATAATGTTTAGTAGAGAGAGATTACCTCCTTTGAACTTGCATGCAAGAGGGTACAAAGTGGAATCGAGAAAATTAAAGATAAGAAGGTGGATAGAATCCAAATTTTGAGGAGAAATTGGAATGAAAAACAACTGTCTGACTAGTTTATTCTACCAGCAATGGAGAATTATTGATAGGTTTTGAGTAGAGGAAGGGATATGATCAGATTGCACTTAGATGACATTTATCTGGAAGTTCTGCAAAAGATGGTCATGAAGAGAGAGTAACTGAAAACAGGGAAGTTAATGAAGTGATTAATGTAATCATCTATGGGAGAAGTCACCAGTATTTGAGCTAGAAAATGGTGATGGAAATGGAGTAGATGAGATGAAAGCAAAATATATTATGGAGATAAGATAATAGATACTGTCAATTGATTAGATTTGTGGAGCAAAGAGACAATAAATATAGAGTCAGGTTTGTTAACTTAGGTGACTGGGAGGATGATGGTGACATTAATATAAGTGAGGAAGGGAGGATGAGTATGGAGGAGGAAATGGGGGAGAATTAAATTTATTTTAGATGTTAGTAATAGGATATATGTGTTTGATAGACTGTTGATGTTGATCAACAGGTGGTTCTTGTTTATGGACTAGTGTTGCGGAAAGAGCTTCAGTCACATCAGTAATGTTTCTTGTAAGAGGTGGATTTATAATGACCATTTGAATGGGGATGTCGGATACTGATTGGTGAGCTAAAGAAACTAGAGACACAGCGTCTTACCTCAGGCTACTGTAACAAAAAATCATAGACTGCATAGTTTAAACAACAGACTATCTTTTTTTTTTTTTTCAGTTTTGGAGGTCAGGGTCCATGATCAAGGTGCCAGCCAATTTTGTGTATGATGAGAGTGGTCTCCTTGGGTTGCAGGCAGCTACCTGCTCACTATGTCCTGACAAGAGGAAAGAGAGAGCAAGATCTCTGTTATCTCTTCTTATAAGGGCACTGATCTCATTCATGCAGGCTCCACTCTCATGACCTAATTACATCCAAAGACCTCATCTCCAAATACCATCACACTGCAGGTTAGGACTTCAACATATGATTTTCGGGGGACATACACACTCAGTCCTTAATGCATAGATATTCAAGTCAAGGAGAAAGTAGCTAAAGTCAGGGTAGAGAAAATTCTTAAAGAAGTTTAATCAGAAAAGGCAAAAGTGATTGAAGCTGAAAATTTTGAGTCATTTCCATAATATTAAGAGAAAGAGAAACATTTAATCTAATTGATCATTGAGGAGAAGCCAGGAATGTGGAAATGCTACCTAACTTTTTTTTTTTTTTTTTTTTTTTTTTTTTTGCGGTGCGCGGGCCTCTCACTGTTGTGGCCTCTCCCGTTGCGGAGCACAGGCTCCGGACGCGCAGGCTCAGCGGCCATGGCTCACGGGCCCAGCTGCTCCGCGGCATGTGGGATCTTCCCGGACCGGGGCACGAACCCGTGTCACCTGCATCGGCAGGTGGAGTCTCAACCACTGCGCCATCAGGGAAGACCCTAACTTTTTAAAGTGTCTGTCATGGCAAGATTTGAAATTTGGCTTTACATTAATATCCCATGAATGAAAAAACAAAAAACAATTCTGAGGCTTTTAATACAAATATTAGTTTAGCCGATTTATAAAGTTTATTTGGCATGGTCTCCTTGCTGAAGATGGTTGTTTCTCTTATTCAGTTCACTTTTGATCTGAGTCTATTTAGACTTTGTTTGAACATTGAATCTGTGGATTAAAGGAATTATAGACCTAGATGAGCCCCCTAGAGATGATTTTAGAGTCCTGTTTTTCAAACTGTGTTCCTAGGAACCCCAGGGATGAAGAGGTTGTGTATCACAGTTTACCTTAGATGTGAGAGTGGTGAGTGCCTGAGTGGGAATAGACACCTCCCATATTACCCCCACCCCACTCTTCAACCAGCCAGATCCACGTGGATTCTGTGTTATATATTGGGTTGACCAAAAAGTTTGTTTGGGTTTTTCTGTAAGATGGTACAGAAAAACCTGAACGATCCTTTTGGCCAACCCAATATTAGGCTACTAAAATGCCATTTGAAGAAAGGATTTCATGCCTCTATGTCTACACTAATGTGAAAAGCAATGTTCGAGATCAAGATCAAGGGTCTGTAAACTTGGTCTGTAAAGGGCCAGGTGATAAATATTTAAAAAGTTGAAGTCCATACTGTCTCTGTTACAGCTATTCAACCACTGTAGCAGAAAAGCTATTATAGACAATACAGAAAGAAATGAGCATGGCTGTGTTCCGATAAAACTTTATTTACAAAAACATGTGTTGGATTTGTTTATAGACCCTGATCTCTAGCAACCCTCCACTCATTTTACATGTTAAGAAATACAGGTAGAGTGAGATTAAAAGACTTACTTAAGGTAATATAACAGTAGTTGTTATGAGAATGAAACCTCAGGCTCCTCGTTCATTTCAGTCACTCTCTACTCCACCCCATCCATACGCAGTGTTTCTCAAAATTCCTCAACATGGTGTTCTGTTCACATTCTCACATTCTGTAAGATTCAGTTAATTATATATCCTTGTTGTGTACTCTCTTCACAAACAGAATGCTTTGCAGGTATTGTCTCTTTTAATGTTTGCAACAACCCTATAATGCAGATATTATTCTCCATTTTATAAAGAAGAAAATGGAAGTTTAGAGACTTGCCCAGTGTCACAATTTTAATTGACTTCTGAATAATCCTTTTTGGCTCAGGCCACTCACCTTAGAATTATCACCTACTCCTCCCTTCCTCTTGGACACCACAGTCAATCAATCAGGAATTTGGCTCTGCCTTCAAAATAGGTTCAGAATCCAGCCACCTCTCATCATCTCCACGATTACCATCTTCTCCTCATCTACTGTCATCTCTCTCCGGGATAACTGCAATGATCTCCTGGCAGTTCCCCCTGCCTCTAGCTTTGTACATTTAAGGTTTATTCCCACCATGGCAGCTGGAGTGTTCTTGTTGAAACATGAGACAGATAATGGCAATTCTCTGCTGAAACCCTGCCGTGGCTACCCATGTCACTCAATAAAGGCAGAAATCCTACTGTGGCCATCATGGCCCTGTATAATCTTCCCAGTCTTAACTCTCTTCCTCCTCTCCCCTCTCTCGGTACCTAACCTTGTGGGCTTCCTTACTGTTCCTGGAAAGATCTGGCTGGGCCCCGCATTAGGGCCTTGTCTCTATCTGTTCCCCTACCGGCATTGCTTCCCCTCCTCCACCCCATATCCACATGGTCGCCCACCTACTCACCCTCTTCTGGTTTCTGCTTACATGCCATCTTCTCAATAGGTCTAGCTTGAAAACCTTATTTAATACTGCATTCTAAACTTCCTTGCCACATATTTTCCAGGCCATTAACCCAGTTCTATGTTTTCTTTTTCCCATAGCATTTACCAGCTTCTAATATACTATATGATTTATTTATTATGCTTCTTGTTCATTGTCTTACTCTCTCTCAGTCCCCAACCAATGTCCTTGACTGTACAGGGATCTATATTTTGTCAAACTTTGTTTCCTAGTGCTTTGAGCAGTGCTGGGCAATTAGTAGGCACTGAATAAATATTTATTGAATGAATGAATGAATGAAACTTTCTTATTTCAAGGCCAGGTTCTTAATAACTAAATTATATTCTAAAGGAGTGAGAATTAAATGAGGGAATGAATGAACAAAATGAGTGACTCTTCTACTAGTTTGAGAGTTCACTGAGAGACCTTGGGTTGTATGTGAGCATGTCTGGCTCAAAGAAGGTGCTTAGTGACTGCTTGCAGAAGTAATGTATATCCTGCAGCACCAATTCTGACATTTGGTAGCCCTGTTACCCTGCAAAATACTTCCCTCCTGTTTTGGCCCATCATGACCACAGTTACTTCTCTTAGCCAAAAAAGCCCTTTTTCCCCTTGGCTGAGATTCAGACCCTGCTGCTATCAGCCAGAATGGGCAACAAAAAGGAACTTCAGAGGGAAGGACAACAGTCACTTTCTTTCAACAGGCTTCCTCCCAGGTTGTTTAAGCCTCTCTCTATGTCCTCTGTTTTAAACCTTTTTGCTTTCTTTGCTTTGCAGGATTCTAACTGACAGCCCAAAGAGGTGACTCTGGCTGGAAAGTATAAGAGTGGGAGAATCCTGGGGAATCCCTTCCTCAGGAAATACTGAAAATTCTTGTATTTTATATTCCAGAGCCCAGATATTGGGGCAAAATCAAAGAAAATAGCAATTTGGTACTTACAAAACAGCAATTCTGTAGCAGCAAATTTGTCTATGGCAAGTTCAGTCTGAAGACAAAGCCCTGATAACTCCTTCTAATGCTCTTGCACCCCAACCTCCAACCTTAAGTTTTTTCATGTCAACACATCCTGAGTGTCAGAAAATTACAGGTACCAGCTCTGCCACTTAGGAACTATGTCATCTTAGGCAAGTCACTTAGTTTTTCTGAGCTTCATTATATTACCTGTAAAATGGAAATATTAAATCCAGAACATCATGAGAAAAAAACCAAGATACTGTGTTATTTGTGAAATGCTTTCTGATTTTCTTTAACAGTTAATTTCTATATATGTGACAAAATCTCATAGCTCCACACACACACACACACACACACACACACACAGAATACATCTAAAAATTGGTGAAATCTGAATAAGATCTGTAGTTGAAACTGACCAATGTCAATTTATCGGTTTTGATGATGAATATAAGATATATGGAAGATGTGACCATAGGGGAAAGCTGGGGGGAGGATATACAGAATTCTGCATTATTTGACAATGTCTTGCAAGTCTAAAGTTATTTCAAAGTAAGTTTTTAAAAAAGTTAATTTCTGCTGCTTTTTGTCCTCTTGAAACACCTTCCAAACGCTTTTAATAGAACATGTCATACTTAGAACTGCTGGATCTGATTCTCTCAAGGACTCTGTGCTCCTTGAGGGTGCAGTTGCTTTCTTATCTTTCTTATCTTATTCACTAGACTAGCATACTGCTTTGGCACAGGTTGGTGTTCACAAATTTTTATTGATTTTTTTCAGCTCAGAATATCAAAATAAGCAACTTCTCTTCTTAGATACTCTGGTGCTGAAAATATCTGAAAATATTTAAAGAAAATTAGCTTTTGTTGACGGCCAGTCACTTTATATAAAGTTCTTTTAATTAATCCCCATAGCAATCTTATGAGGTATAAACTATAATTCCCATTTTACAGATGAGGAACCTGAGCCTCAAAAAGCTAAATATACTCGCCAAAGATGGGCAGGATGGAGGTAGATTCAAGCCCTAAGTCTGTCTGGCTCCGAAGTCCATTTTCTTTCATTCATTCATTCATTTATTCAAAAATGTTTATGGATCAATGAGTATTTGTCAGGGGGGGTCATTCGCAGACCTTAAAATATAGTCACGAACAAACAGAAAGATTGCTCCTATTGTGCGGCTGATATTCAAGTGACGAAATACTGATGATAAAGAGTAAATAAAATTAAGAAAAAAAGCACGTGGACACAAAGGAGAAAGAACAAGGAAGGGAAATTAAGACAGTGGGGACTGAGGGCAATTTGTAGTAGGAAATAGAATGTTCAGGGTAGGCTTCACTGAGAATACAAGATTTGAGCAAGGTTGATACAAGATTTGAGCAATGGAGTTAACTAAGCAGATCTTTGGGTACAGAGCCTTCTAGGTGGAGGAGCAGCCAGTGCAAAGGCCCCCAGACTGTGGACATGGGCCTGGTGTGTGTGTGGACAGGCAAAGAGGCTGCCTTGATTGGAGCAGAGTAGGCACATTCCATCAGGGATGGAATGCAGATCATAGTGGACCACAGAGGTCATTGCAAGGACTTGTGAGGAGTTTGGTTTTGCTCTGAGACAGGAACTACTGCAGTGTTTTGAGCAAAGGAGTGACATAAGCTGACTCACACCTTTATGGGCTCTCTCTGGCTGCCGTGTGGACCCTAGACTAGGCTGAAGGAGTCAGGGTCAGAAGCAGGAGACCAAATGAGAGGCTGTTGCAGTATTCCAGGCTAGAAATGGCAGTGGCTTCAAAATGACAGTTGGAGTTGAGGGCCTACCCTTTTCCTAATACTTCTCTCACCAGATGATGGCCTGTCTTTCACTGGTGTTTATAGAACCTCAGACAGTTTGTTCATCAAGCGCAAGGTGGCCTTTTCTTTCTCCCCCTGTACCCTGTGGCTCAGATCCTCACTCTTTCTCCTCCCAGCTTCCCACACATGCACCCTGAAACCGATGCTGCACATCCTAACTCCTTCCTCTGCTCTGGCCCACTGTGTGCTCCGGACCTTGCCACAGTGGCCCCCAGACTCTTTCTTGCCTGCTTGTTCCTGTTGGCTATTGTTATTTTCTCAGACACCTGTTTGCCCTGATCTGTTATATGTTGTGAAACAAAAAGGCTTGCGGTTGCTAATGGATGAACTTGGAAACACAGTGGGGCCTCCATCCATCACCCCAATGCTGGGAGGCTGGAAAACTGACTCTCAGTTTCCACTCCTGCCAGCTGAGGATAATCAACACCTGTCTCATGGGAACATCGAGTGGCCCAATGGGACAACACGTGGGGAGTTGCGCTGCAACAAGAACATTCCGTAGATAATAGGGAAGAGGGAAGAGACTTTGTTCAATGCACACTGGAGCCAAGCACTTAGTATCCACTATCTCATGTGATCTTTACAAGGACTCTGTGGGTTGGTGCTAACCTTCCTGCTTCCCAGATGAGAGAGACTCAAGAATAAAGTAGCCAGCAATGAGTCTATTGCCAATTCTATTTTGGGGGTATGGGCAACCTCCAAAGCAGAAAGAAGGTTCACATCTGTAAAAGACAACAAATTCCTTGCTAAAAAAATAAAAATGAAATGATAAAAAGAAAAGCTTGATTTCTCAGGCCTGGGCATGTGAGTCAATGAGTCAAACCAGCAAATTCTCCAGTGCCTCTGTCAAGTGTCAGCCCTCATGTGGATGTGGACACCAAGTGAGGGTTTCCCACAGCCTGCTGTGGGTGCTTCTCCTTGACCTACAGAGGGAAGGGTTGTGTGAATGCTTTCCCATGACACCAAAATGCAGCTAAGCAGAAAGGACACATGGCTTGGGGCTGGAAAGACATTTATTACAACCTGGCAATGGAATCCATTTGGCCCAGTCCAGCTAAGAGTGGCAAGTTGGGACAAGAGTCATATCTAATGATAAAGAACTCCTCTTCATTGTGTGTAGTTGTCTTCCCCACTCCCCACAAGGTGCAGGGCTCATGAGCATGTGGATTGTGCCTGGGGTGCAGAAATGTACTGAGAAGGTGGTGCCTAGGTAGCCCTGCCCTGCATGTGTTAATCACCCAGTTAGAAGGCCATTTGGGCTGATTTGTATCTTGTCAGCATTTTAAAAACTGGTAATTTTCTCACCCAGAATGTGATATTTCCCCTTTGCCAGAATCTGGAAAGGAGGTCAAAGGAGTTGACATCTCCAAAGCCAGGAGCCTTTTATTTCTTCTGCTGCAGGAGTTTTCTGAATGCTGATAGAAGTATGGCTGTGATGGCTAATCGTATGAGTCAACTTGGCGAGGCTATGGTGACTAGTGGCCTTCCAAGCAAAGACTGTGTTTTCCCAAAGAAGGAATTTGGTCTCCAGATTGTAACATAGAAATCCTGTTTGAGTTTACAGCTTTTGAACTCAAGTGGTATTCGAAGGGTGTCTGCTGTTTTACTGCAGACTCAGAAAGGGAGACTCCACACCGTTGCCTACTGGATGTCAAGCTGGTAGGGCTGGGGCTAAGCAGCAAGGCTGCAGTGTCTTTAGCCACTCAGCCTTTTGCAACAGGCTTTTCATTTTGTAGGACAGAACTGATTGGGTACAAAAGAATACGAGTGTTGGAGTCAAAGGGCCCAGGGGTATGTCCATGGGCAGATTCCAGACATTCTGAGAGCTTCAGTCCTTTGAGAACTTTGAATTAAGTTGGGGTGCCCATACTTTTCTTTGTAGAGCACCCCCTCTGTTATTTACTGTTGCCACATGGAACCCATATTTTGATTTTATTCACCAAACATATTGAGTGTATTTACTTTGGTTTATTGGTTTATATTTATTTTATTAATTTCTATTGGTTTATATTTATTTTATTAATTTATTTTATTTATTTTCATTAAGTGATAGTGTTACATGTATTAATTTATTGTAGCAGGAGATGACCTCATTGTGATGATAAAATCCCAATCATTAGCAAAGAGGCAATTTTATAGTTAAATTAGGTGACTTGATATTAATATTGCTATACCTGCTTCTCTTTTTGTCAACTTTTGCCTATCATATAATTTTCCAATTTTTTATTTTATTTGATATATTTATTTTAGGAGTGCATATTATGATATATGAAGTTGTATTAAAAAAAACCCTCAGGTTCTGTCCTTTAATAGAGGAATTTAACCTATTTACATTTTTGTGATTACCAGCATATTTGGCCCATGTGAACAAAATTTAATCAATGTAAATTACCCATAAGGATAGCTGAACTATCGAAATAGGTTGGGGACTACAAAAGCTCCCTTTCAGTACTCCTGAAGTCCTTTGGGACTCTAAAATTCCACAATGTTCCTCATTTGTACATGTGGATGCTGGAACCCTTATCTGAGTATTCCCTAAAGTGGTACCTAGTCAAGAAGCAGGGTGCAGCTGAATCATGGCCAAGGAGGCTTCCATTTGTATATTTGCAAGCTGCTTCCCTCTTTGCTTCTGCATCTTTCCTGCTTTGCTTTTGGATTTGTCCTTTCAGATTCCTGGCTAAGGAGATGACTGCCTGAGTGATACTATTTTTATATTACTTTCTAAGACTCAATTATCTCTGTGAAATCCTGCAGTAGCAATTCACTCACTCATCCATCCATCCATGCATTTATGCATGCATGCATGCATGCAACCATCCTTCCATCCATCTTTCCATCTATCTATCCATCCATCCATCCACCCAACAAATATTTACCAGCATACTTTATCCACCAGCTCTTGTTCTGGGTGCTATTAGGAGAGATCACTTAAGTGTATAGATAAACTATTTTGGAGGTCTAGAGAAATTCTACCCTTGGGGACCACAGGGGACAGTTCTAATCTCCATTTCCATGCACAGCCTCAGCTCTGCAGACCATAGCTTTGTTTTTGTTCTGGCCTCTTTCTCTGAGCACAGGCCTGTGATCTGCAGTGCCATGGGTGACCACTATTCTTGGCCTTGGCTTCATCTCATTCTGCTCCATCGTGACAGTTCAGGGCCTTGGAATTCCTCTGAGGGCTCCTGCCAGGGGTTTCAGTCACCTCCTCCTCTCACTCCTCCCTGAAATCCTGTTTCTGACAGTGAGGACTGATGTTGACCCCTCTCCTCTCTGAGTCTCAGGCCTTTTGATCATGGTTGCATTTCTCCAAGTGGATGATTCCTTTTCTTCAGGGGTGGCCCTTTTAAAGAGTGACCCCAGCCTGGAAGCCCATTTGGAGCTGTGGGAAAGGAGCATCTCATCCTGATGGATGGACATACCTGCAGTCTCCAGAGTGGCTTTGCCCCTGGACCTCACTGCTCATGCTTAGCGCTCAGGCTGAGGCTCTTGCTGCTCAAATATCCCCATGATCCCCTGCACGCTGTGGGTGGTGGCACAAGCCAGGTTTCCTTGTCCTTTACTTCTCTCCTGGATGTGATTGCATGTCTCTCCCTTAGGAAAGAGATTGACATGAAAAACAAACTGAGAGTAGTGTAAAGAGTTCCGTGAAGAGATGGCTGCAGTGCTCTGAATCACCACCTCCCAAGTCCGAGGTGGTGGGACAGGTGAGGTTCAGCGAAGGCTTTCTAGCAGAAGGGCCCGTAATAGGAGGCCTGAGTGGTCGAAGGGGTTAGCAGTAAACTGGAGGGTGGGCAGGAGAGTTTCAGGTGGAGTGAACACCTTGAGAGGTGATCAAAAACCTAGAATCAGTCCCCTGAGCCAGGAGCACTGGGTGTGAGGGAGAAAGTGATGTGGGAAGGAAGGAAAGGTAATCTGGGGCTACGACAAAGGACCTGTTTCTCACTCTCACTCCTGGGATACTGCCACCCCAATGGGAGGGAAGCACCTGAATCCATAAACCTCTCCTCAAATAAATGAATCTCCTCCAAGGGGTACTTTCTGATTGGACCCTTGGCAGGTGAGTGAAGCAGATGGACACACTTCAAGTCACCTTCCCTTGTCATACTCCACTTCAAGGAACACCAGCCCAGTTCCTGAAAATTCACGTTGCAAAATCATGTGGATACTCTCACTTCAATTCTGTAAAAACAACCACGTGAGAAAAAAAGGCTGGAAAGAACTACGTAAAAGGATGTAATTATGTTAGGGTGATGTGTTTGCTGGTGGGTATTCTTGCCTCTATATTACGTGGGCTTTCTTGTTTTTTTTTTTGGTTTTGTTTTACTAACTTTAAAATTATTGTAAAAAGAATTATACTTGAATTACATTCAAAAAGATCTCCAACAGACATCTTGGGTCTGATTTCTAGGTCACGGCCAGAGAAACTCATCTCCCAGGAGGAATTGGTCTTGGTTTGTAATATATTAGCAGAGGCTCTATTAGGAAATGATAAGGCCACATACTGAGGTCTCTAGAAATATAAGTGATTTCTCTGCCGATGGCAAGGAGTGTTATCCTACATCAGCCTAATGAATTTGCTCTTTTCGCATTTATGGGTCCCGTTAGGGTGTCTCACTTGTGGTGGTTGCTATTTCAGAAAATGGAAGGAAATTCAGCAACATTGTTTGTGATGTGGCTGCAGAATTCCCTGCTGGCTGAGGGTTCCAGAGAGCCCAGCATACAATACCCTTTGTTTAAGCATCTGCATCTTTCCCTCAAGCGGGCTGTCAGCTCCAGGGAAGCAATCACCTTCCCTACTCTCACACAAACCAGAAATCGAAGCACAATTTGGCCTCTTTGTCATTTTCAAAAATCAAATCTGCCTAGGGACCAAGTTTCAGCAGCAGATGTTTTTGCTTTATGTTTTATTTAAAGATGTTTAATTTTGAACCTTGTGTATTTCCAATGTGTGTGTGTGTGTGTGTGTGTGTTTTGTAGAACAGACTGTGTAGATGTATAAAAAACCAGTGATTTATGTGTAACAGTCATTTCATTAACAGTCAGTGCTTTTTAAAAAAATTAAAAGATGAATTAAAATTAATTAAAGATTAATTAAACTCAGATAAAATTATTATAGCTATTATTTTTATTATTTTACTTAAAATAATAACAACTATACGACAAATATACCAAATATTCCATGGCAAGCTTTGCACCAAATGGTTTACATATAATTTCTCTTTAAGCCTTATCAGAATGTTATGAAGTAGACAAAGAAATTTAATATCCATTTTATGAATGAAGTTTCAGAGGGGTAATGACTTGCCCAAGTTCTCACGACCAATGAGTAGGAAGCTAAAACTTTAACCCAGGTGTGTTTGATGCTACAGAATATACATGAACTATAATCTATGTGCTATTACATGTACATATGTGTATATGTGTGTGTATACCTTTATATCATGTTATCTATATATGACATCTGAACTTTCAAGTCATTTTCTCTCTGTCTCTCTCTTTCTGTCTTCTCTCTCGCTTTTCCTCTTCACTCCTTCTGATTGTTGACTAAGCCTGTTGTTCAGAGACATGACCTGCAGATTCTCTGAGCTTTAGCTTCCTCGTCTCATGTGCTGGTTGGTGCCAACAAGAGCTGGTGGTCTGTGTAACCACCAAGGCTGTTGTGAGGATTAAGTTTGAGGATGGATGTGAAAGCCCTTTATGAGCCACAAAGTGTCATAGTCACTCTGTCCTGTGCCTTGGGCTGCAAGTCCTCTGGGATGAGGATTTATCTTTCAGGAGAGACAGGAAAGTAAGGAAAACAGGAATCACTGCTGAGCCAGCCTCACAGACAAGCAGGATTTAGAAAAGGTCACATGGGATCCAGCAAAAGTCCAGGAACCAGGATTAGTCACCATCCCAAGGTGGGGGCATCTGTTTTTCCGACTTCAAGATTATGTCATCATAACAACTTCACTGCTCTCTGCCTCTGCTTATGCTGAACCTGCCATTATTGATTAACTTATTTCTATTCCTGTTTCTCCATTTTATGACTTTTGCTACCTCATAGCTCACAGCCATCTCTTCAAAGTTACTCTGCTTTAGGACCACTGTTAAGGACCACTGACTCTTTCTGTAGGTCTCATTCTCAAACAGCCAAGGAAGAAGATTCAGTTTATTAGCATTAGTGTTGTGCTGGTAAATATTTAATAACTGGCTATCTGTAGGAGATTGGGGTGGGAGGAAGTCCTGATTTGTAGAGTTTGTCAATTTCCATGATGCAAATATTCCCACGATGGTTGATTTCAAGCTACTGACACAATGTCATCTGGCTCCTTGAATCCTGAAAATTGAATAGTTGGATCCTATCAGCTAGTATGAGCTAGCTTCTGCCCATCACTTTCATCCCATCTGCCACTGCACAGTTTCTGGTCAGTTTGGGGATTGTCTGGCCTTGAACTGGGTTCCCATCCTGGTCCACTTAACTATGGCCATGGTACCAGGAACATGTGTTGAACCTTTCTCAGGAAGTCCTTGGGTAAGAGGGGGTTTCCAGTGTGTAATGATCTCCAACACAAACATTATTTGTTTAACTCTCATTTTATGGATGTCTCCGAGACCTTAATAAAATAAGAGGAAAACTATAAAAATATAAATTAGGAAATGACTAATGCTGCAAAAGATGTGTAAAAAATATGAAATGGGAATTCAGAGACAAGAAATGTCACTGCCAGGTGGAAGCAAAAAGGAAGGCTTTTCGGATCCTATAACGTTTGAACTGAGCCTTTCAAGGATGGCAAGACTTAGAGATGTAGAAATAGAGGAGAATCTGTTCAGGACACAAAGAACAAGAGCTGGAACAACACATGGACTAGAGAAAGCATGGGATAGGTATGGAGTCAGCACTTCAGTTAATGCAGTAGAAGGTATGTGAAAGGGAGAAGAAGGTGATTGTATTATCAAGGAAAGTCATAGAGGACCTTTGGTGTAAACTGAGGTGGCTTGAATACACTAAACTGCTTTTCTCTGTTGTTATTACCAAATAAAAGTGGAATATAAATTTATTTGTGTATTATCTATACCGTTAACATGGGTCTATTGGAATAGAATATTGAAAGCTTACGACAATAAGACTCTGCTAAGGTTCTTGACCTTCTCCATCCTTTTAAACACCTGACCTTATTATTTATATTAATATCTTGCACTAAATAGTGTCAAAAACATGAGGCAGACCATTGGTGAGAATAAGACGGGTGAATCTGGAGACCTGTGTCTTAGTCTCTGCTTTGTCACCAATTCGAGGAATGACCTGTGGAAAGTCGTCTCTTTGCCAACCTTGGTATCCTCACATCTGACATCTTGCAGGATGGTTACTTGATGGTTGTTTTCCTAGACTTTCTGAGTCTATAATCACATACACATGATCTCTCCAACTTTATTTCAGATAAAGTCATTCATTTTGGGATGCTGGAAAATAGCAAAGAACTCTGTGCCTTTGGCATGTATAACTCTCTTTGGGAGATAGCTAATACTGGAAGCACTGCCAGGGTTCATGTGTGATGGTGGATGAGAACTCTGGTTAATTGAATTTTTTGTTGTTGTTGTTGTTAAAGTGAAGATTAGCTAGAAAAACTTATATAAACCCTTGCTGTTAGCAATATGTCTCAAGTGTACTAGTTAACTTTTTTTCATCTAAGAAACACAGTTTTTTAAAATAAGAAACCAGGCACATAAGGACTATGTATGTGCCAGCCTCTGAGATAATTACTATAAAACAACATCATATCATCATCATCGTCATCATCGTCATCACCATCACAGCTATCATTTACTGAACGTTTATTTTCTGCCAGGTACTGTTCTGAGAGCTTTATATGCATAATTTTAGTCAGTATTCCCAAGAAACATAAAAGCTAGACAAACATGTGGTGAGTTGAATGGTGGTCCCCCAAAAGATATGTCTATGTCCTAATCCCTGGAACCTATGAATGTGACCTTATTTAGAAAAAGGTCTTCATAGATCTAATTGAGTTAAGGGTCTTGAGATGAGGATATCATCTGGATTATCAAGATGGGCCATAAACCAATGAAAAATATCCTTATAAGAGATACGCAGAGGGGAGACAAATAGAGAAGAAGAAAAGATCACATGACATTAGAGGCAGAGGTTGCAGTTGTGTGGCCATGAGTCAGGGAACACCCTGTGCCTCCTTGAGGAGATGACGAACCGATCATTTCCTACAATCTTCAGAGGGAGCACAGCCCTGTTGACACCTTAATATCAGATATCAAGCCTTCAGAACTGTAAGAGTATAAATGTCTGTTGTTTTAAGCCACTGAGTTTGTGGTAATGTGTTACAACAGCCAAAAGAAACTAATACACACTTTTTAACAGAGATGAAATCAAAGCATAAAAAGGTCGATTAAACTTACCTAAGATCCCATAGTTGGTAAATGATATTACACGAGATTAACCCAGGCAACTTTAGAATTTGCTTTCAACCTTACTAGAATATTGCATCTCAAAACTCTATCTTCATGGAGATATATAAAATACCAGTTACATTACACTCTGAAATGTTCTTTGAAAACAAGGGGCAAACATAAAGGGCTATAGGAGCACATGAGGGACATATAACCCAGCTTTTGGGGAGTGAGTATCAGGGAAATTATCCCAGAGGAGATGATGGATATTGGGCTGCTTTTTAATGATGAACATACTTTTCCAGATTATAAAGTGGGGTAAATTTTCCAAGCAGAGAGATCAACCACAGAGGGTGGGAAAGAGCAAAGCACCTTTAGGGAATTTCAATAGTTAGACATGGCCCAAGGGGTTCTGAAAGAAAGATGAGAGGTGTGATAGAAGATCAAGGTGGAGAATAGCTGATGGTGGGCCTTATGTGCCAGGCCAGAGATTGTAGACGCCTCAGGCTGTTGGAGAGTTTGGATGAGTTGGTGCAGGTGATTCCATGATCAGATCCATCTCTTACAGACTCACAGTGAAAAGCACCCTGGAGGATAGAATAGCGTGGGTTGAGAGCAGAGGCAGACTATCCTATAGCAATAAATGGGATGTGTGTTAGAGTACTGGAGATGGTGATGGAGGAAAGAAAGCACATTTAACAGATTATTCGGAGGTGACATGAGTAGGATTCAGTGACTAATAGGATGTAAAAGGCAAGAGGAAAGAGGATCATGGGCTGCCTTGCAGGTTTCAGGTTTGGGGAACTGCTCATACAAGAAATAAAGGAGGTACACAACTGGGGGTAGAGGCAGGGGTGGAGTTGGAGATAGTGAGTGTGAATAAGTATTTCACTGATGGCTGAGGGCCTCTCCATCAGGGTTTTTATCATGAATGTGTGAACATCTCCATATGACCATAGCTTTGGAATTACATTGTAGTACACATGGAATTTACAATGTACTCCAAGAGAAGGAAGAAGAAGGGAACTAACATTGACTACCTACTACAGGTTGGGTGTCTAACTTACATTATCCCAAAATAAGACTTCCATATAAATGTTATCCATATTTGATAAATGAGGACGCCAATTAAGATATATGGGGATATATGTATATGTATAGCTGATTCACTTTGTTATAAAGCAGAAACTGACACACCATTGTAAAGCAATTATACTCCAATAAAGATGTTAAAAAAATAAAATAAAATGTTAAAATTATAAAGTAACTGGACCAATGTCACAGGGTTAGTAAATGTCTGGGGAGCTCTGATTTTAGATCCCATCTTCTTTTTTGCTGCCTTTTGGACATAGAGGCAGAATGCTCTTTGACTCACACCTTCCCCATTTATTAGTCTGACCTTTGGAAATTTGCTTAACCACTCTATGCCTCAATTTTAGCAGCTGTCAAAAGGGGATAAAAATAAAGGTGCTTGCTCTCCCTAAGTCAAGTTAAGGTCATGAGTGAAATCTCTGCAAATGGTAAAAGCCTAGAAGAATATGAGTAACTGTTTATGTGAGTAGCCTAGACTTTTCCAAAAAAAATTTTTTTTGAGGTAATCCCTGACTTCAGCAAGTTTTCTTGTGAATTTCTAATTCTTCCCTAAAAGTCTACTAGCATAAGTTTTTTAGTTAACAGAGTTTTAAAAATCAGGGCTTATTTAAACATTCATATCCAAATCACTTCAAGCAGTTTCTAAATGTGCTTCTCTGAAAATCCTATAAAAACTCATTCCATTGATAATGGCTTTTTGTTGGCTGTGTGAACACCAGACCTATCGCTTTGTCTCATGAAAGGTGTCCGGAGACAGACACACCTTACGTTATACTTGGAGGTGATATTAGAAGAAACTTCCAGCACCTCAACTGAGCAAGACAGGTTTGGTTCCTTTCGGAATGTAAGTGCCTAGTAAGTGTGGATTGATTCTCAGTAATTCTGTAAACTCCAGAATCTAGCACAGCCTTGTGTCTTCAACATAGAAACTAGGTGTTTACTATGCAGTTTCCTCAACTCTACAGCAATAAGGTGGTATTTGTTCATCCCTAACCTCTACCAATTCTAAGACTGATTTTTTTTTTTTTTTTTTTTTTTGGCCTGGGAAAACCCAGCATACAAAAAGGAAGAGAAATGTAAAAAACAGCCAAGCAGCCAGAGATAGAAGCTAGTAGCATTTTTCAAAGGCATGGGTTTATATGTGTGTGTGATGTAAAGTAACATCATCTTCTGTTATATCTTTAAAAACTGGTGTGAAGAGGTAACAGAGCAGAAAGGTCAAGAAGACAGTTATATAATTAGCAGAACAAATCTCTTTTCTCAGAAGAGAGAAACTGTCTCAATTGGACAACTCTGCTGAAGTCTCTGAGGACGATGAAGATAGGGCACAGTGGAAGGAAAATTAGCCTGAGAAATCAGGATACTTTGTTTTGTTCTTAAGCTTGTTGGCACTGGGTTTTTATTACATGCAACTGAAAGATCCCTGTGACTGCACCAGTGGCTGTGTAGAGCAGAGGATTGGGAAAAATAGAGTGTATTCACACTCTACTAGAAAAAGGAATCTTAATCCTAATGCCGTGGAATGGGTCATCTCAATCCTTTAAATAATTCTAATTGGATATTTTTGGGCCAATTGCCCAAACGAGCCGATCATTGAGGCCAGGGTGGTAGAATCCTCATATTAGCTAGGCCTGGGTTATTTGTTCACTCTGGAAGCCAGGGTAAAGGAGTGGTCAGCTCTTATCTATCAGTCTTAGCGTTAAGGACACTGCAATATCCAAGATATTTCTGTGGTTTCTGCCAGGTGCTCCCCCATTCACTGTCTCTCACCTGAAATCCCATCCTATTCACTTCCATGCCTGTGTAGACTCTTTGTGACTGAGGACTCAGTTCCCCTGTCATCTGCTCTAAGGCACCTTCCTGGGCAGCTCTTACCTGTAAAGGCTGTTTTCTCTGATATGGCACATGCTTTACATGTCACCAGTTCACCACAGCTCACTGAGCCTGAATCTCATTCAATCCCTTTTCCAGGCCATTTGTCTCCCATAATGTATCTCGCGTTTCTTCCTTCTCTTTCTCATCACTACCTCAGTTCAAACATTCACTTCTTTTCACTTGGACGACTGAATATTTTCTTAACTTTCTGCCACCACTCTAATTTCCTTTTCATCTGCCATTTCCTTCAGGGTAATCTTAGCCAAAGCACACAGCTCTGACCATGTCAATGCCATCTTTAAGAAAACAATAGGATGAAGTGGAAAGGCAGAGCTGAGTGAGACTGAAACCTGGTGTGTGCTGGAGGTTCCTTTCTCAACTGCTGTCAGTTCACCTGAGATCCAGTCCAGAAGGTTTGACGTGAAATAATGCAGCAAAGTTAGAATCAACTGATATAGCTGTGCTAATGGGGTGCAACTGTGGGAAGGTACCAGAACTGGAGTGGGGAATTGAGGTGGGGAACAAGCAAGGACCGAGATGAACGAAGTAAGAGGAATCCCCAAATGGGGATGTTTCAGAGGAAGGGAACACAGGGTTTCGTACAATTAGTCATGGTCTGGCAGGTTTGAGTTGTTTTTAAAGAAAGAGGCATGACCCTGCCCACTGGGACTGTGGTGTGCCTTGATTGTGTTTGGGTATCCAGGTAGATTTATTTATTTATTCACCAAGCAAATATTTATTAAGTAGCTAGCATATGCCAAACACTGTGTATCAGAGAAGGTTGCACAGAGGAGCCTGGGAGGGTGATTATTGTTGACCGACCCAAGTGGACATGGGCAGAAAGAAGAGTGTATTTTCGAGCTTCGTATTTCCCAGCACATTCAGCCCTGTGCTTTCTGCCCAGTAGGTATTCAAAACTAGGTTTACTGAATTGAAAACCAATTCATGCCACTACAGAGTGACCTATGGACTCAGAGAAACTAGGGGAGGAGTAATGAGCATCTTTAGTGAGCAAACAATATGTTCACGGCCAAAAGATACAACTTTGCTCTGTCTTGCTTATTAACTAGAACCTAAACTCCCTTGATGTGTCTTTTTTTCTCTTTCTGCTTCTTCCTTCATTTTTCTCTCTGAAAAGTTCTCATTAACACATTTTAATGAGTATAAATGAGGACTCCATGTCCCAAGAAAGAAAAAAGCCAAGCAGTGTGTGCAGAGAGAGAGGGAGAAAGTAAGCAATTATTGCTGTAGGTTTTGTATTTCAGGGCCATCCTTGAATCTCATGCTGCTTGCCAACTCTTAATTGCATGAGAAAGATGAGATTGGTGATTAAAAGCACAGACAAATATAGATATGGTAGAGATGTGGATATTGATATAGATATAAATACGATCTCCCTGCTGTTATCTTCAAATCTGTGCCATTCATTTGGTTTCCCTTTGTTCTTCTCTCATGTTTTATTTTGATACATATCTTTTTTTTTTTTTTTTAAGTCAGAAACCATAAGCGATTCCTTCAAGCCATTCTCCTGTCACCCACTGTGAGATCCTGGGTTTAGGAAGTGTTGACTTTGTGTGTTTTAACCTCTCCCAACAGATCCAGAACTCTAACACATGGGCAGATCTGGCCTGTCAAACCCTTGATCAGGGTTATGGGAAGAGATATGGCATAGCCCCCCACCCATCACTGTCATACAGACTGCTCTTGTTCCAGACCCTGCCCCTCAGGTCCTGATGACCTTGATCTCTATTCAGGGCATGGTGGATGTGGCCCCTCTGGACCTGTGGTCCACAGTTCTATTTTCTTTTAATTCTCACAACAGCCCTGTGTGGTAGGAATAGATTTCCATAGGCTGGCAGTTTACAATCTTTTTGAATCTGTGACCTGCCCCCACCCTTTTAGTGTCAACATTGTCCACTAACTATACTTCTAGTATCCATTCAATGAAAAAGTCACCATGAACAAAATCTAACCTGAATCGATTAATTTTTACGTTGATGTACATAATAATAGCAAAATATTAAAAATATCCAAATTCATTTAACACTTACAACATGCCAGGCATGGAGCCAAACATATTATCACTCGTGACAGCCCTATGGGGCATATTCTCTGATGGGCTCCATTTAACAGATTGGAAAACTGAGCCTGTGAGACAGATAAAGTAGTTTTCTCAAAGTCACACATCTAATAAGCAGCAGAACAAGAATTTAATCATACACAGTAAGGCTCCAGAACCAACATTCTTAACCATGATGTGGTTTAGATGCTCATTTGAAAACAGTAGGAGACACCTACAATCCCTATTGTCAGATCCTAGTTGGAGACCAGAGGATTGTCATGGGATGAATGAGATAACGTGTACAGAAAAATCACACAGTGCCTGGTATGCTCAGCAAATGTTATTCACAAGGATAGTGAATGTCTTTGACTATCACCCTCACTGCTAAAATTTTTAAAAAGTGATCTTTCTGTGATGACTGTAGAGGTTGAGGACCAAGATGCCAATAGCCTTGAAACAGTGGCCTTGGTCACAGGGGTGAACCGGCTAGGGTGAGTGGGATGGTGCTGTGACCCTTGGCGTTGGCATTATTGGCCCTAAAGTCAGTATCCTCATCCTTGGGTGGCAGCAGCAAGGGCAGAGGGTCCTTTCATGGACAAGGGGGAGAAAGTGACCACTTTTGGTATCTTTGGTGACCAGTAATAGCAGCACTGCGATCCAGAGAGGACAAGAGAAAAAGATAAAAGTCCAGTAATTCTCAGAGCACCTATGATACACCCTCCTAGCACCTGGCAGAACTCTTCTGGGGGCACTTGACAGGGGGGGAGTAAGAGGGCTGAAAGTTCATGTGTGGTCCTCTTTCTCTCAGGCTGGTTTGGCCCAGAGCACAGTTGTTACAATTGCAGTCATCCATGAGGTTTGTATGAATTTCCTCTTCCAGCCATGTGGTGGGCAAGATGGCCTGGAGAAATTTTCTGCTATGGAATATCTATGTGTTGAATAAATTACAAAACAAACAAACAAACCATACACTTTCCAGTGTGTTACTGAGCCCACAAGAAAGTATGGAATTTACTAAAGGACAAAACTGCAAACTAACAAACTGAAACCAGAGAGGTGAGTAATCATGAAGGCAGAGTCATCCTGGGTAAAATGACACAACCAGGTACCTGAAGCTTTGAGGACCATTGATCACACAGACTATGAGAAAATGGATCTGGGACTCATGCAACAAGGTTGGTACTGGACTTAAGATCCCCTCATAAACCATGACTCTATAAGCGCCTATGTAGTCAGTGAAAAGCTGGACTGAAAAAAAAACATCTGCGTGCAACTGACAAGAAAGTGTGTTTGTCTTTGCTGTGACTCTGGATAGAACTGAATTAACCATAACACTTGTCTCCCCTGGAGTTTGTTAACTCCAGACCAGGTCTGTTCTCATGTAGATCTAAGATTATTTTGTACCATTCATAGCATCAGGAAATATAAAGCCAAAAAATTAAAGTGGCCCCAGCTTGAGAGCATTCCCTGGTGTCCAGAACCACCATAGGCGAATTCTCTTAAGGGATGAGCATTTTCAACTTGGAGCCTTCAAGATGCCCACAGGTTAACTTCAGCCAAATATAAACTCCTAAAGAAAGATGACTAAATACCCAAATATGCATGGGAACAGGCCATCATGAATGATGGTCAGCAGAAACATTGAGATTATCAGATACAACCATGTTTGTAGAAGTAAAAGATGGAATAAAAATAGCAAGAAAAAAAGTGACTATCAATCGTGACCAAACAGATCAGGTAAAAGAATGAAAGGGAACTTCTGGAGATAAAATATAATTATTGAAATTAAAATCCATGGGTGGGTTAAAGAAAAGATGAATCATAATGATGATTGGACAGTTGACAGGTGTATATTACTATATGCTTGGCACTTTTCTAAGCTCTTTGCAAACACACCTGAAGAAAGAGGGAGAGAATTAGAAGTTAGATTTAGACAAATTTCCCTTATAGAGTCAAAGAGATAGGAATATGAATGTGAGTGCTCTGTCTCAAATTTACTACTGTCAGATCTTAGACATTTTATAGAGCCCTCAGTTTCCTCAGCTATAAAACAAAAAAGAGGAGGCTATTTATCCAGAATGTCTGGGATTTGGTACACTTCATTGTAGGACTATTTCTGAAGTTTAGGTTTATTAACACTAAAAGAGTAAAATAATAATTAAGAGAGAGACTGACTTGATACAGCTTCAATATTTATAAGGTACATTCTTTTGGGACATTTTATTGGCTTTTTAGATATTCCCTTATTAGGGATATTTAGAAATTGGATGTCTAGTTACACAATTGTAATTCAATGCCTCAAAATAGTTTTAATCTGTCCCAAATCATATAAATGACCGAGAACCCTCATGGCTTGCATGAGGATGCCATCAAGTCTTCACACAGCAAGTATTTTCAGTCCATTGGGTCACATTATTCCCACACATGGTGAGTCATGGCAAACTCATTCATTATTAGAAGATGATTTAATAGGTGGATAATCATTAAAAATCCTATTAGTTACAACAACTCTATTGTTTAGGCGCTGCTAACATTTAGCATCCATGAAAAAAAAACAGTTCCATACTGCCCATTTAATAAGATTGTTCTGACAGTTAAAGAGATAATAGAAATACAGTTAATTCTACATAGTAAGTACTTATCCCTCTCAGTGTTCCTTGTTTGCAAACAACAAAAAGAAACTCTGGCTTATTTAGGCAGAAAATGAATTAAATGGAAAGCTGAGTGGGAAGGCTCACAGAATTAACAGGAAACCTTGGAAAATGGACAGGGACCAAAGGAGGCAAGGCCCAGCCACCAACCCATCACAGACCCAGTTGACTAGGATGCCCACTCTAGCATCTCTGAACTGGTCACTTACTATCACACCACTGGATTCCTGAATCAACTTCTTTGACAAATAATTTCCATCACCCTTGTGCCTCTAAGTCACCCATTCAAGGTTCAAAGTCCTAGGGGTTGAGGGCTGTGAGCATCACCTATGTGCTGGTACCCTCAATACCTAAAAGTGGAGACAGCATATGTTCTCCTTTGGCTTCTGTCCCTAGAGACGCTGCCCTGATCCCACTCTTCTTGGTATTCCCCAAAAAGGAAAGGTGTCTGCATGCTGGGAAGCTACAGAAGTTGAGACACCACCAAAACTCCCAGAATCTTTACTCCCTCAAATCAATAGTTAGTGGGAGTACTGAAGTTTAATAAATGTAAAATTTAAAAAGCATCTAATCTAAATGAATTAAGATCTTGTTTTCTGGCACCAGTGATCTATTAAAATTTTTCCTAAGAATTATATTTTTTTTATTTGCAAAAATAAGTCATTCACAATAGGACGGATCCCTGAAGTGATGGACATGCTCTGCATGTTGACTGCATCAATGTCAATATTCTAGTTGTGATGCTGTACTGTAGTTTTGCAAGAAGTTATCATTGGGGGAAACTGGGTAAAGTGTATATATAGGATCTCTCATTATTTCTTATAACTGCATGTGAGTTTATAATTACTCCCCCAAAACTTTATTTTTAAAGGGCATGTTTGTTGCTAAAAATATATATCAAACTCTACAGAAAATTCCTTTTCATAAGAAAGCCCCTAAACCAACTCACCTGAAGGAGAACTAACATTTTGATATACAAACACACACACACACACACACACACTCCTATAACGTGATTTCCTATAGAAAAAAATACATATAGACAAAACATATTTACTTCAACAGATTTTTTGCAACATACTCTTTTCACCCAACAGTATATACAGACAACTCTATGTACAAACAACTCTGTATACAGACAACTATGCACAATGACTTCTAATCTTTTTGTGTGAGGCTTCCTGACTTTTCTGGACCTCTCTCTCTGTCTCCCCGTTTAAGCTATGAGCTCCTTGGCAGACAGGACCTTTACCGCTGCATCTTCAGCATGTAGCTACATGCCCAACACATGGTGGGTCCAAAATATGTGTGTAGGATGTCAGAAAAACCTGACATCCTACCCACATATATTGTCCACAAAGAAACAAACTGCCCAATGGGAGCATTACAATGTGTAGTAATATTTCACTGAGGGCAAGCCCTAAGATGCTCAGGAAACAGGGTGTCAATTTGACCTCGGAGGGGGATCTGAAAATCTCACTGCCTTCTCTAGCTGGTATCCTCTATCCATTTCTACACTGGGTCTACCTGACTCAGGGACATACTCCTTAATTATCCCTCTGGCTCAGTAAATGGCAAACCCCTGTCTATCTTGCATTGGGTTGCATTGCTGCTGGTCCTTGAAGTTTAATTTCAGAAAGTAAGAGGCCAATGCCAAAGGTACCTCTTTATTTTGGTACAATTCCACAAACATTTGCTCAAAATCCTAGTATGTCACAGTAGGTGCTGGGGACACAGAAGTTAATTCAACCATCGGTAACAAATTACTAAGCATTTTCTGAATACCCACTGCATGCATAGAAGAGGGCATTCCAAAGTAAGATGTGGTCCCTGCCCCTTCATAGGTTAAAATTTCCTGGAGAAGATACAAATAGATTACTACAAACATTGAAATAAAATAGCTTGAGTGTTATAGCAAAGGTACAAACACTATGTTTGGGGAATGCTGAGGTGGTAACAATTTTGATTACCATGGTCCCTGTGCAGAAAAAAATGACTGAAAGCTTTACAGAATAATTATGCCTTAAGCATTATGGAATATAAATCATATGTATAATGAAGAAGATCAATATATCATTCTATCTATCTATCTATCTATCTATCTATCTATCTATCTATCTACCTACCTATCATCTATCTGTCTCATTATAGCACAGGGGGAAAGGAGAATAATTTCTCTTGGTTGTTCTGTGAGCAGGAGGAACAACTGGCTTCAGGGTGAAGGTAGTGTTTGCAAAGAATTGTAATCAGCAAATATAATTCACTAGAGAGACTGGGGATGATGAGAGAACAGCCTGTGCAAAAGCTAGTAGGGGGCACAATACAGATGGTATTTGGGAAAGTCAAATATCTAGTGTTATTGGAGCATGGATATGAACTTCAGATTAAATAGCAAACACCAAAAACATGCTCCCTTGGAAAAATTAATCATTCCTCCATTCCATTTTTATTGAGAGCCTCCTCTAGTCAGAATGGTGAATGCTCATGTAGTAGTTAACATTTACCTGGCACTGTCCTAAGTGTTTTCCATATATTAAATAATATCATCCTCACAACACCCTATGATATACTATTATACTATACTCTTATCACTTTCACTTTACATAGGTAGAGATTAAGACACAAAGAGGTTAAATGGTTTGATCACACAGCTGGTAAGCAGTGGAGACTTTGATCCAGAAAGTCTAGCAGTGATGTCCATTCTTCACCATGACACTATCCTGCCATATACAGAGGTGTGTGCC
Source organism: Globicephala melas (assembly GCF_963455315.2). NCBI lineage: Eukaryota > Metazoa > Chordata > Mammalia > Artiodactyla > Delphinidae > Globicephala > Globicephala melas. Next base: position 42,125,858 of record NC_083318.1, on the reverse strand, counting down.
ATGTGTTGGAGATAGAGGCAGCCATGGGCATAGCCTTAACCTGTCCTTGAGAGCTTACATTCTTGGGGTAGATATTAAAAAGGCAAAAACATGCACAAAATTAAGTGTAAATCAGGGGATTCTGACATGGTCTGGAGTGCAGATGGGGCTGAGGACAGTTGCACCTGAGCAGGTGACAGTTATGCTGTGACCTGTAGGATGAGTGGGGGTTATCCAAGTGAGGAAGATGGGGGATGTAAGAAGAAGTCTGTTCCTAGACTAGGAATCATCCTATGTATAGGCCTTGAGGCAATAGATAAGCATAAAGAAGGCTGGTGTGACACAAAGGCAGTGTTAGGGAGTGTCACTTAGGTCAAAGATGTGAGAAGTAGGTAGTGGGTTTTGCAGGGCCTCTGAAAAAGCATTGTGATTTTTATCCTAAGTGCAATGGGAATCCTTTGAACGGTTCTAAGCAGGGAGTTGGCATGAGTTTCACTTGAAAAAGCTTCCTTAGGCTGCTATTTGAAGAATTGTGTGTGTGTGTGTGTGTGTGTGTGTGTGGTGGTGTAGGCAGGAAAGGAGAGCAAGGGGTGGCTGCAGGGAGCTCTTGCAGGAGATTGATGTAGTCATGATGGTGGCTTGGATGGGGGTGGTGACTGTGAGATGGAGAGACAAGCAAACACTCAAGAGATATTTTGGAGATGGAATCCATGAAATATGGTGATTGATTGGACGTGGGGACTGAAGAAGACGAGTTTGTCTGAGATAACTCCCAAATTTCATGACTCTCTGCAGCAATGGTTGGCAAACTTTTTCAGCAAAAGGCTAGATAATAAATTTTCTAGACTTCGTGGACCATATGGTCTCTTGCAACTACCCAACTCTGCTGTTTTTGTGCAAAAGCAGCCATAGACAACAGTAAACAAATGGACATGGCTCTGTCCCAGTGAAACCTGATTTAAACACAGGAAGCAGGCCAGATTGGTCTGTGGCTTGCCAACTCCTGGTCTGGAGAGTGTGAAGGTCACTGAGGTATGGTACTCTGGAGGAGGATGGGCTAGGCAAATAATTGTTTATGTCATCATTTCCTTTCCTTTTCCTGATAACACCATGAAGTAGCTGTTAGGATTCTTTTTGTTAGAGTAATCTGCACTATTAATGACTGTTAATGACTTTTTCAAGGTCACACCCCAAGTAAGTGGCAAAGTCAGTATTTGAACTCAGATCTTTTCTTTTACTTTCAAGCCAATGCAAGATCTTCCCGTCACCTCCATGCTATTTCCTGTTCCTTTTCCCCTGCAACTACCCTGTTATGGTGGCAAAGCTTTGTTTTGCAAGTTTTTCTCACTTTCCCCCAAGGGCGCTTTTCTTCCTTGAACGATTTTTTAAAAAGCCAAATAAAAAGGGACAGTGAGTCTCTAAATGTACCATCATTGCTTTTGTTCAGTACAATAGACTTTATATTGCTTTGTCCAGTCCCTACGAAGTGGGACATAAGAGGTTTGTTTCCAAGAAATTAGCATGGTATTTTTCTCTTTTTTTGCTCCTGACATAATTTTAGCTTGGGGATAAACAGTGTTATTTTCATTCCCTCCATTTGAGCCCACATCGAACATTTTCTATTAAAATTTAAATAAGCCACTTCAGAGACAGATGAAGATGTGAGGCTAAAATGAGCTGATTCACTAGAATTTGTTCCTGAGAATATAACTTATTTTCTCTTACAGCTTATGCAACTGTTTCATAATAGAAATTTTAAGTGGGCCAGCATTGTGGCGTTGTAGTCATTTCCTTCAACTTTTCCACTCAGAATAGCCAACTGCAAAGGGGAAATGAGGGACATAAACTCTCTCATCCCCTACCCCATAGAGACCCAATTATTATTCTAGGAAATTGCTGGAAGCTGAAATTTTTTTGAAGATACACTGGATTCTCTTTTTGTGATCCTCAATCTGTGCACATAGCAACAAAATCTTTGCTGCTGGCTGATTGCCGAAATTTCTCTCTTTTTTCTTTTATTGAAGTTGGAGACGGAGCTTACCAAGGTGGAGATGTAGGTGTGGGGTGGGGTGGGCGGTGCTGAGAGAAGATGGGAGTGGGACCAGAGAGCAGGGTGGGTGCTGAGGTGAACAAAGGCAAGGTTGAAAAATGATTGGTGAACAAAGACCCAAAGTGCCAAGAGGAGATGCTAGATAGCCTCTAAATCAGAGGTCTCAAGTCAGGGTACAGAGGTCAGAATTCAGGACCAAGTAGGTAAGACAAGTATAAGCAAAGTGCTGGAGGAGTGGAGTAGTGTGGGAGTCATTCTGAGTGATTAAGAGAAGAGCATTAACCAAGCTATGTTTCTTTTCAATCGGTGTTCTAAGAGAAAATGGTTCTTTTGTTGAGTAATTTTGAAAACATGTAACTTGATTCTTAGAGAGCCATATTAATAGGAATAATAATAAACATAATAATAATGATAAAAATAATGATAGTGATAAAAATGATATATAGATGATTGCTGACCACCATTCACCAATACCTCTTCTTTCTCCACTGCTGGGCATACTGAATGAATGACTCTCCCCTACTATTGTTAGGTGAGGACACATGACTTGCTTGGTCAATGAAATGTGAGTGGAAGTGACATGTGTAATTGCTAGCATTCACCTCTTCAGTTTGCTTTTCTCCCTGCTTCTATGACTGTGGCATTCCCTAAATGATGATGACCCCCACCCAACTCCAACACCAACATGGGATGGACATATAGGATAAACAAGAAGTAACTTTTTGCTGTTCTATGCCACTGAGATTTTGTGTTTGTTCATTATAGAAGTGTAACCTGCCTTATCCCGACTGATAAAATAGCTAACATTTAATGAGAACTTACTATGTGCCGGATACCATTTACAGTATTTCACATGTATTAACACATTAGTATATTATTAGTGGATCTGGTATGTCTAGAGGTAAATAAATACGGAAGTAAAGAAACCTGTATAATGTTCACCAAGTGTATAGAACAATAGAATTCCCTCATTTCTACTTTCCTTATTTGGGGTGCAGAACACCTATTTGATGCCTTGTGGAAGATAACCAAAACCCCAGGAAAAGATAAAATTCCTCACCTATTAAATAGGTAGGGGAGCAAATAAGACTAAGAGCAAGAATTAAGTTAGTATGATCTTGGAAAAGTGAGGCTCTTGTGGCTAATGCATCCAGGCCAGTAGTGCTATATTAGTCATAGTAATATGACTAAAATGGTCATGTGATGGAGAATGTATCACAAACATGACAGGCGTGATGGCTAATTTTAGGTGTCAACTTGACTGGACCATGGGGTGCCCAGGTTAAACATTATTTCTGGGTGTGTCTGTGAGAGTATTTCTTCATGACATTAGCATTTAAATTGGTGGACTCAGTAAAGCAGGTTGTCCTCCCCTATGTAGGTGGGCATCATCCAATCCACTGAGGACTTAAATAGAACAAAATGCAGAGGAGGGAGGAATCTGCCCCTTTTGGCCTCCTGCATGCCTACTTGAGCTGGGACATTGGTCTTCTCTTGTCTTTGGGCTGAGATTTATACCATCAACTCCTCTGGTTCTTGGGTCTTTGGACTCAGACTGGAATTACACTACCAGATGTTGTGGGTCTCCAGCTTGTAGACATTAGATCTGGGGACTTCTCAGCTTCCATAATTACGTGCACCAATTCCTCATAATAAATAGCTTCTCATGTATATAAATCCAGTTGGTTCTGTTTCTCTGGAGAACACCGGCTAATACACTGGGTGACAATGGTGCTATTCTTAAAGTAGCCTGAGTAGTCTTTGGGGGTAGGTGGCCAAAGAGACAGTATGACCTTAAGACTGGATGTAGGAGCTGCATGGAAAGGACTCAGGACTCGGTGCCTATTGTTTCTGCTGCTTGAAACACTCTTCTACCAGACCTTTGCATGCCTGGCTCCTCCTCTTCATTCGAGCCTTGCCCCAAATATCATCTCTTCAGAGGGGACTTCGCAGACCTCTCAACTTTGCAGGCCCGAGTCACTTTCTATCACATCACTCTGTTTTACTTACACCCCAGTTCTCATCACTTTCTGATACTTTTCTTGTTAATTTATTTGTTCATCATTTGTCTCCCCTTAATAAAATGTAAGTGCCATGGGAACAGAGAGCTTGTAATGCTCAGTAAGGAACTCCCAGTGTCCAGCACAGTATCTTACACCTGATAAAAACTCAATAACATTTCAGAATGATCAACTGAATGAATGAATTATTGAATGAATAACAGGTACAAAGGAAACTAATGGAGCTTATTACAGTGAAAAATGCATAAAATGGACAGAAAGAAACCCTAGGCTGTCAGCATTCTACCAACAGCAGTGGACAGAAGTGGGAAAGCACTCAGTGCAAGTCTATAATGTGGACCAGTGCGGGACCACAAGTCAGGGTTGCCGTGTTGCCTGATTACAGAGGATACCCTTCATACCTAACTCCACTAAGGCTGGGTTTGTGGCACCTATTGGGTGCTTCTGGAGCTTCCATAGGTTAACTCTAGCAAAGCATCTACAATTAAGGATGTGATTATTTAACTTACCTACCTCAATAACTAGCCACATGTTCCTAGAAAGCCTATGTCTTATACATGACAGTGTCCAGCCTGTAGAGAGAATATTTAACAAAAATTTGTAGAATGGATACATGAATGAATAATTTTATAGACAATCCCTTTATCACCTCAACCCAATTGTTGACTGTCATGTTAATACTTACCACCTGAGCTTGAGCCTACCCCAGGACTTTGGGTCCAGAATGGCAAATAGATTTCATCTTGTGTGCCAAATGACTACTATTAATTGCTACTTAAAGGCTTGTGAAGAGATAGATCTCAAGACTAGTTCTAGTGTCAAATGGATACGGGTACCATGATTAATTAATAAGGTCTACACCAAGCAAGGGACAGAGGTGTGGCCTGAGTTCCACGTATTTTCTAACCCAAACTTGTGGATTCCTCATTAGTGAAGAGTGACTGCACCTGACTCAATCTTACCCAAACCTCTTTGCAGTCAGTATTCCAACCAAATGCATAAATCACACTTTGTGTTTGAGTTTTAAACTCTCCTCCCTGAATTCTTTTCATTATGAAGGGGTATTGAAAATTGTAAACCATGAGGACAGCATCTGTGCAGAAGAAAGTGGCATAGGGAAGAATGAGAGATGGAAAAGGAAGAAAGGAGGGGAGAGTGCATGCAAAGAGGGAAGAAAGTAGGGAGGGGAAGTGGAAAAAGAGAACACTTGAATGTTTATAAATTGGAAAAAACACAACAGATGAGCGGCAGGGCAGGGAGGATAGGTTAAGAGAATGACTAAAGAAAAAGTAGAATGGAAGTCTTTTCTTGGGTGATAACTGCACACATGAAAATTTAAAATAGGCCTAATAATGCCTGACCCCTCTGAAATCTGAGGGCCAAATCAGATGCTCACTTGAGATTTCATCAGGTTCATAGGTTAATAAGTCTTTGTGTTAATTTTTCTTTTTCTCACTTCTTTTCTTATGTTTCCTCTCTTTTTCTAATCTTTCCTCTTATTTCTTCTCTCCATTCCTTTCCACATCTTTCTTTCCCTCCCTCCCTTCCTTCTTTCCTTCCTTCCTTCTTTCTTCCTCCCTCTCTCTTTGCCTCTCTACCTCCCTTCCATCCTTTCTTCATTCCTCCCTTCCTTCTTTTTAAATTTTCTTCCTTCTGCATTCATCCATAGTATGAGAATACTGTGCTAGTGCTGAAAATAATATAGACAAATGAGAGACCCATTTCTTGACCTCCACTAGTTCTTGATTCCGTTGGGAGGACAAGATTAGAAGCATTAGCGTAAAGCTTAAGTGTCTTTGGGTCTAACAAGACATGGATTGTAATCGAGCTCTGCCACTGGCTGCCTTGTGACTTTACCTCCAAGAGCCTTATAGTTTCTTCATCTATAGACTAGAGATGATAATAACACCTTCTCTGTGGGATAGTTGCAAGAAATGTATGAGATACTGTTATATATAAAATCTTTTTTTAACATCTTTATTGGAGTATAATTGCTTTACAATGGTGTGTTAGTTTCTGCTTTATAACAAAGTGAGTCAGCTATACATATACATATATCCCCATATCTCCTCCCTCTTGCATCTGCCTCCCACCCTCCCTATCCCACCCCTCTATGTGGTCACAAAGCACCAAGCTGATCTCCCTGTGCTATGTGACTGCTTTGTATATAAAATCTTAATGAGTAAATATCAGTTATATTATTAAATATTAGTGTATAATGAAACCTTCTGGATCTTCATTAATAGAATGAGATGTTTCATCTTCTGTCTCCCCTGAATGCTCAGCTCATCCTCTTTACCTCTGCTACAATTTCACATTTAACCTTGCCTCCGCTTTTCCTGTATTTGCACATGTGTTTGTTATATTCCCCTTAAATGAGATGGTGTTTCATAATCAGGTATTAATTAGGATACCCTTAGCTATAAAGTAAGATAGTATCCAAATGAAAGTAGCTTAAACATTGATAAAGTTTTATTATCTAACCTAAAGAGGGGTTGGAAGGTAGGAGGTTTCAGGTTATTTAATCCAATGTAGCAAGGTGTCAACAGGGACGAGGATGTTCCCATCACTCCTCTTTGTCATCTGCAGCCTGTTGTCATTCATCCACGTTGTGTGCCCTCATGTTATCAAGATGGCTGCTGTAATGCCAGCTCTTACATTCTCACACAAGTTGTCAAGAAGAAAACAAGTTTCTACTTACCTATCTCTTTTCATCAGCGAGGAAAATCTTTTACAGTACACCCCAATGGACTTCCCCTTTGTGCCTCATTGGCCAAGGTTGTATCACATCATCATGCCTAAATCAAGCCCTGTCAAAAGGAATAGAATTGCCTTTATTGGCTTGGACTGATCAATATTCATTTCTTGGGTCTAACCTGGAGCCATTTTCCTTGAAAACATTGGAAGATCAACATGACAAAAATCAAGGATTTTCCATTAAGGAGGAAGGAAGCAGTTAGGGGGTTTGTTATGCAACCAAGAATGTCTTCTGTAATTCACATTTGTATCTCAAATTCCAGAAGACTGCCAATCACTTAGTAGGTCTTTTGAAATGGTTGTGTCAAGAAAATCCCATTCTTTCCTGTACTTCCAACTGCCTACTCAATATCTCCACTTGGATTGCCATCAAATCACCAGAAACTAGGAGAGAGGCATGGCGCGGATTCTTCCACACAACCCTCGGAAAAATCAACTCTGTGGACACATGGATCTCATACTTCCAACCTCCACAACTGTGAGACAATAAATTTCTGTTGTTTAAGCCACTCAGGTTGTGGTACATCGTTGCAGCAGCCCTAGCACACTTCTAGTACAGTTCTCGTTGCCTACTAGGTAAAATCCCTGTCCTTTATCATCCAGGATCTGGTTCTAGCCTGTTTTCTAGCTTCTTAGACCATTCTGTCCCCTAGAGACAGCCTGTGTAGGATCTAGGCCCTTCTCAGGGTTCTTGGAACATGACTTGAGTGTTACACATATTCCTTCATTTTCTTGCCAAATCACATTCTTTCTTCCAATTGTCATCTTTTCAGAGTGGCCTCTCCAACCTTATCAACCCAGAGGGAGTTCCCTCTCTTCTGTTCTTCCCCCTGCACCTTGTGCAAGACTCCACTGAAGCACATATTTTCCTGGATTACTTTGTCTTTGTTTTATGACCATGTCTCTCTGTCTGGACTGAGAGAATATTCAGAGTGGAAATAGCTTCCTACTCACTTTTTTCCTTCCAGTATTAAGGCCAGGAAGGTGGCTTATGCCCCGCAACAATCCTTGCTGGGATGTTGCTAAGGAATTGAGTATGGCCCAGTAGAAAGTGGGCTGGAGAACTTGGTTTCTATGTTTACTCTGCCTCTAACTTGCTGGTTGACCCTCGGCAAGTTCCTTAACCATTCTGGGCCTCTGCATTCCTATCTGCAACCTCTAAGGATACCTTAACAGTGTCCCCATGGGAAGCTTCACCCAAGGCTACTCTTCTGTCAGATTCTCATGGAAGCCAAACGGAAGTTGTAAATATTGAGTGAAAGAATTTCAGGCAGACTTAAGTCAAAGGGCAATGTTTCCTAAACAAAGACCTAATCAGCTCTCCCACTTGTACCCATGAAGGTAGCTACTTCTTTTGCTTTCTGGCAAAGCTGACTGCAACCCAAAGCTGCCAGGCCACAGTGGTTGGGAGTGTAGCCATAGTTTAAGTTTTAAAAATGAATGGCCAGTAAGCAGGATGACTAGACTATTTCGGGCCACCCTCTCTTTTGCTGGCAAGGATTTCAGGGGCAGTTAGGAGGAGTCTGCATGAGGAAATGAGGCAACCTCCCTCAAGATACCTGCAAAACCTGAATGGGAAGGGGCCCCAGGGTAGAAGGTGGAGCTTCCCACTGCACTCACGCCTCCTCCTTTCTCAGCACTTGTGTCTCTTCTCAGAGCAATAACAGTCTCTGAGACAGAGGATCTCTCCATTGTGGATGAGCTCCAGTTTGCCCATGGAGTCAGGTTTGAACTGCTAGTGAGCTTGACTGTATGATAGAAAAAGAGGAAAATCTTCACTTCTGCAATGGTGCCAAGTTGTGTTGGTTACCGATAAGTTTTCACAAGGGAGATTCTTGGCTGGTTTTGCCCTTAGTGAAAGCTCCCTTCACTTCAACACTATTCTTTGAGAGATCCATATCTTGACAGCCTGGAGCCCTCCCAGAAAATGTTCCCGTGACTTGAGTAACTAAACCCAGCTCTATGTGTGAGTATAATATAGATACATTTTTCTTCCCTCCTGGTATATTTTGTTTAATATGTGATTCATAGCTTATTACCTTGTGCAAATCACTTGGCCTCCATGATTCATAGTGGTCGTGCTGTAAAATGGGTATAAGGATACTTATTACCTCTTACATTTTACTTCCAACAAAGCCATTCATTTATCTCACCTAAAGTCTTTGACTCAATGAGGTTAGCTCTAGTTTTAAGCTCTACAATTTGTTGAAGTAAAATGTAACTTTAATGTAGTTTTGCAAAAGAACACTTACTTAGTTGATTGGTGGGGAGAAAACCCTGTTAAACTGTGCATTGTCACAGGTCTGATAGTGACAGCCTTTAGTCCTTTGAAGGCTCGGTTCAAATAATAACTCTAGTAACATTTCTTTCTAGGTTGTACTACACTTTTTTCCCTTTCTATTTGCAGTTTTATTTTTCCCCAAAATAACCAGGAAAGTTGATACTATCACTCCCATCTACCAGAGAAGACTATTGATACTTGGGGGAGAATAAACAATGGTCCCAGGTCACCCAGCAGCAAGAAGCAGAGTTAATACCTAGAACTAGGTCTTCTGTCTCCACATCCAATGCTCTTTCCACTACAGAGATGATTACACTAGCCATGTCTTGGAGTTGTTTAATGCTTTATCTCAGCATCAGTCAAAAACATATTAAGTGCCTGCTATGAGCCAGGCTCTTTGATAAAAGCCTGATAACTCTCAATCCCTGTGCTAAAGAAGCTCACAGTTGAATAGTCAAGATAAGATTCCTGCAGAAATAGCCCTAATACAAAGCAGAATGTAAATAGTTTAGGAATTAGAAAGTCTTCAGATCATGGGGACCACTGAATGTCTAGCTAAGGAGTTTGGAATTTATTGGTAGGCCATGAGGAGCCACTGAAAGTTCTTTGTTGAGTGTCCTGTGTTCAATAAGGTCTTCTTAAACAAAAGAAAGCAAAATGAAACATGGGAAGAGTTTAGAGCAAGGGTTTGCATCTTTACCACTCTCCACTGGAGGAAAACAAGCAAGATGCGGTGGCTGTTCAAGTCACAGTGTGGGAACGAACAGGGACTTGGACCAGCCATCCTTCTCCATGCCCTTTTCTTAATTTCTATTGTGCAGACATGGTAGAGATTGACTGGACAGGAAGACAGGAGCTGGTGGGCCATAGGGGCTGCCCTAGCTTTCATCTCCTTCTTCTCTGGGACATTGCATACAAGCTGTTGGCTCTTAGAGGCTATTTTAGTCATGTCACTTTTTTACCTGGCCCTTTGAGAGAGGACTTAACCATGTGACTTACTTTGGCCAATAAGAGGTTAGGAGACCTGACACAGTAGTGTTTTGAAATGACCTTGCATTCTGGGCTTTGCTCTCTTATGCCTCTGTCATCACACATGAGCACGTTCAGGCTAGCTCAGAGTGAGATAACACTGCAAACTTCATGCAGAGAGAATGGGGACGGGGTGGGGGGAGAACTGGGGAGAACATTATAATTTAACAGCATCTGTCTATTGCCATACTCACGCTACACGTAACACCATGCTGTTTCTCTGCAGTATCTATGCTGGATCCCATTCATGTCATCTAGGTATACGTGTGTGAGTTGAGCAACCCCCTGATCCGAGGGGTACCCCTCCTTTAAGTGCAGCCCAAGTATCATCTCTTTCAGGAAATACTAAACACTTCTAAATCCTACTAATGGTTCTCTTCTCTGGGCACCGAGAGCAAGTAAAAATGAGGACTCTGAATACACTGAATGAATATACTGTCTTTTGATGTACAGTCTTATTTGAATGTCTCCTTCAAGCAAATATGCAGCAGACAGGATTCTAGGGAAGAGGCAGAGAGAGACTGTGTGGGAGCCCCAGTTAGCCAGAAGGTTGAGAGATACCACCCCAGACATCTGGAGCCTCTCCAAATGGGCTTCCTTAAGAACTCGAGGAAAAGGTCTTATCCAGGCAGGAAACGTGGAGTTCAGGCCCCAGACCCTCATCCATAGGGAAGAGGATGAAAGATGCAATTGTGGGTAGGTATTTGGTGTGACAGGGAACTTAAATTTGTGGGCAACCAGGGCAAGATATCATTGTCAAAAACATTAATAATACATAACAGCTCTCCTTTACTGAGCACCTACTTTGTGCCTTCCAGGTTGATGCTATCACTCCTATTTAACATATGAAAAAACTGAGACTTAGAAAAAAGAAATGATTTACCTAAGATCAAACAGCTGGTAAGCAGAAGAAACACAGTTCAAACCCAAGCCTGCTTAACCCAGAGCTAGCACTTTCTGCTCTGCCACTTCCAAGATGTATTAGTGCCATTGTGATTTTCAGCTGTAAAACTACCTCATCTGAGTAGGTCAGGCCCTCTCCAGTGGGACCACACCACCAGGTGGGGTTTGGTGGGAAAGGCAGCTGTGAAGAAGGGTCCTTGGATAACTTGCCTGTAATCCCACGGACAGATGTGTACCTGGTTCCTCATGTCCCACCATCTATGAGTCCCACATGTCCCAGCTGGCCATAGCATTGGCTGGTAGAACACAGTGGTACTTGCTGGGGAGGAAGGAGTCCAAATTCTAGCTCTGGCTCTGCTGTGTGACTCTAGGTGTGTTACAAACCTGCCTCGATTAGAGTTACTTTAACTATAAAATGAGGGACTTGAGTAACGTTCAATTCAACATTCAACTTTTTGGGTCCCACTTGTGCTAGTAGATGGATCAGAGTGAAGAGAGATACAAAGAGGGGTCAATCCCTGCCTCCAAAGAGCACATGGTCCACTGGGGGCAAGAACACATGCCCAGGTTCCTCTGACAAAGGCTCAGACAGTAGTGAGAGCTGGGCAAGGTGTAGCCATACTCGGGGGGCAACAAAGAGGGAGAGACCTGTAGGGAGGGCTGAGGGAAGGTTGCACCGGAAGTCGACAAGCAGGAGAAGCTTCAGGAATGAGTGGAGTTTTTAAGAGGTCTCGTTTCATCTAAGTATCTTCAGAGTCTGTCAAAATGCTCAGCAAATTGTAGGTCTCAATGTCTGCTTGTTGACTGTAAATGAAGAAATGAGGGAGAATAAATGAATGGCTATTTTAGCCACAGAAATGCTATATTCCATTGTTTATAGGCTCAACAAGGCAGCAGGAAAAATAATTACGTTGTGTTTTATATTTTGTAATCTAGCCAAGAAGTCTGACATACATGGGAACACATTGCACTCTTTTTTCTTTTGGGTTTAAGAGTATTGTTTTTTATAAACATTTTGTAATGTGGGGGAAATTATAAAAGTGTGACTAATCTTATCATCCAAAGATGGTCAGTTTTAACACTTTGTTATATATTCTTCCAATCCTTTCCCTGTGCTTACACACACACCCACACCCACACATACTCTAACACTAGTTTTTTTACCTTACATAGAGTGAAAATGTGCTCAGACAAGAAACAAAATGAAAGAATGTAGTTCCAATAGTCCATTTGACATTTTATATGAAAATTAAGCCTATGGTAAAACAAAAGAAAGGCAAAATATGGCATCTTAGGCTATAGATGTTCCAAATATGACAAATATTTCTTTTTTTCCAAGTATAACCTTTCTTTTTTCTGCAAAATGATGATATTAATGGTAATGATAATAATTATCATTCATTAACCCCCCACCATATACCAGGTGGTGTACAAAGTACTTCACACATATTAACCGTTTTTATATCACCACGACTTTGCAAGTTGGAAAATTTAAAAGAGGAGGTTTAGAAATTTGCCAAGTCTACTCAACTGGGAACCCAGCCTTGTCCATCTCAAAGCCAAGGGCTCACTCTAAGGATGTCAGAAGTGCTGTTCCAGATGTCTCCACATAGGACTGAGAACCAGACTTCCAAATGTCATAGGATCACATGACTTTAAAGGGCTTCTGAGGATGTGTCTTTGTGTTGTAGAGGTTATAATGGAGCTGACAGTGGGCTGCTCCAGCCAGACGTTGGATGCGGTGTCTGTTAAAGTCCCTGGACTTACCTCTCTGATATCACTGACTATCTGAGTTGCAAAGAGTGTCTTAGCCATCCGCCTTGATGCCCCTGCCAATAGCCTGCATCACTTGCCAGCCACGTGAGTGAATCAACTTGGACCTGCAACCCAGGCAAGACTTTAGATTGGCACAGGTCAACTGTCAACAGACTGCAACCACATGAGAAGCCCAGTGAGAGAACCAACCAGTTGAGCCCACTCAACCCACTGGACCATGAAAGATCATAATATTCTTTTATTTGGGGGATGCTTTGTTACACAGCAATAGATAATCATAACAGTGACATTGAGTTGGGTTGAATTTCAGACTTAAAGGATTTTTTCCAGGAAATTTTTCTCCAGTAAGTGGATTTTTGTCTTTAAAATTTAAATTCATATGTGGGAAACATTGTTTTTGACTATTATGTAACTGGTCACCTGCATTAAATGTTGGCAGTGAGGGTTTCTTCTGTGTCTATATTGGCAAAAGGCTCTGTATAGATAGATATTTCATTAGATTAAGGTTTGGCAAAACCATTAGTGTATTTAAAAAAGGGAAAAACATGGTGTCCAGAGCCAAAATACTTACAAAAATTCTTGAAAAAAAACCATGAAAAAAAATTTAGAAATATTGTGAATAAATTAGGTTACTTAGTAACATGCAATACAGGGTTTTCACAGGCAAATCATATTGGTCTATTTGAATTCTCTTGTAGGATAACATTCTGGGCCAGTAGATTGGGAGGAAGTAGACTTGCAGTCCTGAACAAATTTGTACTTGTTCATGATATATTATTCTTTCATATGGCCATGGATTAAGTAGCCTAATGTCTTAATTAAGGTTTGTATGGATATTCTTTGCTGAGATTCTGTGAATTCTTTTTATATTTTTTCAGGTTCTGATAATAATTTGCTGACTTTATGAAGACATTTGCAAGTTTAAATTTTGACGATCTGGAATATTTTCAAAAATATTGGGGAATTATTTGTCTTCAAAGGCTTGTTAGAATCCTTTCTTGAACCTCTTAGCCTAGAGCTGTGTGTGTTTATTTGTGTGTGTGTGCGTGTGTGTGTGTGTGTGTGTGTGTGTGTGTGAGAGAGAGAGAGAGAGAGAGAGAGAGTGAGAGAGAGAGAGAGATTTGGGGGGTGGGGAGTCAATGGTGACTTCTGGAATTCTGAATTGCACAATTGTTTGGATAGTGGTGCCATTGCTTAAGATAGGGAGCTCTGGAAGAAGGCCTGGATTGGGTGAAAATCTCATGGATTTCAATTTTGAGAAATGTTGATTTTTCGGGTTTTGGCTGGGGAGGGGGCTAAGGGTGGCAAGGTACTTGACGAGAAAACTTGTGTAGAAGCTGTGTTTAAATATTGTATGAGTTTACTAGACTGCTGTAACAAAGTACCACAAACTGAGTGGTTTAAACAACAGAAGTTTATTGTCTCACATTTCTAGAGGGTAGAAGTTTAAAATCAAGGTATTGGCAGGGTTGGTTCATTCTGAGAGCTCTGAGGCAAAACTTCAGTCCCTTCTCCTAGCTTCTGGTAGCTCTTTGGCTTGTGGTATCATAACTTCAGTCTTCCCACATCATTCTCCCTGTATGTGTATCTATTTTCAAATTTCCCCTTCTTATGAGGACACCAGTTATATTGGACTAGAGCCCATTCTAATAACCTCATTTTAATTTTATTACCTCTGTGAAGACCCTATCTCCAAATGAACTCAAGTACTGGGGTTTGGAACTCCAACATATGAGTTTGGGGGGAGGATCATAGTTCAACACATAATAAATATCAAGCGTGCTGTTCTAACTTAGATTTTGTTTATTTGGGGGTAGCTTATAGGGTGGGGCTAATGAAGATTTAGTGAAAAAATGTACTCTCCCCTCAACCATTCCTTGTTGCTGCCACTAATTTGTTACACATATGAGTTTGAGGTGACTTCAAGATATTCAAAAGCATATGTTATGCTAAGTAAAAAAAGTCAGTCACATAAGATCACATATTGTATGACTCCATTTACATGAAATGATCCAAATGAGGAAATTCATAGAGACAAATTAGTGATTGCCCAGGACTGGGGCTGGGAGTAGGATGTGGACTCTCTGCTAATGGGCATAGGTCTTATTTTTGGAGAGGATGAAAATGTCCTAAAATTTGAATATGGTGATTGTCGCACAACTTTGTGAATATCCTAAAAGCCATTGGATTGTAACTTTAAATGGGTAAGTTGTATGGTTTGTGAATCATATCTCAATGAAGCTATTAAAAATAAAAGCAGGGCTTCCCTGGTAGCGCAGTGGTTGAGAGTCTGCCTGCCGATGCAGGGGATGTGGGTTCGTGCCCCGGTCTGGGAAGATCCCACGTGCCGCGGAACGGCTGGGCCCATGAGCCATGGCCGCTGAGCCTGCGCGTCCGGAGCCTGTGCTCCGCAACGGGAGAGGCCACAACAGTGAGAGGCCCGCGTACCGCAAAATAAATAAATAAAATAAAAGCAAGTGTTAAGTCAGCAGTTGGATATAAGGGTGTTTGAGTGAATTTTAAAGTCCATGTCACTCATGAGATTCTAAGATCTGCATTTTTTTCATCTCTCTGGATTTCTTTTTTTTTATTTGTAAAATGAGACTAGAGTCTATGTTGTAGACGATCTCCCCTTCGATTCAACTAAAGCATCACTTGATATCCTTATTGTACCTTACAGAGCAGACTAGCTTAGAGCCTGGGTTTTGAGAGCAACAGATCTGAATTCGAATCCAGCTCTTCTACCTACTAGCTCTGCAGCTTTGGGCAAATTATTGTACCTCTCTGAAGCTTAATCTCCAAATCAGGATATGGAATGGGAATAATAATAATTCTTTCCTCATGGGGTTATTGAGAGCATTTAATGTGCTACTATTCTAAAGGGCTTAGCAAGCATCTGGCACATGGTAAATCCCTGAAAGGCAGTAGCTATTTTTATTGTCAACATTAACTTCCTAGGGTCAAGACTAATGACTCTACTTCACCAAAATGAGCCAGATGATTCTTTTTCCACAGGTGTTGAATTGTCCTCTTGCCTTCGATGCTCTATCAGTTCTACATCCTACGCAGTTTTAAATTCTTGAATAATTTGATACAGCCGCACCTGTGTTAGTCCAGCACATATTTTTCCTCACACTCCTCCTGCAGTCTGGTAAGATCTTTATGTTATCAAATAATCAGCTTGCCTCTGTTTTTAAGAGGCACCAAATGTCATGTAGAATGAGACAAATTTGTGATCATTAATAGCAATCTGATGGATGCAAATACATCTCTCATACTTATTGAGCACCTACTTTGTTCAAAACAATATGCTAAGCACAGAGAGGAGAGCGAAAAGAGCAATATAAGGATGCTGTTCTCACAAGTCCCATGGTTTAGCAGGGAAGATACTCCCATGTGTCCATTCTGTCATGCATCAAATATTTTCCGAGCTTACGAGAAGGATGGAAATATATGTAATGCAATGCATGATGTTGAGCCCTATAATAGATTTGTGAACGCAGGGCTGAGGACTCTCAGAGAAGGGAGGGATTAATGCAACGTGGAGATGACATGCCTGCCAGATGGTGCAGTGACAGAGGGACACTCTCGACTAAAACTGGGAAACACATTACTGTTCTGTAAACAGGTCATGCCCTTTCATGACCTGCATTTCTGATTCGGAGACCAGGACAAGCTTCACATCTAGGTAAAGCTGCTTCTGAAATGACGAATAGAATTTGGATATTTAGTGAAGGGACTAGGGAGGGTCATCACAGGGAGGCAAATTGGGGTTGGGTTATGAAAGCCCTAATGCTAACAGAAGACAATAAATAACTCTTAAAGGGGAATGACAAGCCCAGAATTATGCACATGAATCAGTGTGTGTGTGTGCACGTGCGTTTGTGCACATGCGTGCACTGAAAATATAACACACTGGATGCTTTTTTCCTACTTCTTACCTGGTGTTTTCAACCCCAAATTTTATATGTGTTGATCAAGAAATTTTTTTTGGGGGGGAGGGTGGGTAAGTATTTGAGCAAAAACAGAGAACGTGTAGTTTAGAAAGCAAGCTTACCGCTGTCTCTCAGCAACTGAGACTTTTCATTGTCAATAAGGTTAATTACATCTATCATTCATTCTAAAATGACCTTTATGATTTTTCCTCCTAATAACATTCTCTCCATATGGGCTCACGTTTGGGTAGCTGAAGATCGGTGATGTCAGCCCTGAATTTCACCATCTGACAATCAGAGCTCTGGAACTACAGGTTAGGCTCTCAAGCTTTCCTGTGGCCCTGCCTCCCAACTTACATGCCTGAACTGAATTGGTGAACCATCCTCTGCTATGAGGATGCAGAAAAGCATATTGCCTATTCACCAAATAATTCTTCACTTCAAAATATTGGGGCAAGATTTATAGAAAAGAGAGTTAGAAGGAGCAAACATTTATTGACATCAGTGAGAGAGCATGGACCTTGGAGTCCAAAGACCCATATTTAAATCCCAGATCTGCCACTTATTTGCTGGGTAACTTGAGCAAATCACTTCCCTGCTCTGGGTCTCAGCTTCCTCCTCCTCTAGAGAATGAGGATGGTAATATTTACCTTACAGGGTTGCTGGATGGTTGAATGAGGTTCTGTATATAAAGCAGTCAATCCAGACCCTAGCTCAAGGTGGGTGGCTATTCTAGAAGTCCCAGGAGAAATGACAGCTGCAGACTATCATCTTCCACAGGTTTTAGAAAGCCAGTGTGTAAAGAGAAACATAAAATAAAATCCACCCTTGAAAATCCCTTAAATCAAAGGTCAGCCTATATGGTTTTATGTAGATGCACAGATTGCTTCTTGTTAGTGGCAAGTGTAAACACAAAACAGGTAAACAAACATATATTTTTACACCAGAATCATATTCATCATAGAACAACATGCGCACCGTATTAGAAGTACATGGAGACAAAGAACAACTGAAAGAGTAGGAATGGGAATTTGTATCCAGGGAGGGCTTCCTGTGTAGTTATGCGCTTGACTCAAAGTTCTGCTGTTACCATCTTGAAAATCTCAATCATTTTTGAACAAGGGGCCTCTCAACTTTATTTTTCTCTGGGACCCACAAATTATATAGTCAGTCCTGGTCATATCTTTAAATTGTTTCCCTCCACTCCTTTTCACCCCCATTTGGTATAGTTGAATTCATACAAGATAAATGTTTTTAAGATATGTCACTGTAGTGGAATAACTATTATACACAGTACTTTAGTGCATTTTCAAGAGATGGATGTAATTGTCCCCATTGGATAGATGTGTAAGTTGCTCAAGGTCACACATTAGTAAGTGTTCAGATCGGGACTGATATGTCTGTCTACACTTACTACTACATCATGAAGAATGAGGGAAAAAAAAAAAGCATGACAAGTAATTCCACTTCAAAAATAACACAGAATCAGATGCCTAATAAGAGGATGTTTGAACTGGATTGATACGCTGGGCCATGCTGGACCCAGCAACACATCATTTATTTATGCTAAATTTCCCCGGTTATGGCTTGCTTCCTGACATGGAAATCTGTGGGGTTTTACTCATCCTTCTATTCACAGCCCCTAGCACAGTGTTTGGCATGTAGAAGATGCTCACTGCATATTTATTGAGTGAATAATATTCCAGACAAGTTCTTCACTCAGCACTGGCATTCCTTTTATTGAAAATTCATACCTTTGCTACTTCTCTTCTTTGAAGATCTCTCTGACATGAAAATGTTCTTTAGGAACATAATTTCTGATTATATAAACAAAAAGCCACAAGATCATAACAAACAAAAACTTTGATGATGACTCTTTGCATGAAAAAACGTTGCTGGTTGATTATGTATTTAAATGCTGTTGGAATATCCCAGTTACTGTTTTACTGTCCACTAACTGAGAGTGCCTTGAAAAAGGCATTAGGAAAAAGAGCTCCTCCCCCAGGTTGCTATAGATTTTTTAAAAACCACTTTATTTGGATATAATTGACATACAAAAAGCTGTGCATACTTAATGTATATAATTGAATGAGTCTGGAGATAAGTGTACATCCATGAAACTATCACTACTGTAATCCATCCTCTCCAAAGTGTTTCCTACTTCCCTTTTAATTTGTTACTTTTTGTGAAAAAAGTGCTTTACATAAGATCTATCCTCTCAGCAAAATGTTAAGTACTGGGCTGGCCAAAAAGTTTGCTCGGGTTTTTCATAAGCTCATACAGAAAACCCCGATTGAACTTTTTGGCCAACCCACTATATAATACAGCATTGTTAACTACAGATGCTACTTTTTTTTTTTTTTTTTTTTTGTGGTATGCGGGCCCTCTCACTGTTGTGGCCTCTCCCGTTGCAGAGCACAGGCTCCGGACGCACAGTCCCAGCGGCCATGGCTCACGGGACCAGCCGCTCCGAGGCATGTGGGATCTTCCTGGACCGGGGCAGGAACCCGCGTCCCCTGCATCAGCAGGTGGACTCTCAACCACTGTGCCACCAGGGAAGCCCAACTACAGCTGCTACTTTTAACCCAAGTTAGCAGTGTTCCCCCACCACAGCTGGGAATCAACATATTCCCTCAGTACCATTGTTCCCTCATCCTTTACTCTGCCCATAGTCAACGTGTCACGGGGGCCATTGATTTTTCCTCCCACATTTCTCAACACCAGCCTTCCTCATCATGACCCACTACTTCTCCAGCTTGGACCTCACTTTTCTCTTTCCTGAATTGACCCGGGGGCCTCCCACCAAGTCCCTTTGCCTCCTTCCAGCTTGTCACCACGCAGCCGCTGGAGAGGTCTCAGCACCCTCTGGTCTCTCACTGCTTGCAGGGAAAACTGCCACCCCTTGGCATGGCACTGGAGGTCCTCACCACCTAGCTCCAAACTCACTTTCTAGTTGGTTTCCCTGTGTAAACCCACTCTCGTAGCCTCACGCAGGCTGACTCTGGTACAGAGTTTAGTGCTCTGGGAAGATCAACATCTGTGGGAGGGAGGCAGAGAGAGTAGTTAAGCTGTGATGATGCGGGGCCAGCCCCACTGGGAGCACAGGAGCTAAGAAGCTGCCAGAATGGTCCCCTGTTTGTCCAAAATAGCTTGTCTTTGTACCCCCATCTCAGCCAGTGCTCCTGGATCAGGTCACCTTGGGCCAGGTGGCTCTCTGCAGTAGAGGCTACTGCTAAGGAGCTGACAGCAGCGGGTGTCTGTCCTCAGCACAGCCTGCAGCAGGGCAAGGAGTCCTTCCCTCCCAGAAGGAGAATCGGGAGCCCATCTCCACGTCTACCACACTTACCCTCCTTTACCTCCATAGAAGCTTTACTCCTTTTTTGTGGCTTCATGCCTTTGTACTTGTTTCTTCTGTTGGAAATGCCCTTTGCCTACTGCTTTCTCCCTTTGATCTGATACTTTCAGTTTCCCTCTGTGACTGATGTCAATTGCTGACTCCCCTAGAAGCCCCTGCCCACTCTCCCAGGCAGTCAGTCACTATTTCACGCGCTCAGTCCATGCACCTTGCTCACATGCACTATGTGATAAGCCCGGACTAGATACCGAAGATCAATGAGACACAGTCCTGACCCCCAACTACTGTGGAGACTCCACCTCTTCTGAGCCCCAGTAGTACTTAGCGCTTTCTTGTATTACAGCATCTACCACGTTGCTTATTTATTCACTCACTCCATCATTCACTTGTTCATTCACTGAGTATAAATCAAGTCCTCACCTTCCCTGTGCCTAGCACTCTGCGAAGCACTGGGGATACAATGACCAATTGTCCGGTTTGCTGAGGTATAGAAATTAATCAATGGGTCCTGTAAAGCTGGCGTAATTCTAGCTTGGACAAAGGCTATGAAGTTCATGCAACTATGAGGTTTTACAATAGGGTGTTTGACCTGGTCAGGGAGGTCAGGGGAAGCAACCAGGAGAAGTGATAATTACCAGACAACTTGGAGAAGGGAGAGAGGCTAGAAGGCTTTCAGGTAGAGATTACAGAATGCCCACAGACTCAGGGGCAGAAGAGCAAATGGAGACTCTGAAGATGTGAAAGAGCTTTGATGAGGCTGGAGTTCACAGAGCGAGAGAATAGTAGAGGGTGATGTGATGGCTAATGACCATGTGAAAGTTTACTGATTGTCTTTGGTGCTCAGCGGGAAGTCATTAAATGCTGTAAGCAAGGGATTGAAATGATCAGATTAGAGATCTGAAAATATGTGATGGCTGCTGTTTGGAGAACAGATTGGAGAGGGGAAAGGACCCCATGGGGACACCATGAGGAGGCCATTTTCAGTTGCCCATGGAGATAAGGGCAGCTTGGAGTAGGGTAGGGGCATGGAGAGAAGGGGCTAGATCTACAGCAATTTAGGAATTAAAAAACAAACTGACAAGCTTGGTGGTTGGTTCGTATGTGACTGGGGATTAAGGAAAGGGAGCTGTCAAAGCTGTCCTTTAGATCTCCATTGATCCCTAATCTCTTTGGATTCAGAATCCAATGAAAATTATAGGCAACCCACTGGAGACTCATATATAGACGTGCACATAACACACAGCATTTTGCCTATCACTTCAGAGGGGTGCATAGAATGTCTAAAGTCCACTCCTGAGCCCCAGGTGGGAAAAGAGACTGTATCTTATTCCTTGCCATACCTCTAACTTCTACGCTAGAAATCAGTATAGAATCTGGCACACAGACGTGTTTGTTGAAGCAGTTACTAAAGGTGAGAAAAAATGGAGGGTACTGAGAGGCTCCTGATGGTAAATTCTCTGCCGTCTCTGCTGCAATATGGATGTAGGAATTTTAACAGAAGAGCTAAAACTTGCGTGTCTATGAACAACTGCTCATTAGCTTGCAAGGCAGCATGAGGTGGAAAAGTCCACAAATGGACTCAGGAGCCTCCAGGTGGTGGAGAGGAATACATTTTAAAATATTAAGGCTCCAAAGACCCAAGATTTGTCTGCAGCAGATGTCTCTCCATAATGCTTAGTGCGTTGGACTGAAGAATCAAGCCGTCTGGTTTTATTTTACGTGGGGGAGTGCATCATTTGGAGATGAAGCCAGTCTGCCTATGGCTGGGTGGATAAGTTAAGTTAATGTCTTGCATCCAGTGATTCATTTTTTACCTTGTGGATGAAGCAGAACTGGTAATTGTGTTCATAGACAGAGATTTAGAACAGAATCATGCCACTGCAGATAAGGCATTTCAGGCGGCCAATAAAGATAAGAGAGAAAAGAAATGCATAGGAGGAAGTTTTAAGAAAGATTTAGTTTCCACATATTAACCTAGGCTGGGTGGGATTGTCC
Organism: Globicephala melas; assembly: GCF_963455315.2. Lineage (NCBI taxonomy): Eukaryota > Metazoa > Chordata > Mammalia > Artiodactyla > Delphinidae > Globicephala > Globicephala melas. Next base: position 42,103,777 of record NC_083318.1, on the reverse strand, counting down.
TCTGTGTGCTTTGAGCAGCTGCGAGGGGGAGGGGGGAGGGAGAACCACCATCTGAACTGTGGACTCTTCAGGTGGGCCTTAGCGATCCATCACCTGGTTCAATCCCCATCTAAGCGGGAATTCCCTCTGCACTGCCCTTTGCAGATGGTCTGTGGTTCCTCCTGAAGCTGCCCTAATGAGGCTCCATTGTTGAGTAGCTCTGATATAAAGTCAGGTCCAGACTCTTTAGTCTATACCAGGAATGGCAAATCAGCTTAAATTTGCATAACAGTTCCGATTTCTTGACAGTGCTTGCCTAGAGCTGAAGGATTCCAAGGCTGAATCTGGATTTAAAAAAAAAAAAAAAACAAAACAAAAGCAGTAATTGATTATCAATGTCTGTCACAGAGGGAGGAGGATGAGGAATTGTACCTCCGAAACCAAAAATGTTCTGTACTTGTCATCCCTGGGCTACACAGTCTTCAGTTAATTAATTCAACTTCCATTTATTGAGCATCTACTGTGTGCCAGTTGTGGTCCCAGGGCCTGGGGATGTAAATCCAATGGTTAGTTCTCAGTTCTCGTTTTACTTGCCCTCTCCACAAAATTAGACAGAATTGGCCATTTTTTCTTCTTAGCTACATCCCAACCCTCACCCTCATCCCTGCTTTGGCTTCCCTGAAACCACACCTCTCTTTACTCCTAACTCACTGTTGCTCCTCAATTTTCTCCTCTTCTTCTCTATCTTAAAATGTTGCTCATTCCCAAGATTTGGTCCTGCATCTCCTTTTCTTCTCTGTCTCACTCTAGTATCTGGATAAGCACATCCAATCGCATATCTTCAAATGCCATCTATAGGTGAATAAAACTCAAGTTTATGTCTCTAGCCACAAAGGGAAGCCTATATAACCATCTTCTACCTGGTATCTCCACTTAGATATCTAAAATGCACCTCAAACATCACACATTCAAAAAAGAACTCGATTTCCATATTACCTCCATCACCCCCTCAAAATACAACCTCAGTCATTTGTCAGTCTTCTCATCTCAGTAAATGGCACTGCTATGCATTCAGTTGTCCTTGCCAATGAGACAGGATTTCTTTCCTTCCCTCACCACCTCTCGTCTAAGACATCAGGTAGTCCTGTCAATTCTACCTCCAAAACTTCTCCCAATCTGCCCAAGTTGCCCTGCCACTTGACCACCATCCTTATCCCAGGTGTCCTCATTCTTTCCTGGAATATGTCAGTAGTTCCTATCTGCTCTCTCTCTTCCATTCTTGTCCCCCTCAGTACACTGTCTACATAAGATGGAGAAGTTTAAAAAACAAATGTTAATGAGATCATGTAAACTGATTGTTTAAAATGTCAAAGAACATCTAAAGTTCTCCGGTTTACTGGGTCAACTTCAGTCTTTGTGTACCTCTTAGACCTCACTGCTCTTGCTTTCTTCTGCCACTCACTAGCCCACTTTCTATTCCTTCAGCAAGCCATGCATATTTCCTCCTTGGGGACTTCAGATTTTTTGTTTCTTTCTAGACTATTCTTCTCTTTGATCTTTCTGTCGTTGGTTCCTTCTTGTCTTTTAGGTCTTGGCTTCAACTGTACCTGGCAGGATATCTTTATCATCTCTCATCTGGATGACTGTAATCACCTCCCTGCTGGTCTCTCTGCCTTCCTGTCTCCCACTGCCATGCCCTCCTCCATACTCCACAGACTTCAGCCTGGTCCATTCAGCTGGACATGGTCCAGCCCCTTCCCAGTCCTTCAGCCTCATCCTCACTGGATTCCTTGCCTCAGATGTGATGCTCCTCTCCTTTGCTGTATTGCAGAAAGCCTCTAAGCCTTTCACCTGCTATTCCTCCTGCCTAGTATACTTGCTATACTATACTTGTTTCTGGATAACTTCTACTTCTTCTCCAAGACACAGTTTAGGAGAGTGTCACCTTTCCTGGAAATGCTTTTCTGACCCTCCCCTTACCTGAAGTTCATCCTCTGCTTTCTGTACTGGGCTTCTGAAAGCACTTGGGAGCTATTTTGTTATGTTGGTACCTATTTTCTAGTCTCTCTCCTGATGTCCCTTTTGGAAGAAAAGATTATGTACATGTGGGCTTATCTTTATTCCCAGCACCCAGCACAACCCTTTGCATTATAATAAATATTGCCTCAAGCTTTACTTACAGGATTTCCGGAAGGTGGCAGTGGGCTGGCATTCTGCTGGGGTGGATCCTAGCCAGTGTGTTCTACCCAACTCCAGAATTCATGAGCCCTGAGTGAAGGCTGACCTCTGGGGATGGAGTGAATGACATATCTGGAGGAAGAAGTTGCTCAAGTGTGAATTGTGGAGAATCAAGGATGGCGCACTGAATGCCGTTTGGTGATCATGGCACAGCTATGAGTTTTGTATCCTACAATGGCTCAGCTCTTGGTGTTTGACCTGTGGGCTAGGGATACTCTACAGAGTACCAGTAGAAGTTGGAAATACTTGAAAGGACAGGCAAGGTTCAGATCCCCCAGGAATTCTCACGGCGAATAGCCCTGGTGTGGCCACCTCCTTCCCTGGGCACTGCATCTCACATGCAGTGGAGGATAACTGGCCATGTTTCCATTTAGTGATCCTGCCCACCTGGCTACACCTGATTGAGCCAGGAGTAGACATCCAACGCCACTTGGGCCAATGAGATTCTCCCTCTCCTAGAATTCAAGAATTAAAGTAGAAAAACACAGAATTTGGAAGGTAGTGATACTGACTCAAGCTAATGGCAACATCCTAGAAATAAAAGCTACAAACTCTTTCTGTTGAAATATGTCCATTTCCTTTCCCTTCCTGAGTCAAAACTTCTTGATTCTATGACATAGCCCAGTAACCTTGCAAAGAGGAGGAGTGAGGGGAGGTGGGGTTTGGGATGAGAGAGACTCAGATGCTTTCTGGGGACAGGAGTGGACCAGTCTTCCACGGATGAAAGATAAAATGAGAAAAGAGCCAGGAATGGATCTCAAGCTTGCCATTTCAAGCTGAGCAAGTGCTCTTTTCCGTTAGCAAAGCTGAGGACTTTCAGAAAACCAGAGCTGAAAGCCTTTTAGTGATGAAGACACTATGACCTCGAGTGGAGTCATCACTTACTGAGGCCCCTGCAATCAGGTAATGGTTAGGTCTGGAATGCAGGCCTCTCAGCTCTCAGCCCAGTGCTCTTCCCACCACCTCAGTTGCCCTCAGTCTAAGCTGGGTTCAGCACATCTGTCTACATGGGTTCCTTGTGCTCCCCTTCTGTGTCCAACTTGGTGGCTGCAGGTGATTACCTTGGGGTCCAGGAGCACAAGGTTAGTCCTAGCTGTATGGCTACTAGGAAAGTGTGTTTCTGTGTTTATCCAGGGCATCTGCCTACCTAAGTACCCAAGTGACCCATCCCTTAATACTGTGGGGCTGGAAACCATAAAGCAATAATCACATGGCAGGTCACTGACACGAAGGAACACCAGTCATAATAACATGATGTGATGTGAGCGGCATGGGGCGATACTTGTGAGCTGCCTTACTCCCACACACCCTGCCAGCCCTGCAGCATTATAGCATGGCTTCATTCCTGGCCTTACACGTAACCCTTGTAATATTGCTTCCAAATAAGTTTGGATGCAATAACTGTACTCTTCTTTTCAGTCAACTTGATGTCTCCAAAGTGGGAGCATATCTCCTCTCTCTGTGCCATGCAGGTTTCCAGGGAGGCCTTTCAATAGCCAGTGCCCCTAGCTAACTTCTACAGTTGGTCTGAAGTCACTGACTTCAAAGTGTGATCTGAAGTTTGCTTGAATCAGAATCTCTTAGTGTGATTGTGAACACGCAGATTATTGGGCCTCTCACAGACCTACTGAATCATAATCTCTGCATTATTAACAGATTCCCCAGATGATGAAGTCTGCTATTCTCAAAAGTTCATTGGGGTTGGAAAAAGTGATGAGTTTAGGCTGGGGAGATAGTGGTTTCCTGCCCCTGCTGCAGCACTTCCTAGCTGGGTAATTTTTGGCATGTAACTCACCTTCTTTGAGCATTACTTCAAGGGAAGGAATATGTCTTATTTATATTTCCCAATATTCAGTAACTAGAGCACAGGTGGTCCTTAAATAGTGTAAAATGAATGAATGCACGCACGAGCGAAGATATTTCCCCACGTTGCACCTATTGAATGAGATAACTCAGGGAAAATACCTGAGCAATATCCTACACACAGTGGGTCCTCATCAAGGGCAGTTCTCTTCCTTTGCCCTTAGGAAGGTGGCTTGTCATCTCTGGGTAACTTGAGTAGGGACACCACAGAAGAGTGGAGGAGATGTTATGTGCTCAGAGACCTTGCTGAGACCCAGAGGTAATAGATGCTTCTAGAATATAAATCCTTTCTTATTTTGCTCTCTGGTGTCCTCTGTCCATTTTCCTGGGAGTGGCCAAACTCACGATGGTCAGCCAAGACCAATCACAGAGGAGAGGGATATGGTTGCCATTGTGCTACCCTGGGGCTTAAAAGGCCACCTGATGGATGCTAGGTCTGTGTCAAGAGGCAGAAGAGCATCATGGCTGTGACCAGCAGCTAAGGGTAGGGGGTCTGTAGAGGATTACACTGGGGATTTGAGGTCCTGGATATGAATAAATGAATTGTGGTCTTAACCATTGGTTGATACCTAGTGATACCATTGGGAAAAATAGTGATTTCTCCTAGACTCAATGTTTTTATCTGTGAAAGGGTCATAAAGTATCTCCCTTATCTACTCCCAGCATTCTTATGAGAATCAAATGAGGTAATGAGGATATGGCTACTGTCTTTCTATATAAACCATATTGTGATGCTTTCTGCTGAAAGTGTGGTCCCCAGACCAGCAGTGTTGGCTTCATTCAGTAGCTTGTCAGAAATGCAGAATCTCAGGCTCCATCCCAAACTTACTGAATCAGAATCTCATTTTAACATCACCTCCAGGTGATTTCAAATACACATTAAAGTTTGAGAAGCAAAGACTATACAATTATAAGAAATTTTTAGTTCTCTACTTTTTTTAGAGAGCTCTTCCAGAGAAAGGGAATATGTCTTATCTCAGTTTAGTACTGAGAATATAATTGACCCTTAACTAGAGTTGACTGAATGAATGACTGACTGAATGAATGAATGAATGAAGATCTTGCTCTCACCCACTACTCAGAGCTCTTTACCTATTATTTCTTCTGTTCTAATAGCAGGACATGTACGAGGTGACTGCAGCTGCCTCACAGCCAGCTGATGCCAAACACAGATGCAGACATTTAGTATGTGATTAAGGACAGAGTAATCCATTTAATGTGAGTTGTGGGAGATATTTGGCAAGAACTAAGGGACAGAGGTTAGATTTTAAAGAGTTTCCAAAGATAATGTCTTTCCCAATTATTTAAAGCCCTCGGAAAGTTGGATCACACCCACACAGAAATAAGCCTTCTTAAGACAGAATTTTCGAAATAGGGCTCTTATTCACTTTGGCAGCAGAATCTTGACTCAAGGTCTGTTCAGGTGTTTATGTAACATTCCATGGAGGGGCTGTCCAGCTTTGTTGAGCTGAAACTAGCTGAACTTACCATCTATTGGGGAGAAATGCTTTTGTTTACCAGATCTTACTACCCTCTAAACTAATTAAAGAATTAATCTATCCCATCATTCAACAAATACTACAATGCTTGGCTTGGGGTTACCATAGTGAACATGCTAGCAATCCCTGTTTCTATCAAGTAACTGCCGGGTGTGAGGACAGACTATGAATCAAGCACTCACAGCGAGGTTTGAGGAAGTTCAGACTGAAATGGGAGAGCATGGCAGGCCAACTTAGCTTAGTAAGGGTAGAGGTGATGGAGAGACACTTCCTGCAGGAAGTGACCTTTAGGCTGACACCTGGAGGATGTGTAGGAGTTAGGCAATTGGGACAGGAAGGAGGAAATGAAGCTGGTACACAGAAGAGCATGGGGTGAGCCCTAGACACAAGAGAGAATATGCTCTAGCAAAGGAGGTGAAGCAGTAAATGCTTGGATAGCTGTGGTGACTTTGTGGGAGCTGCTTGCGGGTGTATGTGCAAGGTGTGGCGTGTGATGAGACCTGAGGTTGAAGAAGTAATCAAGGGTGGGACCTCACAGGGTCTTGAGAAGCCTCCTAAGAAATTTGCATTTTATCCTCAGGTCAACGGAGGAAGTCTTTGAAAGGGTTAGTTGGTCTGATATAGTTACCAGTTCTCCTCTCTAGTGGACCAGTGAGCCCCTTCATCAGTTTGGCACCAGAGAGATTTGTCTCCAGTCTGCATGTCCCATCCTGGCCTCGAGTCTCTTAGTCTGAGCTGGGTGCCTGCTTCTTGTTTTGCATCCGTTTATGGTAACCACAGGAGGGTTCTAAGTGTTGCCTTATGCACTTCTTCAAAGAATAGTCTCTACCAAGACGTCATCAATTGAACTCTCCTGGTCACTCTGCTTCTAGTCTGCCTAATATGAGAGCCTCCACTCTGTGGTCTCTTTTTCTGTGTTCCCCCTGCCTGGAGGGGCAAGTAAAGCACTGGCAGCTTTGAGCCTGAGCTGCAAGCAGCTGCCCTCGTGGGCCTCACCAGCAGCATCACCATGCCCACTCCCTGAGCCCCAGTAGGTCAGGTCATTTTTGTGCAATCATTTTATACCCATTAGTGTACCAGTTACATTTACACATGCCCTCATTGCCTAGGCTCTTAACTATGAGCTGTCACTATTGGAAGGTTTTGAGAGGCCAGGTGGCCAGAACACAGGATTGAAGGTCAGAAGACCTGGCCTGAATCGTGTCCCCTTCCTGTCCTCATTCTGTGACCTTGGGTGAGTCACTTGAATCTTGGTTTCTGCAGCTGTAAACAGGGACAAACAAGAGCACCTGCCCTGTCTCTTCTCAGGGCAGTGTTGAGATCAGTCAAGATGGTGCATGGGAAAGTGCTTTGTAAAGTTCTATGAAAGAGTGGGCTTTCACTGGTGCTCTGGGCATTGCTGGCTTAGTTCCTGGCCATGCCACCCCTTTCTGGAACAGCTAAAGGTAGATAGGACCCAGAAGTTGTGCATTTCTCACCTTCCACAACTAATCACTGCCTTCCTGTCTGAGGCTTTCAAATTAGGTTCCATTTTATCATGACTCCTGCACTCAGTCACGTAATGGACAACCCAATTAGAAATTATTTGTCCAAATGTAAACATTATTTTAGCTCATAATTGTTGAGTCCAAGTAATTTTTGGTGACACCACACACTTTGAAACACTTTCTGGTGGACCTCTGGCATGAACACCCAGTTTTCTCCCCTGGTATGTAATTATCTTCTCAAGTTTCTTGCTGGAATTTTCTGAAATGTTAATGGAACAACATTAAATTTCAGCTCATTACAGAGTTCCTGTTTTCCTCTAAATTTTTTTCCAGGGAATCTTTAAAAATAAATAGGCTGATAGATATATGAATAAATAGAACAGAAGAGCAAGTGATTGTCCCTCTTCGAATAATTGCCTTCCAAAATCCAAAACACTGACATTGCAGCACAAAGGGGAGATTAAAGATTCAAAACATAGTGATGAAAATGGAATGTAGAGATAAAAGAGAAAAACCTGGTATCTTATACTTGAAAGAGATCTTCACCATCTTCTCTTCTCATCCATTATACATGGTGGGAATTCCTTTCCTGGAGACATAAGACCATATTAGAATGTCCAAACATCCAGGTCAACCAAAAGACAGCATAAATTATCCTTCTTAAAAGATGGAGCCTTCACAGGTCCTGTCCTCCCTAAAACATTCCTCAAGCATCCCTCCCCATCAGGTGCAGATGGTGCTTCTTTCTCTTTGCTTCCAAGTGCTACATATTTCTTTTCCCATCATTTTCCATTTATTATAGTTTCTTAGTTTTCTTACCTGTCTCCCCGCAGTAGACTATGAGCTCCCTGACGTCAGGGGCTGAGTCTGATTACCTTGGCACATTTAATGACTAACTTCTAAACAGAAGGTATTGTTTGACTAGTCACGTGGGGCCACCAGCTCAGATGCTCTGCTGCCCTCACCCAGGTGACCACAGCAGGCTCCTAACTCATTTTTCTGACTTTGGTTTACTCAGTCTCTACACCATCCTCCCCGTCGGAGCCAGGAAAGTCTCTAATCAGACCCATCCTTCCCCTGCTTAAAACTCTTTGATGAGTTCTCTTGTCCTCTGGGTACGTCCAAACGTGGCTCAGGGGGCCTTTCATCACCTGGACCTGGCTGAGCTCTCCAGCCTGGTCTCCACTCTGCCCTCACAGCCAAAGTCCGGCTGCTGGTGAACCATGCTCATTCTTTAATACATCCCACCCTCTCATAGGATAACAGTAACTGATAATTATTGAGCAGTTGCTATGTGAGGTACTTTCCGATCACTCAGTCTGCATTTTAATAAACCTTAGAACTACCCATGTGATCATTACTATATCCCCCCTTTACAGATGAGAAAATTGAGACTTGGAAATGAAAGGAAACTTGCTCCAGGCAAGATAGGTAAAGGCAGTTAAAGGGTTATAACCAGGCCTGTGACTCCAGGACCTGAGACTTTGTCCACCATGTTATGCTGAAGAAGATGTGTTTCTCATGCTGAGAGAACTTAAGTCCAGCTGAGATGTGACTTTACCCAGGTAGAGATGCATGGCTGTATCACAGAGATCTGCTAAAGGCCCCTCCCAAGGTAGATTCCAAGGCTGCTGTGGGAAGCAAGAAACAGAACCAGCACTTTCTTTTTTTTTTTTTTGAATTTTATTTTATTTTATTTTTTATACAGCAGGTTCTTACTAGTTATCCATTTTTTACATATTAGTGTATATATGTCAACCGCAATCTCCCAATTTATCACACTTTCAATTGTAAGAGTCCAAGAGGACTTCACCAGACAGGAGGAGTGCAAACTAAATTACAGAGGGTAAAAAGGATTTGTACAAGTAGAGAGAGAAAGAACTGCTGTTCTGAGCAGGGTTCTCACCAGAGTAGCAATGGTAGAGGGGAGGGCTCTGGGTAAGTCAGAGGCCAGGAAAAGGATCCCTTTGGCTGAAGCAGAGAATCCAGGGAGAGGAGAGGGGTATTGGGTAAACGTGCAAGGGGCCAGGAGCTGGCGAGGGGCATCCAGGAGGCTCTTCAGTTCTGGTGTGAAAAGCTGGGTGGGGCTGCATCTGGTGGATGGTCTGAGAGAAGCTGATCACCTTCCAGCAAAGAGGTGGTCTGATTACAGTGTTGTTTGGGGAATTCAGGGTGGGGTTGAACATGGGGAGGGGACATGTCTGGAACGCCCAGTAAGAATGCTTTTGCAACAGTCCTGACAGGAGATAAGAGTGGTGGCTGTGTAATTGCAAAGCAAAGGACTGATCCTACAGACATTTCAAGCCACCTTGGGCTATAATTTGCTTTTTTAATGACACTGCTGATCCTGCTGTTACTGATGTCTGGGAACCTCAGAGGTGCTTTAGAGTCACCCCCTGGGTGGCCAGTGGCCTGTGTGTGGCACTGAAAGAGCCCTTGTTAAGGCCAGGAGCCCTAGGTTTCAGGCCAGGCCCGGCCCCACTGTTGGCAGCGAGTAGCCTTGGGAGGCTCTTGCAGCTTCCTGGACTTGTTTTCCATGATTGATTCATCTTATTCACTCAGTCACACAGGTGTTTCAGGACATTCAGAATGCCTCCTGCATGCAGAGGGTTGTGGGTAACCCGGGGGTCAGAACCTGCTCCCCGCCACAACCCTCCCAGTGAAACACCCAAGCGGGGCCGCCGCTAATCACTGCTTCTGCCCGTGCCAAACAGTGTGCATGTGTATTAAAGACTGTGCTTGAAAGCCAGGGGAAGAGACGAGGCATCTGATGAGCACCCTGGCCAAAGTGGAGGTGAGTCAGTTTCCGTAAAAGCACCTGAAAGAGCCCTCTCTGTGCTGAGTCAGGCTCCACCTGCTCTTCAGGCCCTCAACCTGCACCAGGCCGTTGAACCGGCTCAAAACCAGCCCGAGGCCTCCATGGCCTTTAGCTAGGAAGAAAAGGAATTAGAACCTCCCAGGATTCAATCAAAGGGGATCTTAGTAAGAGCACAAAGCAAATACACAGGTGAACTTAACTGAATCTGATCAAAATTGGTCTGAGAAAATTCATCTATTTTTTTTAACATTCATTCATTCATTCGCTTACTCATTTGCTCATTTTATGAGCACGACACACTATGTACGTTTACTTGGTCATTGAACAGATTTTCAGCTCCTTGTGGGGAGGGAGTATATCTTGTCCATCTATGTAACGCTGGGGCTGCCGTGGATGGTGGTGCCATAGTTGGTGGCTTGCAGCTGAAGGAATGCAACCTCCGCTCTGCTTTGTTGGGGCTGCTTCAGCCTGGAGGAGCAGCCAGGATGAAGCGGTGACTTCTTTCAATAAGCACAAAGGTATGGTCTGTGTGCTAAGCTGTGGCCTGAGGAAACATGTGCTCCCAGAGGAAGCTCCTTTTCTAATGATTCGGCTCAAAGGAGCTGCTTTCTAAATGACACTTTGTGCCTTCAGAGGCCATGTGTGTTACGGTTTAATGTAGTGCTACTCTAGCACTGCTTTGTTCGTTTGTTTTTGGAAACATTTATTGGGCATTAACTGGGTACAGGGTGCAGTGTTCAGTTCTGCCTCGTCATGCAAAGCAATAAAATAGGTCAAACTACTGACTTCCATGTCTGTAAGTTATTTAGGTAAGTGTATGATAAAGACACATGCCCTGAAAGAATGGGGATCTCCTCTACTCTGGGGAGTTATGGAAGGCTTCCAGGAAGTCACTTCTGGTTAAGTTTTGAAAGATGAGTAGGTTTGCCCAGGAGGAGAATTGTGGGAACATGTTCCAGCCCAAGACCAGAGACCTGCATGGACATGATGAAAGTGGGAAAACGTCAAGTTGTGTAGGTGTGATAGGAACCAGAATTTGTAACATTTCATATGCAGGTTAGATGAGTTCTTATCCGGAAGTCTTCCAGAATCCCTACAGGAGAGATTCACTATCCCTCTTCTTACAGCCTCTGGACCTGTTATCAGCTTCCATTATTTTAGTTACCCCTTGGCACTGCAAACAATTGTAATATGCACAGCTCAATGATAGACCAGAAGCTTGCTGAGGCCAGAGAGCTTGTACCTTCTTCATTTTTGTTTCCTCAGTAAATGGCATAGGGAATAGAGCATATGCTTCATGCACATTTGGTAAAGTATATTCACACATGGAGAATATGGAGAAGGTGCCTCCCTCCTAGAGTTGGTCTTGAGGGACTAGTTATATCTATTACATTTACAGGGCCTCTAAAGTCTTTCTCGAATTTTCTGTCTTTTTTTTTTTTTTGGCTGTGTCGGGTCTTGGTTGTGGCGCACAGGCTTCTCTCTAGTTGTGGCACGTGGGCTATAGGGCGTGTGGGCTCTGTAGTTTGCAGCACGTGGGCTCTCTAGTTGAGGCACGCAGGCTCAGTAGTTGTGGCACGTGGGCTTAGTTGCCCCATGGCATGTGGGATCTTAGTTCTCCGACCAGGGATTGAACCCATCTCCACTGCATTGGAAGGTGGATTTTTAACCACTGGACCACCAGGGAAGTCCCTCAAATTTTCTTATATAGACATTTTTACCTAATCATATGAGCAGTTATTTACATGTATGTATAGGTGAAAGAATTCATATTAAACTTATCTGTGGCTTCTTCTGGGGAGTGGAAAGAGAAGTGTAGGGGGGTACTATTTCAGAATGATTGAGTATGATTGTCCATGTTGTGCACTGCACAATTCTAGAGACCATTCATTTAGATGTGGATCTGTACTTTATAAATTTAAACAAAGAATAACAAATACAGAGAAATCATGACACTGTTAATAGTTTTTACTTTCTTTTCAGGGTTGTTTTGTACTTATCCAAAGTGTCCAAAATGGATGGGCATGGCTTTCCTATTAAAAAATTGTTAAGACTAATGAGTTGTGGACAATTTGAGAAACATCGGAAGTACAACAGAGAAAATAAATATGACCCACATTTTACCAGAGAAAACTACAATTAACATTTTACTTCATAAAGTTTGTTTTCTAGTTTTTTATTTTAAAATATTTGTTCTTTGAATAATGTAGAAATGTACAAAGAAGAAAATCAAAATCACTTCTAACTCACCACCCAGTGAGGACCCACTGTTAACATTTTGTACATTTTCTTCCAGCCTTTTTCTATGTTAATTACAATCATAATTCCCATTTGCTGAGTGCTTAATTTGAGCCAGGCAATGTGCTAAGCACTTGCCAGACATTATCTCATTTAATTCCCACATAAGCCTGAGGTGGGAATCATCAGCCCCATCTCACAGAAGATACAAACCGAAGGTTAAGAAATTTGGACCAGTTGCAGTTTGAACTTAACATTGCCTGACTCCAAAGCTGACATTCTTTATGATTCTCTATACGCCTTCAAAATCGTGTGTGCAGTTACATTCACACACCCGCTACATACACAGGCTGCAAACACAGATACATAGACACAGACACACACATAGACACACAAGCTGTGATTACATTGTGTCTTGCATTTTTCTGTCTGCTTTATTTTTTATTTAATATTATATGGTGAGCATTTTATGATGTCATATAAAAACACTTTTAGAAAGTGGTTTGGCAAACTTTGCTTTTTTAAGTTAAATTTTAAGCAAATCAGTCTTGAAGCATTCATCTCCGTAGAGGACTGGCCTTTGTCATCAGGCCTCCAGACCTACTACATATCCAGTCCTCAGGATCCCACCTCCTGGCTGCTTCTTCCTGACTGTTTTCTTGTCCATTCTGCTTCCTTAAGCTGGGGGTAGGGGAAGCTGAGCAAGCTGTAGTCACTGGCCTCAGAAGCTGTCAGAGGAAACTAACCTCCATAATGCCTGCACTTCATGACAGTATCTCCTATGAGCCCTGCTTCACAGCCCCAAAGCATTTCTTGCTTGTGTGTGTGTGTGTGTGTGTGTGTGTGTGTGTGTGTGTGTGTGTGTGTGTGTTTCATGTGAATGATCCTGTATGGCTGAGAAGGCATTTTTCAAATCAAGAAAATTATGGATAGGTTAAGCAGTCGGGATAATATAACATCTTCAGCAAGGGTTGCAACAAAAAATAGGGCATAGAGTACCAAACTTGTAGTTGAATGCAAACTGTTCACATCCAAAGTGGAACAGATCACTGTGCGCTTCCTCAGCTCCAATATGCTAATGATGGGTACTGAGAGTTCCCAGGGGAACTCAGAGTATACAGTGATTTCCAAACTTAATACACTGAGTACCTGTTAGGGTAGAGGAATCTTTCTTAGCTGACTCTCATTCTGTAATACACAGTTTGAGAAATGCTGTTTTATAGGTTTTCTATATAATGTCGATTCAGTTGTTTAATTTCATTCAATAACTAACTAGTTTCTTGCTACTCAAAGCATGGTCCGAGGACCAAGGGCAGTCAGCGATCTTCTAGGGACTCCTTTGAAATACAGAATCTGCACTCCACCTGCCTGCCCTGCTCCAGCCCACTGACTTGATATCTGCCCTGTAATAAGATTCCCAGGTCAAACACAGGAGTATTAAAGTTTGAAATCGATGCACTGCTGTTAAGGACACACAAGTTCTTAATGAAATGGAAGTCGCCTTACAGAGTTTATTTAATGCCACAAAGGGGGTTTCATACACGTGTTTGATTTAATGTACAGGAGTACAGGAAGTGGAAAATGCCCTTGAATACTGCCGGCAATGGAGCATGGAGTCTGAAGGCTTGTTCTGGTGTCCACTCAACAAGGATCCCAAACAACCGTGAGCTCCCATGTTTCTCCTGAGTCCTTATTCTTCTCCTTTTTAGGAGCACACGCAGTGCTCTAGCATGTCCACATTTGGAACTAGAGTGATATGCAGCCACATCCCATTAGCTAATAGCGAGGCCCCTGGAGAGGGGTTTCAGCTGGGCACACACAGCTAAAGCCCCTTTAATGGCCCAGTCAGCTGTCAGGGCTGTAAACACATTTCTTTCCATTCAGAGCCATTTGCCCCTCTCTGTGACCTCTCGTGGCTCTCGAACCCTGGCCACGTGGCCCAGATGGCATAATCTGTCAGGCCAAAGCAGGTGACAGTGGGGCTTGCTGTTAGGTAATCAGTGACTATAATTAGCTGGGGTGGAAATGATAATGGGACCAACTGCAGAGCTGGGGCCGGGGAGCCCTTGATGGGTGGAGTAGCAGTCAGAGAAAGCGGCTTGCTTCCTCCTCCTTCCCCTTTCTCCCTTCCCCCTCCAACATGATGTTTCTAGCATATGGAGTGTGTGTGTGCACGTGGGGCTTCATCCTCAATGAGGAAGGTCAGGGCTGAGCAGTGGCAATTTAGTAAGTGAGTTGTTTGGCCGCTGATCAATTTTATTTCATAGGGTTCCGTTTGGTAATTAGTTGGCTGTAAGGAGATTTTGGGACCAAGTGTGCGGGAGGGTTGTAGAGGATTAGAACTTGATTCTTGGGGGTCAGACACATAGGCATTCAGACCCTGGTTCTGTCCCTTAGCAGCCAGGTGGCCGCAGGCTTGTCAACCAGGCTCTCTCTATCTCTAATAGTAGAGATCACATCACTCCCCTTGTGGGCCCATTGTCGGGGTTAATGAAATATCGCCGTCAATACTGCTTGAAACACACCTGACATACAGTAGGTCCCATAATACCGTTTTCTTCTCTTCTCCTTCTCAATGAGTATGACTTTATATATGATGCCAAGAAAACAGAACCAACCAACCAAAAAATCGTTCATAACATACTGAATAAGGTCTCTTTGATAATAGGGGAAAGGAAGTTGTTTACCAAAAAGCAGTTGATAAGTGAGGTTGGCTTTGCTTGTGACTTGTGTCAGGAGGAGAACAGTCCCCACATTTTCTAAATCAAAATAGAAGAGATGGGGGAGGGCAGTCAACTAAAAACCATCGAAGCCTTGTTTGCTGCTTGTCATTGTGTAGCTGGCCGTTTATGGCTGTTTTCTAACACAGCACATATTGTCAGTTCACCGGAAACATTGTTGAAGCTTGTGCAGTTTGGGTACTTTGAAGGCCTAAAGTAAAACTTCTGCAGCATCTACCTTCCCTCCTCCCACCCAACTGTTTTCTTCTTTTCCCTTCCTTTATTACAAAAGAATAATATATCCCTAGAAAGGCAAAAAAAGAAACCGAAACCTACCTACAATCCCAGAAATAACCACTTAACAATTTGGTATATATTCTTCTAGATCCATCTAGACGCAGATATTATTTTTTCATCAAAGTGGGTCAGATGTGGTCACTTGCAACCCGCTTTTTCCCCCCACTTAATATGTTGATTTTATTGTATGTCAGTAACTACATTTATATAACATGATTTTCCCCAGATTTTCAATCATAGTTTATTGACTCAATTTACAAAGAAGTCTACTCATCTTTTTCCACTACCTTTTTTTCTGATCAAGATAATTCACATACCATAAAATTCACTCTTTTAAAGTATACAATTCACTGGTTTTTAGTGTAGTCACAAGATTGGGCAACCATAGCTGTTTTCTATCTCAAGAACATTTCCATCACCCCCGAAAGAAAGCACATACTGCTTGCAGTGTTTGCTCCTTCCTCTAGCCCCTGGCTAATAGTAACTATGGTACCATTGAGATGCCATGAATTACTGACACAGTTCCTCACCATTGGTTATGTAAATCGCTTACGACTATGTATGACTTTAAAAAATGTAATGATCAGTCTGTGAAATTTCGGTCCAATTAAATCATATTTTTGAGCTATGTCAGAGTTAATATACACATGATGTTTTAATTTAAAAAGGAGTGTTACATTTTTGGATGATGTGGTTTGGGGAAAATTTAGAATTAAAACAAATCTCTAAATCTGTAGAATTATAAACATTCTTTGGGGATTTTCCGAGTGTGGTCATTGTAAAATTGCTCTTGCAAACACTGCCTGTGGAGTTTGCCAGACGTTAGAAGTTGTGAAATTCTAATATATTACTCTGCAGTTTCGCTATGGAGGTTGATTCCTCACTCCTCCTCCTAGAGTGACAGTCAGAGTTGTGTTTTGTGTCTCTCTGAGCAGCGTTAGGATCTGGTAGAAAGAAGGGCAGGAGGAGGGGTGTGGGGTAGAACGAATTCTGTTCATAGTTTCTAGGAGTGATTTTTAAAATTTGACTTAAAAAAATAGACCTTAATCTGATACAAAAGGAATCTGGTAGTTATACTTTAAAAACATTGCATATATAGACCATATTTGAAAATTCACTTCAATAACAATAAATTTTATTATAATAACTCCCACGAGTTAGGAAGTCATGAGGCTATGAGGACCAGGTGCTGCGCTAAGTGTTTCTTATGCCTTAGTTCATTCAACAACTTTGTGAAATCATTGATAAGATTGTTTAAGAAATGGAGTTTGGAAGTATTGTACAACCTGAATGATGGTCAAACCACAAGCTATTCTGCAGTCAGTTTGGCAGGTCCATTGCTCCTCAGCAACTTACCCCTTCCCAGTGCTTAACTCACCCCCTGAACCTGCCCCACCCTATCTCAATGACAAAGCCAAGTTCTTCAGATCTCCCCTGAGATCCGACACCCAAACAACAAGGGGCACCTCCCTGTGTCTTCGTGGAGAGAGTGTAGTGGTTGGAGTCTTAGTTCTGCCACTTACCATGCCACCTTGGGCAAGTTTCTTAACCACTCTGTGGCTCAGTTTCCCCATCTGTGTAATGGGGGTAACAGTATCGCCTGTATGCATTTGTGATGAGAGTTAAATCACTATATTAAATGCAACTGATAAGTGCTCAAGCACAGTATGATCACCCTGGCAGAGCTGGCCTCGAGGTGACAGCACTGAGCCTGTCCCCTGAGATTGTTACAGAAGAGGTCTGGCCAGCTACCTCCACTGCGTCATTTTACATTTGGGAAAACAAAGGCCTGGAGGGTGGAAATGCTTGTGTAAGGCCCACTGCTTGCCAGCAGTAGAATCTTTCTAGTGATTCTATAAAGGGATCTGCTTGGTTTCTGTTTGTCTGTCCGAAGCAAAGACTGTGATGGCTTAGGAAGCAAGCATCAGAGGACAACACTCTATTTCTGTTCTCCACGCTCACAGGGTTCCCTTATTTAGTCCTTGGTCTCATCACAGCCAGGAATTACTGGTCTCCTTCGTGGTGTCCGACCCTGGGATCTACTGTGTGTTTACCCCCGCCAGTGCGAGTCAGGCCCTGTGCTCTCACATATTCTAACAATTGTCCTGCGAGGGAGAGCTACTCTTACTCATTTTGCAGATGTGGAGACTGAGGCAGAAAAAATAATCCATATTCAAAGTTACACAGGTATAAAGGGATAGAATTTCAGAAAATTGCATCATGATCAAAAGCTCATTTACGACTGTGGGCAAGTACCTTAAACCTCCAATGTTGCCATGCTTTTATCTGTAAAATGGAATAATAATAGTACCCGCCTTAAAAGGATGCAGTGAGGGTTATTAATGCTTGTAAAGTGCTTGGAAGAACTCCTGGCGCGTAGTATGAGCTCAATAAATGTCAGCCGTACACAAAACAAACAAAACAAAACACGATATGGATTTGTCTGCTTCCAAAGCTTGTGTTCCCTCTGTGACTCCCTGCTTCCTCAAAAGGAAGCAGTGAATTGAATTCATACTAAGAAACCTGAGCAAGATTTAGGATTGCAAGGCATTTTAAAGTGTGGCCTAGTTAGAAAGCACACTCACTCACATACACACACATAGCTACTTTTAATAGCTGGTAAGAGCCAGAGAAAATCCAATTATAGATGAATCAATCGATTAAAAAGAAAGGGGGCAGAAGAAAAGAAAAAAATGTTGGAGAGACACAGAGCCAAATTACAGCTGCATAATAGAATTAAGGGTCTGTAGAACAAACTGGGAGAAGTAACAAAGGGATAAGGGCTGGAGACTCATTCACCGCTCTGTAAAGATCTGATTCTTTCTCTGCCCCTTGACTCCAAAGAGCAGTCACTGGGCCAGCGCCCCAAACAACTGATCACATTGGAAAGAGCTGGCAAATCATATGTTTGGCAAATCATATTTTTGCAGAGAAATGAACCACCTGTGGCCTCTGGAACAAGAGGATTCTGTTTGGGTTTAAACAGATGCTCACATTTAAAGATGAAAGCAGAGGGCCCAAATATCACTCTCCTGGGAGGGGGAAGGTGAAAGCTATGTTGCTAGTTGGCAAAGATGTAGCTTTTGTTCATAATGTTCTGTTTCCTAAGAAATCCTGTCTTTGCTCTCAAAGAAACATCTCAATATTAAGTAGAATTTCTCTTTCATACAAATGCTTAAAAAAACCCACATGCACTTTAAATTTTATTTTCTATTTTGGGGGGAGGGGGTGATGAGAGGGAGATGGGGCTCTTAATCCAGCAACAATCTCTACAGCTGTGTCTATTATTGGTGGGTTCTAGAATAACATCCGTTTCTATGTATTTATGGAAAGGCGTCCTTAACTAGGCCACAGAAAGAGCCAGCGCATCTATAAATAAATTAAGGAGGCTACGAGGCTCGGGTGGTGGCCCCTCTGGCTGCAGCCCTGCTGCACAGCTGTCGTCTTTGTGCAGGGCTGGGCCTGCCCCATTGTGGATGCGATTACCCGGAGGGCAGGGTGGTGCGTGAGGGGCGGGGAGCACCTTCACCGGCGGGCCTCGGGGATTGACACCAAAGGTGGGCTTCTCGCTGCTGTGGACTGGACTCGTTTGGCTGGGAGCTTCCGGCCTCTGTCTCGGGCAGTACAGGTTACCAGGCAGCAGTCACTTCCTGAGAGCCAGCTGCACCCAGCCTGGGTTCAGGCTGAGCTGAGTTAACAGATGGTGGTGTTGGGATGGCGGGGACAGAGCAAAAAGACAAGAGCAACAAAATAACCCTGAATATGTAAGTTTAAACAGAGCAAGGAGAAGGGGCACAGGCATGAAGGAAGATTTTCCCAGAGTTTGGGAGCCCAGTTGTTTTTTCCCACCCCCTAGGACTGGTGTGCCTGCTATAGGCTGCTCCCTCCAGAACAGGCATCAGGCAAGAAGGATCCAGGGTTCAACTGGCAGGATTTTTCCTGTGCACTCACTTAAAGATTGAATTAAAAAAAAAAAAAAAAAAAGGCAGTTCTTTCTATTAGAGAAATGCTGCAAAAAATGAGCTTCTATTTGTTTGGTAATCATTTCTAGATTTCCTGGGAATCTTGTCTTGGAAAGGACCTCACTACTCAAAGCAGTGGTCCCTGGACCTGCAACATCAGCATCTCTTATTCAAAAAGCAGGGTCTCAGGCCCTCCAGACCCTATGAATCGAATCTGCAGTTATTTAAGATTCTCACATTCCATTTGGAAAGCTTACTATACTGGTCTTTAACCCTGACTGCACAGTTGAATCACCTGGCATCATGGGTTGACTTGTGTCCTCCAAAAAGATGTTGAAGTAGAAACCCCCAGTACCTGTGATTGAGAACTTGTTTGGCAATAGGGTTTTTGCAGATGATCAAGATCTTAGGATGGGCCCTAATCCATTATGACTTATGAAAAGGGGAGATTTGGACACAGAGACAGACACGCACGCAGGGAGGCTGCCATGCAGAGATTGGCATGATGCATCTATAAACAAAGGAATGCCAAAGATTGCCAGTAAACCACAGGAAGCTGGGAGAGAGACACAGATAGATTTTCCCTCATACCGTCATAAGAATCCAAGTCTGCTGGTACCTTGATCTTGGACTCCTGGTCTCTAGAACTATGAGATAAATTTCTGTTATTTAAGCCACCCAGTTTGTGGTAATTTGTTATGACAACCCTAGCAAACTAACACACCCAAATCCTTCTATGAAAAATCCAGGGTTTTGAGCTCTGTCTGACAGAGAATACCCAGGGGTGGGGCCAGTGGACTTGCATTTACTAAATGTCTTTTGGGCGATTCTGAAGTAGCTGGTAGTTTGGAAACCAGTGGTCCTGTCTACCTATTATCTTGTGCTCACCCATACAGCATCTTCCTTAAGAGCAGATGCTTGTATGTACCAATCTGCTTGTAAACTTCCGGTGATGGAGAGCTCATTGCCTGATGGGGAGGCCCTGTATATCATGGAAAGTTCTAATTGTTCAGAGAAACCTTTAAATAGAGCTAAAATCTCCTAACATTTTCTCTATTGTAAATATGAAGAAACTGAGACCCTGGAAGGTTGAGTGACTTGCCTAGGTCCATACAGTCAGTATGGGGCCAGCTACAGATTTGAATCAGGCAGTTGCCTGAGTCCATCCTCCTGACCACTTAAACTACCCAGATGACCCCTAGTTTACAAAGGGCCATTATAACTGTGCTCAAATCAAGAATCCCGCCAACCTTGGGAGACAGAGAGCCAGTGTCCCTCCCTGATCCTCACACCTGGATGGAGGGATGAGAGGGTGGAAGGTGAGATCGGGAGAGGGAACTGTGTAGTCCTCTAGGTGCCTGGGCTATGGGATTTGCCACGTGTCCATCCAGAGCGTGGATGACTTGGCTGGAGAGGCCAAGGTGTGGATTTGGTCCTTGTGTCAGGCCTGCTCCTGACCCTCATCCCTGAGTGTGTCTCTCCTGCTCTCTTGGCCCTCAGTGTTCACAGCTGTGAAACAGGGACAATAGACCCTTCCTTTTCTACCTTCTAGCAGCCTTGAGGGGCTCCACCGAGATCAGGAATATGCCTTGTGCAGTGCAAATATGATGATTGTATTATAACTTGATGTGAGAAGAGAACTGAGGTACTTCTATGAAAAAAACACTTCTCAGGGCTTCCCTGGTGGCACAGTGGTTGAGAGTCTGCCTGCCGATGCAGGGGACACGGGTTCGTGCCCCGATCTGGGAGGATCCCACATGCCGCGGAGCGGCTGGGCCCGTGAGCCATGGCTGCTGAGCCTGCGCGTCCAGAGCCTGTGCTCCGCAACGGGAGAGGCCACAGCAGTGAGAGGCCCGCGTACCGAAAAAAAAAAAAAAAAAAAAAAACCACTTCTCACTAGGGCAACTTTGGTAATTGCTCTTTCTGACCAACCATTTGATTTCTGCTCAGTTTCTACCAAGCCCTTTCCAGGCGTGAGTGGAAATGGGTATAGGGAGGATGTCAGGGGTGGGGTCTTTCTGAGAGCTATACTGCCCTCTCCCTGGACGTACCCCATAATGGACCTAATCTTCAAAATCAAGGACAGTGTACCCCTCTCTTTCCAGTAGGTTGCATTTGAGCTAGATTTTCCTGGGGCAGGGCTGTCCCTCTTTCCCTAGAAACCAAGATTCTCTCTACCCACTGGACCCATTCGTTAGTGTTCAGAAGTCTGGAAACTGTTATTATTCCCATCCCTAAATTTTCTCATATACTTCTTTATCAATTCATTCTACAAATATTTCCTTAGTGCTTCCTCTGGCCTGGATACTGTGCTGGGCACTGAGAATATGAAATGGATTAAGATGAGTTCTTATGCTCCAGGAATTTACAAGCAATCCAGTCTCAGAGCTGCACATATTTCCACGTTAGTTCCCAAGGCTGTCTCTGCTTACAAGCCTCTCAGCAAACCTTCCTCCTTTTCTCCCACCCGCTTGCAGTGCGGTGGACTAGGTAGAGATGACAGCTGAGGCAGAAAGTATAAGCTCTGTCCTCATTCCTTGCTGTGTA
Source organism: Globicephala melas (assembly GCF_963455315.2). Taxonomy (NCBI): domain Eukaryota; kingdom Metazoa; phylum Chordata; class Mammalia; order Artiodactyla; family Delphinidae; genus Globicephala; species Globicephala melas. Next base: position 42,082,129 of record NC_083318.1, on the reverse strand, counting down.
ACCTTGGGCACGTCACAGCCTCTCTGAGGCTATTTACTCGTCCATGAAATGAGGTCAACAAGAGAGATATGTGATAAGATTCAGTGAGTATTTTCTATGAATCAGACAGTCTTCTAAGTGTTTTATGTCTTCATTTTACAGAGGAGGCAACTGAGGCAAAGAGAAGTTCATTAACTTACCAGGTCACAAAGCTAGTTGTTTGCAGAACCAAGAGTCAAGCCCAAGCTCTAGGGCTCCAGAGCCCAGGTCCTTAACCACTGTCATATCTGGCCTCCCTAAGCTGTCCATTATCACTTGCCCTTAGGGGGCAAGTGAACAGACAAAGTACTCCATACACTGCTGCTGAAATGGATGCAGGAAGAAGATGGTGATGATGAAGAACAAATTCTTTCGTCAGTAAAGGAGTGAAATTTCTCAGTCTTATTTGTTGATTGATGGATAGATGGACGGAAGGATAAAGGGAAGGAAGGAAGGAGAAAGAGAGAGTGTTAGAGTTATATACAGATGACACAATCATGCACAGCACAGAAGTATTGCTATCCCAATTTTTTTTTTTTTTTTTTTTTGCAGTACGCGGGCCTCTCACTGTCGTGGCCTCTCCCGTTGCGGAGCACAGGCTCCGGACGCGCAGGCTCAGCGGCCATGGCTCATGGGCCTAGCCGCTCCGTGGCATGTGGGATCTTCCCGGACCGGGGTAGGAACCCGTGTCCCCTGCATCGGCAGGCAGACTCTCAACCACTGCGCCACCAGGGAAGCCCTATCCCAATTTTAAAGTTGAGGAATTGGAGGCTCAGAGAGGTGATGTGCCTTGTCCCAGGTCAGACAGTGGCAGAGCTTGGAGTTTACTCAAGAACCGTCTGATTCTGAAGCCAGTGCTCTTCTTATGTCTCTCTTAGCTCCTGGGCAGACGAGAATCAGCAGTTCTTATGTACAGTTGACATTCCGCCTTCTCTCTTGTTCCCTCCTTCATTTATCAGCAATTCATGGGACAATTTCTGTACATTATTTATCATGGAGAACTTAACGAAAACAATCCACAATCCCTGCTTTTAGGGAGATACTATATGTAATAGATATTGATAATAATATATATAATATATAAATTATATAATTTTGCCTTCTACAAGAAACAAGACTTACCTAAGGAATCCCCACTTCAAATGAGGAGGAATCTGGATCCAAAGGAGAGGCTTCCTCCCTCCTCCCTCTCATGCTCTCCTTTGTTAGAATCTGCATTTAAATGCTGCTTCCATTGTCAATGGACCTGATTTGTACAGTCTGAAAGTCAGTTTAGCAAAGACAAATGAACTGTCTCTTTCTACCTTCAAGGTCTCACAGTAATAGGTAAATTTACAACAGTGTTATTCTAATGTCTTTGTTGCTTAAACAGATTGGCTTTTCACTATGATGTCCTAGGCAAGTTCTAAGATATCACATGTTACAAATCAGAATAAGGATGATTTATGTAACATTCACATTGGTGAAAAAATGCAAATAAAGCAGTACAGTACAAGAATGATCAAAATAAAAGACAGGTATTATTTCTTTTCCCAAGGGAAACCTGTACAGATTTAACTAAAGTAAACTTGTCCAGAGAAAACCTAGGGCTCAAGATAGTTAATCTTCCTTAGAGATTAAAAGGAAAACAGTATCTATTTATCCCCTATATTTTGCTAGGCAGTGAGACACTCATTTAATCCTCCCAGCAACCCTCAAATGAATATATTATTATAGAATAGAAATGGGAATTATCTGAGATGATGTAAGTAAGAAGTTATGTCCATTGCCTGGCACACAGTAATTGTTCAATAGTGGTGGCCATTAATACTATTGCTTAAACCCATTTAATAGATAAGGAACGTAAGGCTCAGAGAGATTCGACAACTTGCCTGTAAAGTTACTTGCCTGTAGCTAAGGGGTGGCAGAGCAGGAGTCCAACACAGACCAGTCCGGCTCCAGAGATCACGCATACACTTCCTGCAGTGCCATGTAGTTACCAAGTTGCAGTTTTTGGAAGAAAGACAAAACTTGACTTTTCAGCTAGTGGGAAACAGCAGCATAGCACAGGGAGATCAGCTTGGTGCTTTGTGACCACCTAGAGGGGGGGGATAGGGAGAGTGGGAGGGAGACGCAAGAGGGAGGAGATATGGGGATATATGTATATGTATAGCTGATTCACTTTGTTATAAAGCAGAAACTAACACACCATTGTAAAGCAATATACTCCAATAAAGATGTTAAAAAAACAAAACAAAAAAAACCAATGACCTGGAGTTCTGGTTCCCCTAGGTCTGCCCTGTTCCCGGTGTGTTTTTCTCTTTTCTCTAATTATCTAGCCTCATTAATTAGAGGCCACCATGCAGTTCCTTTTGTAACTCCTGATTAGCTCAAAATTGTAAAGGAAACATGGGAGAAAACAGAAGATGCCACTGCCATCTGCTGCAGGTCTTTCTCGAGCCCCATGCCGACAAGTCCTTCTCTCCACTGTGACTCACACCCCATTGCCTGCTCCTCCCCACCAGGCAAAGCTAGGTTATGACTCATTCTGGCTTCTGACAGGCTCAAAAGAACCATAAATTTAAACCCAGTCCTTCAAGGTCAAGGAGCACCATAGTTCTTTAAGCCTCACCATTGTGGTTTGTGCACGCCTTCTCCTTCAGCCAATGGGAACTCTGTGCCTCTGTGGGGTTTTTCCTTTCAGCTAATTGCTCCTTCCTTGGTCCCACCTTGAGAAAGCTGTCAGTAAAGGAGGCATTCCTGGGTCAGAGGTCAGGTCACAGATGCTCCGGGGCTGAGACCTCAGGTGAATTCTGGGGTTTTGCAAAAGAGAAATTGGGGACGTCAAGTCCTCTCTTAAGTGAAGCTCATTAGGCATCCCAGCAAAAGCAGGGACCCCTTAGTGCTGTATCATCACGGGCTACTGGGCCTGTGGCTTCATGGGCAGGTTATAATTAGCAGACAGCTCATCCTGGAGGAAAGCAGAGAATGAGCCTCGGAACTTGTCCTCTTGCCTCCGGCTTGGCTTCCCTCCAGCCTGCCCCATCATCATGTCATTCTCATGCTTAAGATCTTTAATGACTTCCTTTTAACCTCTACTTAACAACAGGAAGAATTTTTATATAGTTTAAATGGAAAGGAATAAAACCCACTTCTCTCCCACTGCCTCCCTGCTTCACCTGCCCAGCTTCTTCTGATCTCTAAGGTTCAGCTCTGCTGTGGACTCTTCTGATTTGCTAGGCTGAGCCAGGTGCCTACTGTGTGCATTTGTTACACATCTTGGACTTCCTTCTAGCTCAGACCTTACTGCACTTCACTGTACTCTGGTTTTCTATCTAACCATCTATCTTAATCATGCAATGAGCTCTTCAAGGGAGAAGACCCTATTAGCACAAGTTACATAGTAGGTGTTAAAAAATAATGGGTGACATAGCAGGATGGTTGAGAAACTTATCTGTGTCTCTCTTTTGTATGACTGCAGATTCACTGGAAATGAAGGAAAGGTACCCCTTTCTGTGTTACTGAGATCTGTATTTCCTTTGCTCTTAATAAAGACAATCAATAAGCCTTTTTGGGCTTCAAGGCTGAAAAAAGTAAGTGAGCAACCCACTGAAGTATAGTCTAAAGTGGAGATGGGGCCTCTTCAAGGTTTGAAGAAAGTGGAGGCACAATCAGTGAGATGATTGGGTCAAGGGCATGATTGTGGGGATGTTTAGAGAACCACTTCAACTGAAAGGTCATGGTAGCCATCATGGTGGCCTGTGCCTAAGTGCTAAGTGCAGTGGCCTCCGGAGCCCTAACAGAGTTCCCTGTGGCTGAGCTGGTACAGAGGGAGGGGGGTTGCTAGCACAACCACACATTTTCTGGTGGCCCATGACAATTGAACAAGGACTTCTGTACAGCAACAGCAACACTAGGGACTGGAAGTGAAAACTGAGGCTCTTGTCTCCTTACCACCCCACTATCTCTCCACCATTTTCCTGGATCTAATAAGCCTTAGAATTCTTATATGATCCCAATGAGAAAGAGGGATTGGTGTGGATATGGCTAAGATTTAATTTCTTTGATAAGTAAGGGCTTTATGGGAATACTTCTACATAATGAAGATGCCTTGTGAACAAAAAGAAAATAGACCACTAGCCTTGCAAATGAATCAGCTGGAATGAGAAAGACTTCAGTCCAATAAGCATGTATGGAGCCTTAGCTATAGGCTTGGGGCTGAGAATATCATGGTGGATAAGCCATGGACCCTCCCCATGATGTTCCTTTGCAATCTGTGAGGTAGACCAGATGGCCACATAATCAGGAATTTCAATATAATTTGTTGTATGTTGAGGTAGAAGGAAGAACTGAAGGGAGGGGAACGTAGCCTGGACTGGGGAGGCAGGGAAGATTTTCTAGGATATATTGTACTTGAACTGGTCCTTGGAGGTAAATGAACTAAATTTATGATAAAAAGGAGAAAGGGTATTCCAAACATCAAGGAGACAATGACAGAAATTTGTATGAACTGTCCTGGGTGTGGGGACATTTATATGTACTTGGATGTTACGGGAAAATGAAATGTGTGACCTTAATGGTGGAAGATGAGGTTAGAATGTTAAACATGTCCAGAGCCAGAGAACCCTGGACTAGATCCCAAGGATGATGGGCAGAAATCGGAGGGTTTTAAGCAAGTCAAATTTCAGCTTTACAAACATAGAGTAATTAATGCAATGCTAGGTCTTATCATAAATAAATCCTGAAACCTCAGTGGTTTTATGCAGTGTCCATAACAAGAATAATGGTAATATGATGATGATGATAATGACAGCAGGTAACAGACAATGCTTAGTGTATGCCAAGATTACTCTAAGTGCTTTACAAATATATCTCTTAATCCTTGTAACAATGTTACAAAGTAGAATTATTATCTATTGCCATTTGACAAGCAAGAAAATTGAGTCAGAAGAGGCCTCGGATTTAAGATATAACTGATTCTGGATGTACAACACTAGAACTAACTCTAAACACATTCCTGGGAATGAACAACTCTGGGAGATGGGGGATGTGGTGGGTAGGAAAACAATCCCTGACCACTGGGAAGGGTCCTGGAAACAGAGAAAATGGCCTGGAGTGTTGAAGTGTGTGGAAACTTGGGGGGAGAGAAATGGTTGACGAGTGCCATTCCTCAATATTTTGTCAAGGAAGGCACAGATACCAAATGGTTCATGCATTCTTTCAGCCATTATTGAGCACAACTCTGTGGCAGGCTGTGGGATAGGTTCAAGGATGTGCCCCCTCCCTGGCTTCCAGAAGCTTCTGCATGATTCCAGGAAGGGCAGAGTGACAGGCAGGCAGAAATCTGTAAAAGCTTTCCTTTACTTTTCATCCATCCTATAATAAGTATAGGTCATTTTTTTGCCTGTCCCACATTCGTTTTCTTTCTTTTGATTTTCCTTTTAGGAATTATCCCTCAACCATGTTGTGCAACACTCATAGGGTTGGCCTGAGATCCAAACCAGAGTGGTCAGGCATTCTGTCTCTAGAATTTGACTTTTGAATGGAGTGACATAGTAATGAGAAATGGTTGTAGCTGCTTCATCTAGTACTCTGAGGAGGCTTTCCTTTGGTTCCTGGAGCCTAGGGCCCTGAAGGTGCACAGCTTCTTTTCTTCATAGCCATGTGTTTTCCCATATCCCATACACACACACACACGAACACACACACACACACACACATATAATCATATTGTGTATAAATGTGTATGTCTATATACATGTTTGTGTGTATGCTTTTTTTTTTTTTTTTGCTTATATTGGCCAGTTGTTTTCTGTTGCTTGCAACCGAAGACATTTAACTAACACATATCTTTTTCTGTTATCTTTCTGCCTTGGTTTTTCTACCCGTAAAATGGGAATAGTAAAACTTACTACTTACCCTCAGGAGCTTGTGTAGATTAAAGGTATATGTCAATAAAATGCTTTCAGATGCTTGGATGAAAGTTGCTATAGAACTACAAAGTCTCCTTCTCAATTTTAGCCGTACTTTCAAAGAGGGACTTCCTTTATATACCATAAAACAGCTTTTATCCTGAGAGGATGTGTTCCTCATTTTACTGCCTCTGTAAACAGTTCAAAGATTGCTCCATACTTGCTGTGTTTCCAAAGCTACTATTCGAGATGAAAGCTCAGCTTTATTTAGCGTGAGAAGTAGCTGTGTGATACGGGGAGGTGATGTGGACATTATTGATATTGTGTGTTAGTGATAAGAAAGCTGGCTCAGATTCTCAGGTTGTTACTTTTTTGGCTTTTTAGGGTTAATACTCACATTCTTACCTCAAGTCAAAATAAAATATAAAATCCCCACTCATTTTAGAGCAAAAAGAGTTGCATCATATAAGAGCATTTGGCAATTATGAAAGTATGTACCATAATAAAAACTACAACACCTACAGGTTCTAGAATATTTTATGATTTTCAGAACACCTATACTTTTCCTTAGGCCAGTGTAGATTCTATAGTATCTGGCAGTTGCCAACTATACATGAGATTCCTGAGTTATTATTTTAAGTGAACCATTTTTATAATATGCAAACATTATGACAGCAATGCACACTCATCAGGGGAAATTTGGAAATGTAGAAGGGTAGAAAGATAAAGAAAATACATCAGTATTTCAACAGACTTGCTGCCTTAAAACAACAATTTATTACATTTTCATATATACCAATTTTCTTTTTCTAGGTACTTATTTTATAATTATTTCCTATTAGTTGATACAATTTTACATCCTGTGGGTTTTTCTTTTTTCTTTTCCTATTACATTACAGCTCTAGCAGTTATCTATTTTCACCCCAAAACTCAGTGGGTTACAATAAGAACCATTTGGATTGCTAATGAGTCCAAAGGTTTGCTGGTAGGTTCTTCAATTTCTAGTCTCACCTGGGCTTGCTCATGGGTCTATCATCAAGTGATCCTGGCTGGGCAATCTCACTTGTTTGGTGGTTCACAGCTCTCCTACACTTGGTCTCTCATCCTCCAGGAGGTCAGCCTGGAGTTGTATTTGTGATGGTGGCAAAATTCCAAGAGAGAGAGAGCAGAAACAGGAGAGGCTTAGGTGCAGACCAGGCCAATCATTATTGCCACCGTGGTTGTTGCCAGTGCAAGTCACAAGGCCAACCTGGATTTGAGGACTGGTCAGGTAGCCTCCATGGCTCCATGGGAAGGGGCTAGTCATCTGCAATGGTCAGGGATAGAAGGTGGGGTGAAGAATTGTATCTAGAGTTTGGTTTGCAGTTGCTCTCCCAGAATAACATAAGCACACTCTGTATTAATTCAGAGACATATATAATGACTTCATAGTATTACACTAAGTGACACCATCACAGACAACTTAAACATTCCCGTATTTTAAGTCATTTAGGATTTTCTGCTCTGTTTGCTGCAGCACAAAAACAGTTTTGTGAGGAACAAACCTTTCTATTTGGGGTTATTTTAAAAATCCTAATATAGAATCACAGAAGTGAATGTATTGTTTAAAAATTTATAAATATTTTTATTGTTCTTCCTTCATTCTTCCAAAGCACTGTGCAAGAGGCTTATACCAATTTAAATCCACATCAGTAGTATATAAGGGCTTACTTCACTGCACTGCCACCTGTATTGACTACTTAAAAAACAAATCTCTGCTGAAACAAATTAGGAACCTCCCCACCCCCAGCACTTCTTTGATGTAACTGGTGCATTTATTTAACTGCTAATAAAGAAAGAGAAGGAGGGATCCAGAGAGAAAAAGAGGTTTATATAGTCAAACAAGATTAGGAAATGCTGTATGTCGCATTCCTATCTTACTTAATCACAATGGACACACTCTGAAGAGTCCCACAATAAAGTAATGTGTTCAACTTTATTGTTGAGTCAGTGTTTCCTTAATTAATTTGATCACAGAACACTCATTTTTTGTATAGCATCAATTAACAACCTTAGCACAACTGTTTTGAGTTGTGCTAAGTTTGAGACATTCTTGAGTAAATGCTGCCTGGATAAAACATGGTAGTTTTTCCTCACGGTGGGAATTTCAGATGCCCTGCAAAGGCAAGAGGGGTACTAGACACATCTGGGGCTCCTGATCATTCCTAAAATCATACTAAACTTTATGAAAAAGAAATTAAACTTGTCAGTGAAAATGTTCAGCTTCTCTTTCTTCCTAATCATTCTCTTTGCAGTGATCACCCCAAGAGCTTTCAGGTTTTGTTTGAAGTGATGCATTCTTCCCCAGAAATAGCATGCTGGCATTTTTCTCTTCTTTACATTTTCACAATAAAACATATCTGACTAGTGGCTCAGAGCTTAAGGGCTGGCCCTTTTCCAGGACTTTGCAGCTCTAGATATGGTCTGCAGACCAGCAGCACCTGCACCATCTGGGAACTTGGTAACAATGTGGGGTCTCAGGCCCCACCGAGACCTCCTGAATCAGAGTCTGCATGCCTTTTTGCGAGATGTCTTGGTGATTCACTGAGTGCATATTAAAGAAGTGGAAGACCCATCCAGGGGACACCCGGCTAACCTAAATGAACTTCCCCTTCCTCCTGACCATTACTTTGTTATTCAGTCACCACCACCAGGCATGGCAGACTCAGTACGCATATATTATTTTCTCCCTTAAACTCTGGCCCGTGTGTGGTCACAAGCCCATTCTTCTAATGCTTTTAAGCATAGTTGAACTTACTAGAATGAAAACAAACAGAACATACCAAATACAGAGGCAAAGCAAAGATAAATTAAAAAAGAAAAAAAAATAAGGTTAAACCAAGTCTGGGTTCCAGGTACGCAAGCCTTCATCCATTCCTTATCCTGCCCGTGGAGACTTGCTTTCTAAGTCCCAAACAGCAGGTGCAGCAGCCCAGGCCCCTTCTGTGTCCTGGCCACCTCTTTCGTCCCACCTGTCTAGTCCTGTTCCTTTCTGGAAGGAAACTTCTCACAGTTCACTGGCATACCCCGACCCCTACCCCTTTGCCCCAAAATAGGGAGATATCTTGATTATTCTGTGGTCAGGTCACTTTCTGATTTCTTGTGTCTTTCCCAGTGATTATTCTGTGGTCAAATCACTTTCTGATTCATATCAAGTATTTCCTCTCCCAACCGCCCCAATTCCACCACTATTTCTCTTTAAAGAAAGTCTGCTTCAATCCAACTTACAGGGCAGTGACTTTATTGTAGCAGGTCCCTCAGTCTAATCATAGCAAATTATTCAGAATTATAAAGTACTAACTAAAGGCTTTTTATAGAGTTCTCTTACTTAGGCACTATTCAGAAGTAGTTAAAAACATGGGTCTAAGGGGTCCTTATTCTGCTACTTGTTAGCTGTGTGACCTTGGACAAGTAACTGAACCTTTCTGTGCCATGATTTACTCGTCTGTAAAAGGAGGATAAGGGTAATGGTAATTCCTGTTTCTTAGAACCAGGATTGGCTGCAGTATTTGCAGGGCCTAATACTGACTGAAAATGTGGGGCACCTTGTTCAATAGTTATGACCTTTCTGGGGTAGGAATTCAATACATTTCAGTTGTTAATAAAGCTTAGGGAAGTACGTATTATTTATCTTATTTTACAAAAGAAAGAACTGAGGATCTAGAAAATAAAACAAAACAATTTACCCAACAAGGCCAGACAGCTGAGCTGCTGAGAGACATGATCGGACCTGGGTCTGCTCCCAAAGTGAATGACCAGAAATTCCCGAGAGAAGGAGCACAGGCAGGAGGAAATGAACTTATCCTGGACCCACTGGAGGTGAAGAGAGCCAGGGGCCAGGAACCCACCCACTTCCCTCACTGTCAAAAGAACAGCAAAGAGAGAGCTATGCATCTTATTTCTGTGACACCTGAGGACATTTACTAGGTCAAAAGCAAGACTGAGAGCCTTTGGGCTGTTGGTGAGATCCTAGCAGAACTTTTATCTTATTTTGATCAGAAACTTAAGCCTGTGTACCATTTCTCAGGCCTATGGTTTCCTAAGACCTTGAATGACTTCATTCTAAGTGGAGAACAAGGTTCCTTCCCCCACCCCACCCATCTGGTTGGAATCTTTCCTTTCTTCAGACTGCAATATTTCCTGGTCTCCAAAGAGTAAAGATCAATCTGTAAAACTTCCTTCGGCCCAGGGTCCCAGAAATCTGCCTTATTAGTCTGGTCAAGAATAAGTGCACATCTAACTAGGAGCTTAGAGAAGGCGATGTGTGATGAGCCAGCATATGGGGTTATCTTTCACAGTTCTCTCCCACACGATGAGCGCACAAACACAGGTGCATTATTTGCTCTGCTTTAGAAAATGAGTTAGGCACTTACCATGAGCAATTTTAATTCTAATGATAGCCCTGAGGGGCAGGCATGACCATCCCCACCTTACAAATGAGGAAACAAGTCACACAAGCTAGAAAGACATGGACTCAGGTTTGAATCCAGATTACTCTGGTCATACCATACCATTCTATAACATACCTAAACTTTTAACCACTGTACAGTGAACTTTTACAATTGAGATGTCTAATTTTATGTGTCAACTTGACTGGGCCATGGGGTACCCAGATGTTTGATTAAAAATTAATCTCAATGTTTATGTGAGCGTGTTTTGAGGTGAGATTAACATTTAAATTAGTAGCCTGAGTAAAGCAGATTGCCCTCCCTAATATGGTTGGGCCGTGTCTAAGGGGTTGAAGGCCTGAATAGAACAAAAAGGCTGACCCTCTTCCAAATAAAAGAAATTTTCCCTGCATTTGGATTTGACCTGAAACATTGTCTCTTCCTGGGTCTTGAGCCTGAGAGCCTTTGGACTGAAGCCATTGACCCTCCTGGGTCTCCAACTTGCCAACTCACTTTGCAGATCCTGGGACTTGGCAGCCTCCATAATTGTATAAGCCAGTTCCTTATAATGCACTATCTCCTACAACCTATTGGTTCTATTTGTCTAATACAATGATATTCTAAGAATTGTGCTCAGAACTTTGGGAATCCAGGGACACAGCAAAGATAAGAAGACAGTCCCTGTTTTCAAGATGCTTACAGTGCAGAGAAGAAAATTAATAGCACAGCAGATTTACTGCTATTTGAGTTCTGAGAAGGAATTGATGGGATTGAGGAGCTAGGGGATGGGATTTAAGGCAGAAGCACCAGCGAATTTAAAGGCAGCAAGGCATAAGGGAATAATCTGATTGGGGAAATTTGTAAAAAAATCCTGAAAGGGTGAAATAGGCTGAATATTTGCCAGGTTCCAGACAGGAAAACAGAAATCACATTAATTATTTTAACAACAAGCATCCACTGTGGAGGAGTTGTTAAAGCCGGTATTGGAGGGCTAAGAAAGCAAAATGGAAACACTGAGGTAACAGAGATGGTAAGTGCAGGAAGCAGCAACCACCCTAAGTGCTGGGGAGCACAGGGTATCCATGGGGAATGGTTCCAGGGCCCCATAAGATATCAAGATCCTGGATGCTCAAGTCCCTAATATAAAATGGTATAGTATTTGCGCATAACCTACACATATTTTCCTGTATACTTTAAGTCATCTCCAGATTACTTATAATACCTAGTATGATGTAAATGCTATGTAAATAGTTGTAAATACAATGTAAATCCTATGTAAATAGTTGCTCGTGTGGCAAATTCGAGTTTTGCTTCTTGGAACTTTCTGGACTTTTTTTTTTTTTTCTGAATGTTTTCCATCTGCAGTTGATTGAATCCTCTGATGTGGAACACATGGATATGGAAGGCCACTGTAATTAGAAATTAGAAGGTTAAAAATATTCCTGAGGAGCTGGGACTCAGACACTGAAGAAAGGCTTTGCCTGGGTCCTTCTGGGACATCTGAGAGGTTACGGAAAGTCTGGTTCTGCCAGGGAAGGGCTGGAGTTGGGTAACAGGGTCTTAGGAGAACCAACTGTTAAATTTCCAGGAATTTTTTGAGCCAATTGTTGAGACTTTTGTAGCTTGAGGTCACCCATGATGGAGTATTTATACAACAGAAATAGGCAAATGCTACTGATTTTTCCAGAGAAAATTTTCTGCACACCACTGGTTCTGGAACCGTGGGACAGGGGTGGAGACTGCAACTATGGCTGTTGCTGCTTTGGTGAAATGCTGCTGTTGGGGTGAAGAGCCAGGTTCCTTCCTTCTGGGGCTTCTAGCTTCTTTCTAGTTCCTGTGTTTGGTAGCATCTATAAGCACAGTCATCTGGCAAAGGAGAATTGTGTTTTGCAGAATCCCAACCCTCGCATCCCTAAAAAGGAATATAGAAGGGTCTGTTTGGACCTGAGAAACAGTAGCTGAAACACAAGGGGGCCAGCTCTCTGATTTCTAGGAAGCACTGTCACATAGTGGAGGTAAGAGTCTGGCCTTAAAATAACTCAAATTTGCCATGGTTCAAATGTTGGCTTTGTCCACTGCTTCAAGATCTGAGTCAGATATTTAACCTCTCTGTTTTACCTTCCTCTTGTACAAAATGGGGATAATCATAATACCTAGTCATAGAATGGATTAAATGTGATAATGGCTATAAGAATAATAATGGCATCCTTATCTTCTCTATCAAATCTTTCCAAAATGTCACCTTCTCAGTGAGGACTTTTCTGACCACTATTTGAAATTGCACCTCCCTTCCCCCCTGCACCCAGTACTGATTATTCCCCTCCCATAACTTATTCTTTTCTAACCTTTACCATCTTATAATTTACTTACTGTCTGTCTTCCTAACTGGAAGGTGAGCTCCATGAGAGCTGAACATTTGTTCTGTTTTGTTGTCTAGCACATAATTGCTCTTAAATAAATATTAATTGCATAAATGAAAAATCTTGACTAACAAATAGTATATACAAAGAAATGTTAGCCATCACTAATAAGTTAAAAGTTATTTTATTAGTGTTTTGGTCTTCCATAAACACACTGCCATCACAGAACCAAACTCAGTTCCATAGAATGAGATGTTAACCTACTTTGAAAGTCTCTCAGTGTTGATTATAAATTATGCTGTATGCATAATAAGTTTTCAGAGAAATTGTAGCTTTATAAAATAAATTCTTACTATCTTAAAAAAATTGTCTCTCAAGAGAACTAACTGAGCTAGAATTACAGGCACTCAATAATAGCTTGAAATGTTTAGGGTCTTTTTTGACATCTGTTACACATCTCTCAAAAGTGGCCAGTGGATTTACTCTTTGGATATAACTTTGGTGAAACATCCTTCTTGGTCTACTATCCTTTCAGTTGTAAAATAAAAGAAGCAGAAACAGAGCTTTCATGCCTGGAGCATGCCAGAAAGACACTTGTAACATGCAAATACCCCCCAGAGGAATTTTTTCATTTGCCCTCTTACAGCTACCAGGTAGCAGATTAAACTCTTAGCATTACAGGGAAAAATTGCAGTACCTTATTTCTATGGTACAGGTAAATTTATTTATTTATTATCATTTGGGTTTTTAAATTTTTTAAAGGTTACACTCCATTTATAGTTATTCCCAAATATTGGCTATATTCCCTGTGTTGTACAATATATCCTTGAGCCTATCTTACACTCAGTACTTTGTACCTCCCAGTCCCCTGCCTCATCTTGCACTTCCCCCCACTTACTGGTAACCACTAGTTGGTTCTCTATATCTGTGAGTCTGCTTCTTTTTTGTTATATTCATTAGTTTGTTGTACTTTTTTAGATTCCACATATGACTGATATCGTACTGTATATGTCTTTCTCTGTCTGACTTATTTCACTTAGCATAATACCCTCCAAGTCCATCCATGTTGCTGCAGATGGCAAAATTTCATTCTTTTTTTACAGCTGAGTAGTATTCCATTGCATGTGTGTGTGTGTGTGTGTGTATATATACACACACACACACAAATATATGTATGTATGTATATATACATCACATCTTCTTTATCCATTCATCTGTTGATGAACACTTAGGTTGCTTCCATATCTTGGCAATTGTAAATAATGCTGATATGAGCATTTGGGTGCATGTATCTTTTTCAATTAGTATGTTTGTCTTTTTCTGATATATACCCAGGAGTGGAATTGCTGGGTCATATGATAGTTCTATTTTTAATTTTTAGAGAAACCTCCATACTGTTTTCCACAGTGGCTGTACCAATTTACATTCCCATCAACAGTGTACAAGGTTTCCCTTTTCTCCACATCCTTGCCAACATTTGTTGTTTGTGTTCTTTTTGAGGATAGCCATTCTGACAGGTGTGAGGTGATATCTCATTGTAGTTTTGATTTACATTTCCCTGATGATTACAGATGTTGAGCATCTTTCCATATGCCTGTTGGCCATCTGCAGTTCCTCTTTGGAAAAATGTCTGTTCAGTTCTTCTGCCAATTTTTTAATCAGGTTTTTTTATTTTTTTGATGTTGAGTTGTAAGAGCTGTTTATATTTGTTAGATAGTAATCCCTTATTGGTTATTATAAATCCCTCATTTGCACATATTTTCTACCATTCAGTAGGTTGTCTTTTCATTTTGTCAAAGGTTTCCTTTGCTGTGCAAAAGCTTTTAAGTTGAATTTGCTTCGAGTTTTTTATCTTTGCTTTTATTTCCTTTAGTTTAGGAGATGGATGCAAAAAAATATTGCAGCAATTTATGTCAAAGAGTGTTCACCCTATGTTGTCCCCTAGGAATTTTATAGTATCTGATGTTACATTTAGGTCTTTAATACATTTTGAGTTTATTTTTGCATATGGTATTAGAGAATATTCTAATTTCATTCTTTGACATGTAACTGTCCACTTTTCCTACCACCACTTATTGAAGACACTGTCTTTTCTCCATTGTATATTCTTGCCTCCTTCTTCATAGATTAATTGACCATAAGTGTGCAGGTTTATTTCTGTACTCTCTTTCCTATTCCATTGATCTATGTGTCTGTTTTTGTGCCAGTACCATACAATTTTGATCACAGTAGCTTTGTAGTATAGTCTGAAGTCAGGGACCATGATTCCTCCAGCTCTGGTCTTCTTTTGCAAGATTGTTTTGGCTATTCAGGGTCTTTTGTGTTTTCATACAAATTTTAAAATTATTTGTTCTAGTTTTGTGAAAAATGCCATTGGTATTTTGATAGGGATTGCTTTGAATCTGTAGATTGCCTTGGATAGTATGGTCATTTTAACAATATTGATTCTTCCAACCCAAGAACAGAATATATTTTTCAGTCTGTTTGTGTCATCTTCAATTTCTTTCAATAGTGTCTTTTGCTTTTTCCAAGTACAGGTCTTTTACATCCTTAGGTAGGTTTATTCCTAGATGTTTTATTCTTTTTGATGTGATGGTAAATGGGATTGTTTCCTTAATTTCTCTTTCTGATACTTTGTTTTTAGTGTATAGAAATGCAACAGATTACTGTATATTAATTTTATATCCTGCAACTTTACTGAATTCATTAATGAGCTCTAGTAGTTTTCTGGTGGTGTCTTTAGGATTTTCTATGTATAGTACCATGTCATCTGTACTAACTGATAGCTCTAACTAAGGACCTACCTTAATGAATAAAACTGATTTTTATTTAAAGAGGAAGCCAACCATCTCTCAACCTTTTACCGATGTGTGTATTTCTTCTCTGTGTGTCCAGTATGAAAGCATTTTGACACATGTGGACTGCATGGTCAAGATTAAACACACCCTGGTGGTAGGGAACATTTTGACATTCCCAATGTCAACAACCTGGGCTGAGTGGATCCTTAGTCAGGGACTAAAAAAAGGGTGTGTGGCTTACATGGACAATGAGTTTGCTCTTGTCTTCTCTTCTTGACCTGTGCTTGAAGCATCCAGGTACCTATAGGGTTATTTTCAAGTAGTGAGGGTTAAAAACAGGCTCTGTCACTTGGGGGGGCAGATGACTGCTAATAGTGATGATGGCTCATGCTGATTTTTTAAAAAATAAATTTAATTATTTTAATTTATTTATTTTTGGCTGTGCTCAGTCTTTGTTGCTGTGCACAAGCTTCTCTAGTTGTGGCAAGCGGGAGCTACTCTTCATTGTGGTGCGCATGCTTCTCATTGTGGTGGCTTCTCTTGTTGCAGAGCACGGGCCCTAGGTGCATGGGCTTCAGTAGTTGTGGCACATGGGCTTAGTTGCTCTGCAGCATGTGGGATCTTCGTGGACCAGGGATTGAATCTTCATTGGCAGGCAGATTCTTAACCACTGCGCAGCCAGGGAAGTCCTAGCTCATGCTGATTTAACACTTACTACATCCAGGCATTCTGGTCAGTGAGTGATCTCATCAACTTTCATAGTAAACTCAAAGATCAGTAGGTGCTACTGTTGATTTTACGGACAAGAAAGTTGAGGTATAGAGGAATTAAGTGACTTTCTCAAGGTTACACGTCTAGTAAGTGAATGTACTGAGATTTGAATCCTGTGATTCCCACCCTAAAACCATACTCTCAGCTGTTTAAATAAGCCAGGGTATTTGGAATCTGTATTTCACTGATGTTGACTTTCCTTTGGTAAAGTCTTTTAGGAGGAACATTTGAATCCTGCCTCACAGTGTACACACAGAGGTGAAAGGGCCCTCTGTCCTTCCTTGGGTCACGACATGAAAGGGGAGCAATACCTCTTGAAACTAGTACAGTGATGTTCGTGTCATTAGTGAGCTCCTCCTGGGGAAAGGCAACACTTGGGCAAGTTACTTAACCTCTCAGTTCCCTTCTTTTCTCATTGGTGAGAATATAGTACCCAACTCATGGGGATATTGTAAAATTTAAATGAAATAATATATGTAAATAACTTAGTCCAATGCCTGGAACATGGTAAGTCCCTAACAAACTCTCAGATATTAGTAATGAAGTGATTGGCATCTTCTTTTGCATAAGTGACTTCCCTTTCAATGAGTCTTCAGTCTTCAAGATGTCACAAACACCTTAGACAATCTCCTACAATAACATTTCCCAGGATGTATTCCCTGGACCTTGAAGCCAAAGCGCTCTGTTCAAAACAATTTCTAGGATCAATTATGTTTTGGAAATACACTTATACTTTCTTCCTCTTTGTAAATTAAATGCTATAAGAGTATTGTAATAAAAAACTTGTTAAATTTGATTTCACACAGCATTTTCTGAATGCTTTAAAAAAAACTTTAATCAAAAAAAACCTTGAGACTTTTTTGGGGAGCAGTTTTAGGTTCACAGCAAAATTGTGAGGAAGATACAGAAATTTCTCACATACCCCCTGCTCCTACATGTTGATAGCCTCCACCATTATCAACATCCCCCACCGAAGTGGTACGTTTTTTACAATCGATGAACCTACACTGACACATCATACTCATTCAAAGTCCATAATTTCCCTTTGGGTTCACTCTAATGTTATACATTCCATGGGTTTAGACAAATGTATAATGGCATGTATCCACCATCATTGTATCATACAAGAATATTTTTATTACCCTAAAAATCCTCTGCTTATTCATCTTTATCCTCCACGTCCCTGCAACCCCTGGAAACCAATGATTTTTTTTTCCCTCTCTCCATAGTTTTTTGCTTTTTCCAGAATGTCATATAGTTGGAATCATACAATATGCAGCCTTTTTGAATTGGCTTCTTTCCCTTAGTAATATACATTTAAATTTCCTCCATGCCTCCTCATGGTTTATTAGTTCACTTCTCTTTGGTGCAGAATAACATTCCATTGTCTGGAGGTACCACAGTTAACTTGTCTATTCACTCACTGATGGAATCTTGGTTGTTTTCACATTTTGGCAGTTATGAATAAAGCTACTATAAAATCTGTGTGTAAGTTTTTGTGTGGACACATTTTCAGCTCCTTTGGGTAAATAATAAGGAGTGTCATTGCAGGATTGTATGGTAAGAGTATGTTTAGTTTTGTAAGAAACTGCTAAGCTGTCTTACAAAGTAAGCTGTACCATTTTGCATTCCCACCAGCAATGAATAAGAGTTCCTGCCACTCCACATCCTCACCAACATTTGGTTTGTCAGCGTTCTGGATTTTGGCCATTCTAACAGGTATGTAGTGATATCATGTTGTTTTACTTTGCATTTCCCTGATGACATCTGATGTGAAGTATCTTTTCATATGCTTATTTGCCATCTGTATATCTTTTTTGGTGAAGTGTCTGTTAAGGTCTTTGGCCCATTTTCAATCTGGTTATTTGTTTTCTTATTGTTGAGTTTTGAGCATTTTTGATCCTTGTACTTTTTTGCAAGTATTTTTCTTCCAGTCTGTGGCTTGTCTTATTCTTTTGCCATTGTCTTTTTTAGAACAGAACCTTTTGATTATAACGAGGTCCAGCTAATAAATTATTTCTTTCATGGATTGTTCCTTTGTTGCGGTATCTAAAATGTTATCACCATGCCCAATGCCATCTAGGTTTTCTCCTATGTTCTCTTCTAGGAGTTTTATAGTTTTGTGTTTTACATTTAGGTTTATTCATTTTAGATTCATTTTTTACATGTGGATGTCCAATTGTTCTAGCACCATTTGTTGAAAAGACTATCTTTGTTCCAATGTTTTGAATTTGCTCTTTTGTCAGAGATCAGTTGACTGTATTTATAGGGGTCTAATTCAGGGCTCTCTATTCTGTTCCATTGATCTGTTTGTCTATTTTTTCACCAATATCATGCTGTCTGATTACCGTAGCTTTATGGTAAATCTTAGAGTTGGGTAGTCTCAGTCCTCCAACTTGGTTCTTCTCTTCCAATATTGTGTTGACTACTGAGTCTTTTCCCTCTCCGTATAAACTTTAGAATCAGTTTGTTGATATCCACAAAATAGCTTGTTGGAATTTTAATTTCTGAATGCTTTTGAGATAGAAATTTCTTTTTTCACTTAGCAGTTATTCTTTGGAACACAATTTGGAAATGACATCTTATGTAATTTGCTCCTTTCTGGTGCATCTTATATAATTTCCTAATTTTTTGTGAATGAACTTTTTCACTGAATCTTCAAGGTTTTTTGTATGTCCCTTTATATCCACCATATCACTGGGCACATAGTAGGTGCTTAGCAAAACAAATGTTGCTCAACCAATTCATTGGGTTCTGTGTTCTACTTCACAGAGAGAGCACTTTAGCCCAGACTCAGGTGAAATGGCCCCACCTTCAGGCAGGCAGTGTAATGTCATGGAGGGAACATTGGATCGAAAACCTCTGTAGTTTACTTTCCTAGTTTATAACTTTAGGATTTCAAATAAAAGAGCCCCTACATTATTCACTACCTTTAAATTCTTTGTAATCATGAATTAGGGCATTAAAGTTGGTGAAGTTTTATGATATAAATATGCAAAATAGAGGAAGGGGGTATACCCTTGTGGAGATAAGTGAAAGCTAACCAAATGAGAAAAGCAAAGGCTATTTATTCAGAGCTTGTTAGAATAAGGGAGTTGACCACCATCACTTGCATTTTGGCAGAGAATCAAAGTCAAGCAGAGGAGTAGGAGAACTTTATAGAGGAAAATAGGAAAAGCTACATGTAAGTCCTCTTTGGAAGCCATTGACATGGGGAAACTGTAGGTAGGATAATTAGAAGCGGGGCATCCTATGTAATTGGCGGGGGTGCAATAATTTGGCCTTTTCTCGTTGGTCCTAAGTTGGAAGCAAGGAGAAAAATTAGGGACACTATCAGTTATTAATCAAATCCTGGCCATTTTGGGTTGATTGTTATAGGGGTTATTTTTTGGCTTCCTGGGTTGTTACTAGATACAGCAAGTCTGACCTATAGCAGGCTGGCTTCTTGGGCTGATTACTATAGATAAGTGTTTGGTTTCCTGGGCTGGTTGCTTCAGGTTTTGGGTCAGAGTTCTGTCTTTGTGTATGGTCTGGCCATTGCCCATTTGTATATTCAGTCTTTCATCCTCATTAAATATGTGAGTAAAATTCTCAATTCAAAAGTTCTCCAAATCAAGGGAGTGTGTACAGGATCATGGTTTGTGTTTTTGGTAAAGACGACAATAGATGAAACTACATATCTTTTCAAAATTTTTTTCTTACAGTTCATAAGCATTACAAGCCATTTGTTAATGGCAATAATTAGCCTTTTCTGGTTCTGGGAAAGGCATCCTCTTAAACCTTATAATGGTTGTGAGTTCCCAAAGATATATAGAACATTTGATACCTGTGGTCTCAGAACTCTTGGGCACTTTCTCTTGTTCCTGTAGAGGAACTGGAGGTGTATCACAGAATGTTTAACTGCCTGTGCTATCTCTCAGGATATCAATTAAGATTGGACAAGGAATATGTATGTGTATATATATATATATATATATATATGAATCACTTTGCTGTACACCAGAAACTAAGACAACATTGTAAATCAACTATACTTCGATTAAAAAATTGGACAAGGCTCCGTGTCATATTTCTTAGCAATTATGGAACAATTCTCAGGATCTCTGTTTATTTTATTTTATTCTATTTTTTTATTTTAATTTAATTTAATTTTATTTTATATTTTAATAAGAAAGGAAAGAAATCCCTGTCCAGGGGTCTATACACTTTGGCCTGTGGCTTGTTTTTATACAGTCCCAGCTAAAACTTTTCTTTTCATTTTAAAATGGTCTTTAAAAAACAAATAAAAGAAAAAGAAGAGTATGTGACAAGGGTTGCAAGTGGCCTACAAAGTCTTAAATATTTACCCTCTGGTCCTTTAGAGAAAACAGTTGCCAAGTCCTGTCTTGGTCAATTAACAGAGAGCCTGGGCCAGGTTTTAGAAGTAGGACCCTTGTCATTTTCAGTGTACGGTGGGGGCTGCTGAGGGAGGGGGCGCTGCCTGTCATGTCCATACAGTAGCTGTGACACCTGTCTTACTTGTCAGCCTGGACAAGGGCGGGGAGCACCTGGAGGTACTCGCAGAGGATCTGACATTACCTGGCTCTCAGGAACTGTAGACCTGAGTGTTTTGCTTTGTTTTTTTAAACTATTGTGTCTTGTCTCATGTGACTGCTCCCTGGGCTGGTCCTGCTGCTTTTTCCAGTCTAGCCTGTGTCATGGCTGCAGGACAGTCAGTATTTTTAAGACTTCAAGGTCTTAATGATTTAAAGCAAACAAATAGACAAACAACAAAATTTGCATCAAAGCAAGACACTGGAAACACTCCAATGTGTGGAGTGGCAAAATGTGGCAAGCCGTGATTACCACAAGGAATTGTAATTCTGGGGTATGTTTTTCTTCTTTACGTTTTCCTATACTTTCACATTTTTCTACCAAAAGCATGTATGGTTTTAAAATCAGATTAAAAAAGAATAGTTTGACCTAACAGTATTCTGGTATATTCCAGTCAGAAGAAACACATATACTTTGCACTCAAAGGTCTTTCTGGGAGCAGATGGAAAGTGGATCCATCTGTCAAGATGTGATTTGGATCAAATTGTCAGAGTTACCAAAAACTGGCAAAAAATGAACAAAAATGATATTAGGGAGCCTTGAATTATTCTGGTAACTGCTTTCATTCTCACTTTACTTTGTAGGCAAAGATATCTTTTTCTTGTTTTAAATGTTTGGATGATGGAGCCACTAAGAATGATAGTTGTCCTAACCCTTAATATATTTACTTTTCAAAACGTGAAACTCAAATAGAAATAAAACTTTGAATGTATTTGAAACTCGCTGATGTCTTCTTTTTTCCATAAGACAAATCCATTGCCTTCCGTATTTATTTTTATTGCATTATAAATTGATGGGGAACAATATAAACCCAGAAGCCTAAATATCAGGAAGAAAAGGAGACTTGGTCACAACTTGTTGGAAACTCTGAAATACATATTTATTCTGAGCCACAAAAGTACAGTACATCAGCATCTTTTTAATAATGGAGAACAGTGTCTTCTCTAATAGGCGGCCTGGGGGTTGGTGATATGGAGATCCTGCACCTTCTCACGGCATTGTCACTACTTCATCTTCACAGTTCTTGCTTTTGTTGGTATTTGTTCCTCTTCCCTCCCTGGGCCATTGTTAGAAGTGTGAGTGATCAGGACAGATCAGTCTGCATTTACCATCTATATTTCCGTTCCCAATCTATTTTCCTTTCATCGGGCCTCCCCCAGCATCATTGGCTTCTCTCTGCCAGAACCACTAGAACTCTTCCCTCACTTGCCTGGTTTACTCATTAAACTGTAAGCTCTTTGCGGGCAGGGACCATGCCTTACTTTCTTGTTCTGAGCAGCCAACGTGGAGCCTAGAATATAGGCTTAGGTAAATTCTCTTAAATGAGTAGGTAAGGCAAAACCAAATTAATTAATAACAGAATACTCACTCTGTTTTAAGCACTAAATGCTTTGCCTATATGCAGCCCTCCTAAAAAATAACCTAATAGCTCCATTATTATCTGCACTTACAAGTACATGAGATGGAGGTGCAGTGGTGATCGTAGACCTTCTGGCTTTAGAGTAGAGGCTGTTGAAAGCTGTTTCTCCTTACACTTTCCTCCTAGACACTCTGGAGTGATGATGCTGAAAATTCCCCATGAACACCCCTCACCCCAACCAGGGCAAGAGAGGGCAACGTTTGAGCACAGGTGTGAGTCTATAGAGATCTTCCCGAATTCACCTTGACTGGACTACTCATTTCTTAGCCTCGTTAGTGCATGAGGGTGCCTGGCATCCATCCAGGCCCTTGGCCATCTAGCCAGGCTGGTCTACCTGCATACCCAGTGATCAGGCCCATCCTCACAGGCTGCTGGTATTTCGGCCTTCTTTGGTCATTTGTCTTGAACCCTATTACTTCTTCCTTACCTGTGATCCCTCTCTCTCACTGCTTTCTTCCAGTGACTACTTGGCTGCCCTCTGGCCCTCCTGACTTTATTTTCAGCTCCAGCTCTTTTGAATTTTGCATTGGTCCTTGGCTTCCTGGGCTGAGCCGGACTGCACAGAGCCAACACTCACCCTGAGTTCTTCTGTCCCTAGCAGCTTCTGGAAAAAATCCTGCTTGACTAAACTCCAACCTGCAGTGCTGATGTGGCCCCTAAAGCAGGGACGGAATTCCCCCAATTCTTGGTTCCCCCCAAACTCCCATTCACCCTTGTCTGAGGGACTTCTCACACCAGAGTCCTACTGCCCAAGGAGACTTCTCACCCTCACCCTCCACCATTCTGACTCTGGCTCATTCTTTGGACCTCAGTTTGATGTCACTCCCCTTGGGAAGTCCTCACTACTACATCTCCCCAACCCTGTCCTGAATCACGTAGGAGTCTTTTCTCCTTTCTCCTTTGTCACCCAGTATGTCTCCATCACCAGCAAAATAGCTGATGTGCTTACCTGTGCAGGCATGGTTTCAAGAACTTTACAGGAATTAACTCAGCTGATCCTCTGCAACAACCCCAAGATGAATACCATTTAAACATTAAAAAAAAAATTCTTTATACATTTTTAAAGGTTATATTCCATTTATAGTTATTATAAAATATTGGCTCTCTTCCCCGTATTGTACAATGCATCCTTGTAGCTGCTCTTACAGCCAATAGTTTGGACCTCCCACTCCCCCTCCCCAAGCCCTGCCACTTGTAATCACTAGTTTGTTTTCCATATCTGTGAGTCTGCTTCATTTTTAATGTCTGTTTTACAGGTGAAGGAAGTTAAAGAACATGTGTAAGGCTGCACAGATAATTAGGTGCAGTCACGTTTTGAACCCAGGCTGTTGGGCTCTGGAGCTCCTTGGTGTACCTAGTTTTACCTTCCTCTTGTGTGTGGCATTTCTCACGTCACATCACACTGTCTGGTCACCCCTCTGTTTTATTCATAGCTGCATCCTAGCGTGAAGTGCAAATCCTGACAAAAGTTAAGCTCAATTAATACTTTTTGTGCAATGCATGCCTGAATTCTAGTTGTAGATATTTTATGTCTCACAAATTCAAATAATACATTCCTGATTCTTGATCTGGTAAGATCAAGTGTGACAGAAAAACGAGAATGGCCAGCCGACTGGTATGTGGTCTTTGGGTCCTTTAACGATTTCTGTGTTCATCAGTCTTATTCTATATGAACAATTGGAGCCAAAAGGAAAGTGATGTCTGTCTCAGCTCCCACATTTTACACAGTTGGAGATGGGGGCTGGAGCATTTAAGTGACTTGTCCAAGGTCACGCATGGAGCCGGTGACAAACAGGATTCCAGGTCAGCTGATTTCCAGTCCTGTGTCCTTTCTGTACACCTGGTCAAACAGAAACTAGTGTCACATGAAGGCATGCAGGTAAAACAAACACCAAGTCCACACCTGGTTTGATTCTGACTCCAAACAGCACAAAGGGGCGCATGGCTCCAGTGCTCCCTGGCACTGTGATCAGCTCAGAGTAAACACAGGGCATCTGATAGGGAAGCACATTTGGCCCAGAAAGGGCCCAGACTCTGCAAAGCTTTAAGAGTGTTTTGCTTACAGCTTGGTCTTTATTGCTGTGTGACCTTGCATATATTCCTTTGCTTCTCTGGTCTCCAGTTACCTCTGTAGTATGATACGGTGTAATGAACTGAATGTATAAGTCCCCCTCAGATGCAGTGTTGAAGTCCTAACCCAAAGTGTGATGATATTTGGAGTGGATCTTGGGAGGTAATTAGGTTTATGAGGTCATGACTGAAGAGCCCCTATGATGGAATGTGTCCTTGTATAAAAAGGAAAAGAGACAAGAGTCCTCACTCTTTCTCTCTCTCTCTCCCCACTGTGTGAGAACACACTGAGAAGGCAGCCATCTGTAAGCCAGAAGTGGCCTCTCACCAGGAACAGAATCTGGCAACGTGATTTTGGACTTCTAGTCTCTAGAACTGTGGGAAATAATGTCTGTTGCTCAAGACCCTCAGTCTCTGGAATTTTGTTATAGCAGCCTTAGCTGATTAAAATGAAGGGTTTTATGAGCTTGATCTTGAAGTCTCCTTCTGGCTCTGCAGTTCTAGCATTCCTTCTCAAGGTCCCCTCTGTTGCTGGCTGTGTTCCTTCCTGCCACTCTGCTGTCCCCTAAGCCACTCCTCCTCTCTGGTATGTTTTCTCCAGCTCCTGGTCATTAATCAAAATCATCTGCTAACTTAGAGGTTGAGCACAAGTCTCAGCTTACAGGTGTGAAGAAAAAGCAGTGCCTTTGGGTCAAATCCAGATACTTCTCTTCAGTTTATGTGAACTTTAGCAGTTACCTTCTCTTCGCCTCCACCTTCAAAGTGCAGTTAATAATACTTATAGGATAAGAGTTGTTGTGATGATTAAGTGGAATTAAACATGTAAAATACCTGTATAGACTGGTGGTCAGAAACATTTTTCTGTAAAAGGCCATACAGTAAATAATTTACCCTTACAGAGAATGTGGTCTCTCAGCTTTGCCAATTTATGGTGAAAATGGCCATGGGCAATGTGTAAACAAATGAGTGTAGCTGTGTTTCAATAAAACTTTATTTATAAAAACAGGTAGCAAAAAAATAAAAAATAAAAAACAAAAAACAGCAGACTGGATTTGCACCCCTACCTGCAGCTGCCATGCTTTGCTGTTCTATATAGAGATTATGATTCTTATCACTTTTTTTGTTAAACAAACTTTAGGTTGTTTTGTACTGTCTCTTTCTTTCTCTGGGGCCCTTCTTTCCCTCCCTACCTTACCCTTCTTTCCCAGATAACAGGTACCTTGACAGCAAGAATAGATGTTCTCATTGGTGTCTCTTCACCCAGATTTCCAAGCACAAGCACTAATAAATGTGCTGTGTTTGTTGAAATGGAATGAAAAGGAGTTCCCCCCTTCATTCCAGGCCTGGAATCCAGTGTCTGAGGGCCCCCAGATGCAGCAGTGTGGGCCCGGCGCCATGGGAGAAGAAAGCCTTTCTCAGGACCTACAGGGCCTGCAGACTGGGCGGGCTTTTCTTTCTAAAGAGATGCTGTGCTTTGACTTCAGTGAAAGGCCTCAGCCAGTGCACTGGGGAGGTGGCCCGCGGTGGAGCTGGTGCGGGAGTTCACTGCAGTGGTTTCCTGTCCTGCCAGCCACGCCTTGGGCTCTGCTGATAGGGGAACCATTGTTCCTTGTCCATTGTGTGGCGCACAGGGTGCTGGGGACGATGGGCAGGGTGGGGAGCAGCCACTCATTTCACAGAGCTTAGCTCAATGAAAACAGAAAGATAAAGGGCCAGGAGAGGAGGAAGAAAATGCCCGCCACACTGACGTGCCAGCTCAGAAATTGAAGTGACCTGCCAGGCAAGCATTCTCAGAGCAAGGGTGACATTTGCTGAGAGTCGCTCTGAGTTTGGAATGGAAACTGGGCTCTTAGATGTTGGTAATTGGAACGCACAGATTCAGTAACCCATCTGGCAGTTATTCTACTAATCTCAGTATCCTGGCCAGGGGCCAGGCAGGCACAAAATCGCGTTCTTTTCTCTTAATCCCCAGTGCAGTTCCAGTGGCACCCGGCAGGCCCCAACTCTGTAGGATTTGTCAGTGCTACTCTGCTTGACTCCACGGCTTAGGGAAGCCCCTTGGAATGCCACTGGCTGCCCCAGGGCCTTGGACATAGCCAGACACCAGGAGGGGCCAGGGATAAGTGTGGGTGATGGAAGACTCTGGCTCTCAGAGTCATTTGGGCTTAGGCCGAATCCTGGCTCTACACAGGTAAGAGAAAGAACTTCATCCTCCTTCAGCTGAGAAATGGTTTCTAGGGACTGACTTTTTAGATTCACATTTCAACTCTGTCACCAGCTCTGTGATTTGGGCACATTACTTAATGTTCTGGGCTTCAGTTTCCTCCTGTGTAATATGGGAGCAATATGGTGCCTCCTCAAAGTGTTGTTTTGAGCATTGAACAAGCCAAAGAGCATACACACACACACACACACACACACACACACAAGAAGAGGGCCTTGCCCATAGTGGGCATTTGTAGGGGGTCATGACTTTGGTTACTATTTCCTCACCCATAAATGGGGATAATGACAACCACTCCTTAGGGTCCTTGTAAGATGAGATGAGATTCTAAATGTGAAGTCTCATCCCTGGTGCATGAGAGGTCATCAGTGAACTATGGTAACTTTGTGGATCCCATCACTGCACATTCATTGCACAGCATGAGGCTAATCCTCAAGAGTCCAGGACTGTAGACCCAGCTGTGCCACCAATTAGCTGTGTGATCTCAGTCTGGTTACTGCCACTCTCTGTCCTTGGATGTCCTTAGTCTAAGATGAGGAAGTCAGACTGGATTCGTTCTTTCTGCTCTAATATCGCAGGCTTCACAGAAGGTTGGGGAAACTTACCATGGATGACCATCTTGTAGAGATTTGCCTTTTGCACTAGCTCAATGTAGATGGTAGAGGTCACAGGCAGGACATTCCAGTGTGTGACAACTGGTGAAACATGACAAGGCAGGGGCTCCCTGTGCAGCCCACTAAGCTTTCTTCCAAAGAAGAACACAGCCTCCTCAACCCTTAGCGGCCCCTGGACTCATCATCATCCATCATCATCATAATAGTAGTAAACATGTATTAAATTCTTCACACATATTAATTCATTTGACCCTCACAAGTACCTATGAGGCAGACGCCATTATTAACCCTGTGTTGCAGATGAGGAAACAGGACACAGAGAAAGTAACATGGCCATAGTCACACAGCCTCTAAGTGGAAATGGGCTTTGATCACGATGGTTAGAGTTCTGAGGCTGCCTCTTAGCCACAGGACTTACCTAGCAAGCCATGTAAACAATCAGGCTGCAGGCTGCAAGACCTCCAGTGAAGCAGGGCAAACACTGGTCCAGAGGGCAGACAGTCTGAGTTGATCTGGAGCCTCTCCCACACCTGCTGGAGGCCAAGGGCAGATGGCACCTCTTCTCTGGGTCATGGCTGCCTAGCCTATTTGGAGCTTGGGAGGGTCAAGTGAGAACACTGCCTTCAGCCAGGCCTGGGAGAGGGGGAAGAGGGCTGCCCTGTTGAAAGGGAACACCTGATTGTCACAGCCTCTTTTCTGGCATGCTTATGCAGGCAATGATATGCGTTGTTATTGACACAGGATGGTATGTGGGTATGAAGAGGCAGGTCATTTCCAAGAAAAGATGTTGAAGCACCTTAAGTGCAAGAAGACATGGAACAGAGAATCAAAGACCCCATAGACCTTCCATATTGTTTGGCTCTGTGTCCTAAGAAAAACTACATTTTAGTATGACATGAGCCTTTGGGTGCTTTGGCCACTCAACCTCCTCGGACATGTCTAAGGTTAACCTCCCTGAGGCTCTCTGGAGAAGAAAAGCAAGAGTGCATTTTTATGATGTCCAAAGAATACCCAGAATGTGGCCCCATTGCTTCCATGTCTGCTCCAGACCCCTCAGAAGCCCCTATCATGTCATCAAGACAACTCACTGAGCACTTAACCTTTGGCTTAATACAGTGTTTCCATTTTACAGATGAGGAAGCTGAGGCTCAGACATAAGTCAATTGATCACGGGCACACAGGCTGTGGCAGTTTGAACTCTGATTGCTCTGATCCCAAACCTCTGCCCTTAACTGCTCCTCTCTACTGGTCTATGGGGGAAAGTCACTACCTTTTGGCTGAACACATGTGTTTCATGTCTTCCCCTGTCACTCATTCTCACTCATGTCACACTGAGGCCACAAGAAATTCTTGCTGCTCCCAGACACTCTGTGTCCTCTATGATCCCTGCCTTGCCTCGGCCATGGCTGTGCGTCTGCCAGGATTTCCCTTCACAATTTTCTACTCATCCACTGACATCATGTGTCACTGTCATAGGGAAGTGTTTTAAATTATTTATTCACAGAGTACTGAACAGCTTCTAGTCTACTCTTCCTGAATCCATCTTCATCTATCCAATCTTTTCTTCACACTTCTACCCAAAGACCTTTCTAGAGTATAAATCTGATCCCACCTTTCATAGCTCCCTATTGTTGTTGAGATGCCTGGCATATGGGCCAGTTCTGGTTGTCTCTTGCCTACCCCTCTCTTGAATCCTACCCACCAGCCCCCGTCTCATACTCTAAACTTGGTTCAATTCCTTGGTGACTACTCCCTCTCTCACCTCCTTCCCTTCTGTCTCAGTCAGTTTAGGCTGTTGTAATAAAATACCATAGACTGGGTGGCTTAAACAACAGACATTTATTTTCTCTCAGTTCTGGAGGTTGGAAGTCCAAGAGCAGTGTGTTAACATGGTTGGATAGTGTTTACAGCTTTATTTCTGGTTTACAGATGGCCACCTTCTGGCTGTGTCCTGACACAGCAGAGAGGCAGGGGGAGGTGGGAGAGAGAGAAAGAAAGAGCTGTAGTCTCTCTTCCTCCCCTTATAAGGGCATTAATCTCATCATGGGGCCCTCACCCTCATGACTTTGTCTAAAAACGTAATTACCTCCCAAAGGCCCCACCTCAAAATACCAACACTTTAAAGGTTAGGGCTTCAACATACCAATCTGGTGGTGGGGTGGGGAGAAGTAGGGTGGAGTGGGGAGGTGGTGATCTAAACATTCAGTCCATAGCACCTTATCACATGCTTCTCTGTCTTCCTGGAAGCCTCTCTACCACTTCCTCATTCTTGCAATCTTGGTTTAAACCACTTCTTTCCCAGGGAGGTTTCCCTGTCTCCTAAACCAGGACAGACCTCTGTACGTGCTCCTATTGCTCCCTTCTTAAAGCCCTCCACTCTATGCTGCTTGTTACGGTCTCTCTTCTCTGAAAGAGAGCTTCACTAGGGCAGGTAGCCTGGCCACTATGTGCAGAGCTCCTGGTACATAGCAGCTGCTCCATGAATACTAGTTTGATGGATGAATGAATGAGTGCAGTGGTTCACCAAGATCATTTCAAGAGTTAAATCTGGAGCCTTGGGATTCTAAATTCCCCATCCCAAACCATTTCTCTGAATCAGCTTGGTCCTGGACCCTGCTGGCAGGCTCATTTCCTAGCCCAGATTACTTTCTCTAGTTACTCTCACATTTATACCATATTAAAAAGAGTATGAGATGGTGCTTTCTATCTTGTTTGCACCTTTCAAATAATAGGCTCTTATACTTGTTATATTTTGTCTGCTAGCCAAGATGTGCATTTTAGTTCATTTAATTTTTATCTCTTAAATAAATCTCTTCATACTTTGGATCCTCTCCAATTTTCATAGCTTTTTTTTTTTTCTTCTCCCATTTCCTTAATACTTAAAAAAAAAGCCTTAAATTTAAAAGCACTGCCTTAAAAATACAATTGTGTTGAAGTCCATGGACAATTATTAAGCCTGGTAGCTATGATAGAAGGATGAGCAAGGCATGGTCTCCGTCTTCAGGGAGTGTACAGTCTTGTATCTCTGAATTCTGAATTCTGACTTCTGACTCCAGGCTGTAAAGAAAACATGTTGGGGTATTTCTTGGCACTGGACATCACACAGGTTGCTAGCAGCTTGTCTCCAGCCCAGTGTGCTTGGATAGCATCTCTTAGACTCATCCTGTTCACTCCTATCCCTTTTGCAGACCTACAATTGCAACTCTACACTCCTTAGTGGACATTCAGGAAAGCCTGATATCCCTGGCCTCCTTCTTCTCAGAGAGAAAATCAAACCATAGTCTTGAGTCAAAAGAACTGCTTTGGGGGTTAGGTAGAAAGTCATTTACTTTGAGTTAGGCTGTCCAGGGTTTGAATCCTGACCATGCTTCTTATTAACTTTGTATCCTTGGGTAAGATTTATCAAGCCACTTGTTTCTCTCATCTGTAAAATGGGGATAATAATAACTACCTCATAGTGTTCTTGTGAGAATAAAGTGATATGACAAGTAAAAAGTTTCTGGAACATGGCAAGGACTCAGCAAATGTTTTTTCCCATCCCAAACCAATGGAGTGACATTTTAGCTGTGACCTGTCTTTCACAGTTTTGCTGTCACTTTGTTAGTGGCCTTGTGAGTGAGCTGTCTTCTAAAGTCTAGGTTATACCATGGCTTCTATGCGGGTTGGACAGGTTAAGTCATTGACTCTTAGACACACAACTAATATGGGTATAACCAGAAGTGAGGTATATTGGAAACTGTTTTATACTTGACTAAGTGTGAAAGATATATTCGGATGTGTTCTAACCACTTTAGAAAATGCCTTGGTTATACTGACCAGGATAAAAACAAAAAAATTTTCAGTCGCCAATGACACATCAGGCCCTCCCTCCATCTGTGCACTCAACCATTCAGCTAGGCTTTACTGACCTCCTACTATGTGACAAACATGATGCTAGTGAATAATAGATGTAAATCCTGCCCAGTATGTATGTGTGAGTATGTATATGTGCTTAAAGTGTAGGTGATACACAGTGGCACAGACTATGATGGAAATAGTGGAGGAATTATGGGGTAGAGGGCAAAGGGAGGGGCAGCTGACACCATTCAGGGGGTTGGGAAGATTGCCTACTGAAGATGATCTGATCTGATAGACACATTCCTATTTACAGTGGTTCTGGATCACTAAGAGTAGGTTCTGATCAAGGACATGGACCTGGTTCCTGGAGGTTATGGTTAGGCCGTGCATTAACTCTTTTGTTGCTGGCTCCCAGGAGCCTTGGGAAATGAGACTGGGAGCAAGGGAGTTGAGTACAGTCATTTGGGGTAGTAGCTATTTACCAATTATATAGAGGCTGTCTGTATTTTTCTATTCTGCATTTCCTTTCTGCTATCATCTTGCCATTTGTGAGGTTTAGAATAAAGTCTAAAGTCACCAGGTTCACAAAAATCCTAAATCCCTCACCGGAGATGCTGACCTGAATCTAATTGGTTATATCTTCCCTCTCTTGCTTTTTTTTTTTTTTTTTTTTTTTTTTTTTTTTGCGGTACGCAGGCCTCTCACTGTTGTGGCCTCTCACTGTTGTGGCCTCTCCCGTTGCAGAGCACAGGCTCCGGACGCGCAGGCTCAGCGGCCGTGGCTCACAGGCCCAGCCGCTCCACGGCATGTGGGATCTTCCTGGACCGGGGCACGACCCCGTGTCCCCTGCATTGGCAGGCAGACTCTCAACCACTGTGCCACCAGGGAAGCCCCCCTCTCTTGCTTTTTAAAAGTAGTATTTTAAGGTTTTATTTTCCATAGATTGCACAGCTAGTTCTTTACAGTTTCTTATTAAATGGAATGCCCCACCCCCAACAGCTTTGAGCATCTCAATCACTGTGTCATCCTGTGTTAGTGGGTGTCTTGGGACTTTTTCTTCCATCTCTCATGGAGTCATGTCCCGAGACACCTGTAAAACCCTCATCTTGTTTTTTTACCCTCATTGTACATGATCTCAAAGCACTGTGTATTTTCTTCTTAGCCTCTATGTTTTTCATGAGTAATGAAGGACATGCTTATGCCTTCTGCTAGTCTCCATGAAGATTTCTGTGCAGGAAAGAGACAGTCCATTCTGGAAAGTGACCAGTGAAGAGAATATATGTTGTGGAGTCAGGAGAAAATGAGTTTAAGCACTAAGCCTTTCCTGGTTGGCTACTTGACTGTGGGCTAGTGAATTTCTCAGTACTTTATCTAAAAACTAGAGATAGAAATTGTGAGATCTTGAGTAAACCAACCCACGTTGGTCCAGGTCCTTCAAGACTCAGAAGGTAAGACAAGGTTAAACATGCAAAGATTTTATTGGAGGAAATGCCCATGTGAAAGGAAATAGGGAGGGAGTTTGGAAAGGCTGGGAGAGCTTCCGAGGCCAATCTTAAGTCTGGACCTGTGAAGGGGAGAGGGGAGAATGTTGGATGGAAGCATCCCAGACCACTGTTTATTCTAAGGGAGGGTTGACAAAGCTGCTGGGAAGTCCTTGAACCTAAGTTGGCTAATAAAGGAGTCCCTGAGTCCTGAGTGTCCCAGGAAGGAGTCAGGCTTAAAGCCCCTGCAGCAGCCAGTCATTTGAGGGGCAGCCTGTGAAGAGCATGGTTTTGGCATCAACATGGTGGATTTCAGGTGCTGCAGCTGGGGTCTAAGGTCAGTTGTGCTCCCAGCTGTAGTTGTAGGAGATCAGTGAGTATGTCCTCATCGTGCCACAATGCCTCACAAAGTTCCTGGCACACAGAGATGACTGTCTACCACTCAGATGAAGTAATATACTATCCCCTAAACTTGGGAGGCAGGGTCCCTCTACATCAAACAGAAACAGACAAAGCCTCCACATTGGCAAAGTATGAGATGGTGCTGAGCGCAATGAGTGGCACATGGAAGATACATTGGAAGGGGCTCAAGTGTGACAGAAGGAGTGTGCCTGGCTTCAGATTCTGGTCCTACTACATACCTCTGGGAAAATGTTTAAAAATATTTTCACCTACTCCTGAGAGCTGATAAAAGGATAAAACAAGACATCAAGACATCAGTGCCAGACACTGGGTGTGTGACTCCCTGGTGTTTCCTCTTTCCGTACCGTCTCCCCTTTACTCCCAGTCATCTTCATTTGCTTAGATAATGAACTTATCAAAGCACCTGTCCTAAGACCCAGACTTAGGGTTTGTGTACTACACACCTAATCTTGGAAGTAGTATTTATTTAGAGAATTTGACTCTAAATAAATAAATTCCTTTCAGAAAATATGACTGCAAGAGGCAAGTTTATTTATGAGGTAGAGATCTTGGGGTTTCAGAAGCTAAGTGTGGTCAGTAGGCAAGGAAGGGGCACCTGGAATGTATCAAATCTTTGTCTTTTCTTCTAACTTGTCACAGGGTCCCTCTTAGATATATTGCCCCATTTAATAGGGTTCTTTAACTGGGGCCCTAGCAGCTTCTTTCTACTTTCCATCCACTCGTTTATACAGCACATTTTTGAGTTGAATGTTGAGATGGGGAAGATACTTTAACAGAGTGTCTTAGTTCGGATTCTTCCAAAAGCCAACCACAGCACTTGGACTTGGGAGATAAGCCCAGTAAGCAACGTGAAGAAGTGGGGAAGTGAGTCAGGGAAGGAAAGGAGCCCAGTGAAGTGTACTTCATCTTTATCAGGGCTTAGCAAACTTCTTCTGTAAGGGACCAGAGAGAATTTTAGAGTTTGTGAGCCGTATGGCTCTGTTGCCATTAGTCAACCCAGCTCCTGTAGCCTGAAGGCGGTCATAGGCAATGTGTAAATAAATGGACATGGCTGTACTCCAATAAAATGTTATTTATAAAAACAGGTGTCACGTTGAATTGGGGCCATGAGCCATGGTTTGCTGACCCTTGATCTAGAAGTACCTGCCAACTGGGGCTCAGTCACGTTGGGGACCCACTGCAAACATACCTCCTCAGATCTGTTCTACTGAGAAGAAAAGAATTGGCATATTTCTCTGTCAAATCCCTTCCCTCCGTGTTTGGAGGGTTGCTTCCTTGTTCCCCCTGGTTAACCCCGAGTCCATGCAGCTCCAGGAGTGCTGGGGATGTTCTGTGGCCAGAAAACACCCTCAGGTGTCAGGGAGGACTAGGACCCCCTCAGTGTGCACTGAACTGTCTGTAGGTGACCTCAAGGATGGACAAAGGCAACATGGGTGAGGCACCAATAGCACCTATTACACAGAGCCGCTTTCTGCCTGGTGATGGGATAAAGCATGAACCTCTGAAGTGAAATCACATTTCATGTGGTCCAGAAGGCCCTGGCTAACCGTTAGAGAAATGCTGCTATAGGCACAGAGAAGAATCACCAGGAGATTGTGTAGGAGTTCTCGGATTACACAAGTACAATATTAGCTAATATTTATTAAACACTTACTATGGAACAAGTACTGTGCTAAGCACTTTAGATGTATTAGCTCTCTGAGGTATGTGCTATTTTATTCTCGTCTTACAGGTAGATAAATTGAGGCCTAGAGAGCTTGCATGATTTTCTTAAGGTTGCACAGCTAATAAGGGGGGAAGCAGGCTTGTGTGAACCCCAACATTTTATCTCGAGGACTCATTGTCAAAGATGGATCCAGGAACGCTGTTGAGACACTGGCTATATTGGCTTATTGGGCTGCCACAATCACAGACTGTGTGGCTTAAGACAACAGAAATTTATTCTCTTACAGTTCTGAAGGTTAGACATCAAGGTGTCAGCAGGGCCATGCTCCCTCCGAAGGCTCTCGGGAAGATTACTTCCTTGCCTTGTCCTAGCTTCTGGTAGCAGCCATCAATTCTTGGTGTTCTTTGGCTTCTAGACAGATCACTCCAATCTCTGCCTCCACATTCACAAGGTGTGTCTCTGTTTCTCTTCTCTTAAGCACACCAGTTACATTGGATTAAGGCTCACCTAATCCTGTATGACCTCATCTTAACTTAGTTACATCTGCAAAGACCCAATTTCCAAAGGTCACATCCACATGTACCAGGGCTTAGAACTCAAGCATATATTTTGGAGGGACACAATGCAACCCATAACACTGAGCCAGACACTGTGCTAGAAGCAGGCATGCAGAGATGAAGGAGTCATAGTTCTGCTTTGGAGCTAATATAGTCTAAGGGGTTAATGGTATGATTCGGAAAAATGAACAAGTAAAGAGCAAATAATGCAATCAGATTTAAAGTAGTTGCATTTGCAAAATGCATCTCCTTCCAGTAATCTGTTTGATTCCCTTAATTTTCATATTTAACTTTGTTTTATTTTCTTCCATCATTTATTGATTCCTGAGGTTGGTTACACATTAGTGAACTGAAGTTACAATTCAAATTGGTGACAATTGCCACTTCTAGGCAAGTACAACTCCTCAGGGCCTCAGTTTCCTCATCTGTGAAAGAATCAGTTGGACACACTATTGGTTCTTAACTCCAGTAACACACAAGAATCACTTGGGGAGAATTCAAAAACTACTAGTGACAGCTGGGTCCACCCTTAGGGATTCCAGCTCAGTTGTTCTGTACTGGGACCTGAGCATCAGTATTTTTTAAAACCTCCCTAGATTATTCTAATATGCAGCCAGACCAAAGACTACAGATCTTTAAGGTCATTGGGACCTACCTGCTCTGCCAGTCTTGGGTTTTCGTCAGTTATGTGCTTTCCCTCCCAGGTTAAATGTGTGCCAGTGGCTTCTGCTGGAGCTGAGTTCAAGCAGGACACCAGAGAGATTATCTTCCCATCTTTTAGCCCAATGCTGCTCCTTCCAGAACTTTTAACACCCAGACTTCATGAAAGCCTCCAAAGAAGCTGTCCACAATAAAATGCTCTGATGGGTGGGAGTTGGGGAGGGACCATCAGCAGGTCCAGAGAACAGATGCTGAGATATCAGCAATTGTGAATTAGCTGTTAATTGTGAACTGGCAACGCTGGCCCTTTGATGGGAGAAGCTTCAGTGACCATACAGATTACTCGGGCCAGCACTCTTCCTCCTTTCCTGGGTTTAGGAATCCAGGTGGTAGAAGAGCTTGGGAGAAAATGACTTGGTTGGTGGTCAGAAACTGGAGTGCTGATTATAGGTGAAAGGCTAGCAAAGGCATGGGAAGTTTAAAATTTTTTTAATCTATTTTTCTTTCTCATATCTGTAAGTCAGCCTGTTTCTAAGTAAGTTAAGAATGCCATCTTCATTGTTTGACCCAGCTGGGTTTAAATCCCCCTCCACCTTCCTTTAACTATGACCTTGGATAAATTATTTAACCTCTTTGGGTTTTGGGTTCTTCATCTTTTAAGTCGGTGCAAGCAGGGGAGCTTACATCATTAGATTGTCATGCTACATGTAAGGTTTACATGTGACGATGCATGTAAATTTCCTAGGGTGGTGCCCAGCACATAGAAACACCTAATCGACGTTTGCTGCTATTGAATTGTTTATCTAATTATTATCTCATGAGCCTTCTGATGAGAACAGAAACTAAAGGGCATTGATACCAAATATGCACCAGGTACTGGGTTAAACAATTACATATATAGAATTTCATTTAATATTTTTTATCAACATGTGAAGTAGGTATTATTATTTCCACTTTAAAGATGAGGAAACTGAGCCTCAGGGAGGTTAAATGTCAGACAAAGGTCACACAGTGGCATGTGGGTGGAGCCTGGTTTCGTAAGTCAGCCTGACTCCAATCAGACTTCCTCTCTCCACAGCATGGATACCTGGGGGAAACTGGGTTTATAGGAAAAAGGGAAACCTGTAATGAAAGAAAGATTTCATAAAGAAACAGCTTTGAATGGTATGTGTGTGTGTGGGTGGTGGTGTTGATGGCTACTCCCAATCAGAGAGTTTAATGACAAACATCTTCAGTGAGATTTCAGGATCTACAAATGTGTGTTAAAGAGCTGGAAGGAGAATCCTCCTGAGGCATCTGATGGGATGTGAGAGACCCTTTGGATATCCAGCAATAAGTCTATGCCCTTCTCTGTGGCAGGCAGGGATCTTCCTAAATCAAATTCAGAAAACCAACAGGAATTTCTGGGAAGGAGAACAAAAATTAGCCTGGTAGGGCTGGGGACAGACTCTAAAAGAGCCTGGTTGGTCCCTGGAATCTAGTGATTTCTTATTAAAGTTAATTCCCTTTTCCCATCTACATTGTCCATCCTATGTGCCTTAGACAGACTTCTCCCTTCCCCGCCATTTTTTTTTTCTCTAGTAGGTTAATCAGGACCATCTCCATGGTGCCTGTCCCCAAACACAGCTTCTCACATTGCTGGGACAGAGAACCTGGAAATACTTGGTGTGGTCAGCAAAATAATGGCCCCCAAAGAAGTTCATGTCCTAATCCCTAGAACCTGTGAATTTGTTAGGTTACATGGCAAAGCACAATTAAGGTTGCAGATGGATTAAGTTTGCTAATCAGTTGACTTGAGAGAGAGAAAGAGAGAGAGCGTACCCTGGATTATCCAGGGAGGCACAATGTAATCACAAGGGTCCTTAAAAGTGGAAGAGGCTGCTGGGAGTGTGGGAAGGACTTGACCTGATGCCACTAACTTTAAAGATGGAAGTAGGGGCCCATGAGGTGAGGAAAGCTGACAGCAAGGAGACAGATTCTCCGCTAGAGCCTCCAGAAAGGAGTGTAGCCCTGCTGACATCTTGATTTTAGCCCAGTGAGACCTGTGTTGGATTTCTGACATACAGTACCGTAAGATGATAAATTTGTGCTGTTTAAAGCCACTAAGTTTGTATGAACTTGTTACAGCTGCAAGAGGAAACTAATATACTTGGCATTACACAGGGATGGAAGGGTAGGAAACTGATCAGAGAATTTGAATTGGGGGAGTGGAGTGTATACAGGTGACCCTGTATGGAGGCTCCATTCAAGCACAGGAGAACACAAAACAGGAAAAGTGTAACCAATATGTTCCAAAGTGGAGAGTAAAAATTCTACTAGGAGGATTAATTTGGGAAGGTGGAAGAGCATCGGTTTTGGAACCAAGTGATCTGGTTTTAAAATCTGACTCCATTATTTTAGCTCTGTGATCTGGGCAAGTTACTTAATCTCTCTGGGTCTGAGATTCTTCATCCATAAAATACCATATACAAGCTGCCTGAGTAAGATGCTCATCATCCGTTGATTATCTCTAAATTCAGAAATTAGCTGACTACAGAGTTGTTCTGAGGATTCAAAACCAGAGAGTTGCCCAGTGGTAGAAGTACTATAAATGGTGACTAATACCTTCTTCAAAAGCTACATGTCACCAAGCCTACTACAGTTCTATTTCTCTGAACTAAGCCATTGAACACACTTTAGAAAGGAATTATATAATTCGTGTTAATGCAGTATCATTTAGTAAAACCTTTAACTTGAGGAAGTGGAGTTTTGATGAGAAGGGAACATGTTGATTGAACCAAGAGTCAGGATCAGCCCTAAGAGACAAGATATTCTTTGCAGAAATACACTTCTGGATAAGCCTGTATCCCTTACGAATTTCAAGTTTACTCAATTGACTAACCAACCAAATCCCCAGTTATTATTTTTACTTTATAAATCTCCAATTATTATTTTTATTTTGACTTTATACCCAGTTATGATCTTGATGTGCAAGAATGGATGCATCAAAGTCAATCACCTATCCACCACTGCCTCCAAATCTGCTCATCTGTGCTTCTTTTATTTATTTATTTATTTATTTATTTATTTATTTATTTATTTATGGCCTCGTTGGGTCTTCGTTGCTGTGTGCGGCTCTCTCTAGTTGCAGCGAGCAGGGGCTACTCTTCGCTGCGGTGCGTGGGCTTCTCATTGTGGTGGCTTCTCTTGTTGTGGAGCACCGGCTCTAGGTGTGCGGACTTCAGTAGTTGCGGCACATGGGCTCAGCAGTTGTGGCTCATGGGCTCTAGAGCACAGGCTCAGTAGTTGTGATGCACAGGCCTAGTTGCTCCGTGACATGTGGGATCTTCCTGGACCAAGACTCGAACCCATGACCCCTGCATTGGCAGGCGGATTCTTAACCACTGCGCCACCAGGGAAGTCCTCATATATGCTTCTAATTTTAGTGAGTGGCATCATCTTCTGTCCAATCACCCATGCTGGAAACCTGGGAGTCACCAGTTCCCACCTCCTTATCAACCTTTTTACTCAGTCTCTCCTCTCTGTCACCACTTCATCATCATTTTTTTTTTTTTACCTAGAAGAAGAAATGGTGCTGCAGTTTCTCTTCCTTCCCAATCTTGTCTCATCCCTGCTCTAATCTAGTTTCAACCCACCCCTCAGTCTAACCTTTCTAAATTAACAGTCTGATTTTTATTTTCTTAAAATCTTTCAATGGCTCTTTGTTGACCATGGGTTGTATGGATTGGATTGTGTCTCTCTCAAATTCATATGTTGAAACCCTAACCCTCAATGTGACTGTCTTTCAAGATAGGGATTTTAGGAGTTAGTTAAGATAAAATGAGATCATACGGGTGGTGCTCAGATCTGATAGGGCTGATGACTTTATGAGAAGAGACACCAGAGAGCTATTTCTCTCTGCCACGTGAAGACACAGGGAGAAGGTGGCCATCTGCAAGCCAGGAACAGGGTTCTCACTAGGAACAGACCCACTGGACCTTGACTGGGGGCTTCTGGCCTCCAGAACTCTGAGAAAATACACTTCTGTTGTTTAAGCCATCCAGTCTGTGGTATTTTTTTATAACAGTCTGAGCAGACCAATACAATGAGACAGTCTGAACACATCAGAATGGCATTTAAGGCTCT
Source organism: Globicephala melas (assembly GCF_963455315.2). Taxonomy (NCBI): domain Eukaryota; kingdom Metazoa; phylum Chordata; class Mammalia; order Artiodactyla; family Delphinidae; genus Globicephala; species Globicephala melas. The sequence continues at coordinate 42,042,194 of NC_083318.1, read as the reverse complement.
TTTCCTTTTAATTATTGTTTACCTGACAGGTAATCCACAGCCCTTTACCCACTCATAATGGGGGTTCCTGACCCACCATGCTCTTTGGGGCATATGTCCTTCCCTCTGCTAGGAATAGCCTGGCTGGTTCTCATTCATCCTTCATTTATTCCTTTAGTGAATGTGGTTCAAAGTCCATTTTGTGTTTTTGTAGTACTTGAGACAAAGTCTGTCTCACTGCAATAAGATGTATTATAATTATCCCTTACCCTATCTACTCCCCGCAGTTGACAAATGGAGCGAGAGATAGAGAGAAGGATTCTGTCTTGTTCATCTTTGTAATGTCCGAGAAACAGTACAGATCCTGGCACCTTGTAGATTTTGCAAAAATATGTGTCGAATAGATAATTCAGTGAATGAATGACACACAAAACAAAGCCTCCATTGCTCTTAGGATAAATCCCGAGGTCCTTCACATGCTCTATATACCTTTCTAGCCTTGTTTAATTCTGCCTCTTCTTGGCACCAGCCATGGGATCCACCTGCCATTCCAGGCTGCCTCCTGTCTCAGAACCTTTATACCTTAGCTCCCCTCTGCCTGGAAGGTGATCCCAGCTCTAACCAATTTTAAAACAGTGAGTAAGTGCTCATCCTTCAACTTATAGCTAAATGACCCCTAGGTAAGGTTGTCTTGCCCCCTAGACACAATCACTTCCCCTAACCTTGGTTCACATACCACAATTCTATATTTTTCCTGATACTAAATCCTGTGTGCTTGTGTGATTATTGAATTAGAGTTGGACCTCTTGACTATCCAATAAGGTCTTTGAGAGCAGGGAGGTTTTGTTTGCTTGCTTGTGTGTTTTGTTTTCAGCTCTCTCTCCCTAGGACTCAGAGTGGTGCCCGGCGCAGAGCAGGATCTCATAATAATACCATGAGGTAGTAGATAATTGAGTGCTATGTGAGTTGTAAGATACAAATCAGATTCTACTTTTTGCCCTTTTTTCTCTACATCATTTCATTCATTCAAAGTTATCTAATCACTGATCAGGACAAATCAGACCTTATCTCTAGCTTCACCTTTGCATCCCTTGGTTTCTGTCCATGCTTGAACAAAGGCTACAGTGTTCAGGCTGCCAATGAGCAGATTTAAATGTGAAGGCCACTCATGCAGATCCAGAACACTGCAGAACTAATAGGTGAGGGGGCCCTCAGGAGCTTGTTATCAAGAAGACCCGGAGGAGCTAGAGCTTGTGCTTTGCCTTGAAGGGTGGACAAAGCTGGACTGCAGAGAAGGGAGGTGTTAGGGGAGAGCAATTTTGCATCACTGGTCAATTTTGAACCTGCCATAGCTTGGTGGTTAGGAATCTTGGTTCTGGAATCTGACTTCTTGGGTTCAAATCCTGGTTCTACCACTTATTGGCAGAGAGCCCCAGGCAAACTCATTAACCTCTCTGTGCCTCAGTTTTCTCACCTGTTGAAATGGAGGTTAGGGATAGTCCCTATCTAATAGGGTTGTTAGGAGGATTAAATAGGTTAAAAAATGTAATGGGCTTAGCAAAGTGCCTGGCACATAGGATGCATTCAGGAATGGTTATTGGCTACTAGCTAGCATTAGCTGCTCTTGGTGTTTTTAATCCATGTAGAGAAAAATCCATTATTATATCACTCCTGATCTCCTCCCCCAAGAGGAGAGGAGTAACTCAACTCATTGGAGAGTTTAGAGGGGTAAAATGGCCATGTGTAGAAGCTTCTCTGTCTCTTAGGGGCTTCGTGGGGGACACGTATTTGACCCAGTTCCTCCAGAATCAGATTTGCCCTTGCTCAGAGCTATATGGCTGGTGGGTAATTCTGACCAATTCTGGAACTCAGGGTTAGGAAGTTCAAATGTCTGGGGATATAAACTAAATTATCTAATATCAGCTTAAGAGTGGTCAAACTTTGACCACATCTACCTGCCTTCTTTCTTTTATTTCTGCATTGATTTGGAACTTAAACAAGAAAGAGGATAGCTGTTTATTGGTTCCTCTTAAAGACCCTAGATAGGATCACATTTAAGTTGAGTAGAAAAGCACATGACAATGAATGTCAGGGGTTTTAGTAACCCAAGAGCAGAAGATTCAAGCTGAGAACCTGGGAGAACCCAAACAAAAATCAGTGTCCTTTGGGATGGTCAGTGGGAACTGTAAACCAGTATAGCCTACGCAGTCATGGGTGTGATTTCCTCGGTTTATGGGCACCCAGACTAAGCTAATCCCCAGCCTAGCAGCTGGGGGTACAAATGTTGAAACTCAAAGTGTCGTGGCATCTATTTCTATCTATAGAGGACGTGTTATGAGCTCAGGCACCCAGCAGTGACTCACTTCAATGTGTAGAATATGTGTGGAACCCAAAGGTGTGGCATGAAGCACAAAGAACTCAGAACACAGAGTGGTCAGATCAGAGAGACAGATACAGTCAGTGGGCTACAAGGCCATGCAAACAGAACAGACATTCTCGGGCCAAGGGACAATTACGGGCAGATATTTGTTGAGCATTGTGTGGACCAAGCTACTTAATCCAATTGTTTAAGATGACTTGTAAACTAAACTGGGAGCAAACATACAGACAAAAACTGGGAGTATGGGTCTTGAAACCAGGAAAGGACACCACAGGTCACATGGCCACAGCAGTATGAGATCACAGAAAGGGACCAGCAGAACTCGGTCAATGCAAAGTGGAAAAGCAATTCGGTCTCAGTCAGAACAGATACTCTTCTTTCTGTCACACCTGGCTAAATATTTTAATGAGTGGTAATCAGAAATAAATGTTAGACCACATTGTAGGTAATCAGTAGTTTAGAGTGAATAATGTTGCTTAAGCCACCTGTTAAGTGAAATAGATTTATTTGTACCTTACACCACAGTGTAGATTTAGATGATTCTTAAGTAAACCTGTGCTGTTGTTATAATATCTGTGTCAAAGGATCCATATAGATACGTGTGTCTAGAACTGTGTAGACCCCACTTAACTATTTTGACCAGGTGACTGGCAGGCAGTGTGGGCAAAATCATCTGAGCAGACCATTTTTGTGAATATCTTTTCATAGTGCTGTCTTTTAGTCTATGAATCCTATTTCTAAACAAATCAATTAAGGTTCTTATCACAGAGGTTTTTTTGATCAAATGTTCAAATATCACTGGAAATAGTAGCAACAGTGTAGCTGATGGGAGGACTGGAAGGAGAGACAAATCCAGTTATTTAAAATAAATAATCCTGCTTAATTTCCTTCCTTCCTTTTCTGTTTATCTTGCTTGTTTTTCCACTTTCTTCTTCCCTTCCTCTATTCCTGCCCATCACCCAAGGCATTGCAAGTCGGGTTCCCTGGGAAACCAATTCTGAAAAATAGTTGAACACTCAGGATGTTTATTGAAGCATTGTCTTGGGATGAACACCTGGGGGAGGGAGAGGAAGGAAGCAGGACTGGGTATGGGGAGGAGCTGAGCTGTGATGCAGGACTGACAGCCTCATCCAACCCCATGAGGGCCTCTGGAGCTAGAATGGCTCTTTGGAGTCGTCCTGATTTAGGATAAGATGGCAGGGAGTTTTTGTATTCACATATTGACCCATCGTTGGATGTGGGGCTCCCAGGAAGGAGTATAACCTTGATTGAGGGAACATCTCTGCACCCAGGACAACCCTGAGGGGGCAGATAGCTACAGGTGTCTGTGCCTGTCACTCTCAGTCTGGGACAGCAATTGAAGGGGCATCCGGGCAGGATGTGACAGTGTCCACCACATAGGGCCTCTGTAGGATATTTGAAGAAGACTAACCTAACATTGGTAACTAAAACTGACATAAGGGAGATGGAGAAAGTACTGGAATCAAGAAGGTTAACCATAAATCACTGCAAGAATTTAGGAATGAGGTGGTAAGAATTAGAACAGGAAGGAAGGGAAAGTTAACAGACGGATGCAAATCCACTGCAAAATGGCAAATAAGACAGTCTTTCTGCACAATGAATATAGACAACAAGGTCACCAAAAACCAGACCTCTGACTTGTATCTTCGGTGCACATTTAAATCTAATTTTCTTGATGGGAAACTTCTCCCAGAAGCAACACAAGCAGTAGGCACAATACACAGAATATATTACTTTTAGTCTTCTTTTCCTCAATCAGCTCTTGAGGCAGCTTTGTATATTGTAGAATGGCAAGAATTGAGTTTAAATTTTCTCTCTGATGAGTCTTTTATGTTTGATTCTGGTCAATGTTTTTAATCTTTCTGAACCCTGGCTTCCTCATCTGTAAAATGGGGACAATGTTATCTACACTTCTCAAGGTTGTTACAGGATTAGGAAGAAGATAACGGACTATTTTTTTTTTAACATTGTTATTGGAGTATAATTACAATGTTGTTTTAGTTTCTGCTGTATAGCAAAGTGAATCAATTATATGTATACATATATCCCCATATGCCCTCCCTCTTGCATTTCCCTGCCACCCTCCCTATCCCAACCTTCTAAGTGGTCACAAAGCACTGAGCTGATCTCCCTGTGCTATGTGGCTGCTTCCCACTAGCTATCTATTTTATATTTGGTAGTATATATATATGTCAATTCTACTCTCTCACTTCGTCCCAGCTTACCCTACCCCTCCCCATGTCCACAAGTCCATTCTCTACATCTGCGTCTTTATTACTGTCCTGCTCCTAGGTTCATCAGAAACTTTTTTTTTTAGATGCCATATATATGTGTTAGCATACGGTATTTGTTTTTCTCTTTCTGACTTACTTCATTCTGTATGACAGACTGTAGGTCCAACCACCTCACTACAAATAACTCAATTTCATTTCTTTTTATGGCTCAGTAGTATTCCATTGTATATATTTGCCAAATCTTCTTTATCCATTTATCTGTCGATGGACACTTAGGTTGCTTCCATGTCCTGGCTATTGTATATAGAGCTGCAATAAACATTGAGGTACATGACTCCTTTTGAATTATGGTTTTCTCAGGGTATATGCCCAGTAGTGGGATTGCTGGTTGTATGGTAGTTCTATTTTTAGTTTTTTAAGGAACCTCCATACTGTTCTCCATAGTGGCTGTATCAATTCACGTTCCCATCCGCAGTGCAAGAGGTTTCCCTTTTCTCCACACCCTCTCCAGTATTTATTGTTTGCAGATTTTTTGATGATGGCCATTCTGACCTGTGTGAGATGACACTTCACAGTAGTTTTGATTTACATTTCTCTAATAATTAGTGATATTGAGCATCCTTTCATGTGTTTGTTGGCAATCTGTATATCTTCTTTGAAGAAATGTCTATTTAGGTCTTCTGCCCATTTTTGGATTAGATTGTTTTTTGATATTGAGCTGCATGAGCTGCTTGTATATTTGGGAGATTAATCCTTTGTCAGTTGTTTCATTTGCAAATATTTTCTCCCATTCTGAGGGTTGTCTTTTCATCTTGTTTATGGTTTCCTTTGCTGTGCAAAAGCTTTTGTTTCATTAGGTCCATTTGTTTATTTTTATTTCCATTTCTCTAGGAGATGGGTCCAAAAGGATCTTGCTATAATTTATGTCATAGAGTGTTCCGCCTATGTTTTCCTGTAAGAGTTTTCTAGTGTCTGGCCTTACCTTTAGGTCTTTACTCCTAAAAAATGGAGTAAAGACCATTTAGGTCTTTACTCCATTCTAAGTTTATTTTTGTATATAGTGTTAGGGAGTGTTCTAATTTCATTCTAATTTTGTGTTCTAATTTCATTCTAATGTGTTCTAATTTCATTCTCTAATTTCATTCTTTTATGTGTAGCTGTTTTCCCAGCACCACTTATTGAAGAGGCTGTCTTTTCTCCATTGTATATTCTTGCTTCCTTTATCAAAGAAAAGGTGACCATATGTGCGTGGGTTTATCTCTGAGCTTTCTATCCTGTTCCATGATCTATATTTCTGTTTTTGTGCCAGTACCATACTGTCTTGATTACTTTAGCTTTGTAGTATAGTCTGAAGTAAGGGAGCCTGATTCGTCCAGCTCTGTTTTTCTTTCTCAAGATTGCTTTGGCTATTCAGGGTCTTTTGTGTTTCCATACAAATTGTGAAATTTTTTGTTCTAGTTCTGTGAAAAATGCCATTGGTACTTTGATAGGGATTGCCTTGATCTGTAGATTGCTTTGGTAGTAGAGTCATTTTCACATTGTTGATTCCTCCAATCCAAGAACATGGTATATCTCTCCATCTGTATGTATCATCTTTAATTTCTTTCATCAGTGTCTTATAGTTTTTTGCTTACAGGAGTTTTGTCTCCATAGGTAGATTTATTCCTAGGTATTTTATTCTTTTTGTTTTGAGGGTAAAGGGGATTCTCTATGTATAGTATCATGTCATCTGCAAACAGTGACAGCTTTACTTCTTCTTTTCCAATTTGGATTCCTTTTATTTCTTTTTCTTCTCTGATTGCTGTGGCTAAAACTTCCAAAACTATGTTGAATAATAGTGGTGAGAGTGGGCAACCTTGTCTTGTTCTGGATCTCCGTGGAAATGGTTTCAGTTTTTCACCATTGAGAACAATATTGGCTGTGGATTTGTTATATATCACCTTTATTATGTTGAGGTAAGTTCCCTCTAGGCCTACTTCTGGAGGGTTTTTATCATAAATGGGTTTTGACCTTTGTCAAAAGGTTTACCTGCATCTATTGGGATTATCACATGGTTTTTATCCTTCAATTTGTTAATATGAGGTACCACATTGATTGATTTGTGTATAATGAAGAATCCTTGCATTCCTGGGATGAACCCTGCTTGATCATGGTGTATGATCCTCTTAATGTTCTGTTGGCTTCTCTATTTGTTAGTATTTTGTTGAGGATTTTTGCATCTCTGTTCATCAGTGATACTGGCCTGTAGTTTTCTTTCTTTGGGACATCTTTGTCTGGTTTTGGTATCAGGGTGATGGTGGCCTCATAGAATGAGCTTGGGAGTGTTCCTCCCTCTGCTATATTTGGAAGAGTTTGAGAAGGATAGGTGTTAGCTCTTCTCTAAATGTTTGATAGAATTCTCCTGTGAAGCCATCTGGTCCTGGGCTTTTGTTTGTTGGAAGATTTTTAATCACCATTTCAATTTCAGTGCTTGTGATTGTTCTGTATATATTTTCTATTTCTTCCTGGTTCAGTCTTGGAAGGTTGTGCTTTTCTAAGAAATTGTCCGTTTCTTCCATGTTGTCCACTTTATTGGCATATAGTTGCTTGTAGTAATCTCTCATGATCCTTTGTATTTCTGCAGTGTCAGTTGTTCTTTTTCATTTCTAATTCTGTTGATTTGAGTCTTCTCCCTTTTTTTTCTTGATGAGTCTGGCCAGTGGTTTATCAATTTTGTTTATCTTCTCATAGATCCAGCATTTAGTTTTATTGATCTTTGTTAACATTTCCTTCATTTTTTTCCCCCATTTATTTCTGATCTCATCTTTATTATTTCTTTCCTTCTGCTAACTTTGGGGTTTTTTTTGTTTCCTCCTTCTTTCTCTAATTGCTTTAGGTGTAAGTTTAGGTTGTTTATTTGAGATTTTTCTTGTTTCTTGAGGTAGGATGTATTGTCATAAACTTCCCTCTTAGAACTCTTTTGCTGCATCCCATAGGTTTTGGGTCATCATGTTTTCATTGTCATTTTTTTCTAGGTATATTTTTATTTCCTCTTTGACTTCTTCAGTAATCTCTTGGTTATTTAGTAGTGGGTTGTTTAACCTCCATGTGTTTGTATTTTTTACCATTTTTTTCCTGTAATTGATATCTAGTCTCATAGCATTGTGTTCAGAAAAGATACTTGATACGATTTCAATTTTCTTAAATTTACCAAGGGTTGATTTGTGACCCAAGATATTATCTATCCTGAAGAATGTTCCATGAGCACTTGAGAAGAAAGTGTATTCTGTTGTTTTTGGATGGAATGTCCTATAAATATCAATTAAGTCCATCTTGTTTAATGTGTCATTTAAAGCTTGTGTTTCCTTATTTATTTTCATTTTGGATAATCTGTCCATTGGTGAAAGTGGGGTGCTAAAGTCCCTTACTATTATTGTGTTATTGTCGATTTCCCCTTTTATGGCTGTTAGCATTTGCCTTATGTATTGAGGTGCTCCTATGTTTGGTGCATAAATGTTTAAAATTTTTATATCTTTTTCTTGGATTGATCCCTTGATCATTTTGTAGTGTCCTTCTTTGTCTCTTGTAATAATCTTTATTTTAAAGTCTATTTTGTCTGATATGAGAATTACTACTCCAGATTTCTTTTCTTATTTTCATGGAATAGCTTTTTCCATCCCCTCACTTTCAGTCTGTATGTGTCCCTAGGTCTGAAATGGATCTCTTATAGACAGCATACATACGGGTCTTGTTTTTGTATCCATTCAGCCAGTCTATGTCTTTTGGTTGGAGCATTTAATCCATTTACATTTAAGTTAATTATCAATATGTATGTTCCTATTACCATTTTCTTAATTGTTTTGGGTTTATTATCATAGGTCATTTCCTTCTCTTGTGTTTCCTGCCTAGAAAAGTTCCTTTAGCATTTGTTGGAAAGCTGGTTTCGTGGTGCTGAATTCTCTTATCCTTTGCTTGTCTGAAAAGCTTTTAATTCTCCATCAAATCTGAATAAGGTCCTTGCTGGGTAGAATAATATTGGTTGTATGTTTTTCCCCTTCATCAGTTTATATACATCCTGCCACTCCCTTCTGGCTTGCAGAGTTTCTGCTGAAAGATCAGCTGTTAACCTTATGGGGATTCCCTTGTATGTTATTTGTTGTTTTTCCTTTGCTGCTTTTAATATGTTTTCTTTGTATTTAATATTTGATAGTTTGATTAATATGTGTCTTGGCCTGTTTCTTCTTGGATTTATCCTGTATGGGACTCTCTGCACGTCCTGGACTTGATTGACTATTTCCTTTACCATATTAGGGTAGTTTTCAATTATGATCAGTTCAAATATTTTCTCAAACCCTTTAGTTTTCTCTTTTTCTTCTGGTACCCCTATAATTCAAATATTGGTGCATTTCATGTTGTCCCAGAGGTCTCTGAGACTGTTCTCAATTCTCTTCAATCTGTTTTCTTTGTTCTGCTCTGTAGTAGTTATTTCCACTATTTTATTTTCCAGGTCACTTGTCTGTTCTTCTGCCCCCATTATTCTGCTATTGATTCTGTCTAGAGAATTTTTAATCTCATTTATTGTGTTATTCATCATTTTTTGTTTGCTTTTTAGTTCTTCTCGCCCATATTAAATTTTTCTTGTATTTTTTCCATTCTAATTTCAAAATTTTGGATCATCTTTACTATCATTACTCTGAATTCTTTTTCATTTAGACTTCTTATTTCCTCTTCATTTGTTTGGTCTTTGAGTTTTTACTTTTCTTCTTCTTCTACTGCATATTTCTGTGTCTTCTCATTTTGCTTAACTTATTGTGTTTGGGGTCTCCTTTTTGCATGCTGCAGATTCATAGTTCCCGTTGTTTTTGGAGTCTTCCTCCAGTGGGTAAGTTTAGTTCAGTGGGTTGTGTAGGCTTCCTCGTAGAGGGGACTGGTGCATGTGTTCTGGTGGATGAGGCTGGATCTTGTCTTTCTGGTGGCAGGACAGCGTCTGGTGGTGTGTTTTGGGGTGTCTGTGAACTTAGTATGACTTTAGGCAGCCTGTCTGCTAATGCATGGGGTTGTGTTCCTGTCTTGCTGGTTGTTTGGCATGGGGTGACCAGCACTGGAGCTTGCTGGTCTTTGAGTGCCGCTGGATATTAGCATTGAGACGGAGATCTCTGGGAGAGCTCTCGCCAATAGATATTACGTGGGGCCGGGAGGTCTCTGCTTGTCCAATGTCCTTAACTAGCTCTCCCACCTCAGAGGCTCAGGCCTGACACCAGGCCAGAACACCAAACCCTGTCAGCCACATGGTTCAGAAGAAAAGAGAGAAAAGAAAGAAAGAAAGAAAAATAAATAAAGTTAAAAAGTTATTAAAATAAAAAATTATTTAAAAAGTAATAAAAAAAAGAGAGCAACCAAACCAATAAACAAATCCACCAATGATAACAAGTGCTAAAAACTATACTAAGATAAACATAAAAATCAGAAACTAGCCAGTCTCAAACAGCAAACCCCAAGTCTACAGTTGCTCCCAAATCCACCACCTCAATTTTGGGATGATTCATTTTCTTTTCAGGTATTTATGTCCACAGATGCAGGGTACATCAAGTTAATTGTGGAGATTTAATCTGCTGCTCCTGAAGCTGTATGGAGAAATTTTCCTTTGTCTTCTTTGTTCATACATCTCCTGGGGTTCATCTTTGGATTTTGCCCCACCTCTGCATGTAGGTCTCCCTCTGGTGTCTGCTCTTTGCCCAGAGAGGAGGAGGTTAAAGGAGCGGCTGATTAGGGGGCTCTGGCTTACTCAGGCCAGGGGCAGGGAGGGGTGTGGAATGCAGGGCAGGCCTGTGGCAGCACAGGCTGCCGTGATGTTGCAACAGCCTGGGGTCCTCCATGTGTTCTCCTGGGAAAGTTGTCCCTGGATCACAGGACCCTGGCAGTGGCCGGCTACATAGGCTCCTGTGAGGGGAGGTGTGGATAGTGACCTGTGCTTGCACACAGGCTTTTTGGTGGCTGCAGCAGCAGTCTTAGCATTTCATGCCCGCCTCTGGTGTCCACACTGATAGCCATGGCTTGCGCCCCTTTCTGAAGCTCATTGAGGCGGCGCTCTGAATCTCCTCTCCTTGCGCACCCTGAAACAATGGTCTCTTGACTCTTAGGCAGTTCCAGACTTTTTCCCGGACTCCCTCCCAGTTAGCTGTGGTGCGCTAGCCCTCTTCAGGCTATGTTCATTCAGCCAACCCCAGTCCTGTCACTGGGATCTGAACCCAGAGCCTCAGCTTCCAGCCCCTACCTGCCCTGGCAGGTGAGCAGACAAGCCTTCTCAGGCTAGTGAGTGATGGTTGGCACCAATTCTCTGTGTGGGAATCTCTCTGCCTTGCCCTCTGCACCCCTGTTGCTGCGCTCTCCTCTGTGGCTACAAAGCTTCCCCTACCCCCCCACCCCATTTCCATCAGTGAAGGGACTTCATAGTGTGTGGAAACTTTTCCTCCTTCACAGCTCCCTCCCAGAGGTGCAGGTCCCATCCCTATTCTTTTGTCTCTGTTTTTTCTTTTTTCTTTTGTCCTATCCAGGTATGTGGTAAGTTTCTTGCCTTTTGGGAGGTCTGAGGTCTTCTGCCAGCGTTCAGCAGGTGTTCTGTAGGAGTTGTTCCACATGTAGATGTATTTCTGATGTATTTGTGGGGAGGAAGGTGGTCTCCACGTCTTACTCCTCTGCTATCTTGAAGGTCCTCTCAGACTATTTCTTCAACAAAGTCAGTTTTCTTCTCATGATAAAGGAGACTAGATTGAACATTCTAGGCTGCCCATTGGACCCAATTTTGAAAGAGAATATTGTGGGAGAATTGTCTTTTCCCAGCTTTCATGTGCAGAAAAATAATATTAAAAAAACCTTCTGGTTTTAAAGTGAAATAAATACATGAAACATTCATCTTTCAGTTCAGATCTAACCTGTTGAAAACTGCCTGGACCAAAATTTTATGTCTGAGCTACAGCCCCAGAAAATAACATTCTAAGTTTGAAGTTCTTAACCAACCTTCACATTACAGCCCTATTTAAAGGAACATTTTAAGTCTACCATGAAGTGGCGTTTGAGTTGATGAAGTTTTGCTGAAGGAGAAAAGAAGAAAGCAGGTATCAAGATTTGTGTTTTGTTTTCATAACTTCCCATCTGGTGAAAACTAGAAGTGATCTCTCATAGAGAATGTAATATGAACATGTTGGGTGGATCTCAATTCTGCAATGTCCGAGACCCCACCATGTGGAGGCCCCCTGCTCATACAGATGTTACACCTTTAGCAGGGATCCTATCCTGAAAGGTTACATCAGATGAGGAAACCTCCATGAAAATGTACTTTCCTCTAATACACCAAGTGGAAGGGATGGGGTCTGACCCAATTTATCCATTAGACACCCGAAGTAGAGAGTTTGGGACCTGTGAGTTTTTCATGAGTTTAAATAAAAATGTCTGATATCTGAAAGAAATAGCGCCTCCAAAATGCAAGAAGAAAACTTCAAAATGAATATATGCTAAGTTGAATGTTTATAAAACTTTACATTATGTCAGCTGGCTTACTCAACATACACATATACACAATACTATATACATAATATGTATATATATATAATGTGTATATATATATGTGTGTGTGTATATATATATATATATATAGCTTAAGCCACAAGGAAAAAGTCAATAATTTATAACAAAACAAACTCAGAATTAGCTTTATAATCCTTAGCAGTTTCCTAAATGAAGCAATATAACTAGCATGGGGTAGGGATACATTTTATTGTGATAAAGTATACAGAGGTCCTTTGAAAACAAGACTGCCCAGATCCTCCAAAGGTTTAAAAGCGTCCCCTGCTATATGAGCCCAGAAGGATAATGCCTCCCTCCCCCGAGGGAAAGAGTCCAAAGAAGTTCAGGCTACAATTGCGCATTGCATACAAAGTAAGCATGGTGAAATGTCACAAATTTCACAACCAAGGAGAGTTCTGAAACCACATAGTCAAGTTTATCCATGTATCTGGCAATTGGTCAGGGACTTCAGACTTAACAGAATGTAGCTCAGTGCTTCATGCCTGTGGAAACTCATGCCAACTCTCAGAGTAATAAGCAGGCCTGGCAAATGTAAAGTCATTTAATTGCCTTCCAATTGTTTTGTGATTCTCTTTGGTGGAGTTAATTCCCTCGGACTCAACACAAAGATCAGAGACCAATGGAACACCTGTTAATTTTTAAAATCTTACAATAAAACAGATAAACCTACTATGTTAGATCTTTCTAAAAGATTGATTTAAACAAGCTTGGGAATAAATGAGTGAGTCTTAAGAAGAGATAATGTTGGGAGAGCAAAGGGATGAAGCATGGCTGCCAGTTGGTCTGATCATCTGTGAAACAGACATTAGATGACCTTGCCTGAAAGTGATCAGGTACGTGGTTACAGTTTTCAGCATGGATGTGCCTAAGCACAGGACAAGCTTGGGGTAAGACTCAAAGCACACAGTCTCAGAGAGGAGCAGATCAAAAGGGTACTTTCCTAAGCAAGCTTCTTCTGATGTTCTCAGTAATTATGAGATGTGGAGATAGTTCTACCTTTCCTGGTATGTCCCATTATTTCTACATACAACTTTTAAATATGTGAATGTAAAACAGAGACTATTTTCTCAACTACCCCATTTTGCATAATGTTAGGCATCAAAATTTAACATTTAAATTTATGTTAAATAACTAGATGTTTTACTCTCACCCTCAATTCCTGAGTCTTCAAGTTTGTGAAAAAAAAACAAGATTTCTTTTTCTATAGCATGTTTACAGATTCTTTGCATTATAATTGAAGGGAAATGACATTTGTCTTTACACTATTACTGAAGGGAAATGGCATTTGTAGGTATTTTCTTTAACTAGCTTTATTGTGTAGTGGCTAAACATGCATTCAGTGGGTCCAGGTTGACAAGATTCAAATCCCACATCTGCCACTTACTGATGCTGTTATTTTGGGCAAGTAACATAAACTCTGTTCCGCCATTTACTGCTCTGTACAATGAGAAAGATAAAATGAAAATCAGTCTCAAGGAGTTGTTATGAGGGTTAAACAAAAAACAGAATACAATTTGTGAACTGATTAGAACAGTGCTTAGCACACAATAAACAATTAGTAAATGTTAGATAATACTATTCATTCCTGAAGTGAGTGTTTATTATGTATCTAGCATTGTGCTAGAAAATGAGATACAAGGGGTAGGGACAGTTTTGGGAGTCTATGATTGTGTCCATAACTAGTATCCCTCTTCACAGCCTGAGTTTTGAAACAATTGAGAAATAGTAGATGGAGAGCCAAAATGTTAGATTTATTATTGATAAAGTCTATATAAGAAAACCTGTCTTAGAGTGAGACTGAAAATGGGCAGCTAACTTCCAAACCCCTGCCTTAGCCTTGGCATAGCACACCCTGGTAAAGTTTGAGTCTACAGCCCAGATCTCCTAATTTAGATTACTCCTTTTACTGGTCCAGGTAGGGAAGGGATGAGAGAGACCAAATCCCCAGGGTTTGTTATCTTTGTAGATTAGCTCCACCCAATTGACCTATGACTACTGCTATCAAACAGGTAAATGATTATACCGCAGAGAGAAGTAAAGGTAGAGCAAAAGAACAGAGCATGGAGATGAGGTCTTCCTATCTGTTAAATAAAGTGAAACAGTCTCTGTTAAATCATGTGAAATCAAGTAAAGACAGTTTGGCATGTCCCCAGAAAACAATGAGTAATGTCAAATGATACTTCCACTCTATAAAGAATTTTTATGACCATGGCCTCCAGTTTTCTTCACAATGACCCATAAACCAAATGGAAAGAAAGAAACTATCATTGATATCACAATTTCTCAGGCAATGAGAGAATGCTTTATGTGCCTTCTTTTAGGTTGCCTCACCTGCTCAAGGTCAAGGAAGTAGGAATTAGGAATCCCCGTTTGACTTTAGGCACACGAGGGAGAGTAAGTTGCGCATGGCAAACCCCCACCCCACCCCATATGACTCTGAGTTTGTGTACATGTGCTCTACAAGATAATTATCATAATTCACATTTGTTTGGTGCTAAAAAAAAAAGTAAAGGGTTTTATACAACTCCTTTAGATACACTACATTATTTGATCTTTAAGACAACCCTTTGAAAGAGACTCAATAGTTCAACATATATTTTTTGAGTGCCTACTCTGTGTGGAGCACAGGGCTTGAGCTCTGGGCTATAATAACAAACAAACACAGACATGATCCCTTACCTCTGGAGAACTCTCAGTCTTGATGTGGGAGAGAGATGACATCAAGAGTTGTTCATCACTGTATTAAATGTAAAAGGACAACTTGTCTGGGTCTGTGAGGGTCTGGAGACATGTCTAGGGAACTGTAGGATGAGGGAATAGTTGGGAAGAGTTCTAGGCTGAAGGAGCAGTGTGTACCAAAGCCAGTGGCTAAAATCAGAGGTCATGGTCAAGGAAAGCCAGCAGGGCTGAAGTGCAGAGGAAAGAAAGGCAGTAGGTGTGGTTACCATCCACCCCACTTTACAGATGGAAAAGCAACGTCAGAGCAAGGCATCGGTCACCAATATCACCACAAGGGCATGGAGAAGCAGTACCCAGAAGTTTATAGTTAACTCAAACTCTGTCACACTGATGTCTTCCCTCCCTGCTAAACTTGTCTTAGAGAGAAGAAAGAGATGGCAGGGGTGCTATTGGTTAGCTTGTAATTCCAGTGGGTGGGAAGCTCACAGGTGGATTGGATTGACTGTTTCATTATATCAACAAAGGCACCAAAAGTGTGTAGCTGGATCCAAACACTCTACCTACCAGCCACTCACAACTAAGGCACAATGGTGCCCTCTGAACTTCATGGCGCTAGTATTTCCCTTTGCAATTTCTTTTTCCATTCTTTTGTCAGGTAACTTCTTAAAACTTGTCAAAAACTGTGAGGAAACTTCACCTAATAGGAAAAACACAGACTGTGTGTGCTGGAAAAACCAGGACACACACACGCAGGCAGTAATCCCTTCATTTATCGCTACTTTGTCCTGTGACTTGGAGACATGCCCTAATTGCTGTCCCCACCCCTTAATCTCACCAAACCAGTGGTACTTAACAGACCTTAATAGATGGCTGTGAGAATCTGATAAAGCTAAAGCTTTTGTCCCTTTCCTCCTCTCCAACCATGCACACAGGTACATCTCTTTGCTTGCATTGCTCAGGGGCTGTACATTCCATCAACCAGCCCCTGAGTCCCTCCTCCCTTCTCAGTGTTCTTTTAGACTTTCCCTGCCTCACTCCTTGATTTCTTTTTCAATGTCAGCCCCTCCTTAGGGACTTCAAGAAGCAGAGGAGCTGCAAAGAGCAGTTGTCTGAGGATATAGATCTTGCCTGTATAGCTTGTCTATGTCACTTATCAGCTCTGTGACCTTGGGTAAATCACCTGTTCTTTCTGAGCATTTGTTTTGTCTTTGGGATATCACCTATCACTCAGATGTTTTGTGAAGATTAAATGTGTTCAAACATTACAGTACCTGATTTATGAATGAAATTTGCAATTATTAATGAATATCTCTGAATCTCACATCCACTATCTATACATTGAAAACGTTAAACCAGATGATCTTTGGTGCTTTCCAGGTCACAAGGTCGCTGATTTTTGGCCACTCCCCATCCCGTGGGCTCTCCATTGACTTATTCCCCCTCTATCTCCTTCCCAGCCCCTTCCAAATGCAACAGACTTAGCTTAGGGCATTGCAAGGACCAACTCAGTTTATAGACTTGATGGGTTCTGGTAGTGCTTTCTCAGCAGCAAGACTCTAATGACCCATGCTGGGGAAAGAATATGAATTCTGAAACTGTAAGTGTTAAGTCCCAAAGGGAGAATGTGTCTTTCTGAGTCATAAAGCTGGAGAAAGAGGTAACCTTTCAGGAGTTGGATCATAGGAGAGTAGACTGAAGGAGAATTTGAAAGTATTGAATACCTCTTTGGGATTTGCTCCCAAATCCCTTCACTGGCCTGCTGACTGATTTTCAGCCTAGGATTTGGGTTTCATCAGCATCACTGAGGACTCCTTTGGGCCTCCTTATCACTGTACAAAGAAATGAGCATCTAATAGGGAGGCAGGGCATTGCAAGGGAAAGTGAGTCAGCTTCAGAGCCAGGGGAACTAGGGTTCCGTCCATCCCAGCTCTGCCACTAACCTGCCGTGTGGACTTTGGCAGATGACTCAACCTTTGTAGTCATCATTTTCCTAATTTTTACATTTGAGAATAATATTAGATATTTCTTAGAGTTGCATTGAAGTTTACGTGATAGACTGGCACCAATATTTGTTCACAAAAATTGTGCAAGGTAGAAGGATAGGCTTTGTATAACTTGGTATGGTTTTAGCTGCATCCAAAATTAAACAATTAGCAAACAAGAGAAAGCAGTATGGTAGAATGGTTACATGAATGGCCATTGCCTATGTTCAAATCCGACTTCTACTATTTACTAGCGGTCACCTTGGGCAGGTTTATTAACCTCTCTGTCTTGTTGTTTTCATCTGTGAAATAGATTTAGCAATAACTATAGTTGTGAGAATTAGATGAGTCAATTTATGTAGAACAGTGCCTGACATATGGAAAGTATGGTATGTGATACCTATTTTTCATAGGTCTTATATAGCAAGAAGATGAAGGTAGGCAGATTCAGCATTTGAATTGTCAGCCCCAGCAATATCAAGAGTATGGGTCGGCCTTGTTGAAATTCCTTGTCTTTCTCTTCATGGTTATAAAATAGCTGCTGCTACAGCTTCAAGCTTCAAGGATTCATATAACACAACTCAAAGTGGGAAAAGAAGGGGTGATGGCCCAGGGCCCTTCTCCTGAGTCAGCTGTTTCTTTTTATCCCCAGAAATTCTAGACTTCCCCTTATTTCTCATTGGCCAGAATTGGGTCCTTGGCAAACCTGAATGAGATCTATGCCGTAAACCAATCATGATTTACCCTCTGAGATTAGGTAAATTAATTCTGAATCAAATGAAAATACTGTTAGCAAGGAAAAGGTGGAATGTTTGTTTGACAGTCAGCTAACAGTATTGCTGCACCTTTATTTTAGAAATAATGACACAAAACTCAGAGAGGTAAAGTGACTTAGCCAAAGCCACATGGCCTGGAGGTGTCAGATTCTAGATGGGGGCATAGATTCTCTAACCCCAAGTTGCTTTTTATTTCTTTGTTAACTAGAAAGAACTATAAATACATAGTGTGGCTCCCAATCTGTGTGTTCAGTGCCCAAGACTTAAGTAGCCCTCTTGGTTGGGCAGACAAGTAGTGGTCACTGTGGCTTTGTCCTGAGACCAGCGGGGCTCTGTAGGTTGCTTGGCAAATAAGCCTTGGCCCCAGTGGAG
Organism: Globicephala melas; assembly: GCF_963455315.2. Classification (NCBI taxonomy): domain Eukaryota; kingdom Metazoa; phylum Chordata; class Mammalia; order Artiodactyla; family Delphinidae; genus Globicephala; species Globicephala melas. The sequence goes on along the minus strand of NC_083318.1, from coordinate 42,024,208 downwards.
CCCTCAGTTCTAATGTAGCTGCCCTGACATCCAGCAAAATGTCTTTGCAATGAGCAAAAACTCTTGCAGTTCTTCAGATGTTTTAAGACACCAAATGCATTTTGCAAGTGTTCTCCCTTGAATATTTACCATCATGTTTTTTTTTATTAGAGTATAATTGCTTTACAATGGTGTGTTAGTTTCTGCTTTATAACAAAGTGAATCAGTTATACATATACATATGTCCCCATATCTCTTCCCTCTTGTGTCTCCCTCCCTCCCACCCTCCCTATCCCACCTCTCTAGGTGGTCACAAAGCACCGAGCTGATCTCCCTGTGCTATGCAGCTGCTTCCCACTAGCTATCTATTTTACGTTTGGTAGTGTATATATGTCCATGCCACTCTCTCACTTTGTCCCAGCTTACCCTTCCCCCTCCCCATATCCTCAAATCCATGCTCTAGTAGGTCTGTGTCTTTATTCCTGTCTTACCCCTAGGTTCTTCATGACCTTTTTTTTTTTTTCTTAGATTCCATATATATGTGTTATCATACAGTATTTGTTTTTCTTTTTCTGATGTACTTCACTCTGTATAACAGACTCTAGGTCCATCCACCTCACTACAAATAACTCAATTTCATTTCTTTGTATGGCTGAGTAATATTCCATTGTATATATGTGCTACATCTTCTTTATCCATTCATCTGTTGATGGACACTTAGGTTGCTTCCATGTCCTGGCTACTGTAAATAGAGCTGCAATGAACATTTTGGTACATGACTCTTTTTGAATTATGGTTTTCTCAGGGTATATGCCCAGTAGTGGGATTGCTGGGTCGTATGGTAATTCTATTTGTATTTTTTTTAAGGAACCTCCATACTGTTCTCCATAGTGGCTGTATCAATTTACATCCCTACCAACAGTGCAAGAGTGTTCCCTTTTCTCCACACCCTCCAGCATTTATTGTTTCTAGATTTTAGACATTTCTCCAAAGAAGATATACAGATTGCTAACAAACACATGAAAGAATGCTCGACATCATTAATCATTAGAGAAATGCAAATCAAAACTACAGTGAGTTATCATCTCACACCAGTCAGAATGGCCATTACCATCATGTTTTATTTATGGGAAATGACTTTCATAAATTTCTGACCCATTTGAGCTTTATATCTTTGTAATATTCTTTAAGAGCCAATTCGTGTCCAATAAGGCTTCACCCTGTTTAATGACTTTTTAAAATTCTCTTTTCTTGTGATCAAAACTGTATAAGCCAATTCAATTGCCAAAGGGTTCAAGTTCAGAGTGCCCAAATCATGAACTTTTAGACAATTTTAAGTTGGTAAAATGAGTTCTGCTCATCCGTATTCAACTCTGAGTCTTAAGCAAATAGCCCAGTGTAGGCTCACTGTGGGCACCATCTGAGGTTTAAAGAACTGGACATTTCAATGAATATTTAAAAACAATGTAGGCACATCCTGCCTTATACATATCTAACTTGTCCTAAGCAGAGAACCTGGGCTTTTGCCTCTAATTCTGAGCAACTAAGAAGGAAGAAAGGAAAACTAACTATACTAATTTTTATTATGCCGGATTTCAACTTGATCTCATTTAATATCTGTAACAGATATTAAATAGTGATATATATTATCTCCATTTTACTAATGAGGATACTCAGTCTCAGAGAGGTTAAGTAAGTTGACTAAAGTCACACAGCTAGGAAATGGCAGAGAAGGTTGTCAGGTCTTCTGAACCCAAGTTTCATGGTCTTCTGAAGTTCATTTCTTTCTGTGCCCTCCTTGATCCGTAAGCTCCAAGTAAGTTATGGCTGAGGGCTCCCTCCTAGGCAGTATGTCAGGAACTTGACATGAGCACATTACCTCACTTAATCTTTGCTTTAACCACCTTTCACAATTTAAGAAATGAAGTCTCTGAAATGTAAATAACCTGTCCCAAGTTACAGAGCAGAGCCAGGTAGGCTTGGGTTTGAATCCTGGCTTCACTACTGTATTAGTTTCCTGAGGCTGCTATAATGAATGAACATAAGCTGGTGGCTTAAAAGATCAGAACTTATTCTCTCAAACTTCTCTGGAGGCCAGAAGTCTGAAATCAAGGAGTCAGCAGGTCTGTACGCCCTCTGAAACCTCTAGGGGAGAATCCTGTCCTTACCTCTTCCTGCCTCTGGCTGCTGTTGGCATCCCTTGGCTTGTGGCCACTTCTCTTTCTGCTCCATCTTACATTGCCTTCTCCTCTGTGTGTCTTTTATAAGGACACTTGTCACTTGGTTCTAGGACCCACCCAGATTGTCCCAGAGATCCTCTCATCTCAAGGTCCTGTACATAATCACACCTGCAAAGACCCTTTTCCAAATGAGGACACATTCTCAGGTTCTGCATGTTAGATCATGGACCTTTTTTGTGTGTGTGGGAACCACTTAATAGCTGATGACTATGGAATCTAAATCCTTCAACTGCTTCTGTAGAATGAAAATGTCACCAGTCTTTATCCCACAACATTGCTGTGATAGATAAACAGTAGATATTAATCCTTCAAGTTTTTTCAGCACCCAGAGTCCCTTCGGTTCACAGAATCTTCATTACATATCACATGCAAGGCCACAATAACAGGCTTTTACAGCTCTACAGACACACAGACAGGTAAAAGGCATCTTTTATTATGCAAATTAAGTGAATTAATGCTTTGCAGATAAAGATTTACTCCCCAACTTTGACCCTGAGAGCATCCCTGTCTTTTATTCTTCCCCAACCCCTCCACCTCCTAGAAGCTCAGTGGCTGCTATTCAGGAGGTGTTTCCCCCTAGAAGCAGTCTTTTGCCCCGTGACTTGAAAGAGGACAAAGGCTTTTCAGAACTACTCTGAGGCTAATACACAAATAAATGTCCCTGACTTACATCACCACCCTAAACCTGCAGTTTAGCATTGCGTGTGTGGGGTAGTATGTGGGTTCAGCCCAAACTACCAGGACATTTTTGTTTTACAAACTTTGGAAACAAAATATTTTTCTAAGAAGGGTGAATCTTGGTGTTGGTGGGTCATTGTGTGTCACCTCTGTAGCCCAGGAAACCCAGCTCCAGAGCAGCACAAATTGCCCCGACCTCTTCAATCCCCTTCCTTCGTTCTTCTCTTTTCTTCCTTCTTTTGCTCCTTGTTTTCTTTATCTTTCATCAGACCCATAGCAACACTCCATCACATTCCAGGACCTGGATTTGGTCCAGGAGCTACATGATATGGGCTCAGAATCTAGAGGAGAGGAAAGGTCACCTTCTGATATTCTGTAATAGAGGATGTAGTGTGTTCTGGGGCAATGCACTCTTTTGGAATATTGGTCACATCTGGGGGCAAAGAAGGAGGACTGGGGCTGTCTCACAGAGGCTGTGGTTTCAGTTTGATCTTGAAAGATCAAGAGTGCAGGCCAGGCAGAGAGAACAGTACATGCAAAGGCTCAAAGGCAAAATGCCCATTTCAGGGACTGGTGTGTCCTTTGATATGATCAAAGTATAACATCAAGCAGGGACCAGGACCCGAGGGAAAGACCAAGCATGCCACGCTGAAGTCAAAGGTTGTCACTGGAGGGTCTGAAGCCAGACACTGTCAGGGTCAGATCCAGGTTCTAGAAGGATTTCTCAAGCTTTAATGGAGTGAGTGGATCTGAACTGGACTAGAATCAAGGACACCAGTGGTGATGCTTTGACTACTTTATGCTCTGACTATATGCCAGGCATCATTCTAAGCACTGTCAATACAAGTTCACTACTTTAACCCCTACAACAATCTTAGGAGGAATGTATTCCTTCATCTTGCAAAGAGAGAATAAGGAGGTCACCCAGCTAATGAATGACAGAGCCGGGATTTGAACCTGGAGGGCCAGCTCAAGAAAACTAAGATCCAGAGTAGGTCCATGACAGTGGGAGTGGAAAAGAAGAGGTGGAAGTTCTAGGACTTGGAGCCTGATTGGTGTGAAGGGGTGAGGGAGGCAATGGGGGCCTAAATCTCACCCAGGTTTCAGGCTTGAATGTATAATCTGCTCTTCCCTCACACCCATCCTCCCCTACATTCTGTCACCTAAGTGCTCATACAACCAATGTCCCCAGGCCTGACCTCTTCCATCAGGCCCCTTAAATTTGAAAGGGTGTCAATGCTGTAGTTTGTGTAATGGTTTAATATCCAGACTGATCTGGGTTACTGGATTTCTGTCTCTACTTTCCCCTTTTTAGTTCCCTGCTATTCAGGATGTGATTGATGGACCAGCAGTATCACCTTGTTAGAAATTCAGAATCTCAGGCCCCACTCCTGATTTTCTTAATCAGAATCTGCATTCTACTGGTTGATTCTGACATACTCAAGTTGATTCCGAGGTGCATTAATGTTTGAGAGGCACTGTTCATCCCATAAAACTTTGAGCAAATTAGGTAACTTGTCTCAATCTCAGTTTCTTCATCTGTAAAATGGGGGTTTAATACTATCTTCCTCATAGGGTTATTTGGAAGAACACATATGAAGAGTTTAATTCAGGAGCATAGAGCAAACCTCAAAAAATATTACATATTATTATCGTTACTTAGTTCTGATGAGAAGATTGACTTTTGTATGCCAACTTACAGGTTACAAAGCACAAAATTGTGATTGGAGTTGGTTATTACAACAATCTTGTGAAGCAGATGAGGAAACCAAGGCTCTGAAAGATGGCATGATGGGCCCAGAGCTAGAATTTAAAGTTAAAGCACTGGTGCTCCATAGTGGGGAAGGGAAAATAAAAAGATAAATCTATCAAACTCATGTTTTAAGTCAGAAAACTTCTGGAGGACTTCTATACAGACAGCTTACCAGTATATCAGATCTGAAGACACCCAGGAACCTTTACTGATGTCTTTGCTCCTACAGACCCATCTCCATCCTATCTCTCTTCCTCTGTGCCTCAAAAGACTGACCTGTATGGACCACATCAATGGGTTCCCCAGCCCTCTAAGTTCTGGGTGAGTGTCTCCAACAGGGAGCCCTGGCAGAGATTGGTGGATGAGAAGTGAGTGATGATGGGGTATTTATTCCCTGAACTCATTTCTTACAGAAATCTTGCTGCAACTATTAGGCCACTGTCAAGGGGTCCTCTTTAAACAGTTACTTACCCTTTCTATGGTCTAGTACCTGTCCTTTCAGACCTAGTGTTGGTGACAGCTGTCTACTGTGCAAGAACAGGGTACTCTACCAGCCCCCCTTATGCTTTACCCTCACCCATCCCTCACCTAATAAATCTTTCTACTATGTCCTATTATGAGTCATCTGTTTCCTGCCATGACCCTAACTGATGGGGTGGCAATGGAGGGCACCTTCATTTTACAGAAGGAAAGCTGAGTCTCAGAGAAGGAAGTGATGTGTCCATCATCACATGGCTGGTTAATAATGGAGCCAAGCCTAGAGTCCATGGTCCCAGTTAATATTTTCTTATTGTCTGGTGTTCTCTTTACCTAATTTCCCCCTTCATCTTATTTGTACAGGCCTCTCCCAGGGCTTCATAGTTCATTTGATAATCCTCGGTTTGTATTCTGTTCCTCAAAGAGGGTCCCAAATTGCAAAGTCTCAGGCCCCACACAGCCAGGAACCTTCCCTCTGCCTCAGGAAAGAAGTGTAGGCATACATTTGACTTGACCATGCATCTTAGCCGTAAGTTAAAATAGAAGGCTGGGGATTCATTCAGGAAGGTCCAGCACTAGAAAACGCAGTAGCCACTATTATTAACTTATCCCTTGGCTTCTGGGACCAATCTGCCTGCTCTTTCCCCTCCCTCATGTCCCATGTGGTACTTTTTCTCTCCCTGGACACTGTGGATGGTGACATAGCTCCTCCTTCTACTATCACAATGGGACTGTTTAAAAGCATCTACATACTGCATAATGCTGATCTTTGCTGCTGTGCAAGTGGAGTCAGATCTCCTCTTTCCTGGATCCTTTCTTGTATCCCTCACTGATCCATATCTTACATATTCTTCTGACAAAGGACTCTAGAATTACACTCCAGGATTTCCACAATCTTAGCCATTTAGCTCCCTCTTCTTGTTCAGAAAGACTCCTGGGGCAGGACAATGATGCCCAGGGTGGCTAGAGCAAACACATTGTACCATGACCATAAGCTGACCTTGACATGAAGGTCACCCACAGTGTGGCCACATAATTGCAAGGATAACTGCCCTTCACCAAAGATTCATAGGGGTTTAGTCTCCTTTTATTCTTTACTCTTCCTCAAACACCATGTTCTGCCCAACTCTGTGTCCCTATACCTTGGGTGCCCTCTGCCTAGAGCACCTTCCTCTGCAGTCCCTGACTGCCAAGTAAATAAAAATGTCACTGCTTCCATGAAGCCTTTAAAGATCAATCCAAGTAGAAATAAATCTCCACTTCTGAGAACGCACTTACATAAAATAACATACCTGGTGCCTTATATAAAAGAACAAAATGTGCATATTGTTTTCACATATATTAAAGCCTTGGATTTTGACTTTAGTAGATAAATATTATTATACTCATTTTATGCTCATCTTATAGATGAGGAGACTCAAGAGCAACAAATATTAGTGATTTTCTCCAAGATCATTCGGCTAGTAAATGGTGTCACTGACAGTAGAATGATACAATCATCCTTAATCATAAACCTTGCTGTAGAGCAATGGAAGGAGAAAGTGAAAAGTTTGGGATGGGGCATTTCTGGAACTCTGCTACACTACCCCACTCATTAATGACGTGATCTATGGTCTTCCCCTAGAGCTAATGGACTTTTGCAATATAATTTAGTAGAAAGAATGAGGTATAAAAACTCACACAGTCCTGGGCTCAAATCTGGGTTTGCCATTTACCAGCTAAGCAAGTGACAACATCTCTGAGCCTATTTCCTTCTCTGTATATTGGGGTTTTAGTATCAATGGCATAGGCTGTGAGTTTTCTCCAGTATATACACACAAAATTATATATATATATATATATATATATACATACATATATATATAGTTTCTGACACATGGTAGACACCAAATGACACTAATACTAGTTATTAGTATTGTAACATCACCTAGTTTTTTACATGTTACATATTCAGTAAATTATTTAGAATCGTATTAAAAAAATTCATCTTCCAGGGTAAATTTTGGCTAAAAAGCTCTCTTAGGTTGTTCTTCACAGACAGACTGAAAGATAATGCAGCCTTGGTCAGTATAAGTTCTACCCTGGGTGACCGAGGCTGGGTCTGTGACAGGCCAGCTTCTAGGACTGGTCTGTATTAGAGGAGGTTTTGACTCCTTTCTCCATCCTGATTAGCTAGATATGGGAACAAAAGGCTGGGGTTCAGAACCCCAGCTCATTATGTTCTTCAAGGTCATACAGGTAATTCTGGAGAAGCTGACTACTCAGATCAGCCTAGAAGAGAAAAACTGAGATCACCTAGCCTCAAATGGGGGTGAATGTGTTGGAAGGTGGAGATAGCATTTATATGAGTCTGGTTCATTAAAGCCCTAAAGGTGAATCCCTTTTAGTGCATAGATCCTACCACCTCAGAAAGAAGGCATGCAAAATTCATTATTCAAAGATCTCACTCTGGGCTTCCCTGGTGGCTCAGTGGTTGAGAGTCCGCCTGCCGATGCAGGGGACACGGGTTCGTGCCCCAGTCCGGGAAGATCCCACATGCAGGCTGTTGGAAGGATGGAATGTGGACTAAATATTTGTGGAAAACCCACCTTGTGTCAAGCCCTTTCTATATGGTATTTCTTTAATCTATTCCTCATAGTATCATTGTAAATTTAGTATTATTGTCTCTATATTAGAGATTGGAAGAATGGAAGCCAGGAGTGGTAAGAAATTTGCCCAAGGTCACAGAATCAGCAAAGAGCAGAACTGGGATTCACACCAAGTTCTGATTTTAAATTCTATGCTCTTTAAAAATAAAGTCTCTATAAAGCCTTGCAAATGAGACCAGATTTTAGAAACTATCTTCTTTCGCCCTTGAGTAAGGTGGAATTTCTACCCTTCCTATGACTGAGATAGAAAAGGTTGGTATTCTGATCTTCTCCCATCTCTGAAGGCCCTGGCTCTACCCATTCTTTTAGCCCCAATAAATTCTAGATCCTTAGCAAAGCTACCCACCCTGAAGTGGTTGGTCAAATGGGCCTGTGGCAAGGTTGGCTTTCAGGAACCACATCCTGCCCATTATCCTATCCTAGCTTTAGTAAGAGCATCACAACTGCTGCATAAGGACAATCCATAGCATGGCCTCTCACCACCTTCCTGCTCCAGGCAAGGGAAGGTGCCATAAGGTAGTAAAATATCTTACTGACGGCTTGTGAATAAAGCCAGGTTAGTTCTCCCAAGGACATATGATGCAAACTACCTGTTTAACAAGTTTTTTTTTTTTTAGAAAGAAAATCTGGTAACTGATAACTTCTGAAAGGCTGAAAATCTGTTTCTGAACCTATGCCTGAAGACAGAGCATATGAGTTCTCTTGATGAACTCATCCTAAAGTGTCTACTACAATTTATTTGTGGGCAATGTGGTAGACTGCAAAAATGGGCCCATTTTCTCCTCTACCATGTCCATGCTCTTTGGCTCTTTAAGAGGTACAATATTTTCCCCCAGCCTTTGGATCTGGGCTGGCTTGGAATGTGCCTTGGACAATGAATGTGGCAGAAGTTGTGAAGAGCCAATTCTAGGCTTTTGCTCACTCTCTTTTGAGATCTTGTGTGGTCCTGTGTAAACAAGCTGGGGCTAGCCTGTTGGAGGATGAGAAACTGTGCAGAGCAGAGACCAACCACTGCAACTGAGGCCATCCCAGATCAGGAGAACTGCCAGCCTGCAGCTGAACTATAGACTCATGAACCATATTTAACTGCTATAATTTTAAGCCTGAGCTTAAACATTGATAAAATATTTACAGTGATACAATCACTGTAAAACTAATTAAAGCAATGATAAAATAATCACTGAGATTTGGGGTGACTGTTCATGAAGCAATAGCTGATACAATGAAAACAGTTTTAAAGTAGATAATGCTTGCCAAGCACACTGTCCAGTGCCAGGAACTGTACCAGGGCCTTGCACACTTTTTCTCCTTTCATCTCCACATCCATAAAAGCTAACATTTTGTTGAATATTTACTTGGTACTAGATACCGTGCTTCATATGTCATAAAAATCTAATCCTTATATCTATCATATGAGATATATCTTATTATATGATCTTTACAGGTACAGAAAGAGATTCTCAGGGAAGTTAGTGAACCAGCTAAGCCTAAGGCTACCAGCTGAAAAGTGGCAGAGCTGAGATTTGACCTCAGGTCTGATCTGCATCCTATACCAGCATTTTCCACCCCTGGGGCCTCCACTTCCCTAACCGGCTTTCAAGAAAGATAATTTTATGCCTTATTTTTAGAAAAGAGTTTCAGGGAGGTAAATAACTTGTCTAAGAGCAACCAATTAATAAACAGAAGAGTCGGATTTTGTACCTAGGATTCACGGACTCCAAACCTGAATTCACTCAGGTTCATTATTAAAAAATATTTCCTAAATGGAGAAGAAAACACTTATATCTGTGCTAGGACCATGTTCTTTGTTTTAAAACATGTTCTGTTTTGAATGTGTTTTAAAAGTCATGTTGTGCAAGCCTCAAATTGTAACAGAAAGCAGGTTGTAAAGGAACTGGTGAGAATTATTGTCCAGAAAAACCAGCTGGGAAGCATTTCAGTGTCAATCTTATTATTGCTTTTAAATTAGCAGTGACTTCAAAAGCCTTTGAAGTGGCTGGCAGGGAATGCCTGGATTGGGGAAAACAATCACTAGAGGGTATTCTCAGCAGGGATGTGCTTTATAAACGTTCATCCTTGTTAGGCCTTGGCACTGAGAATGGTTGGAATGGAGGTAAAGGGGATCTTAGCAGGAAGATTCTAGCTGACATGGATTGCCAGGAAGACCCAATTAGGCTGTCCTTCTCAGTAGCAAAAACCGAAGCAGAGGGAATAAATTATTTGTGGCAGTGGCCAAAACTGCTGACAACTTCAGAGACCACCCATGAGGTCTTTCCATATCAAGCTGGATAGAAAGCCCTGAGAAGCACTAACCCCAGAGGCCTGATGCATTCCAATGTGAGAGTAGAACAAAGTTAAATTAAAAGGTGGTTCATAACACCTGAAGAATATATGTTACATTATCCCTGCCTCCTACTCTGAATCCCTATCTAAAGACTTCCAATGATCATCCTCCAAGACTGGGTTCAGAGTCACCTCTTTGAAACCTCTGATGTGTCCTGGGACTTCTCTCTATCCAAATAGAACTCACCCATCTCTCCATGTCCCCATCCATCCATCCATCCATCCATCCAGCATTCGGTGACTTCTTACATTGTGCCTGATGTTACCAGATCTTGGGGATACCACTGATCTTAAAGGAGGCAAGGTTCCCCTCATCCTCATGATACTTAAGTATTGGGAACGGTGTAGAGACCACCTAATGGATATGTGCCTGGAGCACCAACAAAGAAAAGATGCTAAGAAATTGTTTGGAAATAATTTGATTTTATACATACATAACTATATTATCAACATAGGAAAAGATCACAACTGGTTTGAACTTCCTTACATGTAGTTTAGGAGTGTTTTTATATTGAATTATATTTCAGAAGAAAAGGAACCATTATCTTTCCAAGTCTCAGTGTCTCGAAATGTCCTTCATCCGAGTATAAAGGAGAACATAAGTAGTTATGCTATGTGCTCTGATAAGGAATGTTTGTGAACTGTGAAAGAAATTAGAAGAAGTGTTTAATCAGCCTTGAAGCTGGTGTGTGTGTGTGTGTGTGTGTGTGTGTGTGTGTGTGTACACATGCATGCTTGCATACATATTGGAGGATGATCAGAGAAGCCCAGTGGAGAAAAAGTTAAACATTCCTTCCTGTCTGCTCTTATAGCCCCTGGGTCATGCCTCTATTCTAGCTCCTGTTTTAATTAATCACCTATATGTCCATTTCTAGCAGATGCTGTTGGAACCCACCTGTAGCCTCTTGGCATCCACTATCCTAGTGCACACACATAGTGTCCTACTACAGGCACCTGCAACTTTCCACCTGAGCAGTTTTTCTGCATCCACAGGCAAGGAAAACCAGAAGTACAAGAGGGTTAATGGTCCCTGGGAGCAGCCCTCACCTTAACCAGTGATGGATGAGAGTTAGGTGATAAATAACCCACTTTCATCACCCCTTGGCAAGATCTCTAAGGAGACAAGTTCTTCAGTACATCCAAGAGTTCTCAGACAGGGCCGAGCCCCAGCATGATAACACAGCCTTTATTGCTTTCCTTCTCTGCCCAACCTCAGTCCCCCATTCATCTACCAGTTGTTCTGGGATTGCCTCTAAATAAACTTCTTGCACATCCATCCTGTTCTCAGAGTCTGCTTCTAGGAGAATCAAAGCTAATCAGTGATTCTCCTCTCAGTGAAGGGCTGAGTCTAGCACAAAGACTGGTAGACACTTGGACTTTGTAAATGTTGAACAAATGAATTAGTGAATAAACAAATGAATACCGAAGTGTGAGTGACTGATCACACTTCCATCCTATTTTTTTTTTAATGAAACCCAAATAATTCTCTAAATAATGGCATTTTGGAGGAGAAAATTACAATCTGTTTGGGAAGTAACTAACAGGTGATTTGGCATCTAAGGAACAGGAGACACCAAGGCTGGTCTTGGAGGGAAAAATGAGGCTTTTCCTTTCCTGCATTTGGATATCCCCCACCCCCCCACCCCGTACCTACAAAGACACCAATAACAGTCTGCCTTCTCTTTGTGTCAGTTTTGATCAGATTCAAAGAGTTCTTGAAGAATGTATTCTCATGATAAAAACCTTAAGGAGACCTGACAAATGCTATGTAATTCTCATAAAATTGGTGGCATTCATTGATTTGTTTATTCAATTCATTTGTTTGTAAATTTATTTATTCAATAATTAACTTATTCATTATTTTGTTCTATCTCCCTCCTGACTAAGAATCAAAAACACTGCAAAATGGGCAGTGTGTCTATGCAACCTTTTCAACCTCCTTTGGGAGCTGCTCTCCCCTGGCCTTCCAGCTGCACTTTAACTGTTCGAGTCTCTTTCCCCTTCTCTGATTTCCAATGGTTTCTGATTCACTTTTGCTCCTTCTGTAAAACTCAGCCCTTTCTGCTGGGCATGAGGGGAATCAACCAAGCAAAACAGTTGACACAAAGGTGTGAATGAGGCAGCAGCTTCCAAGGAGGAGCTCATTTTGGAGTCTCTACAGTTCAGACTGTGCTTTTCTCCTTTCTTCTCTTACAACAACCCTACCTTGGCCTCCACCCTGACACCTAATTAGATTAGTACCAGTTTAGCTGTCCCTCCCTTGTCTTTTTCTCACTCTGGTTCTGGAATAGCCAAGGGTCATGGTCGGGGTTAGGGTGGGGAGAAGAGAGGGCAGCTCCTTGCAGCCAGCTCTGGATTGGTCAAAAGGAGACAGGACCTGGGTTTCCTGGGAATAGAAAATAGAATGTGTGCAGAAGGGAAGGTTTTTTTCCACGATAGCAGGAACCATGGTCCTGCAGTTCATATTTCATTAACCCCTTACAGTTCAATCAGCAAGTATAAAGAGCTCCCAACTACGAAGTAACACACTATGATCCATAGAAATTGTAGGGTGATCTACAGGCATGTAGATTGTGTAGATGGTGGTAGCTCAACTTTATTGACAGGCATTCTGGTCCCAAAATGCCTGGGTGGAATCTCTATTCTGCTATTAACTGGTTGAGTGAAGTTGGATAAGTTAATGTGCCTTGGGATTTACATATGTAAAATGAAGATGGTAACAAAGTACACGTGCCCTAGGGTTATTGGCCAAATAGATCCATCCATATACGGCATTAAAGTAGTAACGATGCCTCATAGCTATTAAGCACTTACTGGGTACTAGACACTTCTCTGAGAACTTCTGTTCACAGGCCTAGATTTTAACTACGTGCTGGTATCAGTTTGGCAAAACGTGACAGTAAAAACCTAAAATACCAGTAGCTTAGATAAGGTAAGTTTACTTATCTCTTATATAAAAGAAGTCCAGAGGTAAGAAACTCAAGGTGGGTGTGGCTACTCTGTGGTCATCAGAGGCTTAGGCTCCTTCTACTTCATCATTCAAACGCTAGTTTCTATCCTCAAGGTCATCTCATGTTCCTTGGAACTCTAGCCATCATGTCCATATCTCATACAATAGGAAGATGAAGAGGTATTTGGGGGTAAAGATGTACCTTCCAGGTGAGTTAGCTCTCCTTCAGGAGTTTTCCCAGAGATCCCACATGCTACTGAACCTCCCATCTTATTGGACAGAACCTGGTCACTTTGTCCACCTAACTGAAAGGAAGTCTGGGGAATATATCCTTCTATATGGGTGGGTCACCACCTTGAATAAACTGGGGTCTTCTACTAAGGCAAAAGGAAACAATAGATATGGATAGGCATCAAACATTCCCTGTCAGTTTATCTTTTTAGCTCCCAACATCCAAACCTGCCTTTTTCCCTACGTAGATCATAATCCCTAGGTACCATACTGTGTTGGAAGTCTAGGATCTCGGAAGATATGCAGTTCTCTCCACCAAATCTGATGGAGTCTCCTTGAACCCCAGTGACCCATAAACTGGGAAAACCTGTCTGCTTCACACTCTTCGTACACCCAATACTTAGTGCTAAAGCCAACAGCACACCTGAAGAGAAAACTCCCATTCAGTAAATGGGAGGATGGGTCAAACACCGCAGCCACCAGTCCATGGAATATGACAACTCCTGCAAGGCAGGCCCTGTGTAACAACTTAGAAGATTTCTGTTCTACATACTCCTGGGAAGTTCTATGTATGAGTGACCACAGCCAAAAATCTTGTCCAGCTAGAAGTTTTAAACCTGAGGGCTCTTGGAGTTTACTTAGAGATGTCTGTGTTCTGTCTATTCTTCTCCCCCAACCTGATAGCCATATGAAACTTTGGTCAAGAAGCAATATACTTATTCCCATTTTACCAGCAAGTTGATTTAATACTGAGAATAGATTCAAGTTAGGTAATAATCTTTCAAGGTCTCCAATTATAGATTCTTAGCCTAGATGATAGTCTGCAGACAAAGCAAAACTGTATTTCCTATGATTTCTTCTTGTAAATGGATAGATGTTGTTTGACTTTATTTCTTGTAGAACTTTGCTAAAAGTGTCAATGTTGTCCCATACCAACTGTGGTAGGCAGCCCCTAAGATGGCCTCCAATGATTGCCACCTCCTGGTATTTACTTATTTAGTCTACTTCCCTTAAATGCAGGCTGGATTTAGTAACTATTGGTTAATAGAATAGCAGAGGTGATGGTTGCACTTGTGACATTAGGATTTGGGTGTTCTCTCTCTCTCTTTCTCTCTCGTTCTATCACTTTCTCTCTCTGAGAGAGACCAGCTGCCTTCTAGAGAGGCTCATGGCAAGAAATTGAGGGGGCCTTTGACCAATATCCAGTGAGGAACTGAGGCTCTTATTCTAATAGATTTTGCAGAACTAAATCCTGTCAACAACTGTGTCAGTGAACTTGTAAATGTATCTCAGAGGAACATTCAGATGAGACTGAAACTCCAGGTGATACCTTAATTGCAACCCTAAAAGAAACCTTGATAAAGAAGGACCCAGGGATTTCCCTGGCAGTCCAGTGGTTAAGATGCCCCACTTCCAATGCAAGGGGAGCGGGTTCAAACCCTGGTCTAAGATCCCACATGCCATGTGGCCAGAAAAAAAAAAAAAAAAAAAAAAAAAGAAGGACCCAGATAAGCTCTGCTTGGATTTCTAACCCACACACAAAAATTGTAAGATAATAAATATTTGCTGTTTCAAGCTGCTAAGTTTTGGGGATAATTGTTATGCAGTAGAAACCTAATCCACCAATATTCTGGAATTTTCCTCTCTTTTGTCTTAATGTTGCAGCCTCAGTGAGTGTGTGAGCTCTGTTCCAACTTTCAGTAGGAACTAGGTTGGCCAAAATTTTGTCATAATATAGCATGGGGCATCCAATTTCTTGCCTGCAATATCCTAGTCCTTAATAGTTGTCTCTAATGCCTTATCTTATAAAGCAATGCCACATTTTAGGTTCTGTTTCTTTAGCACTTCTCTTGTAAGAACTAAATTCTGCATCAGTTAGATTAGCTCCAGCTGCATCTAACAGAAATGGCAAATTATAGTGGGATACAAAAGAAAGAAGTTTATTTCAGTCTTATGTTCAAGAAGTCTAGCAGTAGATAGCCTAGGACTGCTTTAGTGGTTCTACATTCATCAGTGTTCCAGGCCCCTTTCATTCTATTCTTAGAATTTGGCATTCATCATGAAGATCACCTCATGGTCCAAGATGGCTGCTTTAGCTCTAGTCATCATATCCTCATTCCAAGCCATGGAAGGATGAAGCAGGTGAATAAGTCATCTTAGCTGAGTCAGCTCCCTTTAAGCACTCATCCAAGAAGTGTCTTCCATATGTATTTGTGCAATGGACAAAAAGATATTTAAGGAGCAGGAGACTTTGCAAGTCCCTTCCAGTGTTTCCACAACTTCAGACATTTTCATCCCACCTTCATGATTTTTGCTATATTTGCATGCTAACCATTCAAGTGATTACTTTGTATTGAATGATGTAGTAAAAAAAGTTATTTCCTTACATTTACATACCATCTCTACCGTTTTTACATAATATGTTTTTAAATCAACTTACTTTCTAAGACTTAAATTTTTTTTTAAATAAAATCTTCAGTTAGAAAGTAAAGCTTCCATAAAGGGTGTAGAAAATAAGTTAAATTAAATTAAACAAATTTATAAATTATACATGGATACCGTCAGCCAGGAAAAGCTCTGAGACATTGACCTGCCCTCTTCTTGTTAAAAATGAAGATTAGCAAGGCCCAGATTGAAGCTCTCTCCTGGATGAACAAGAAGGTTTATAAAAAGAGTAACTTTCTCACTACATTATTCAATATAACTTAAAGTCCCATCTATGTACCATCTAAATAATTTCAATTTCACTAGACGTCTATGATCTATACTTTGGGACACACTGGTGCATTTTTTGACCAATAGGGAAACCAATTTTCCAGAGGTCCTGTGTGATTCTGTTTGCTCCTTTTTTCTCTGTAATTTTTGTAAAGAATTTATTGCCTGATACCAGTCAGCTGTTTGAGTCTGTATCTGCCTTTTAGTCTCTGTGCTTAGAAGGCAGAGCAAGATTGATCCTTGATCCCCAGGGGAAGACTGGGGCCTGCCCAGAGTCAGTGCCTTTGGTGGGCTGTTGCAAATGGAATTATCCAAGGACACACAGCTTGTGTGCAAGGGTGCGACTGAGGCCCATACATTCTGGGTCCTCATTCATGGTGCTTTCTAAGTCAGGTTTCCAGAGAGAGGGATCAGTTTGATTCCAGGGACAGAGATCAAAGAGATTTAAAATCAAGTGCTGCATTTTTATTTTTACAACTCAAGGTTACTCTTGCTTTTTTCATGGTAAACTACTGTATATATAATAATAGATTAAAAACCAGCAATGATTAAAGTAGAAATCTCAAGGAAAGTTTGTTCAATTATACTGTTGTTATCAGTGATGACAGTAATAGTAAGAGTAGCTGCCATTCATTGAGCATTTTCTAGGTGTCAGGCACAATCCTAAGCCCTTCTCATGAGCTAAGTAACTACTATTCCCATTTTCATCAGAGGGAACTGAGGCATAGAGTAGTCTTTAACCAGCACACAAGATACAACAGATAGTAAGTGATGAGAGATTCTTCATTGAACTTATGTACCTCTTCATATCCTCTCAGCCTCACCTGGGTTTTGTTCCAGGGACTGCTATAACAACAAGCTCAGTATGAGTTCCTGCAGTGTGCCTGTTGCCTCCTGACCTGGGGCTTCTTTGTGAACTCAGATCCACAGTACCCCTAGTTACCTGTGCATACCCAGGATAATCAGGGAATTAATGCCCCATATGGAAAACCTTTGATCAATGGGAGGTGAAATCAGGTAAATTGATTCTTCCTTATCATTCCCCTGGACAGGCTGTGCAGAGATGCATTTTATATATTTCCTGGAAGACAACCCTGTAGGATCAAGCAACCAGTTGTACCTCATTTTAGCCAGCTTGAGAAAGCATATTTTATTGGTCCACCCTCCTGTTACCTCCCTTTTCCCCCTCCCTCCTGGTTTCTGCAATAAATAAGTTTTTAAAAAATCTCATAGGCCCTTATCTTTGGCTCTGTTTTCCAGGGAACCCAGTCTATGACAGCACAGATCTGTCCAATTCAGAAGCCTATGCCTAAGATGCTGAGTTATACTGGTTTTATGTATGAATCTTCAGGGTAGGCTGACTTCCTGGTGAAGTGCCCATGACCTTTGACATCTTGATGATGTAGCCCTTCCCCCTCCACACTCCCAGCCTCACATGTTGCTCTTCTTCGAGTTCTGTTTACCAGCTATGCACAGTTCTATTATTAGCCTTTTGCCCTTGTTTTCTCTTTTGAGAATGCTATTCTTCTCCCTTCTTCTCTATTCCTTTCTGCTTTCTTTCTTGGCTACCTCCTACTCATTTTTCCGAATTCAGTCCCCATGGCCTTTTCTGATCTCCCCTGTACTCACTGTCCTCATCCTAGATTAGTTTTCTGTTTCCTGTATCGTACTCTGATGTGCCTTCCTACATGTCATCATCTGCTCTCCTTGGAGTCCCCAGCCCTTCGAAGGCTGGGTGGTGTCCCATTGACATCTCTGTCCTAAATGTGAGCACATGGCCTGCTGCTAAGTCTCAGCTAAGTGAAGGTGATGGCAGAGTGACCAAGTGCACAGGCAGTGTTGTCAGATGGCCCCAGGTTCCAGTCCTGCTCTGACACCTACAGCCATGAACTTTTGGGCACATCACTTAAAAGTCCTGAGCCTTACTGTCCAAATATGTACAAAGGGGAAAACCATAGTAGCTATGATGTAGTATTCTCAGAAGGACTAAATGACTTAAAATATACTTTGAATTTCGTAAGAGATAAATGTAAGCTACTATTACCAAAAATAAAGTATCGTATTATTTCTTCCAAAAAGGTAGGAAAGTAGTTAGAAAAGAAAAGCTACACTAATTGTCACCTAGGTACAAACAGGTTTAATGAGTGCCCTTAAGATTTTAGGGGCTCCTGGGGCTCTCCCCAGGCCCCCAAAGATTACAGGCTAAGTCAATCTGCATACTTTTACTGGGTAACTCACCATGTACTAGACATTGAATACAGGGCTGGGGCTTTAAAAATGGTAAGTCTCAGTGCCTGTCCTCAGCAAGTTTAAGGTCTAGCAAGGTTATGACATCAAAGTCTGTGATCTGTTATCATGACCACATTCTCCCCATTTTGAGGATAAATGCATTCATTTGTTCAACGAAGTATTTACTGTGCATATATTATGTTCTCAGATCTGTTTAGGTGGTAGGGACACAACGGTGAATTTATACTTTGATCTTTGAAGTTTATCCATGCTGGGAAAGACATTGAAAAGCATACAATGAAGCAAATAACCAAGAGAAAAAACAAACAAACAAACAAAACAAACAAAAAACAAAACCTAGATGTTCAACCAGGGAACAAGAGAGTTCCACGAAGGAACATTTGATTGTGCAAAGATATGGAAGTATGGAGAGCATGGCATAATCTGAGACCAGGAATCCACTGGTGATATGACAATACAGATCACTGGGAAGGGAAACAGTCTAGGCTGGAGGAGCAAGTTAGGGACAAAGAGCCAAGGGCTGTCCTGCTAGTCAGGATTCATTTCCATCACAGAAACCCAATGGGAGAAGTGAAATTTGGATGGGCTTGTGTGACAAATCCTGGGTATGGGCAGAAAAGAACTTGGTACCAGAGAAACTCAACAAAATATTACCAAACCAGACCCAACAATACATTAAAAGGATCATACACCATGATCAAGTGGGATTTATCCCAGGGATGCAAGGATGATTCAATGTCCACAAATCAATCAGTGTGATACACCACATTAACCAATTGAAGAATAAAAATCATATGAACATCTCAGTAGAGGCAGAAAAAGCTTTTGACAAAATTCAACATGGATTTATGATAAAAAACTCTCCAGAAAGTGGGTATAGAGGAAATATATCTCAACATAATAAAGGCCATATATGTCAAGCCTACAGGTGACATACTCAATGGTGAAAAGCTGAGAGCATTTCCTCTAGATCAGGAACAAGACAAGGATGCCCACTCTCACCACTTTTATTCAACATAGTATGGAAGTCCTAGTAACAACTAAGACCTAAAAAAAAAAAAAAAAGAAAGAAAAGGAATCCAAATTGAAAAGGAAGAAACAAAACTGTCACTGTTTGCAGATAACATGATACTATTCATAGAAAATCCTAAAGACACCACAAAAAGCCTATGAGAGCTCATCAATGAATTTGGTAAAGTTTCAGGATACAAAATTAATATATAGAAATCTGTTGCATTTCTATTAACTGCAGTCTATTGCAAAGAGAAATTTAGAAAAAATCCCACTTACAATCACATCAAGAATAAAATATCTAGGAATAAATCTAACTAAGGAGGTAAAAGACCTGTACTTGGAAAACTATAAGAGAATGATGAAGGAAATTGAAGACTACACAAACAGATGAAAAGTTATACTGTGTTCTTGGATTGGAAGAATTAATATTGTGAAAATGACCATACTACTCAAAACAATCTATAGATCCAGTGCAATCCCTATCAAAATGCCAATAGCATATTTTCACAGGACTAGAACAAATAATTCGAATATGTGTATGGAAACACAAAAGACACCAAATAGCCAGAACAATCTTAAGAAAGAAGAACAAAACAGGAGGTATCATGCTCCCTAATTTCAAATGATACTACAAAGTTACAGTTACCAAAACAGTAGGGTACTGGCACAAAAACAGACACATAGATCAATGGAGCCAAATAACCCAGAAGTGAAACCACACTTATATAGGCAATTTATATACAGCAAAGGAAGAAACTCTACACAATGGGGGAAAGACATTCTGTTCAATAAGTGGTGTTGGAAAAACTGTACAGCTACATGCAAAAGAATCAAACTGTGCTACTCTGTCACATCACGTACAAATATAAATTCAAAATGGATTAAAGGCAAATGTAAGACCTGAAACCATAAAATTTTTAGAAGAAAACATAGGCAGTAAGCTCTTTGATGTCAGTCTAAATAATATTTTTTTTTTTGGATATGTCTCCTCATGCAAGGGAAACAAAAGCAAAAATAAACAAAAGGGACTACATTAAACTAAAAAGTTTTAACACAGTGAAGGAAACTATTAACAAAATAAAAAGGCTGCCTACTAATGGGAGAAGATATTGGCAAGTGATAAATCTGCTAAGGGGTTACTATCCAAAATACACAAAGAACTCATACAACTTAACATCAAATAAGAAACGACCTGATCAAAAAGTGGGCAAAGGATTTGAATAGACATTTTTCCAAAGAAGACATACAGATGGCCAACAGGCATATGAAAAAAAAATGCTCAACACCACTTAGTAATCATGGAAATGCAAATCAAAACCATAATGAGATATCACCACACACCTGTCAGAATAGCTATTATCAAAAAGACAACAAATAACAAGTGTTGGTGAGGATGTGGAAAAAAGGGAAACTTCATGCACTGCTGGTGGGAATGTAAATTGGTGCAGCCACTATGGAAGACAGTATGGAGATTCCTCAAAAAATTAAAAATAGAACTACCACATGATCCAGCAATTCCACTCCTGGGTATTTATCTAAAGAAAGCAAAAACACTAATTAGGAAAGATACATGCACCCCTATGTTCACTGCAGCATTATTTACATAATCAAGATATGCAATCAACCTAAGTGCCCATCAATAGATGAATTCATATATATATATGCAATGGAATATTACTCCATAAAAAAGAACAAACTCTTGCCATCTGCAACAACATGGATGAACCTAGAGGGTATTATGCTAATTGAAATGAGTCAGACAGGGAAAGGCAAATACGGTATGATTTCACTAATATGTGGAATCTAAAAAGCCAAAACAAATGAGTAAACATAACAAAACAGAAGCAGAGCTATAGACACAGAGAACAAACAGGTGGTGGCCAGAGGCAAGGGGAGTAGGGGAAGGAAAGAAATAGGTGAGGGAGATGAGAGTTACAAACTTCAAGTTGCAAAATAAATGAGTCACAGTTATGAAGTGAACAGTGTGGGGAATACAGTCAATAACTATGTAATATCTTTTTTTTTTTTTTTTAAACATCTTTATTGGAGCATAATTGCTTTACAATGGTATGTTAGTTTCAGCTTCACAACAAAATGAATCAGTTATATATATACATATGTTCCCATATCTCTTCCCGCTTGCGTCACCCTCCCTCCCACCCTCCCTATCCCACCCCTCCAGGCGGTCACACAGCACCGAGCTGATCTCCCTGTGCTATGCGGCTGCTTCCCACTAGCTATCTACCTTACGTTTGGTAGTGTATACATGTCCATGCCTCTTTATTGCTTTGTCACCGTTTACCCTTCCCCCTCCCCATAGCCTCAAGTCCATTCTCTAGTAAGTCTGTGTCTTTATTCCTGTTTCACCCCTAGGTTTTTCATGACATTTTTTTTTTCTTAAATTCCATATATATGTGTTAGCATACGGTATTTGTCTCTCTCTTTCTGACTTACTTCACTCTGTATGACAGACTCTAGGTCTATCCACCTCATTACAAATAGCTCAATTTCGTCTCTTTTTATGGCTGAGTAATATTCCATTGTATATATGTGCCACATCTTCTTTATCCATTCATCCGATGATGGACACTTAGGTTGTTTCCATCTCTGGGCTATTGTAAATAGAGCTGCAATGAACATTTTGGTACATGACTCTTTTTGAATTATGGTTTTCTCAGGGTATATGCCCAGTAGTGGGATTGCTGGGTCATATGGTAGTTCTATTTGTAGCTTTTTAAGGAACCTCCATACTGTTCTCCACAGTGGCTGTATCAATTTACATTCCCACCAACAGTGTAAGAGGGTTCCCTTTTCTCCACACCCTCTCCAGCATTTATTGTTTCTAGATTTTTTGATGATGGCCATTCTGACTGGTGTGAGATGATATCTCATTGTAGTTTTGATTTGCATTTCTCTAATGATTAGTGATGTTGAGCATTCTTTCATGTGTTTGTTGGCACTCTGTATATCTTCTTTGGAGAAATGTCTATTTAGGTCTTCTGCCCATTTTTGGATTGGGTTGTTTGTTCTTTTGTTATTAAGCTGCATGAGCTGCTTATAAATTTTGGAGATTAATCCTTTGTCAGTTGCTTCATTTGCAAATATTTTCTCCCATTCTGAGGGATGTCTTTTGGTCTTCTTTATGGTTTCCTTTGCTGCGCAAAAGCTTTTAAGTTTCATTAGGTCCCATTTGTTTACTTTTGTTTTTATTTCCATTTCTCTAGGAGGTGGGTCAAAAAGGATCTTGCTGTGATTTATGTCATAGAGTGTTCTGCCTATGTTTTCCTCTAAGAGTTTGATAGTTTCTGGCCTTACATTTAGGTCTTTAATCCATTTTGAGCTTATTTTTGTGTATGGTGTTAGGGAGTGATCTAATCTCATACTTTTACATGTAGCTGTCCAGTTTTCCCAGCACCACTTATTGAATAGGCTATCCTTTCTCCACTGTACATTTCTGCCTCCTTTGTCAAAGATAAGGTGACCATATGTGCATGGGTTTATCTCTGGGCTTTCTATCCTGTTCCATTGATCTATATTTCTGTTTTTGTGCCAGTACCATACTGTCTTGATTACTGTAGCTTTGTAGTATAGTCTGAAGTCAGGAAGCCTGATTCCTCCAGCTCCATTTTTCGTTCTCAAAATTGCTTTGGCTATTCGGGGTCTTTTGTGTTTCCATACAAATTGTGAGATTTTTTGTTCTAGTTCTGTGAAAAATGCCAGTGGTAGTTTCATGGGGATTGCATTGAATCTGTAGATTGTTTTGGGTAGTAGAGTCATTTTCACAATGTTGATTCTTCCAATCCAAGAACATGGTATATCTCTCCATCTATTTGTATCATTTTTAATTTCTTTCATCAGTGTCTTATAATTTTCTGCATACAGGTCTTTTGTCTCCTTAGGTAGGTTTATTCCTAGGTATTTTATTCTTTTTGTTGCAATGGTAAATGGGAGTGTTTTCTTGATTTCACTTTCAGATTTTTCATCCTTAGTGTATAGGAATGCCAGAGATTTCTGTGCATTAATTTTGTATCCTGCTACCTTACCAAATTCATTGATTAGCTCTAGTAGTTTTCTGGTAGCGTCTTTAGGGTTCTGTATGTATAGTATCATGTCATCTGCAAACAGTGACAGCTTTACTTCTTCTTTTCCGATTTGGATTCCTTTTATTTCCTTTTCTTCTCTGATTGCTGTGGCTAAAACTTCCAAAACTATGTTGAATAAGAGTGGTGAGAGTGGGCAACCTTGTCTTGTTCCTGATCTTAGTGGAAATGCTTTCAGTTTTTCACCATTGAGGACGATGTTGGCTGTGGGTTTGTCATATATGGCCTTTATTATGTTGAGGAAAGTTCCCTCTATGCCTACTTTCTGTAGGGTTTTTATCATAAATGGGTGTTGAATTTTGTCAAAAGCTTTCTCTGCATCTATTGAGATGATCATATGGTTTTTCTCCTTCAATTTGTTAATATGGTGTATCACGTTGATTGATTTGCGTATATTGAAGAATCCTTGCATTCCTGGAATAAACCCCACTTGATCATGGTGTATGATCCGTTTAATGTGCTGTTGGATTCTGTTTGCTAGTATTTTGTTGAGGATCTTTGCATCTATGTTCATCAGTGATATTGGCCTGTAGTTTTCTTTCTTTGTGACATCCTTGTCTGGTTTTGGTATCAGGGTGATGGTGGCCTCGTAGAATGAGTTGGGGAGTGTTCCTCCCTCTGCTATATTTTGGAAGAGTCTGAGAAGGATAGGTGAAAGCTCTTCTCTAAATGTTTGATAGAATTCGCCTGTGAAGCCATCTGGTCCTGGGCTTTTGCTTGTTGGAAGATTTTTAATCACAGTTTCAATTTCAGTGCTTGTGATTGGTCTGTTCATATTTTCTATTTCTTCCTGATTCAGTCTTGGCAGTTTGTGCCTTTCTAAGATTTGTCCATTTCTTCCAGGTTGTCCATTTTATTGGCATAGAGTTGCTTGTAGTAATCTCTCATGATCTTTTGTATTTCTGCAGTGTCAGTCGTTACTTCTCCTTTTTCATTTCTAATTCTATTGATTTGAGTCTTCTCCCTTTTTTTCTTGATGAGTCTGGCTAATGGTTTATCAATTTTGTTTATCCTTTCAAAAAACCAGCTTTTAGTTTTATTGATCTTTGCTATCGTTTCCTTCATTTCTTTTTCATTTATTTCTGATCTGATTTTTATGATTTCTTTCCTCCTGCTAACTTTGGGGTTTTTTTGTTCTTCTTTCTCTAATTGCTTTAGGTGCAAGGTTAGGTTGTTTATTCGAGATGTTTCCTGTTTCTTAAGGTAAGATTGTATTGCTATAAACTTCCCTCTTAGAACTGCTTTTGCTGCATCCCATAGATTTTGAGTCGTCGTGTCTCCATTGTCATTTGTTTCTAGGTATTTTTTGATTTCCCCTTTGATTTCCCCTTTGATTTCTTCAGTGATCACTTCGTTATTAAGTAGTGTATTGTTTAGCCTCCATGTGTTTGTATTTTTTACAGATCTTCTCCTGTGATTGATATCGAGTCTCATAGCGTTGTGGTCGGAAAAGATACTTGATACAATTTCAATTTTCTTAAATTTACCAAGGCTTGATTTGTGACCCAAGATATGATCTATCCTGGAGAATGTTCCATGAGCACTTGAGAAAAATGTGTATTCTGTTGTTTTTGGATGGAATGTCCTATAAATATCAATTAACTCCATCTCATTTAATGTATCATTTAAAGCTTGTGTTTCCTTATTTATTTTCATTTTGGATGATCTGTCCATTGGTGAAAGTGGGGTGTTAAAGTCCCCTACTATGAATGTGTTACTGTCGATTTCCCCTTTTATGGTTGTCAGTATTTGCCTTATGTATTGAGGTGCACCTATGCTGGGTGCATAAATATTTACAATTGTTATATCTTCCTCTTGGATCGATCCCTTGATCATTATGTAGTGTCCTTCTTTGTCTCTTCTAATAGTCTTTGTTTTAAAGTCTATTTTGTCTGATATGAGAATTGCTACTCCAGCTTTCTTTTGGTTTCCATTTGCATGAAATACCTTTTTCCATCCCCTTACTTTCAGTCTGTATGTGTCTCTAGGTCTGAAGTGGGTCTCTTGTAGACAGCAAATATATGGGTCTTGTTTTTGTATCCATTCAGCCAATCTGTGTCTTTTGGTGGGAGCATTTAGTCCATTTACATTTAAGGTAATTATCGATATGTGTGTTCCCATTCCCATTTTCTTAATTGTTTTGGGTTTGTTATTGTAGGTCTTTTCCTTCTTTTGTGTTTCTTGCCTAGAGAAGTTCCTTTAGCAGTTGTTGTAGAGCTGGTTTGGTGGTGCTGAACTCTCTCAGCTTTTGCTTGTCTCTAAAGGTTTTAATTTCTCCATCAAATCTGAATGAGATCCTTGCTGGGTAGAGTAATCTTGGTTGCAGGTTTTTCTCTTTCAACACTTTCAATATGTCCTGCCACTCCCTTCTGGCTTGCAGAGTTTCTGCTGAAAGATCAGCTGTTAACCTTATGGGGATTCCCTTGTGTGTTATTTGTTGTTTTTCCCTTGCTGCTTTTAATATGTTTTCTTTGTATTTAATTTTTGACAGTTTGATTAATATGTGTCTTGGCGTATTTCTCCTTGGATTTATCCTGTATGGGACTCTCTGTGCTTCCTGGACTTGATTAACTATTTCCTTTCCCATATTAGGGAAGTTTTCAACTATAATCTCTTCAAATATTTTCTCAGTCCCTTTCTTTTTCTCTTCTTCTTCTGGAACCCCTATAATTCGAATGTTGGTACGTTTAATGTTGTCCCAGAGGTCTCTGAGACTGTCCTCAGTTCTTTTCATTCTTTTTTCTTTATTCTGCTCTGCAGTAGTTATTTCCACTATTTTATCTTCCAGGTCACTTATCCGTTCTTCTGCCTCAGTTATTCTGCTATTGATCCCATCTAGAGTACTTTTAATTTCATTTATTGTGTTGTTCATCGTTGCTTGTTTCATCTTTAGTTCTTCTAGGTCCTTGTTAACTGATTCTTGCATTTTGTCCATTCTATTGTCCATTCTATCTCCAAGATTTCGGATCAACCTTACTATCATTATTCTGAATTCTTTTTCAGGTAGACTGCCTATTTCCTCTTCATTTGTTAGGTCTGATGGGTTTTTATCTTGCTCCTTCATCTGCTGTGTGTTTTTCTGTCTTTTCATTTTGCTTATCTTACTGTGTTTGGGGTCTCCTTTTTTGCAGGCTGAAGGTTCGTAGTTCCTGTTGTTTTTTGTGTCTGTCCCCAGTGGCTAAGGTTGGTTCAGTGGGTTGTGTAGGCTTCCTGGTGGAGGGTACTAGTGCCTGTGTTCTGGTGGATGAGGCTAGATCTTGTCTTTCTGGTGTGCAGGTCCACGTCTGGTGGTGTGTTTTGGGGTGTCTGTAGACTTATTATGATTTTGGGCCACCTCTCTGCTAATGGGTGGGGTTGTGTTCCTGTCTTGCTAGTTGTTTGGCATAGGATGTCCAGCACTGTAGCTTGCTGGTTGTTGAGTGAAGCTGGGTGCTGGCGTTGAGATGGAGATCTCTCGGAAATTTTTGCTGTTTGATATTATGTGCAGCTGGGAGGCCTCTTGTGGACCAGTGTCCTGAAGTTGGCTCTCCCACCTCAGAGGCACAGCACTGACTCCTGGCTGCAGCCCCAAGAGCCTTTCATCCACAGGGCTCCTTAATTTGGGATGATTGGTTGTCTATTCAGGTATTCCACAGATGCAGGGTATATCAAGTTGATTGTGGAGCTTTAATCCGCTGCTTCTGAGGCTGCTGGGAGAGATTTCCCTTTCTCTTCTTTGTTCTCACAGCTCCCAGGGGCTCAGCTTTGGATTTAGCCCCGCCTGTGCGTGTAGGTCGCCGGAGGGCGTCTGTTCTTTGCTCAGACAGGACGGGGTTAAAGGAGCCGCTGATTCGGAGGCTCTGGCTCACTCAGGCCCGGGGGTAGGGAGGGGCACGGAGTGTGGGGCGGGCCTGCGGCGGCAGAGGCCGGCGAGACGTTGCAGCCTGAGGCGCGCCTGTGCGTTCTCCCGGGGGAGTTGTCCCTGGATCCCGGGACCCCGGCAGTGGCGGGCTGCACAGGCTCCCCGGAAGGGCGCGTGGCCAGTGACCTGTGTTCGCACACAGGCCTCCCGGTGGCGGCAGCAGCGGCCCTAGCCGCTCTGGGCGGCCCTAGCCACGTCCGTCTCTGGGCTCCGCACCCCTAGCCGCGGCTCGCGCCCGTCCCTGGAGCTCTCTCAAGCAGCGTTCTTAATCCCCTCTCCTCGTGCACCAGGAAACAAAGAGGGACGTAAAAGTCTCTTGCCTCTTCGGCAGTTCCAGACTTCTCCCCGGACTCTCTCCCGGCCAGCCGCGGTGCACCAACGCCCCGCAGGCTGTGTTCACGCCGCCAACCTCAGTCCTCTCCCGGCGCTCCGACAAAAGCCGGAGCCTCAGCTCCCAGTCCCGCCCGCCCCGGCGGGCGAGCAGACAAGCCTCTCGGCTGGCAAGTTCCGGTCGGCCCGATCCTCTGCGCTGGAATCTGTCCGCTTTGCCCTCCGCACCCCTGTTGCTGTGCTCTCCTCCGCGGCTCCCAAGCTCCCCCACTCCGCCTCCCGAAGTCTCCACCCGCGAAGGGGCTTCCTAGTGTGTGGACACTTTTCCTCCTTCACAGCTCTCTCCCGCTGGTGCAGGACCCGTCCCTATCCTTTTGTCTCTGTTTAGTTTTTTCTTTTGCCCTACCCAGGTACGTGGGGGGTTTCTTGCCTTTTGGGAGGTCTGAGGTCTTCTGCCAGCGTTCAGTAGATGCTCTGTAGGAGTTGTTCCACGTGTAGATGTATTTCTGGTGTATCTGTGGGGAGGAACGTGATCTCCGCGTCTTACTCTTCCGCCATCTTCCCGGAAGTCAGAATAACTATGTAATATCTTAATATGGTGGTATCTCCTAACTAGGCTTACCATGATGATCATTTTGAAATGTATAGAAATATTGAATCACTATGTTGTGTAACAGGAACTAACATAGTGTTGTAGGTCAGTTACACTTCAAAAACAAGCAAATTCATAGAAAAAGAGATTTATGGTTACCAGAGGCAGGGGTTGGGGGGAGAGGGAATTGGACAAAGACAATAAAAAATTACAAGCTTACAGTTATAAAATAAATAAGTACTAGGGATGTAATACAAATCATGATAAATATAATTAACACTGCTGTATGTTATATATGAAAACTGTTAAGAGTGTAAATCCTAAGAATTCTCATCACAGAAAAAATTGTTTTTCTATTTCTTTATTTTTGGATCTATATGAGTTGATGTGTGTTCACTAAACTTATTGTGATAACCATTTCATGATGTATGTAAGTCAAATCACTATGCTGTATACCTTAAACTTACATACTGCTATATGTCCATTATATCTCAATAAAACTGGAAGACAAAAAATGAAGTCATCCTGGCTTAGCAATTGGCTAGTATACTAGACCTACTTATACTTTTACTGAAACTAAACTGGGGCAAGGTACAGAAAACCTGCTTTTCTGATTGGAATGATAATATTTCAATTTAACACATATTGAACACCTATCATGTGCCACACCCAAGTCTTTTTGTATTTTTTAAGATGAATAAAACAAGTCTCTGCCAGAACAAAGCAGCATAATCCCATGTTTATTAAAAACACATTGTATTTCAAGCCCTTACCTCCTTCAATTTTCACCGCACGCCTGTGGAGAAGCACGGAAGACTCCTGACCTCTATTGCATACTTTCTACTAGAAGTGAACTGACTTTCTCAATCTCTTCCAGAGAATCTTCCTCAGTACTGCCCACTCTAATCTGAAGCCCACACATTTTGGCTTTTTTCTATCCCACATGAACTAAGGACTCCCTTAGGCAGCTGTGGGCTGGTAAGTGTCGAACAGCAGCCTCTCTGAGTAGTGTTTGATGATTGTCATGGTGTGAATACTCCCACCGTGGCTGATCTCAAACTACCAGTGTGACATCACTGGATGCAGAATTGGAAAGAGTTTTGCATGAGTTCTCTTGAGTCTGAGGGTTTGATGGTCTCATCAGCCAGATTGTAGCCTGGGCCCTGGAGGGGAGAGTGGAAAACCATCTTCTTAGAATTTGGTTCCCGTGGTCTATTAAAGGTCGAATTGTGTCCCCCACCAAAGATATACTGAATTCCTAACTCCAAGTCCTCAGAATGTTACCTTGCTTAGAAATGGGGTCATTGTAATAGTAATTAGTTCAGATGATATTATACCAGAGTAGGGTGGGCCTCTAATGCAATATGACTGGAGTCCTTAAAAGAAGACAGCCATGTGAAGAGACAGAGACACAAGGAGAAGGTTATGTGCAGATGGACACAGAGATTAGAGTGATGTATTTACAAGGTGAGGAACTTCTGAGCCTTGTAGAAGCTGGAATAAACAAGAATGGATTATCCTCTAGTGGTTTCAATGAGAGCATGGCTTTGCCAATGCCTTGATTTTAGACTTCTGGCCTCCAGAACTGTGAGACAATACATTCTGTCTGTTGTTTTAACTCACTCATTTTGTGTCACTTTGTTATGGCTGTCCCGGGAAACTAATGGTCCCTTTGTTTTCCTGTACCCTGCACCACCTGGTTTGAAATATGTCTGCCCTTGGGCAAAATCCCGTTGGGTTTGTGTTTATTATTCCAGTGCTCGCTCTTTCTACTCCTTCCACATTTGGATTAGACTACAGAAATCTAGTGCAGTGAGTTAAAATATAGGAGAACCCATTGCTTTACAGAGGTAAGAATGTTATCACATCAGCTATAATTATTTAAACCCATACTAGGTATCAGGTGCTATACCAGGTGTTTCTTTGTGTCGCCACATTTAATTTAATCTTTGCAACAACCCTATGACTGGGAATAATTATCCTCATCTTACAGCTATGAAAACAGAAGCTCCATGATATTAGGTAACTCACCTGATGTCACAGAGCTAGTTAAGGACTGCAGGCTTGTCAACTCAGGTGTGGTAGACTCAGACTCTGCACAACATCTTAGCACTCCACTCTGTGGACAATTTGTGGGAATCTTAATGGGCTACAGCTGCACAAACACCTCAGGGATTGCCCCATCTGGACCCAGAGATAAGATGGGATCTGAGGACAGAGGAGGAGGATTCAAGATGGTTAGAGAAATCAGGTCAATTGAGTAAATAACTCTGATCCCCTCTTTGAGCTTATCCACAGTGAGTGGTTGCCATTTCCATGTGGTAATAATAGTGATAGGCCCACATTGATATTATAATGCAATGACCTTAATTCCTTTTGTGTGTACAACACTGAACAGCTATGATGGATTTTCCCTTTAGTGGCTGTCATTAATTCTCAGGCTCTGGAGCCAGACAGAACTTGGTTCACATTCCAGCCCTGAAATTTGCCAGTGGTCTCACCTTGAGCAAGTTGCTTAATCATACTAAGTGTCAGTTCACTTGCCTCACTTGTAACCTCTTAGAAGGAATAAATGAGGTGATGTGGAGTGGGGTGGATTCAGTACATAGTAGATGTTAGAGGGAGGAGATTACTCCTCCTGTTCTTATGAGAAAGGAGTTTTCCTCAATACCTCTGGCCTACTGATCCACTGTTATTTTCCCCATAGAGTGCATTGGTGGGTGACTCATTTCCTGGTTGAAAGAAGCAAATCCACCAAAAGTTCAAGAATGCACCTCAGCTATCTGTTTCCCCTGGACCAGTGCTATGCTACTCTGTGTTTTCAATCTTATACCCCTCTTATAGGTTGAATTGTATCCCCCCAAAAGATATGTTGAATTCCTAACTTCTGGTACCTGTCAATGTTGTCTATTTTGGAAATAGGGTCTTTGCAGATGTAATCAGGTTAAGATGAGGTTATTAGGGTGGGCTTAATACAACATGACTGGCGTCCTTATAAGAAGGGGGAAACACCATGTGAAGACAGAGGCTCACAGGAGAGAATGTCATGTGACCATGGAGACAGAGTTTGAAATGATGTGACTGCAAGCCAAGGAATGTCTGGGGCTGTTGAAGAATAAGGAGGTGGTTTTCTATCATCATCTCTCCATTCTGAGGGGGAAAAGAGTAGACAGGAGACTATGAAAAAGGAAGAGCTAAGACAGAGGAAGGAACCAACATATATTGAGCACCTACTATGTCTGTACCCCTCCACTGAGTGCATTACAAATGTCTCATTTAATCCTCAGTCTGTAAGATGAGTGTTCTTAGTCTCATTTTCCAGGTAAGAAAATATTATAGTAATCTAATATCTATCTACGGGGTCACCAGAGATAATAGATACCCAGCTCAAGGTCCCACAGTGAGCAAATGACTGAGAAGATTCCAAACAGAGATCTGTTTCCAACACCTGCCTGTGATTTTTCTACTTTATGCAAAGCAATTGAGGCAATAGAAATCAAGTTGTAATAGGTAAAATTTCAAACACAGAAGGCCATTATCAGTGGTCATTATACTTTCTCTGACATGAGGATGGTGGAGAGGCACCCAGCTAAATTACAGAGAGGTAACGTAGTAGAGTGATTAGGATGATGGCTCTGAAGTCACTCTGCCTGAGTTCTGCTGCCACCCCACCTCCACACTGACTTTCTGGGTGTCTTTGCCTTTGTCATGTGGCTACATCTCTCTGTGCCTCAGCTTTCTGGCCTGACATGTGGCAATAGCAAGGACAGGGCTTACAGAGCTGTTGTGAGGATTAAATGAGTGTCACATAAAAGCACTTGGAATAGATTCTGTCACATGGTGAGCATGTTATAAGTGCTTGTTGCTGCTATTATTTTTTATTATTCAAAATGGGACCTCTTCCCTCCAAAAAAGCATAACGATACCAGGATGACTGTCTCCTACTCATGGTGCATGGCTCCTGGGCTGTGTTACTGTTCTACTCTCTGCCGCTGTGACTTCCAAAATCTTGGCTGAGCTGGGATATTATGTTTCTAATTAAACAACTGTCTTCCGTGTTGGCTAACAGGAAGGCTTTTTGGTGATGTGGGGTGACTACTGTAATGTTTCATGGCCATTAATAAGAACACAGTCTGGAAGAAAAGTGCTAACATGTAATTTGCAGTCATGACTTCCAGCTCTAATTCAAAAAATGTCTCTCTGGTCCCTGGTGTGTGTGTCTCTGTCTGCTGGTTCTCTTTGGCTGGAATGCTGCAGCCAAAGCAGGTGCATGGGCCTCTTGCCCCACTGGTAATCCTTTCCAGCAGGACTACCTGTGTCTGAGGAACTCCCTAACTCCTGAAATAAGTGTTCTGGAGTGTCCTGTGTAAAGATTGTGAACTGGGAAACTTTTACTTAAACTCGGGAGGCAAGCTGAAGCAGAGAATGAATAACTCGGAAGTGATGTGCTTCTAGGGCATTTCAGGATGCTTTATCTGTGTCTAAATTCTGGTAACCATTTTTCTAGGACCACAGTGACCTGCTCTCATCTGACCAGTCAACTATATTCCCTTCTCACCTGGGATATGCTTACCAGAAAGATGGACCAGACACAATAGATAGTACCAGTCCAACTTTGGGGATTTTGTTCATTGAGTATCATGCCTGGGGGTGGTGTGACTATTAGGGCATAAGGATTAGAATTCTCTTTCTCAAAGGAAGCTGCCTTTCTCTCCCTGGGGAAAGACCCAAGCACACCTTTCTGTTTCTCTCTGTCAGCACAGCCAGTTCGTGGAGTTAATAATTCCAGACACAAAGATCTCTTATTTAAATCATAAAAAATTTAAAAAATTATTCAAAACTTCCTGGATGTAAGGAGATTAAAAGGATATCTCTATTGGATGTGCCATATGCTTGAGAGCTGGATTAGAATGTGAGGATTTGATAAAAATATGGAATAAGAATAAAAAACAATTAGAGGCTCCAGAGAAAGAAAAATAGTCTACAAGGATGTGGTGCTCCAAAAACAAATTACTATGGTAAAAATCTGTAGATTGCAAGACGTGAATTTCATATATAGATAGAAAATAGAAAAAATAACGAAATAGAAATTATCCCACATATAACTTATGCAAATAGACTAGAATGTAGATACTCATACACACACACCCCTGTCTCCACGTCTGATACACTCACATAAATGAAAGGGCTCTATAAACACTGGTATGTACCTTTCATTTTTTTAAACTTAATAATATATATTATGGAAGTTTTCATATTGGTAGCTACCGTTTCTTTTATATCATTCTAGGACATTCTTTTTTAATAGTTTCAAGGTATTTCATTTTATAAATGTACCATGATTTATATCCACAATTAGCTATTAATGAATATGTAGATTCTGTCCAGTTTGGAGAATTTTATTTTTTGTATTTCTTTTCCAGCAATACTACAATGAATATCCTTGGCCACATATCTTTGAGAGCATGTGTGGATACGTCTATAGAAAAAAAAAATCTTTGTAGTGAAATTTCTGAACTAAAGGGTATTTTAATAGGTATTGACCCTTTGCCAAATTGACCTTCAAAGAGTTTATGCCAATCTCTACTTCCATTACCACCGTGTGAATATCCGTTTTCCCCCAATCTTGCCCAAACCATATTTGTGATCCCTTTTAATCATTGCCAATCTGATAGGTAAAAGTAAAAACAATATCCTGCTGTTTTAGCTCTCATTTTAAATCACCGAGTGAGGTTAGACTTCTGTTCATATAATTCTAAGCAATTTGTATTTGTTTTTCTAAACTGAGTGAATAATAGGTGTACAATAATATTTGTTGAACAATTAAATACACTGCCTTTACAACTGCTCCTTTTATTGTTAATCTAAAAGAACTCTTAGGGAGTGAAAAATTAACACCCTTTGATATGGTTGTTGCAAGTCTTCACTGATTGCTGTCTTTTAATTTTATTTCTGGATTTTTTTCAGGGAGGCATTTAGAAATTTGGTTTTTACTTTTATATGTAGTCACATTTATTATTTTACAAATAATTTACAGTTTTAAATCTTGCTTAAAGTTTTCTCTTATTCCTCTAAATAAGCACATTGCCCTTAATAGGCCTCCTTTCTGCTGCTGAACTTTCCTTGTGTGATTTCCAGATTGTGCTCTCTTTCCATCCTCTGCCCATATGATGGCCAGTACTTGGAGAAGTAGGGGAATTCCTCTTGCTCAAGGACTCCTAGATATCGGCACATATAACTAGAGCATTGAGGGCAGATGATTCCACATACAATGTATTATGGAAATCCAGAATAAAGACAAGGAACATTCCGGAAAGTGTCCTGGCAGTAGAAAGTTGCTGCTGCAGAGAGTCTTAGATGCCAGAACAAGAAAACTGATCTCTCTCCTGCAACAGTTAAAGGAGAGCTCACTGTTCTTACACTTTCTTACACTTTCCATCTAGATTGAGATAGAAGAACAGCGATACTAAATATTTTTTTCTTTCCCTCTGTAGGCTTACATTTAGGAATTCCTATCTAGACATCTTTCTCTTTGGGTTTTCCTCTGACCCTCATTGTCCATGGTTTGGGTGCATAAGACAGACCTAGGGCCTGCTGGCCTTGCAGTGAAACCAGAACGTGACTCTGAGAAAGCAGGCTGTGGTAGACTGGCCTCTGGGCCAGATGCTGTGAGTCTTCTACACACATATGCCTCAGTCCGCCCATGGGAGCTGCTGCTGCTCTCCGCTCAGTATACTGCTTCCTCTCCCTTCTTCTGAAGCACTCCTTCATTTGAAGAGTGCCTCCCTCCCCGTATTATGCTTTACCTAGGAGGGTAGATGAGTCCATCTAGGTTAGAAATTGGTATCTTGACTAGAGACCACCAGGTACCCAGGGTTCTAGTATCCATCCATTTTAAGGATGCTGTGAGGAGAACTCTCTCATTGTTTTGTCCCTAACTATGTCCCTGTTCCTGCCTTCCTGAGGCCTGAGATTGTTCGAGCTTCCCGTATTCCCACAGGGTACCCAGCATCCATCCAATAAGCCCTTTCCTCCCTTTGTTTAAATTAGTAAGATTCTGTTGCTTGTGCTCCAAGAACCCTAGCAGAAAGAAGAGCCCATAGGTGCTGGTGGATTATGCAGCGGTGCAGGGCCAAAGCCCTGGCTTGGTTCAGGGCAAGAGCCTCAGGGTGGGAGGGGTCTCTTTACTGGCTCCTCAAGGCCATGGCAGGCCTTTTATGGATTCTTAATCACAGGGCTAGGAAGACTGGGCCCCCTGACCATATCAGAAAATCAAGTCCCCTGGAGAGTCAGGGACTCGATAGGACTGAAGAGCCCATGACAATTTTTGACAGTTCTTGTAAGGTAAACCATGGGGATTATACTCAGGTTGATTGTGAGCTGGTGTTCAGGACCCTCACTAGCTAAAGTCAGAGCCAGGAAGCTCTGTCATCTGTTTGTGATTACAAGCCTCAGCACGCCCCACCAAAGGCCCTCTGGCGCCTTTCCTCTTTGGAAACACATTCAGCACATTTTTAGAAACCGCACTGAGAAGCCCTCCCTGAGAAAGTGACTAAACACTGCTTAATATTCTGAAAACATAAACAGCCTCTGAGAAGCCAGTCATAAGCTGTTTAGGAAAAGCTGACTTGGCGCTGGTGGGAGCCAGCTGTTGCTGGCATTCGATTGGCAGGGGCTGTAAAATTCCTTGCAATGTCTGTATTGTCAATGAATATATATTATGTTCGTTCTCCATCTTACATGCTGGAACATTCTGGTTGGATTTGTGTCCTCCTGGACATTTTGGAGAGATAAAGTATGCTAGGATCGATGTTCTCGCTCCATGCTTCTCTCCCTGTACCTGTGTATGGGTTGAATTGTACCTCCTCAAAAGACATGTTTAAGTTCTAATCCTCAGTAACTCAGAATGTGACCTTATTTGGAAATAGGGTTGTTGCAGATGTAATTAGTTAAGATATGGTCATACTGGAATAGGATGGGCCCTTCATCCAATATGATTGGTGTGCTTAAGAGAAGAGGAGGGGGAAACATACCAGGAGAATGCCATGCCATGAGATGATGCAAGCAGAGATTGGAGTGATCCAGCTGCAAAACATGGAATGACAAGGAATGACAGCCACCACAAGAAGCTAGGGAGAGACAAGAAAGGATTATCCCTTCTACAGTTTTCAGAGAAAACATGGCCCTGCTGACACCATGATTTTGGACATCTAGCTTCCAGAACTGTGAGACCACCAATTTCTGCTCTTTTAAGTCACCCAGTTTGTGCTGCTTTGTTACAGCCCCTAAGAAACTGACATGCTATAGTTTAACCATCTCCCTATCCTATATCAGACTGTATCTCCCATCTCCGTTCTTTCTTTCATTTGCTCATTGAGCATTCATTAAGCATTAATCATGTTCTAAATCCAGCATTGGGTGCTGGATGCAGTGCTCACAAGGCACAGTTCTTACCCTCAAACAGATCAGAAACTGGGAGTGGGGTAGACATGGACCTGCTAACAGATAAATCCTGCTCTGCCTTAGGTTCTTAGCATTTACTCTCCTTTACCGAACTGTGTGTGTGTGTGTGTGTGTGTGTGTGTTGGCTCTTTAATCACATTTTTGTGAAGTCCTCAAAAACCGTATTTTTTCCTCAATTGTTTTATAATGAAAATGTTTGAATACATATAAATGTTGAGAAAAAATAGTGCATTGATCACCCATAAACCCATTTCCTAGATTCAACAACTGTTTACATTTTTCCATATTTGGTTTACAAATTTATTTTTTATTTCTTCATATCTAGAGGTTGATTACTGCATTCTATAAGAGTAAGAGCTCTGGAACTAACTTCTCTGAATTCAAATCCTGGCTTTATCATCTAGTTTTGTGTCCTTAGGCATGTTGCTACTCTCCTCTGTGCCTTAGCTTTCTCATCTGTAAAATGGGGATAATAATAGTATTCAGATCATGAGGATGTTGTGAGAAATAAATGCATTTATACGTGAATGTTGTTAAAACAATGCCTTTCAAGATGTGAGCCTTCCATAAGTATTAGCTATTTTAATAATGATTTTCCACAGTTCTCAGAAAACAGTGGTTATCTTATTCTCACAAGTGAGGCTGGTCTGGTTATTATGCATGTGAATCATGGGGGATCTTGCCCTCCTTTGGGCCATTCTCTGGATTATTCTTCTTTTAGGGCATGTGCATTTGCCTCTGTTGGGAATATGCCTGTCTTCCTCATGGAATTTAGGCAATATTTGCTCTGTTTACCACTGTAAGTGCCAACGCTGTAAGCAGTACTAGATATATAACTTGGTATACAGTAAGCACTCATTAAATAGCTTGCTGAATGAGTAGTATCCAACATGCTATTTGTTCATGCATTCATTCACTTACTCATTTGGCAAATGTGCACTGAATATACTCTTGGTTCTTGGCAATTTACTATGTGCTGAGGCTTCATTGGTGAATGAGACAAAGTCCCTATTATCAAGAAACTTTAAATTTGGTCTTGTTGATATATGATTTTGTATTCATCTTTGGTTTTTCAAGTGCCTCGTCTTATCAGCTAGACTGTAAAAGCATAGAGATCAGAGATGTTTCTTTTCTAGAACATGGAAGTCATG
Organism: Globicephala melas; assembly: GCF_963455315.2. Lineage (NCBI taxonomy): Eukaryota > Metazoa > Chordata > Mammalia > Artiodactyla > Delphinidae > Globicephala > Globicephala melas. The sequence goes on along the minus strand of NC_083318.1, from coordinate 41,986,393 downwards.
GTAAAGTTATATACATTAAGCAGGCTTTAGAGTCAGGAAAAAATGGAAATAAATTAAAACTCTTCCATTACATTGCCAATGAATATTTTACTTTACTTATCTTTATCTCAAGGTCTTTTTGTCAAATAGGAATACTATTCACCAGCTATTGCAAGAATTGAATGAAATGATTCACAGCTCATAGTATATTGTCTATATTATCTATAGTATAAGGACTGTGAGAAAGAATTCTACGCCTCTCCCCTAGCTTTTTTTTTTTTTTTAAGATTAATTTTTATTTATTTATTTATTTATTTTGGCTGTGCTGGGTCTTGGTTACAGCATGTGGGATTTTTAGTTGTAGCATACAGACTCTTAGTTATGACCTGTGGGATCTAGTTCCCTGACCGGGGATCAAACCTGGGCCACCTGCATTGAGAGTGCAGAGTCTTACCCACTGGACCACTAGGGAAGTCCCTCCTGTAGCTTCTAAATATTAGCATTTAGTTTTCTTTACTGAACTGTAAGTTAGTGTTATCTATATTCTACTCTGCCTTTCTTTCTAGTGATGTGGTGAATTGGAGGAAAGATGTGCAAGAGACTAAGTTGTTCCTTTTGTAATTTTCTGGCATTCTATGTCTGATCCTCAATTGAATGCACATAGCAAAACAGATATAGACTCACAGACACAGAAAACAAGCCAGTGGTTACCAGTGGGAAGAAGGAAGGTGGGGGAGAGGCCAGATAGGGGTATGGGATTAAGAGATACAAACTACCATGTATAAAATAAATAAGCAAGGAGGATGTATTGTACAGCACAGGGAATTATAGCCATTATTTTGTAATAACATTTATTGGAATGTAATCTATAAAAATACTGAACCACTATACCATACACCTGAAACTAATATAATATTGTAAAGTCAACTCTACTTCAATTAAAAAAAAAAAAAAAAAGAATTGTTGTGGATTTAACTGGCCTCCTCCCCTCCAAATTCATATGTTGAAGTCCTAACTCCAGTATCTCAAAATGTAACTACGGTTGAATATAAGGTCTTTAAATATGTGATTAAGTCAAAATGAGCTTTTTAGGGTAGACCCTAATCCAATGTGACTTATAAAAAGAGGAAATTTGGACACACAGAAAGATATGAGACATGTGCATGCAAAGAGAGGCCAATATGTGAAGATGCCACAAGAAGGTAATCATTTGTAAGCCAAGAGGAGAAGCCTCAGAAAGAACCAAATCTGCTGACATCTTGATCTCAAACTTCTGGCCCCTGGAACAGTTAAATTTCTGTTGTTTAAGCCACTCATTCTGTGGTGTTTTGCTACGGCAGCCCTAGCAAACTAAAGAAGCAACTGAATGGGTAATGGTGCCATTTATTAAAGGAAAACTGGGACAAAAGCTGGTCTGAGTTTGTGGGGTGGTGGGGTGGCAGTTGTGGCTAGAAGTCAAGAGTTCTTTTATGACCTTGTACAGACCAAGAAGCCCATTAGACATACAATTAGAGACTCTTGGTAGGAAACTGAACATATAATTGTGGTGCTTGGGAGCACTCAGCAAACAGGTAGTATTTGCACCCATGGGAGTAGAATGAGATCACCAAGGAAACCCGTGGAGAGGGAAGAGGCCTGAGGATTGTGCCCTGAGGTACTTTAAGGTAGACTCTGCAAAGGAGACTGAGATGGTGTCACCAATGAGGTAAGAGGAAAAACTAGGAAAGGGTGGTACTCTGAAGATCAAGTGAAGGAAGTATTTAAAGAGAGGAAGAAATGAACTGTGTCAAATGCTGTGAATATTTTGAGTAAGGCGAGTCAGAAAATTGGCCATTGAAGTTGGCAAGATGGAGGTTGTTAATGATTTTGAAAACAGTGGTTTCAGTAGCTTGGTGGGAAAGTTTCCAATCAAAATGTGTTAAAGGAAAATAGCTAAATAGAAATGTAGGGTAAGAATGAACTTTTTTAGGAGTTTTTTTATTATGGTGTGTTTGAATGATGTCAGGAAAAGTCTAGTAGATGAGCGGATAAAGATTCAGGTGGGAAAAATACATAATTGTAAGAACAAAAATCTTTAGTAGGTGAGAGGATGAAGAATCTAGTTTAGAGACTTGACTTCACGTAGGAACAGAGATGTTCACCCATGTTATTAAAGGCAAGTCAAAATATACAGGTATAAATATAGACAGGGTGATAGATTTGAGGTTAGAGAGACAAGGAAGTCCACAGCTGCTTCTGTTTTCTCAGTTTAATAAGAAGCAAGACCATAAGCTGAAAATAGGGGAAAAGGAGAATTAACATCTTTGAAGAGATCTGAGAAGATATAAAATGGTCATCTCAAAGAATGAACATGCAAATTTATTAAGGACATAAATTAGGGTTGTTAAACAGGGCTGAGTGGCCATCAGATATTTGTGATCATAAGTTTAAAGTTAGACTGCTCAGCACACTTGTGATTTTTTTCACCAGATATATTCAAGTATAGTGACAGAGTAGTGGGGAAACTGGGATTTAATAGGACCAGGGTTTTGTGATAAGTAGTATAACAGGAGAAGGAGGAGAAAGTGAGCTAAATGAACACACAATGGTGTCAGAACCATAATGGATCATGCATGCATCTAAGGTGTCTAAGGACAGCTGTGGAAACTTGAAGACCAGCACAGGACAATAGCAACACTGTTGTGAGGTCAATGGAGCAAATCTCCCAGTGAGGCCAAAGAGAAGGGGAAGTAGAGCATTACAGGGTGAGCTAGCGATTACAAGGTGGTAACCAGAGAGTTGGATGCTTGAAATCATCCTTTGAAGGTGAAGCAATAGCTGGTGATGACAAGACCCAGGAAATGACCATGAGGACCATGCCCTAGGGATAAGCACCATAGGCAGAGCAGAGGGTAAGTTTCCTTGGATGAGGGTAACATGAAACTGGGAAGTCAGAGTGTTACACACAGCCAAGAAAAGCCATCTAAAACTGAATTCCCAGTTTTACCTCCCAAATTTGTTCCTCTTGCAGTTTTCTCCATCTCAGTTACTGGTGTCTCCATACTTCTACTTAACCCATGCACCAAATCTTGGAGCGTAAATGAAGTATTTTTTAACTTCATATCCCATATTTAATTACTCAACAAATCCTGATGGCTATACCTTAAAAATATACACAGACTCCAATCACTATCACCTCAATTATCTGTCTCCCAAATTACTGCATTAACTTGCCAACTGGTCTGTCATCTTCTATTCTCAACATAGAGGCTGGAGTAAATTTTTACAAATATAAGACTGACCATGTTGGTCCTCTGATCAAAACCCAACAGTGGCTTTACATCCCATCTAAAATGACTTCCAAATCCTTACCATGGCCTACTGATTGCCTCCTACCTTCATCTCTCTAACCTCATCTTCTGTATCCCTTTTGCTCACTCTGCTCCAACCACACTGGCCTTCTCACTGTCTCTAGAATATGTTAGGCATGTCTAGATTCAAGAATTTTGTATTTGTGATTGATTCTGCCTGGAACTCTCTTTCCCCACACATTGCATGACCTTTCCTGTCATCTGTCACCTTGCTCAACTGTCACCATCTTGGCATCTTTCTTTAATATCCTATTAAAAATTAAAACAGTTTTACCTCTCACCCCCCAATGAGCTGCCTACCCACCTTTTCAACTTTAATTTTCTGAGAAAAGTATAGCATGTATGTATGTGTTTGTGTGTATGTATGTGTGTGTGTGTATATATATATATATATATATATATATATATATATATATATATATATATATATATATATATATATATATCTCCTCAATAGAATGCATGCTAGGATTTTGATCTTTTCTTTGTCTACTGCTGTATTCCCAGTAGTCAGGGCTGTGCCTGACACAAAATAAGTCCTCTGTAAATATTTGCTGAGTGAAAAATATGTGGCAAAAAGAATAATGGTAGAGGAGACAAGAGTGCAGGCATTTACACCTTCCATGACATAGGAGAAGTGATCAGGAGGATATTAGATGAGAGCAGCATGGATGTGTTGAAGAAAGTGGAGTTTGATGGAGTGCACTTCAGGAGGAGCTGGAGTTTCTGAGAGACAAGAAAAGAGCAATGGGAGCAAACAGAATTTTCTACATCCTCTTTTGGTCCTGTAGTATGTGCTAAAGGAGGAAGGTAACTGCAACAGAGAGAAGAGGTTGAAGATATGGGGAAGGATTTGGTTGATGGATGACAGGTCCACTTGGGGAGTTTCTTATATAGTAAAATATACTCTAATTTATGCAACCCAACAATCCCACTCCGAGGTATTTATTCAAGAGAAAAGAAACATATGTCCATACAAATATTTGTCTGTTCATAGTAGCTTTATCTATAATAACTAAAAACTGGACATAACCCAAATGACCATTAACTGGTGAATGGAGAAACAAATTGTGGTATATTTATTCAATGAGGTAACACTCAGCAATGAAAAGGAAGATATTAGTGGTATATGCAACAACATAAAATAAATCTCAGAATATTATGCTAAGCAAAAGAAGCTAGACAAAAAACGATGACACGCTGTGTCATTCTATTTATATTAAATCACTAAAAAGCAAAGCCTTGGGACTTCCCTGGCAGTACAGTAGTTAACACTCTGTGCTTCCACGGCAGGGGGCATGAGTTCGATCCCTGGTCGGGGAACTAAGATCCTGCATGCCACGGGGTGTGGCCCCCCCAAAAAAATAGTATACAAAAAAGCAAAAGACTTAGTGACAAAGAGCTGGTCACTGGTTGCTAGGAGCCATGGGTAGAGTAGGAGACTGACTGGAAAGAGACATGCAGTTGCTTTCTGGAGCAATGGAAATTTTCTAAATCATCAGGGTAGTGGTAGTTACATGACTATATTTATTTCATCTATAAATATATACCAATATATATATCTCTATATATATTATATATATATATTATATTTATATTCATCTAATCTTAAACTTAATATTGGTGCATTTTATTATATTTAAATTATACCTAAAACTGATTAAAATAATTAACCTATTTACGTTTTGCCTTATTGTGTGTCTCCTCCACTAGAACCCATAATGTAACTTCTTGAGGGTAATGTTTAGAACAAGTATGCTTGGCACATCATAGATGATAAATATTTGTTGGAAGAATATATGTTCCATGCTTCTGATAGCATCTTTGAACTCAAATATTTCTGCAATTGAATCTCATATTCACTATTTACTAGCCATGCCAACTTAGACAACATACATTTAATATCTCTAGCCTTGGTGTTCTCCTCTGTAGTGTTGGGATTCTTTCATAAATGAAAATCAAATAATACACTGAGTAATATACTTATAGAGCTATCTGGGATGTAGCAAGTGTACAGTAAGTCAAACAAATTTGTTATTATTTTATATCACTTTGTTTCATTTCAACTGCCTCTGATCATTTATTATTCTTAATGTACTTTTCTTAAGATTGGAGACCTTGCACTGAGTTCTTCTTATTGCCTGAAAGTCCTAGCACACAACACAGATGTTTGTTGAATATTACCTGATCCTATAAGTGTTTGAGAACCATCTTTCATCATGCCTGGGAATATGTATACACGCCATTGTCCTTTCCTAAGAATGTTACCTGCCTCCTTCATACACATGCATGAGTACATGTGTATGAAGGAGGCAGTACCCTCATGAGTACACACATGAGCATATACACAAATGATGTTTGTACTTATTGTTGAGGTTTAAGCAACCATTTCACAATAAAAATGTCCCTGACTTCTGAGAAGAGATTAGATTACCTTGTTACATGCTTTCTTAGTACCCAACACTTTTCCTTCATGGCATCATAAAAATTGGCAATGATATATTTGTACAATTATTTGGGTAGTGTAAGCCTGGGTCCACAGCTTGGCCCATTTTATCTCTAACAGTCCATTAACACTTCTTAACAGGGAGAAGGAAGTGGGGGAAGTGGGTAGAGAGGAAGGCAGGAGCCTGGGGTTGTCAGATAAGGAAAGATTTCTCTTTTTGGAGAGGGGTGTTTATATTATTATATTTTGTTTTTTTTTAAATTCGGATTTATTTTATGTTTAAGTACCAGGTCTGAGCTGAATTCCAGGTGATACAACAGTAACCAACAGGTGGGATGAGAATATAGGTCAGATTTCCAATAAAGGAAAGAGAAATCACAGAGACATTCCCCACAGAATCATCTTCTTCCAAGTCGTGTAAGCAAGCCATCTTAGGCAATGGTTGTACTTGCGAGGGGGTGCCTGGCAAGGGCCTGTGAAGTGTGCTTTCCCAATGTTATTCCCTTGCTCAGGAATTCACAGTTCCTCCTCTTTATGCAGTTTACAGCCGAAATTCCTTAGGCTGGTGTTTAGAGCCTTTTCTGATGTAGCCCAAATGTATTTTTCCTGCTTTCACTCATAATATTTTCTATCCTTCTTTCCAAAGAGGACCTTGTTCCATTCTTTTGCTAGCTAGGCTCAAGGCTGGAACTCTTGGTCTTCCCTGGTGGCGCAGTGGTTGAGGGTCTGCCTGCCGATGCAGGGGACATGGGTTCGTGCCCCCGTCCGGGAAGATCCCACATGCCGCAGAGCGGCTGGGCCCGTGAGCCATGGCTGCTGAGCCTGCGCGTCTGGAGCCTGTGCTCCGCAACGGGAGAGGCCACAACAGTGAGAGGCCCACGTACCGCAAAATAAATAAATAAATAAATAAGGCTGGAACTCTTTTTCATATACCTGATCCTTAAGCTTCAACTCTGTTTTGAAACACATATTCTGATTTTCATATGTTGTAACTATAAGATTCCTTCTCATTGTTTATGGAGCTCACCTCTAAAAACAGTTTAGAATCTACTAAGATGTCTGATACATAGCAGGAATTGAAAAAAATTGGCTAAAATAAGTGTACACTCTTGATAAATGTACATATCTTAGTTATCTCTTATGGCCCACATGGAGACATACAACTTTTAGTGTATTTCTTTCATTTTATCTTTAGTCACAATATTTATGAACACGTGCTAGACAATGTGGATGGTCCTGAAGGGACAATAATGAAAAATACAGTGATTTTCTTTAAAGAGCTATAGTCCAGTTGAGGATACAACCCAATAAACAGTAGATTAAAACATGGCATGAGATATCACCCCACACATGTCAGAATGGCTGTCATCAAAGAGACTAGAAACAACAAGTGTTAATAAGAATGTGGAGAAAAGGGAACGCTTGGGCACTATTGTTGGGAATGTAAATGGGTGCAGCCACTATGGAAAACAGTATGGAGGTTCCTCAAAAACTTAAAAATAGAACTATCGTATGATCCAGCAATTCCACTTCTGGGTTTTTATCCAAAGAAAACTAAATCACTAATTTGAAAAGATACATGCATCCCAATGTTCATTGCAGCATAGCCAAGATATGGAGGAAAGCTGAGTGTCCACTAATAGACGGATGGAAAGGAAATATATACAATATATATCTACATACATATATATACATTATAATTTAACTTATATGTGGAATCCAAAAATCAAAACAAATGAACAAACATAAAACAGAAACAGACTTATACAAAGAACAAACAAAGAACAAACTTGTAGTTTCCAGAGGGGAGGGGAGTGAGGGGATGGGCAAAATAGGTGAAGGGGACTAAGAGGTACAAACTTTCAGTTATAAAATAATTAAGTCATGGGGATATAATAAACAACATAAGGAATATAGTCAATCATATTACAATAATTTGTATGATAACTAGATTTACACTGGTGAACACTTTTTAATGAACAAAAATATTGAATCACTATGTTATACACCTGAAAACTAATATAATATTGTAAGTCAGTTATATATTAATAAAAAAACATGACATGAATAGTCCTACTCTAAGGGAAGCTCAGTGTCCTGGGGCAACACTTCAAAGGACATTTGGAGGACAAAGGGAGGGTTGGGGAAGGTTTTCCAGAGAGGTGAAGGCACTGTTTATTTTTCCCAATCCCGTTGGCCTTTCCTGAAGGTAAGTTCTTTGTTCCAGTGGAAAATATCAGCAAATTTTCTATAGGGTGCAGAGAATAAGCATTATTAAAGCATTAGCTAAGCCTTGTGCAGGGGCTTCCTTCATCACCATAACAGCTCTTTGTAGTAGAGGATATCATTATGCTCATTAGAAAATAGAGACTACGGAGATATAAACTTTGCTAAGGACACACAGCTGGTAAATGTGGGCCCCATTCTGTCTGGCTCCCAATCCAGTGTTCTTTCCTATTAAAAGCAAAACAAAACAAACAAACCCCAAATTACTGTATATGACAATAAAAACACTATAAAAATTGACTTCCAATAATCATTCTTTTTTTTTTAACCCAATAATGTAGTAGTGGTGATGTTAAGAGTAATAGCACTACCTCCTAAACAAGATACTTGCTTTCCATCTTGATGAGAAACTTCCTAGTAACCCCATTCATGCAGCCCATTTTACAGATGAGGAAGAGTTCAGAAATGCTAAGAAGCTTATCCAAGGTAACAATACCACACGGAAGCAGAGCCACATGCAAATGGAAGCCTTTGATCTCTCCTTCAATGTTCATACCTGGCAGGGCCGCTAAAGTTTAGCAATTGATATTCTAATTACTCTATCACTATTTTTCCCATTTGTACAACAGAGATGTATTTTACTTGTGTAGTGAGTGGAGAGAGGTTATCACAGCTAAACATTCATCTTTTCCTCACTTGGCTTAATGGGAACATTATCCAGAAGGACAATGGTTCAGCACACAAGTGATATTTAGAAGCCTTGAAGAGTAGGTGTGGATAATATGTAAGAGCTATTTTTTTCTCCACATGAACCTGAATTGGTATACAGCAACTGATTAATAACCTTAGGAATGAAAATGTCAGACCTATCACATAAATATTATCCAGCAGACTTCAATTTGTTTTGGATAAGGACCAACAGTCACACATAAGGCAGAAGAGACACGTCTGACACCCAAAATCCCCTCTAAATATCGCAATCTATTTAAACAAGACATTCAGAAACACAAGCAGTTTAATTAACAATCCATTATGTAAGTAACATTTGCTTATTTTAATTACTGGGAACTTCAGTTAGGTCTCTCCCATAGTGAAGAACACAAACCTGTTTCTCAGGTAATGGTTTGTGGTTGACGTTCTTAGAAATCCTAGTACCTGGTGATGACTCAGTGCTCCAATGTAGGAAGCCAGTGAGGAGAACAAGGCCTGGCATAATACCCACCAACAGTGGAGGGCTATCGTCTTTGCAAGCGCTAGTGTGGAAACGAAATCCTGAGATACAAACTCCATCCTCCCCTGCTTAAAACCTTTCATTCTTTTGGTTTTGCTTTCAGAGGTGTTCAGACATATTATCATGAGTCACTAGGTTATTTATGACAGGAACTCTCCTACTTCTTTAGACACATCTGTTGCTACTCCTCCCTTCTGCTTTGGCTGTGAAATTCCCTGGGTCTCAGGATATTTCATGCTCTCACCTGCCTTCAGGATTTTGCCCACGCTGATTCTGTCTGAAATTCTCTTCTTCTTTCCTTGCCTAGAAATTCCACTCACTGTTTAGGGATGGCTCCAGTATCACCTGCCTGAAAAATCTTCTCAAACCCCTTACTCTCATTTCTGCCATGCCCAACTGTCACTCCTTGGCTGTGTCAGTGGTCTCTCCTCCAAGAAGTCAAAGAACTCAGTGTTTACCACCATCACCTGTGCCTTGAAGAACAACTAACTCCTCCTGGGGAAAACAACCCTCCTCCCTAGTTTGGACAGATGGATTCTCATACAGCTTTTTTATGTCCCAAGAGAATAGGAAGACAATCTACCAAAGAAGTACCCTGGATCAAAGAGTGAAAAATAAAATTAAAATAGTTTCAAACCTTTTACTGGCCTATTGGCAGTTAAAGGGTAGTCAATGGAGCAGATGATTCTGGAGCAGATTATTCTGTATGGAGCCTTGTTTCCCATAAAACACTAAGGACTCAGGACATAGTCTGAAGGAAAGTGGCCATTGCTCTCCACAATATTGGAAGATGTTATAACCAATGGGTAATAAAAACTATGTAGATATCATTGCTGTTAGGATATTTATCCCCCTTACTTAAGGTGGATTTAGACAGTGCTGTGTTTGAGAATTGATGCTTATCCCTGGAAAATGTGTGTTTGCTTATTTTCTTGATCTAATATCTTTCATTTGATGCACTGGTAGGGCATAGAGTCTATGTCCAGCCCAATCTTTGTGTGAAAGGGTTAGGAATCAGCACTGAAGGCTTCAAGAGGTGGTATTCTGAACTATAGATTGGTGAACAGTCTGAGAAATGTAAACAGTTCAACTTTTCTTTAAGTTTCCTTTGTATTATGAGGATATCCATTCATGTACTGAGCCACTGTCGTTTGGCAGGTACTAGGTGCTAGAGATACAAGTCTATAGAAAGCAAGATGCTTTTCCTAATTGTACTTAGAAACCTCGTGGGGCAAGACATACAATAAACACAAAAGCAAAGAAATGCAGAGGATGTGTTAATATCATGATAATAGCTATGCAAGGTATAAAAGTGGGTATTTTGTTAGAGAACATCTCAAGGGATGTGGGATAAATTGGACAGTCAGTGAAGAGGTGACACTTGAGCTGAGACATGATATAAAGGCATCAGCCATGTGAAGGCTTGGAGGTAGTAGATTCCAGATAGAAGAAAACCACCAATTCACAGACCCAAAGGTGAAAACAAACTGAACACCTTCTAGGCACAGAAATGGCTTGATTTGGATCTAGATAGTAAGGGGGAGAAAAGTCAGAGAGAGACTGGAGGAGGTCAGCAAGAACAGATCTTGAAGAGTATGGTGAAGATTTTGTATTTTAGCTGCTATGGAAATGTTAGAGTGTTCATGCAATACAGATGAGATCTGATTTATATTTTTTAAACTTGTTCTGTTTGTTGAGGGAGAATAGATTTGAGGCGTAGGAGGATAAAGAGTAGAATCTGAGAAATAAGTTATGAGCTTATTTCATTCATCAAATTACAAATAACTGTGAGTTGCTGGGATTAAGGTGATCTCACTGGCAGTGAGGAGAAGTGGTTGATTTGGAGATGTTTTGGAGGTGGACATGGCAGGGTTTGCTGTTTTAGTGCATGGCTTTATATTTTTACTTTCCATGGTTGTCACTCTTCAGTGTCATTAGACATATGCATATAGCTTTGTGTAGTGGTACTGTGGGGAATGCAGTGTTGGGGCAGACACTCACCTGCCTCTCATTCAGCCCCACTGCCCGAGCCCATCAACAGTGCAATAAGAGATCCCAGACTACCAGGGGCCTAGAGTCTTAGATGTGACCAAACAATGTGAGAGTTGTGGCACAGATATCAAGTGCAGATACAGTTGCCAAACTTCCTTGGTACACCTCCAAGGAAGACATGAGACAAACCACCTCTTCCCCGGATGTTGTAGAGGAAGATGACACTTTAGGGGTTGGAAGGACAGAGGGATGGGATGGAAGGGAGCCTAGGCGCTGAACACTTACCCCTGAATTGTCATCGTGTGCTTGTCACCGTAAAGGCCGGAGCTAAGTTGTATTCACTTTTATATTCCAGTAAGTAACACAGGATCCGGCACTTAGTGCCCAGTAAATGCCTGTCAAAGGAATGAATGGTGGAATTGTTTATCGAAAAGGTATTGGTTTGAGGATTTAGGCTTCTGACTTTTTTTTTCTTTTTTTTTTTTTTCGGTACGCGGGCCTCTCACTGTTGTGGCCTCTCCCGTTGCGGAGCACAGGCTCCAGACGCGCAGGCTCAGCAGCCATGGCTCACGGGCCCAGCCGCTCCGCGGCACGTGGGATCCTCCCGGACCGGGGCACGAACCCGTGTTCCCTGCATCGGCAGGCGGACTCTCAACCACTGCGCCACCAGGGAAGCCCCTAAGCTTCTGACTTTTTAAGCAAGTGTAGCAGGAACACAATTTGGAATCAGGTTTCCTGCCTTTTACCCACTTTTATGTCGTGATACTCATGATGCTGCTTCATATTTATCGCTATGAGATGGCTGAACGTTCTCCCACAGAGGCCTCCTTTTGCCCCTGGCCTTGCACGATACAATTCGTACTGGCCAGAGGAGAGGCAAGCACATCGGCATGAAATGTGAATATGCCTTTTAACATTTCTCCCAGAGAATGTGGTGAGCCTTAGGAATTAGCTTAGAGGTTCAGCTGGGGCCCCTGGTCAGCACATTCTTCGAGCTCTTGGAAAAGGGCAAGCATAGAATATTTACAGCCATGGAGAAATGGCCTCATAAAAATGCATAAGGGTGTGTGCACAGAGTGATGACTTGGATGAAAAAAGCAGTGTTTACATACTGTTACACTAAAAATATTCACACCTCATCAAATTGTCAGTCTTGTTTGCTGGCAACAATGGGATTTTTCCCTCTGTAAGGCAGTAATAGCTCTCCGCAGAGCGCTGAGCATTTTGTCTCTTAATCCTTCCCAGATCCCAGCGAGGTGGGTGGTGAGGGTTAGGTTTCCTGTTGTATCAGAGAATAGATCAGGGTTCATTTCTTCCCCTTCACTGCCCTCACATGAGAGAGGATATTTGCCATCTCCTGTTTGAGATCTCTATTGTGGCTTTTGGGGGTTGGCCCTTCCTAAAGTCATCTGGTCTACTGCCCTTGTGTGGATGGGGAAAAAGAGCCTTATAAGAGAGGAATCAATTACACAAGACCTCTCTTCTACTCAGTGGAAAATCCAAGCCCAGCTCACTATTTTCCTACCTAGAGAAATGTGGGATGACTAAGAGCACAAACCTGAGTAAAATCTAATTAGATATGGAGAATTTTTTATGTACTATCTTTTGTAATCACTATGGTGATCTTGTAGGGTTGGTTTTGTTATTATAATCATTATTACTATTAGTTATTACAGTTTCCCAGATGAGAACTATAACGATCAAGGTTCATGTAAATTCTGTATTCAAACCTGAAATGTAATTTAGCTCTATGAGACATGAGATGTTATAGTAACCTCCACTTTGTACACATTGGACACACTGACATGTGTCAGAGGTACCATAGTGTTTCCTTCTTGATATACTCTTGCAGAGGAAAGATGGCTTTGGAGAGATATCTGAATTCAAATGCAGATGGGTACTCTAAGGTGAGGCAGAAAGTATGCCTGTGCTTCAGTTTTCTCATCTATAAAAACAATAAAATAAAATATGCCCATGGCATGATGGATGTAAAAATAAAATGACGGAGCATAATGAAAGTGACTATCACCTAGAAGTACTACTCCATACTTGTGGATTCACTCTGCTTTTTCCCCCCAACAGCAAGCTTGGTGGTTTTTGCTTGTTCATTTGTTTTTGTTTTGTTTTAATTTTATTTTAATAATCCTATTAGAAAACAAACACATGCATTTCTGTACTGTTTTGTATTCACCCTAAGTATTGACTTTTTTATAGTGTCCAGGATGGGTAACATCAATCCTGTTGATTTTCACTAGTTATCAGACTTCTACTTGCAGGGGTCATACTCCTAAGCCTCATCTCAGAAGATCACTGAGTTAGATTCTTCAAGATTCTTGGCCGTAGGAATCATACTGCTAGTCCACTGACTGCTGAATATGTATTGAGCATCTAGATATCTAGATATTGCATGGAATACTGAAAGATAAGGCTTGGTGAGCTCAAGGGAGCCAACAGGGGCCATTTCAATACCTATGAGGACTTAGGAATATATTTAACCTCTTTGTGCTTAGTCTTCTCATCTATATGATGGCCTAAAGATGAAGAGCTTTGAGAAGATTGAGATAATATATATAAAGTACTCACTCAGTGCCTTGCATATAGTAAAGGTTTAGTCAGTACTAGTTATTAATATCAGTAGCTAAAATATTTAGTAAAAGATGACTCAAGTTAGTGATTTCCAATGAAAGAAGATAGTATATAATTAAGTCCTACACACATTCAATGTCTTAAATTTTTTATATTAAGTAGTGAAAAAATATTAAATTAAAATATTAATATTAAATTAATATTAAATTAAAGTATGCATGAATTATATAAAATAACAATAAAATTAATCTACATACCATCACCCTATACTTTTGAAACTCACCATATGCACCCACATGCCATCCTTCTTCTTTCAGAGGCAACAAAAACTCTGAATTTTGTGTTGAACATTCCCTTGCTTTTCTTTATAGTTACATCATTTACTTTTGCATCTTAACAATAGAAGTTTTTAGTTTTGCATGATTTTGACATTTATATAAATGGAATCTCATTGCTATCAATCCTCTGTTACTTGCTTTGTTTGTTTAACATTGTATTCTGCGATATATCCACATTGTTCATGTAGCTATGATCTATTCTTGCCAGTGCTGTTGAGTATACTTGTGTATGGATATAGCAGAATTCACTTACCCTTTTTTCTCCTAATGGACATTTTAGTTGCTTCCTTTAAAATTTTTTTCCTATTACTATCAGTGTTTCTATCCACATATTATATAAACTCATGGTGTGTATGGACAAGATTCTTTGTAGAATAGATATTTGGGAGTGAAACCATTAGGTCCACAGGATTTGAACATGTTCAACATTACTATATAATGCTATTGTCTTGTTTTACACAGAAACTATAACCATTTATAACCTTGCCTGCAGTATATAAAGTTTATTTATAATTCTACCTTCCATCCTTGCCAGTACTTGATATTCTCAACCTTTAATTTTTGCTAATATGATGAATGAAAAATGGTACCTGCTTGTGGTTTTAGTTTGTATTTTTTTGATTACTAGTGAATTGAAGAATATTTTTAAATGTTTATTGGTCATTAGAGCTTCTGCTTTTGTGAAGTGCTTCTTAAAGACTTGCCCATTTGTTTTTCCATTGCATTGTTTGCCTTTAATTTATTGATTAATATAAATTCTATTTCCTGTCTTGATACTAATCTTGTCATTACATATTCCCAAATATCTTCTCTCAATTTGTGGTTTTTCATTTCAGTTTTTATATTATGTCTTTGGATGAACAGATATTCTTAATACTGCTCAGTACTTCATCATTTCTTCATGATTTGTACTTTCTATCTATTGTTTAGAAACCCTTCCCTATCCAGAAGTCATAATGATATTCTGGTGTTCCCCTGTATTAAGTTCTAAGTCTTACAGTTTTACTTTTTTATATTTAAATATTTAATCTACCTGGAATTTATTTTGTATATGTAGGAAATAGGAGTCAAATTTCATTTTTGTCCATATGAGTATAACTGATTTCTTCAGGATCATTCATTGAATAACTTATCTTTTGTCACTGAGATGTAATGCTGGCCCTGTCATACATCAAATTTCCATATGTGTGGACCAGTTTATAGGCTCTTTTTTCTTCTCATTTACTTATTTGCCTATGTGCACGCCAACACCAGCCTGCTTTAATTACTGTCACCTAATAATAATGCTTGGTATTTTGAAAGCCAGATCCCACTATTTTTCTTCCTCAGGAGTGTTTTGGTTATCCTTGGTCATTTGCTCTTTCACATGAAATGGTTGAGTCAACTTGTCAAAGTTCTTTAAAAATAACCTGTTGGAATGTTCTTAGAATTACATTGACTTTATAGATGAATTTGCAAAGAAACGACATTAATATTGAATCTTACCATCCATGAACATGATGTAATTTTTAACTTCTTTAATTTTGCTCTTTTTTAATGTTTTTCAATAAAGTTTTATAAGATTTTTCATAAAACTCCTTCCCAACTCTGTTAGATTTATATCTAGGTACTTGATATTTTATGCCATTACAAATTGTTTCTCTTTTAAAATATATTTTCTGATTATTCAATTTTTTGTATTTGTATCAAGAATCTCATAATATATCTATTGAGTTAAATGATAAATCTGTAGATTTGGGCTTTTCTGTGTAGATAATCATGTCATCTATGAATAAACAGAGTTTTTTAATTTTATATTTATAAACTTGTACCATCTTTTTATTTTATTTTATTTTATTTTTGACTTCCTGTTCTACTAGGACTCCCAACAAACATTGAATGAAAGCTATTTTCTTACTTCTGATCTGAAAAATTATTTGAGAACTGATTTGAAGCTGGATACCCCAGACAGGTTCTGCCAATCTGGGAATACTTTAAACCAATATTCAGCTGGAGGTTTTCAAGCCACCTAGTTACTGAGATTTGGGACCACAAATTTGATTGGGGCCAAATTGTAGTAAAGAATTTTCAAAGAACTTTTTTCCTCTTCCTCTAGTTTAGAGGTTTGAGAGAGGGAAATACTCTTTTACTCCCTTTAGGAGTACATATTATGGTCACCCTTAAATTGTTTGTAGCTTTTGGGGGTTCCAACTCTATACATGTGGAGAATCTCCTAAAAGACTCATTACTTTGGGTGAACCTTGTAATTTGTCTCCTTGCTAACCAGGGCCCAAGTACACCGGGGTTCAACAAACACCCCTGAATGAGAGCTTAGTTCAGTGCTCTGCTTGACTTTCTGGAGTTCTCTTATTGCACTTAGATTTTGACCCTTAAGTCTTCTTACATACTGGTCAACCCGATGCATTTAAGAATAACTTCGATATTGTACCTAAAATTTTCAATGTTTCCAATGTTAGAATGCCTTGTTTATCCTATTTCTGGAATCACAAGTCTCAAGCAGGCCTTTTTAATATACCTCCTATGTATGTTGCAACTATACATGATAAGATACCATCCTTGCTTTCATAAAGTACACAGTAGAGTTGGAAGACAGACATGAAAATAGGGCATTACAGTAGAGGATCATATGTGTTATCATGGCATTAGCCATGTGAGGGGCTAGATCAGGACACTCAGGAAAGAGGGAGGTATACTTGCAGAGACCCTGGGGTGAAATGACATATCTGGAGTTTTAGGGGTACCCTGTGATTCCTATAGGCACTATTTATTGACCTTCATCCCTACTCTAGAGGGTAAGAGAAGCAGGTTTACCATTAAGATATAAGAAAATGAGTCTCCAAAAGATCGACTGATTTGCTCGTGGGGCCATGGTTAGCAAACTGAAAATACTGTCTTTTGACTCTGAGTCCAGTTCCCTTCCCACCACTGATACAGTTGGGCCTTGAAAGATGAAACTCTGAATCCCTTCTGATATGTTCCTAGAGCTCCTGATCCAATGATCTATCTATAGAAGATACATGATCAGTGCTTGCCTATCACCCCAAAGCAGCTGTATATGGAAAATGTAAAGCAATTTTACTGTATTGTTTTTCTCTGTACAAAAATTGGTCAGAGAAGGAGGGTTCTCTGGGAAGACTCGCTCCATAGTAGCTGACAGTGAGCCTCGAGCAGTGCTGCTAATAATAAGTGAGGAGGAGGAGGAGCTGCTGTAATTGCTTCATAGAATTTCTAATCCTCTGTGGGTGCTGAATTCTCCCTCTGAAGTGGTCCAACAAGGTTCCACCAATGCTTGCTCTTTTTGTTCCTTTTGTTCTTTCACTCACTGAGTTTTCTTAAGAACTGATTTGTATAACCTGAGTATCAGGTATTTAACCAAAGCTTTGAACTTCGGCACCTGGCTCTCTGGACACGGTCAGTTGCTTTCTCTGATTTATTGACACTTTGCATGTTGACTTTCCATATTTAATTCCTACCTGGAGATGGCTGTACATGGAGGTAGCTCTAGAATTTGTATACATAAGATGCCTAGGAAGAGAAATTTGGTCCAAAGGCAAAGGTAGGGAATGTTTCTTCAATTACATTTGCATAGCAAGCCCACAGTTTGAACTTGGATTATCTGGCCCTTCCTTGCAGCACTTTTCTCACATGAAAATGAGATTAACAGTATTACTTAATTCATCAAGCTCTTGTGAGGATGAAATGAATGAATACATGTAAAGAACTTAGAAGAGTTTTTGATATATGGATACCAAGGGGGAAGGGGTGTGGGATGAATTGGGAGATTGGGATTGACATATATATATACTATTGATACTATGTATAAAATAGATAACTAATGAGAACCCACTGTATAGCACAGGGAACTCTACTCAGTGCTCTGTGGTGACCTAAATGGGAAGGAAATTCAAAAAAGAGGGGATACATGTATACATGTAGCTGATTCATTTTGTTGTACAGTAGAAACTAACACAACATTGTAAAGCAACTATATTCCAATAAAAATTAATAAAAAAAGAGTGTTTGATATGGAGAAATTGCTCAACAAATGCAGGCTACAATAATATTAGCAATAGTAATGCTTATCTTTAAGCTGTTTATTTGGTGTAGTGAGTTTAGATGATCATGTTGTCATTACTGGAGAGGAAGACTAGACTTCTTCTTTTGACACTTCAGAGGTATGTGAGGTTTTCTACATATCTGGCTGACACTAGAGTATAATTTCAGGTGGGAGGAAGCTTTTCACATGCCCTAAACCTCTTCTAAGCATTCACAGTTCCTAATATTTATCAATATTTGAGAATATTTCTTTTATACATTTAGAGTTTCCCATTTAAATACAGATGCTCTCTAAGGTGGTTGACAAAGCAACAAAACAGGAATTTGTAATCAAAAGACTTAGGATGTTTCCATATAAATAGTAAAATTATTGTTCTAGTTCTGTGAAAAATGCCATTGGTAGTTTGATAAGGATTGCATTGAATCTGTAGATTGCTTTGGGTAGTATAGTCATTTTCACAATGTTAATTCTTCCAATCCAAGAATGTGGTATATCTCTCCATCTGTATGTATCATCTTTAATTTCTTTCAACAGTGTCTTATAGTTTTCTGCATATGGGTCTTTCATCTCCTTAGGTAGGTTTATTCCTAGGTATTTTATTCTTTTTGTTGCAATGGTAAATGGGAGTGTTTCCTTAATTTCTCTTTCAGATTTTTCATCATTAGTATATAGGAATAAAAGAGATTTCTGTGCATTAATTTTGTA
Source organism: Globicephala melas (assembly GCF_963455315.2). NCBI lineage: Eukaryota > Metazoa > Chordata > Mammalia > Artiodactyla > Delphinidae > Globicephala > Globicephala melas. Next base: position 41,967,483 of record NC_083318.1, on the reverse strand, counting down.
TCCTGCCACTTTACCAAATTCATTGATTAGCTCTAGTAGTTTTCTGGTAGCATATTTAGGATTCTCTATGTATAATACCATGCCATGTGCAAACAGTGACACAAAAGATCCCAAATAGCTAAAGCAATCTTGAGAAAGAAAAACGGAGATGGAGGAATCAGGCTCCCTGATTTCAGACTATACTACAAAGCTAAGTAATCAAGATATTATGGTACTGGCACTACAAAAACAGAAGTATAGATTGATGAAACAGGATAGAAAGCCCAGAGATAAACTCACATGCATATGACCTTATCTTTGACAAAGGAGGCAAGAATATACAATAGAGAAAAGACAGCCTCTTCAATAAGTGGTGCTGGGAAAACTGGACAGGTACATGTAAAAGAATGAAATTAGAACACTTCCTAACACCATGCACAAAATAAACTCAAAATGGATTAAAGACCTAAATGTAAGGCCAGACACTATAAAACTCTTAGAGGAAAACATAGGCAGAACACTCTATGACATAAATCACAGCAAGATCCTTTTTGACCCACCTCTTAGAGAAATGAAAATAAAAACAAAAATAAATCAGACCTAATGAAACAAAAGCTTTTGCACAGCAAAGGAAACCATAAGCAAGATGAAAAGACAACCCTCATAATGGGAGAAAATATTTACAAATGAAGCAACTGACAAAGGATTAATCTCCAAAATATACAAGCAGCTCATGCAGCTCAATATCAAAAAAACAAAAACGCAATCCAAAAATGGGTGGAAGACCTAAATAGACATTTCTCCAAAGAAGATATAGAGATCTCCAACAAAACATGAAAGGATGCTCAACATCACTAATCATTAGAGAAATGCAAATTAAAACTATAATGAGGTATCACCTCACACCAGTCAGAATGGCCATTATCAAAAAATCTACAAACGATAAATGCTGGAGAGGGTGTGGAGAAAAGGGAACTCTCTTGCACTGTTGGTAGGGATGTAAATTGATACAGCCACTGTGTAGAACAGTATGGAGGTTCCTTAAAAAACTAAAAATAGAACTACCATATGACCCAGCAATCCCACTACTAGGCATATACCCTGACAAAACCATAATTATAAAAGAGACACGTACCACAATGTTCACTGCAGCACCATTTACAATAGCCAGGACATGGAAGCACCTAAGTATCCATCAACAGATGAATGGATAAAGAAGATGTGTCACATATATACAGTGGAATATTACTCAACCATAAAAGGAAATGAAATTGAGTTATTTGTATTGAGGTGGATAGACCTAGAGTCTGTCATACAGAGTGAATAAGTCAGAAAGAGAAAAACAAATACCATATGCTAACACATATATATGGAATCTAAAAAAATAAAATAAAAATGGTTCTGATGAACCCAGGGACAGGACAGGAATAAAGACAGACATAAAGAATGGACTTGACATGGGGAGGAGGAATGGTAAGCTGGGACGAAGTGAGGGAGTAGCATTGACATATATACACTACCAAATATAAAATAGATAGCTAGTGGGAAGCAGCCGCATAGCACAGGGAGATCAGTTCTGTGCTTTGTGACCACCTAGAGGGGTGGGATAGGGAGGGCGGGAGGGAGGCACAGAGGGAGGGAATATGGGGATATATGTATACATATAGCTGATTCACTTTGTTATACAGCAGAAACTAACACAACATTATAAAGCAATTATACTCCAATAAAAATGTTAAAAAAAATAAAAAAGACTTAGGATGGGGTCTTTGCTACTTTGTCTTCTCCTTGTGTGGGCTTAGATAAGTTCATGAGGGCTGATCGGTGTCTAGTTCTTCTTTCCTGGTTAACCTCAGTTAAGTGCAGACTTGTTCTTGCTCATGGGCTGTGAGTGGAATTGACACAGGCCACTTCTGGGCAGAAGCATTTGTCAGTGGGAGATCTTCCACTTCTTCTCTTCTCCTGCTGCAATAGTTATCAAAGAGGCCTCACTTTAAGATGACAGAGTCAAAGGATGTGTGATGACCTTGGAGTCTCAGTTCAACACATGGAAGAAAGTCAGTCTTGGAGAGTGGCCTGGCCTCAGATCACAAGGATTTTGTGTGAAAAATAAATCTTTGTTGCTTTGAGCATCTGAGATTTGGAAGTTGCTTGTTAATTCAGCCTATCTTTCATTAATAAAATCTCTTAACCTTTTTGAACCTCAGTTTCCTCATACTAGAAGTGGGACCAAAATACCTACATAATTGTGGGATTTTTGAAGGATAAAATTAACCAAGGTAATATGTACAAAGATTCAAGGTTAATATCTGAACATAAAGTAATTGCTTCAAAATGATAGATGATGATGATGATGTTGATGTTCAAGATCCAGTGCATAGTCTCAGGGATCCTAGACAGAGAAAACCATGAAAAGGTCCCTGGGGAGCATGGGGAATGTTTAGAAATTGAAAAGATTTCCAGCCCACACACATAACAAAAGATCCCACATGTTGCAGCAAAGATCCTGTGTGCTGCAACTAAGACTTGACACCACCAAAACTAAATACATAAAAAAAAAAAAAAAAATTTGTCCTTCTGACCTCCTCCATGGTGTCACTTAGCAATCAATGGAAAAAAAGACAATGTGCTTGTTTCCTATCCTCCTCAGATGCTAACTGCAAATAAACTAGCAAATGGCAAAAATTAGTCTTGGTTACCTATTTGCTCTGTCACTTATTTTTCCAACGTCCATATTTCTGCTTCTTCTAAGACCATATCCAATTCCTCCACCTGTGCCCACTCTTTGTTTTTTGTAATCAGAAATAAACAAACAAATGAACTCTCCCTTATTGGCTGTTTTTCCTTAGAGTCAGAGAGTTAAGCCGATTCTAGGCTGTTGCCACTGAACTGTATTTCACTTTTCTGAGCTCCCTTCTTCTCAACCTATTTTGCAGTGTTGTTATCAGAGTTGAGGGCATGCTAGTTTGGTGGAGATTCATTGAATCTTACACATCTGTTGAACATTTTTAACAAGAATTCTTAAGCTGAAAATAAGACATTTTAGAAATTCTGGACTTACACTGCACTTAAACATGTCCTTACACTTGTGAAACTCCAACAAATTAGAATCTTTGATTCTAGGGACAGAAAAGGACATTCTCCACCATGTAAAGGGATTAAGGATCTAACATTTATTAAGCACACATTACACTATATACATGTGCTATTTTATGCCATAACCATTTTTAAGGTAGTGGAATATGGTTTGAGAAGGTTAATTAAGTTGAGAAAAGTCACAAACTAAATAATTCTTCTACAATTTTTTCTTCTATTGTCTCCCTTGTTTTGCTCGCTCAAAAACCTGCACTTTGGGTCATACTAATGACATTGTCATTTTTACTAAGCAGGAGACATAGATAATTTATGAAGATAGTGAAAAGTGATTATAAGTAGCAATTTTAAGCAGCATTAAATTCTTTTGCTTAATGAAATAGTAGACGTGTTAGTCAGAGGAGCACCATGATGGTTGAAATGTATTATCTCCATTATGCTTTTAGTAATATTCAAATTAGCCTAAGGCCTTTCTAATACTGTCATCATGAACTCACAGTGTTCATAGGATCTCAAGAGGGTAACTACTGATATGATCTAATCAACTCACATAATACATTCAACAACAACTGCCACAAATAGGTACTGAGTTCTTATGTATTGAATTCCATGCTAAACCAGGGAGATCCAGCTGCATCTGTATGGAGCTTGTGTTTTAGTAGGAAGGGCAATTAACAAAATGAATAAGTAAATTATTTAGTATATTGGAAATGAAAAGTACTATGGGAAAAATAAAACAAGAAAGGAAGATAGGGAGTGCTGGTGTGTGTGGGCGTGTATGTGTGTGTGTTTGCAATTTTAAACAGGCTGAGTAAACTGAACAAGAAAAGTGAAATAACTTGCTAACAGTCACGCAGTTAGGAAGTGGCAGATGGGAACCTGTTCTCGGTGCCCTAATTCATGATCTTACGCTCTCAGCTTGATTGGCTTCAGCCCTCTGAATTTTTTAACAAAGCCAAACCCAGGAAAAATCACCAGCATGAAATTGTTCATTGGTGCAATCTTCAGAATTCTTTTCATTTCAAGAGACAGGTACTTGTCTCAAAATTTCTTAAGCAAAAATAGGTGAGCTTAGTGCAAGGACACCAAGGTGTTTCATGTAATGTAGAAGGACAGGGAAATGATCTGGCTTCTGGAAATGTGAATGCTGCCAAGATCATCTTTCCATTACTCTTCCCTACTCTCAGATCAACCTCCTCCATATGGCTAGACATTGGACTGATAACAGTATTGTCCTTAGACCCAGGCAAGAGGGGCTCCTGCTTTGTTCTGAGAATCAGGGATAGATAAACTTTTGGAGCTCTTGCCTCTAGTCTGGTTGTGCTGTCCCTTAGGGAACTCCCTGACTCTTTGAACCTTATTTGTGTGGTCAACCCGATACCATGAGGAGCTCCAGGACTTGTGCCTACAGAGCTGTACTGGGACGCTTAGCCTGACAAGTTTCCAAGAGTGAGCCTAGCAAGCAGACGGCTCCTAGGCTGGTTCAGTATTTATTTCACAGGACTGTGTGAGTTTGGGCCACTAAAAAGGTGCTGACACTCTGATTTTAGGTGATTTTTGCTCAGGTCTGAAAGAGGACAAATTTAGGGGTCTGGACTATAATGATCCACTGATAACAATGGGCTTGAGTCAGTTGTATGGTCCCTGCATCAAAGGTGCCTCTTTTAGTTTACAGCATCCAATATGTAGGGATTAAGAGCAGCAGAACCTGGAACTCTGTTGAATGAATCAGGATCAAGATTTTACTCTCTAGTTGTGTGATCCTGAGCATGTTACTCGATCTTTTTAAGCCTCATTTTCCTTATTTGTAAAATGGGAAGAGAAGTTTTTATAATTATTAAGTGAGATAATGTTTGAAAAGTACTTAGAACAGTGCTTGACACATGGTAGGCATTCAATGTCCCACAGAGAGCTGGGTTCCAAATCAAATGCTCTCAAGACCGCATATTCTTTCGATTATACTGCATTGCATTCTCAGGTTAGAAAGAAGGAGGAGTCCAAGAGGAAAACCAGTGTTGTAATGGATCCACTTGATAATTAAGGCTCTTGATCTAGGAACACTCTGGGTTTACTGATGCTGACAGACACATGTTTCTAAAGTAAAACTCAAGTCCAAAGTGTTTGATAGAAGCAAAACAAGAGAACAATTACAATTTTGTTGAATGTTGCTTTTATTAAGGGAAAAAAAACACATAAAGTTAATTTATACTTGAATTGCAAAGTAAATTTAACTCACAAAAAGGAAATTATATCAAAGTCCAAAATGCTGGGGGGAAAGTTATCAGCCCTTACATTGTGCACAATAGTAAATTAAATTCAAATAGTTATTCCTGCAGCACTCAAGCTGTGATTTTAATTATCCTCAGATCTGGGGATTCTAAGTTAAAGTTTTCACAGAGACTGTAATTTCTGTCCCATTAACCATTTAGCAGAATCAGCTTTATGTTACAGAGTTTTCCAGATTATAAATGGTGCGAGGTTGTTGAGTGGGAATGCTAGTGAAAACTGGAGTTAAAAAAGAAAACTACTGAAGTTTTAAAATGTTCAGCTGTGAGTTTTTTTAAGGGATTTAAAAAAATCTTCCTCCCTATTATAATTTGTCCAGTATATCAACTAGCCAAAAAATATTTATTGGGTATTTATTATGTGTCAATGTCAGTGGTAAGTGCTAAGAAGAAAGGAAAGAGTAGAGGCAGAGGTGAAGGAGAAAAGAATTCATACAAAATCCATACTTTAAGAATATAAGAATGCACAAAAGAATAGAAGAATCAATAATAGAATATGTGTATGTATGTATATGTGTGTGTGTTACACACACATGTGCATAGATGAACATGACCATGTAAGAACCTGCTTTGATGAGGAAGTGCTAATAAATGAGAATTGGATTTACTACTCATCAAATACGGCAGTTGTGGAGAAAGTATATCATTTACAGGGTCAGTGTCAGTGAATGGCCTTTGATGTAAGCAAATAGGTAAAGCCATGATGGAGATCCAACCTTCAGTTGGCTATAATTTCAATAAGATATAGACTGTGCATGAGAAGAATGCAGGAGCTCATCAAATTCAAAGGTCTACAGATTAACAGGAAAAGGCATTTTCTTATCTTTAGAGACCCCCAAATGCAAAATACAATCACGAGATTAGTCCGATGACTTAGGTGAGTAGATCAGAGAGTGGTGTTTTTTGGGGGACAAGGGCCTTGAGACTAACCCTTCTTTAAGTTATGAAGCCCCCGTTACACACACAAGCTTAAAACTTCATGGGAAAAGTACTTGGTAGGGGGCTGCCTTGGCTTTTCCAAATCCCTCATGTTTTTATACACATACACTCACATACACACTTCAGAGGAAAAATCAAGCAGAAAACCACCCCAGTTCCCTTTGCCTGGTCAGCTAGACCATCTCTCTTGATGTCCACCCTGGGTCGCCCATTTAGGGATAGGTTCCCAAAGATCCCAAAGAAGTAAGCATTTCCCCTAATCTGAAATTTGGGGAAAGGGCCCAAAAGAAGGCGAAAGAATCTGAAACATAAGGGGAAGTGTGGCACCTCCCCTCAAGAGAGCCATGGAAGCTGGGGTCATTGGTCTGGGGAGCCATGGAGGCAGAGAAGAGCAATGTTCTTCTCAGTAGCCAACTTCTGCCTTTCTGTAGGGCAGTGAAGAGACAGAAGAAAGAACTTTCTCAAAAATCTTCAGCCCCCTTCAGCCCTATTCCCCTGGCCATGAACTGTCCTCTAAGAATTTCATTTTTAACTCAGGACCCCCAGCATCACTGTCAGTACTCGTGCGTGCATGACATGAGATACCCAGCAATTATCATCATGCTTTTCCTCTTTGATTTTAAGCCTGATGATTCCTTGGACAGAGATAACCTGTCCCTCTTTCTCCAGCTGGTTATTCTTACTGCCTTTGGAGATTCAGCTCAGATGTTTTTTTCCTTCTGTTCCTCTCAGAAGAGATGGGTTCTTCCCCTGTGAGCCCTCATACAGGCTTTATCACAGCACATTATTGCAATGGGCTGTGGTCACTGAAGCCTTGGTCCATCTCCTCACTCCATGAAGCCCCTTCAGGGAAGGAAGGACCTGTATCCCTCTCATTTCAGCATCTCCAGTGTCTGCCATGTCATAGCTGCTCACTAACCTTTCATATTTACATGTTCCTTTTTATCACTAGAAAATCACTTTGCCATACAAGAAGTGTGTGACCTGACAAAAACCTGAAGAGGTTGGCAGGTAACTAGTAAATCCCTATTTTATTCATGAAGACAGTGAAACTCTGAAAGGCTAAGTGACTTTCCCAGCATCACCCAGCTTGGGATTGCTGGAACGAAGTGCCCTGTATTTCTTCCAAAGACTGGGGTTTTTGATGTTGTTTTTTCTTTCACTAAACTCACCTCTTATGTTGAATTAAACACAGACACATTGGGCCACCGACAAACAGATTTTGAATTGAAGATCTCATCTTAATTAAAAAGAGGTTTTTGACTCCAGAGAAGCCTGCCAAGAAGAAGCATGTGAAAAATAATAAGATTTTTAGCAAAAAAAAAAGTCCTCAAAGTTTTAAGGCAGGAGTTTGTGAGTGGGTTCCATGAAGTCCTTGAATCCCCTGAGGTTTTTGGCACAATCTTGTACACCTGAGTATTTTTCTGGGAGGATATGAAGCTTTATCACATTCTCAAAAGGGTGAATGTACCTAAGGCCCCATTCACCTCTGTGCAGAGGGACCATTTTGCACTTCCTTGGGGGTCTGTCACCTTGTGGGCCAATTTCTTCTTGCAGGCCCCCTCCGAGGGCCAGGGGATGCCAAGGCCTGTGCGGAGGGGGTCTGTGTGGCCCGCTGGCATCCTGTATACTAACACTTCTGCATTGCAGGCGAGCTAATCCGTCTCTTAAGCTGCTTGACTGAGCTCCTTTGCCAGATCTGATAGAAGGATTTAACCTTTCCTTTTTCCCTCTTGGCACACACTCAATGGAATCCAAATAAAGAATTAAAGAGACTTGAAAGGGACTTTCCATTACCAAACAATTCAGTTTAAATTTCTGACCTTTCCTCTACCTTTTTTTTTTTTTTTTTTCCATTCCCTCCTTTCTTCTTCTTCAACATTTGGGATTCAAGGCTGGCATAAAAACCCCTGGGGACATGTGGAGAGCCAGAGACCAGGAACGTGAATGGAATTTTCCAAATTAAGGCGGCTTATTGGCCTTAGTTGCCAAGTGAACTGGAGAGGCCTGGCTTTTGGGTTACACCTGGGAGTAGGAGGGCTCTGACATCTGGGAGAGAGTTTTGGCCTTTGGGGCTGGACTAACACATGCTCCACCTACATGGAACTCTCTAGTTTTCACAATCCACCTTGTGATTTCCTAGTTCTGAGTTCTTACTCCTGTTGCTCATAGAATGTAAATTCAACATATCCTAAGTGAACAGCTATGCTGTCTAAAATTGTCTTATGCTCTCAGGGTAATAAAAGTAGCTAGGACTTAATGGGAGCTTATATGTACAAAGTATTATGTTGGCCTGATAACACTAGGCCCAACTTTTCTCCCCATTTGACAGATGAGAATACTGAGGCACAGAGAGTTAAGTACATCTCCATGTTCTCATAGACAAGATGTAGAAGAACCAGAATACAAAGCCACATAATGGAGCTCAAGAGCCAGGACTCAGAGTGGAAAGGGAACTTAGCATAGGGCCTGGAACTTAGAAAAGAATCAACAAATTTTAACTGTGAAGATGAGGAGAAGAAGGAGTCAGAATAAGAAAACCTATGCAGGTTTTAAATCTTTGTTTAAAAATAACATTTGTTTCTTATTACCCTGATAATAAAATAGTAATCCATGTTTATAATAATGACTTTGGGATTACTCCTACAAAAAGCACCAAGTATAGAAGGTTTTATAAGCTAGTTCTTTCAAATGTCCTAGGGAAAGTTAATTCACATGCTATACAAACAGATGGAGAGTTTGGATAGAAATACTTAATATTCTTTATTATAACAATAGCTAACACTTATTGAGTGCTTACTGAATGTCAGTTACCATGCTAAGCTCTTCATTTATGTTAGCGCTTGTTATTCTTCCAATAGCCCTATGAGATGATTATTACTATTATTATTATTCTCCTTTTGGAGACAAGGTAAGGTGGAGTAGCTTGCCTGGGATTGTGCACACTATTGAGTGGCAGAGCCTGATTTCAAATTGGCGGCACAGCCAATCTTATTAGTCACTCAACTACATGGCCACCTTTACATGCCATGGATTCAAGAGTCCCTACTTTTTTGGTTATTCTTCTCCATGCCTGTTGAGTTGGTCAGTGTAGCCAGGCATGTTAATCTGTGTACAACATCTGAAAATAACAGAATGCTTTTGCTAGGGCACTGCAAGCAGAAATAAGAAACAACTTATAGCAAAGACTGAGGGCAAGAGATGGGCGATGCATACAACACAAGGGGAAGTGATTGAGAGTTATTCTTGCCAAGTGGAAATCAATTCCTTTCTGACTGTGCCCCCTAATAGGAGGTGTTCTATCCACATTCGTTGAATAAAAGAATGAAAGGTCAGTACAGCTAGCACAAAGCATAGAATATTGTAAAGACCTTGAAATAAGTGGTGTGGGATTTTTGTGTTGTTGTTGGGTCCCAATAGCCTTCTAAGAAAATATATTCGGAGAGCACACTTCAAAGCAAGGGTCTGTAATAGAGTGATACAATTATAAACAAAAATCCCAACATGAGGGATTGGTCAATCTGAAAATCATTGGACAGTAAATGGTGAGGTGCTTCTCTGTTATACTCTCTGGGACCATCAGTGTTGAGTATTGGGGTTGGAGCATACCTCTATACATCCCAGATGATGGTTACAGTCCTAGGCAAAACCCTTCAGGATAACAAGTCATCGTTTGTCTTCTGGAGCTAATTCTTTCTTACCACATCTTGCTCCCCTTGAAGTTGCAACTACATGGTTATGACAGAAACAAGTAAATTCTCTTATGGTCAGAAGACATGTCAGGAGCAGCTTAACAGAGCTGAACCATGGGTTTGAGTCCTAACTCTTCTGCTTTCCAAGTGTGTAAGATTAGTTGAATCAACTAAACTTCTTTAGACTTCTCTGTGCTTATTTTTCCTGACTTATCATAGGTACTCAATAAGTTATTTACTGAAAGAATGGATGAGTTAATTTTTAAAAAGTTCTCTTCTTCTTTTAGCATTAGTATAATGAAAACATGCAAGGATGGGTATGGAAAGTCAGTGTAAATGGAGTCCTCATTCAGTGTTGTAGCCAAGGAGAACTCTGGACAGGGCAAAACAGAGACTTCCTTTTGGCTTGTCATTTGGTGCTTCTGTCAATGTGTCCATTGTTATGCCAACAGCTTCTCTAAGGATGCCTGGAGTCTTAGGGAGAATCCCCAAACGTCAACAGCCTTAGAGAAGCCTTCATTCTGAAGGCATTCTATTTTCACTCATTGAATAATTGCCAGATAAATCCAGCCTCATTCTTTAATAACCCATTAAGCAGGTTATATAATATGTGTTTATGAATTTGTCTCAGGCTGAATTCCACCTAGCTGTTAGAGAGGCTTTTAAAAGCATGTGCATATTGTATCATGTCTGTTAAACTGAATGTTTGCTATTATTCAATCTGTACAAAATTGACATTTAATTTAATAATATGGTGAAAACCTAAAAAGAAATAACATGGCTTATTATGTACAGTTTGTTCCCACCCACCTACTACACAGAATCCCTCTTTGTTGAAGGCCCTTAATATTTTAGATATAGTTGAATCTTACACACCCACATCCTCTCTGAGACCTTGTTACAATACAGCTGAACAGGGCCTCTAGTAGAATTCTGTAATTCTAGACCTTATTCAGGAGAAGTTAACTATGGAAATTCTAAGAAGATCTTCTCATTAAGTATATAGAAGGCATGGATCCAATAACTGCATTCAAGTAGTCATTTGTAAAGATATACATAAGTAAAAATCTTTAAAAACATTTGTTTATTGATATATGTAGAAAATACAGCTAATATTTTTTGAAGGCTTAGCACATTCAGGGATCTGTGTCAAATGCTTTATATGCAAACATGAGTTGTCTTTTGCTGAATATAAAATTAACATAAGTTACTAGCTTAAAGCAGATTCTGTGGGTCAGGAGTTTGAGCTGAGTGCTCTGCTCAGGGACTCATGAGGTTGCAACCAAGGTACTGACTGGACTGTGTTCTCAACTGGAGGCTCAACTAGGGAGGAATCTGCTTTCAAGCTCACTCAGTTTATTTCCCTGCAACTTTATGACTGAAGACCCTGGCCGTCCTCAGCTCCTAGAGGCTGCCTGCAGTCTCCTGACTTATGGCCCCCTCCAGAGGCAAGTCACAACATGGCTGTTTGTTTCTGCAAGGCCGGCAGGGAAATCTCTCTCCTCTGCATAAAGTCTTATATAATGGAACTTAATTATGGGAGTGACAGCCTATCATCTTGACATATTCTATTGGTAGAAGCAAGTCACAAGTTCCATTCACACTCAGGAGATCACACAGGGCATAACACCAGGGGACAGAGATCATGGGTGACATGGTGGAATTCTACCTACCAAAATGCATAATCAACTTTAATACTCATAATAGCTCTACAAGGCATATTTCATTACTGATATTAGCATCTAGAGAAAAGGAAGCAGGGGAAATTTACAGAGACAAGATAATGCATACAGATGAAGATGCCAGAACAAGGTTTGAATTCTTATATTCGGCTGGTAAAACTGGGACTTTAGCCACCTACATTCATACCATACCCAATTTTTTTGCTTTAAATAACAAAGTGAAGACCTGTCATTTGTTGTATGCCAGACTCTGTTCCAATACAACATTTTCTCTTTTCATCCTGGCATCAAGCCCAATAGGGAGCTGTGATAGTATTGGGGTTATACAGAAGAGAAAACTTATGCTTAGAAAATTATTGCTTTGTGACTTTGGGCAAGTTACTTACTTCTCTGAGCTTCATCCTGCTCACCTATAAAAGGGAAAATAATGATAACTATTACATAGGAGTGTTGTGACGATTAAATGAGACAACACAGGCAGAACATTTAGCTGAGTGTCTGACCCAGATTAATAACTCAATGGTTGCTAGTTAGTATTGATTTTAAGACTAACGAATTCCACATAAATATCTTTAAACATGTAAAATTTGACAGTCTGAGAGTAGAACAAGTTAATTTTAAGAACGTGTGTCTCCTCTGCCTCTTGTTAGTTCTGCTGATATCCAGAAAATTCTGTACCAGCTATTCTGTTCCTGATGGCCTTTTATTTCAGGACTTCTCTTCTTATCCTGGTCCCATAAAGTCCTCTCTGAAGTTGACCAAAACTTGAGTGTGTTTTATGGACATGATATGTCACGAGGGTTCCTCTGGGGAACATTGGGTCTCTCTGGCCCCATCCTCAGCTTCTATGCCTTCCCACTTCCCTTTCCCCTTTTGCCTTCCCTACTGGAACCCAGGGACTGGACTATAGGTCCTTATATCTATTTCCTGTTTCCGCCTACAATAGGGCTTAATGAGTATAGGTTAAATAGGGAACTCAATCTCTTAGTCAGAGATTTTCTAATGGATGGATGCTCTGTTTCCAGTCCTCTGCTAGGCGCTGTGGATGTAGAGAGTAATAATAACTAGCCTCTGTCCTCTAAATCTACAGAGGATGAAACTAGAAAACCTTTTTATGCATGGAAAATTCTCCAGGAGGTTTCCTGAGGTTAACAAAGAGATGGAGATCAGGGACTGGTGACAACAAAGATTTCTAGAAAAGGCATTCGTTTTGGCACCAGGCCAGCCTGGGCTCCATTCTCAACTCAGCCTCTTGCTAGCTGTATGACCTTGGTCAAGAAATTACTTAATCTATGGGTTTTGGTTTCCTCACCCACAAAAGAGGAATAATAGTAACTTTTTCCTCATATATTATTGTGATACCCAAATGATGAAATCATACAATAAGAGTGCATTATAACTGAAAGATGCTCTGCAAATGGGAACTAAGATACAGGACTGAGATAAAAAAACAAACAATTGGGAAAATCATGACCTTGGAAAAATCCATATTTACATTTTATGCCAAAGCAATTATCTCCGCATCATCTTTTATTTTATTTTCCAAAACAGATCTTTTAAAAATTAAAATTACACTATGTTCAAATGATTTCCAAGCATGGAAAAACTTGCTTTGAAACCACAAACTAACTTATTAGTATTATTTCTTAGATTAGGAAAACATGGTTGTGTGATGGGAAATACTCCCTGTATCTGGAGACGTAATTAACACTTCTCATTTATAGATTCAGCTGTGGTTATTCATATCTGAGCCAGTGTTAGAAGAGTCATTGGGATTCCAAGAAGACAGAAAACATTTTAAACATCTCCCATTTAAACAATAGCCCATGATAGAATGTTCACCCTTGGAAGAAGGACCCTTGTGAGTAGTTAAAATAAGGGAAAATAGTAATGCTATTTATGAGAAGAATCCAGTGTTGCAAACCCTTACTTAATTTAGGAGACAAAATTAAATTAGTTTTGCCTATTGTGTCAACAAATTGAATTTGGGTAAATTCCATACTATTTTCTATGGATCAATGACAAATGAGCCGAACAGATATTGTGTTTTGTTTTGCTTCAGTCCTGTAAAAAAAAAAAAAAAAAAATCTGATCGGATTCTATGGTTGCTTCTGGTTTCATAGAGCTTTTCATCACATACTGTCATTGTTTTTTACCAGCAGACTATAATTTTTCTTCCATCTTTGTCACAAATACAAAAATCATTTTGTTCAAATTGTTCTTTTTCCCCACTCTTACACCCTTATGTAGAAAATCGAATAATTCATATTCAAGCAGATAAAATGAAGATTTATAATGCTTATCAGCGAAAAAAACATGGAAGTGCTCACAGTAGCACCTCCCTAAACTGAAAATCAGCTTGGGTTAATGAAAGAAAGAACTCGATTCTGTTTTGTTCTAATCTCTGTTTAATTCATGGGTTGTTTGATGAATTAATGGGGTTTAATATGAATTTGATTTGGGGGCAGGAAGAAGTCACTCAGGGAGAGCAGGGCATGACTGAACATTTTGGACCAGCTGGGGGTAGGGATGAGGATTCCTTGGGCCAGAAAGAACAAGATTTCACTTTACTCTCTTTTATGTAGATTGCTGTTTTATATAGATGCACGATTTACGTCATGTAAACATTTCATTTTTCTAAGGTCTGGTATATTACACTTGGGCCTCTTTCTATTTGTTGCCAAAGTCATTCCAAGAATATGAAATTAATTTTTCTTTCCAGGTCTCCCATTTGCATTTTGCTTATTAACTGTTCTTCTGCAGGATCTCAGTATTATTGAAGAGTATTTTGTTCTCCCTTATACACCTGCCAGCATCTAAGTTGTTAGGCAGCAAGATACCTAGATTTACCTTAAATTAAGCTATCATCTCTCAACAACTCAGCACCAAATCCATTCTTCTGCAGTCCTTTTAATGCCAGGGTTGGGAACCTGCAAACTATATTTCTGTTTTGCTAGCTGTTAGGATCTACCATTAAAGGGTGCTAGAGCAAGACTTGAGAGCAGAACAGGACAAGGGATTGGCTCTATATACTTTCTTGTCATTCTTTTCAATGTGGCCCCAGCAATGGATCTCAACTGCCCTAGCAGCTGCAGGCAGTGTCCCCAGCCCTATGATGACAGCTGCTGCCTGCCGTTCCTGCCTGTTCAACCCCTATGTTACCTGTTTGCTTTTTCATCTCTAGCACCTATTTAGCTAATTCCTAATACTAATATTTATTTCTATTGAAATACCTAGTGCGGCTTCCGTTTTCTTGATTAGGCCCTGACTGATTCCTCTCTGAGACTCATTTCTCCCATTGTCCTTTTCAGGGCCTGTAATAAATGACAGTATCTTCAGTTTGGAATAATCTTAGAGGGTGTCAAGTCCAAATTCTGCCACAGTAGAGAGGGAATTTATGAGGATTAGATGTTTAATCATGGATAAGTCTCACTGGAGAAAGTTTCCAGAGCACTGTGTTTTGAAGTACGAGGTTATATGGGATTTAATGGGGGAGAAGTTGATGTTTATTCAATGGTAACTTCTGTTGAAGTTGTCAAGCAGAAGCTGTACATTTCAGCCTGAAACACGGATTCCTTCAGTGAACTTAGGAAAATGAATTTTCTCCCATTGTGACATTTGTTGCTAGATCACTTGTACATGTAATAAAATCTTTGAGGTTTAATTTATTAACCAATGAAGTGAGGCCAGACATATGTGCCCTCATCCCTACCACAATTCAGAGAGATTTTGATGGGATAGGTCCATTCATTTAATTAATTAATTCATGCATCCATTGTTTCATCCATCCATCTTTCCATGCAACCACTTATCTGTTCATTCTTTCATTTTAGTTACTTTATTTATTCAGTTTTTTTCTAAGATTCTCATCTGTCCTGAGCACTCTGCTAAATTGGGAAGTATAAGATGAGAAAAAAATGGACTTCCATTTCTAGGAGCTCTATAGAGAAATGGGGAAGTTTCAGTTGAATTAATTCAGGAAGCTAAAAGGAGAAAATGTGATAAAATTAAGTAGTTGGAAGGTCCTTTTGGAAAGAGAAAAGCTGATGGGAAGATGCAAAGTCACTGATGGATGAAAGAATATGGAATAATCAGAAAACTAAGTGGTTTGCTCAAAGCTGAAGAATGTTGGGAACAAGAATGCTAAAATGAAGTAGACAGATTGTGATGGGCCCTTTTGAAGAAACGAAATATAGCAATATCTTTATGTGTGTGTGCATGTGCATATGTGTGTATACATGTTATTTTAAAGCTTTTTGTTGGCTCCATGATGAAAATGGAGTTTATTAATATCCAACAATAGTTACTATCTGACAAAGATATTAGAGAGTACGATCCATTTTTAATACTAAATATAAAATATATATAAAATTGCTACTGTCCTAGTCAAGAGCCCCTGATCTCCATTCATTTCCACTAACCATCTCAAATAGTGGCGGCTTAATCAATTGATGAGTATCCAGCATTCATTCATTCCATAAATACTTCTTCTGCTTTACAAGTTGTGGATCCCTCTAACAGGTTTCAGAGTTATAACAGCAAACAAGACCTTTTTCTCTCTGAGCTTACAGCCCAGCAGCCAAAACAAATTATTATATATGGAATTTGAGGGACGTGATGAGTATTGCAGTGATGAATATTATTTTAGAGTAAGAAAGATGTGCTTTGGGAGCACATAGGAAACAACCCTTGAAATAGCCTGGAGGTTCAGGGAAGTCTCCTAGAAAGGATCACATTATCTTAGACCTAAAGATTTAGTAAGATTTCATCAAAGAGATGTGATGGAAGACAGTGTTTCAGGCAAAAGTAGCAGCATATGTGAGGTCTGGAGTTTGGTGACAGCTTAGTGATTTGAGGACTTGAATGAAGTATATTTTGACTGGACTATGGATGCTAAAGAAGGGTTGCAGGGTCATGCAGGGGACAAAACTTATAGGGCCTTTTATGCTGAATGAGGCATTGACTTTATCCAATGAGCAACTGGAAGTCCTTGGATGGTACAAGTTGCAGAGACATGACTAGATTTGTAAACTTGTTGCATGGTAGACAATTAGTCAGAGGGAACTTGAACCATTATGAAAGCATGTGGACTTGTAAGGGGCTGTTGTGGTGGTGACCTAGAAGCATTGCAGCCTCTTTGCCCAAAGAACACTGTATGAGTTGTTACATATTCAGCATAAAGCATATTGTATTATAATTGGTTATAATGTTGCCCCATTTAGTCTATTTCCCCTACTAGAATGAAATCCTCACTGTCACTTCTCTTAGTTGGTCTCCTTGCTTCTGGTTTGCCTGTTACTGTCTATTCCTCACACATGGACCAGAGGGATACTATTAAACTCGAGGTCAGATTATTCCACTCCTCTGTTCAAATGGCCTTTCATCTCATTCAAAGCAAACACCAAAGTACTCACATGGCATGGTGAGCAGTGGCCCACAATGTCTGCTCTTGACCCCGTCCCCTCTCTGAACTCATATATCCTAATACCTTCTCCTCACCTGCTCTATTCCTGCCACACTGGTTTCCTGGGTCTTCCTCTAACGTATGAGGCTTTCTCCTGCTTCAGAGACATTGTGTTTGCCTTAACACATTCCTGGAATGCTCTCTTCCACATGGCTTAGTCCCTCACAACCTCCAAGTCTTTGCTCCAATGTCACCTCCACACTGAAGGCTTCCCCTGATGACTCTGTTCAGTTGCAACCTTTTCTACCTCCCTATCGTCTTTCCCTGTTTCAGTTTACTCTTTAGCACTTATCAGCCTCTTTCACATCATATGTTTGTTTGATTGATTGATTTAACCAACTCTCCCCCAAGCAGAATGAATGCTTTAAAAGGACAAGAATTTCTGCTGTTTAGTTCACTGCTATAGTCCCAGTCACACAGAGTAGGTGTCAACACACCTTTGTTGAGTGACTAGCTCCCTTCCTTACCTCCAGCTGTAAAGGCCCCCTAGGCTGTTACAACATGTCTTGTTATCCATGCAGGGCCACTGGAAGTGAGGATGGAGGGAACTGATACAAGTTACCTGCTTTCCCTGGGAAGATCAACATTTTTGCCAACAAGATACAAAACTTGTCTCAGCAACCTCAGCCCATCTCTTGTTTATGGTTTCCTTTGCTGTGCAAAAGCCATCTCTTGTTATGGCTTCATTTGTGTCTTTTTCCCAAAGAGGAAAATTACTGTTACATCTTCTCAGTGGAATAGTATGCTGCTGTTAAAAATGTTTACAAAGAAAGTAATCCACAGAAACAGGATTATGAAATAGAAAAAAGTAAACAGTAGTTAAAAATTCTTATTCTGGACCAGAACAATAGGGTTAGAATCCTTTTTAGCTGTTTGAATTTAATCATGTTTTTCAACTTCTTTAGGCCTGCACATACTGATTATAATAGTACGTACCTAACAGAGCTGAGTGATAAAAGAGGGAATGCCTGGAAAATACAGAATACACAATTCTCAATGTACAATAATTACAAACTATTGTCATTATCACTATAATTATGCTAAGTGAAAAAAAGCAGGGCACAAAGTTTTATGTACAGCATGAAATATCTACATAAAGTCCACATTAGCACAAGGACTTTCAGCCTCTGCTTTGGGGCTGGGGGACTCTCGCTCTCTCACTGCTTTATACCCCACCTCAACTAGCCAGTTTCATGTTTGAACATCTGCCCCTTGGACATACCAACTAGATGCCAATTCTTTGTTTCAATTGTTAAGTGACAGACACTCAAGCTGACTTAATCAAAAGACAATTTATTAGGTCATAAAAACTAGGAAATCTATTGGACAAAGCTAGTTTTAAGCAAATTTAGGCTAAGACATCCAAATGAAATGATGCTTTCAGGATTCTCTCTCTCCTCCCCCCTTTCCTCCCTCCCTCCTTCCTTCCCTCCTCTGTCCACCCCCTTCCCAAGTTCTGTTTGTTTCAGCTTGGGTTTACTATCAGGCAGACAACTTTTCCCCACATGAAAGTGAGACTCCATGGCCAACCTGATGCAGAGACCTCATGTTTCAGAGTAAGGACATCCTTCCCAACAGTTCTAACAAAAATTCCAGAGAAGACTTCTCTGGGTGGGCTTGGTTCACATGGCCATACTTGAACAAATCACAGTGGCCCAAGCAAAGATCACTTGGGCTCATTACGCTCACTTAAAAGTGGGGGGATAGGGTGAGGCCCACTGGGCCACAATGATGTTTATTACTATTATAATAAAGGGAGGGGTTGGTTTCTGCAAAGAATTGTTGAGTAGACATAGAGAAGAAAAATGTTGGAAGGAAATTCTCCATAATATTAATAGTGTATTAATAGTGATTAACATGTGTAATTCATGGTAGATGATTTATTTTTACTTTTACTTTAAAAATGTTCCAAATTATGTTTAGTCATAATCAATTATTCTTAAAATTAAATAAAGAAGGAAAAGACCGGTTGTTGAGAGCTGAGTATGTTGGTGAGTTCTTCAGATGGCATGTGAACGGATACATGTGACCCAAAGACTCTCCCCAGCTGTACACAGACTCTGGACTTTTCAGCAATCCGTCCCTCACCTGCAGCAAGGGCTGTCCTCCGTATGCACTATGTCATTTCATTTCTGATGTTCCAGCTTACAGGGAAACCATCTATTCATGTTCAAACTTGCAGAGGTTGATGGTCCTGTGGAAACAATCCTAACCCAGCAGCCGGGATGCCTAGGTGTTTGTTCCAGCTCTGTCCCTAACATCTGTGTCAGGTGTCAGACACTTCTGAGCTACAGGTCCTCCATCTATAATCAGAAAGTTTATTTTCAGCTTTAACAATCTGTGATTATTATTTCCATCTACTACTGGAGTAACTAATTACTTCATTATAGGCTTTCTCAAGACCAGTTACCTCCTGTTTGGTTCAATTAGCAAAACACCAACATGATTGTCATTGATTTTGATGGTTGGGCTGCCAGGAGAAGAGCCCAATGGGAGAATATTTCAGCATCTTAAACAGATTTTCTATTTATTATTCCAAGGTCATATATATAGGAGCAGAGCTTGTTCTGCATTTTCCTAAAGTCTTGCTTAGGAAATGCTCACTTACCATCACTCTCTAAGGCGGAAGCCCCAGGATTCTCACTTTCCCCCTTTAGTTGAGAGCCAGAGAAGAGAAACAATGGTAAAGACAGGCTGGAGCTAAGCCTTTACTTTTTTGCCAGAGCAGAGAACCATAGAATATCAGACAGAAGGTGACCCTCAAAGATCATTCAATACAACCCTTTTGGACTTAGAGGAAACTGAGTCTCTCCAGTAAATTCTACAGAAAGAACAAATGCTGCAGAGTCAAATAGAGTGTGGTTTGAATCCTTGTTCTTGCACTTACAAATGTGTGACCTTTGGAGAAGTTCTTAATTTTTTGAGTCATATTTTTGTTATTATAATAGTTTTAAACTTTAAAAAGAAACTGATAATACCCACCTTATAACCTTCATGGATGTGGTAGGTAGAATAATAATCCCCTCACCCCCCAAAAAGAATCCATATCCTAATCCCCAGAACCTGTGAACATATTGCCTTACATGGTCAAAAAGACTTTGCAGATGAGATTAAGTTAAGGATTTTGAAATGTGGGATTATTGCTAATTATCCAGGTAGACCCAATGTATTCTCAGGGACCTTTATAAGTGAAAAGGGAGGTGAGGGAGGCAGAGTCAGAAAAGGAGATGTGGCCAAGGAAAGGAAGTTTAGAGTGAGGCTATGGGGGTGGGATTATATAGGAGGCTGCAAGCCAAAGAATGAGGGTGGCCTCTAAAAACTGGAAAGGCAGGGAAGTGGATTCTCCCCTATAGCCCGAGAAGGAGCACTGCCCTGTGGACACATTTTTTGACTTCTGACCTTTAGAACAAAAAGATAATTATGTTTGTGTTCTTTTAAGCTACCACCTTTGTGATCATTTTGTTACTGCAGCGATGGTAAACAAGTACAGTGTTAACTATGTATGCAAATGACCTGGAACAACAGCACACTGGGTGGGCACACTGAATGCTATTGTTTTTGCTGCGGTTATGGTTATTCTTCTTTCTCTTCTTGTTCTTCATCCTTTTCTTCTTTCCTCCTTTTCCTTCATCCTTCTTTCCCAGTCTCTTCCTTTTCATCCTCCTTTTTCCCTCTTATGTCATGAAAAGCAACAGGAAAGGAAAAAGAGAACCAGCATTCAACAAGCGCCACCTATGTGTTAGGCACTGTCCTTGGTGATATCACATGCACAACCTAATTCAGTCTTCTGACAATGCTTCAAGGAAATTTTTAATATTTCCCTCTTACAGAGGAAGAACCCAAGCTCTACTAAAGTCAAGTGAGTTGCTTTCAGACACACTGAGAGTTAGTGATAGTCCTGAGGCTGTTGACTATCCTGTGCCTCCCTCATCATTAACAGCCTCATTTTCATTCCAAGCAAATAGCTGTTGATCTGCATCCTGTATATCCTGGATGACCAAAAGTGGACTAAGTACAGAACTCCATCACCACGGCAACCATCAGCATTACCGCATTGCCTGCCTGGGTTGTGCAGTGGTAACCTGTCGGACCGGGGTGTCAGGAAGAGATGTTGTGCCCCAGGAAGGTGCTGCCATCTGTCTAAAGACATCCCTCTGCTCATGACAACAAATAGCTCATTGCACTCCTACCATTTCAAATGAGCCTCATCTTGCTCGGTTCAGTGGAAAATAATAATGACCACCATTTATCAAACACTTATAGGGTGTTAGGCATTGTGTAAGCTTTTTTTTCCCCTCTGATTCATATTATAATTTTTGTGAGGTTGATAGTTTTCTTCCCATTTATAGGGAGAACACTGAGGCATGGAGAGGGGAATGGCCTTGCCTGTCCACCCACCCATGAAGCAGCAAGCTGGATTGAAGTCAATTGTTCTCAGAGACCAATGGCAGCTGGCTACACTGCTCCCCAAAGATGGTCATGGTGGGGTCCCAAAGGCCTTTAGTCTAATCTGGCACTATGTTCATTCAATCATTTCTTTTACCCTCTTGCCCCTTTCCCTGCCTTTCTCCTCCTGGGTCACTGAATCATTTGACAGTTTTTACCTAAGCACTGCCACCAGAGACTGGAAAGGAGAGCGTAGCACGTCTTGGTGGAATGAAGAATCGGTAGAGCTGAGGAGGGAGGCTTGAGTAAGTTAGTGCAGATGTCCAGTCCAGGGAAACCATCCTCCCTCTCGACCACAGACCCAGCATGGAACTTGGGACCCTCAGCTGTCATTTTGTGGACATTTCTGCTTGAAGTCCTGGTGGTGGCTGGAAGGCAGTGTGGCCAGGAGGGTAGGAGGCTGGCTTCAGAACTGGGCAGATGTGGACTTTAGGCTTAAATGCTGCTCAGGAGCTGTGTGGCTTTGGGCAAGTGGCTTCATATCCCTGAGCCCATTTCCTCTTTTGTAGAAAGTGTGTAGAGCTGTAAGGGCCCAATAGGCAGAAGGGGCCATGGAGGCCAGCTTACTTCACCAGGAATTTAGACCCAAAGAACTGCAGCTCAGAAATGAGGAATCATTAGCCTGAGACAACGTGACCACTAGGAGTTGGGCATCCCGTTCAATGTCTAAAATTCCTTCCTCCAAAATACATTACTTCTTGGGATTAAATATGATAACAATAAATGGCTGCACTGATGCCAAAGTCAGGATGTGAGGTTGTTTTTTTTTTTTTTTTTGCGGTACACGGGCCTCTCACTGTTGTGGCCTCTCCCGTTGCGGACGCTCAGGCTCAGCGGCCATGGCTCACGGGCCCAGCAGCTCCGCGGCATGTGGGATCTTCCCGGCCTGGGGCACGAACCCGTGTCCCCTGCATCGGCAGGCGGACTCTCAACCACTGCGCCACCAGGGAAGCCTAGGGTGTGAGGCTTTGAGAGGTGTTTCCTCAACTGCTTCTCTTCTGCTGCCTTCCGAGAGGGCTTTCTGCAGCTGGTTAGCCCAAGACACTGGCAACCCCAGGACTCCATCCTGGATCTCATTTTCCCTCTAAATTTCTAGTTTAAAGCACCTAAAATGGCATGAAGGCATTTTATGTCAAACATGAATGAAGCACACTGGATTAATTGATAAGCTCATATAATGAGATTCTGAAATGAAACCAAGAGAGACTGTGAAAGTTTCCCTAGACTATGTTTAATGAGCTTATCTGAGGCTGAGGTAGACAAAAAGTTTAAGGTACGTCCTATTTCACAGAGAAAATGGAGCCAGTCAGGTCTGAAATCCCACCTACACCTCCTTACCTTCAGCAGCACGATGAGAGGTTTCCCTTTCCCTCGGTAACTTCACTTTTTTTCCTGGGTTCTTACTTCAACTTCCTCCTCATTTCTCTCAGGTTGTTCCTCCATAGTGATTCCATCTCTCTCTAGTTCCTCACTAGATATTCTTTAAATAGGCAACCAGTCTATCCATTTTCATGCCTACCATGTGGTAGGCATGTTCGAAACCCTGTTGATACAGCTGCAAATGAGTCCTTGCTCTCAACGAGGCTATATTTAAGAGGGGAGGGACAGACAGCTCTAAACAAGTCAATGATATGTAATATATCGTCAAGTAGTGCAAAGCTGGGGAGACCAGCAACAGGCGTCTGGCGGTAGTAGCGGTGATGATGTGTGTGTTGGTGGCAATGATGGCAATGGTGGTGAGCATGGTGGTGGGTGGTAGCATTGAGGGTGATGTTGGTGGCAGTGGGTGCAATGGAGGTGGCAACAATCATGGTGGCCAGGGGAAGAGGTGGTGGCTGTGTGGGTGGGAGTAGAGGTGGTGGTGATGGTGGTTGCAGTGGTAGAAGTCTATTTTAGGTTTGGTAGTCAATGAGAAAATATTTGAGTAGAGACCTGAATTGTAAAGAGCTAGCCCTGCAGAAATCTAAGAGGAGAGCGTACAAAGTAGGGAAAATGAAAAAGAAAAGCCCTGGGGTTTCATTGCCCATCCCCCATTTTGGACACTCTGGGTGATTGTGGTGGCTTAAACCATCTTTATGGCTCCTTGGAGGGCTGAGCCTAAGTGACCCTCTGTGGGAATCTGCCTGATGAACACTTCCTAGTAAGTCATTTCCACACAAATCCTCCTTCCGTGGTCTTCAGTGAACCCTAACCTAAAACAGTGCATATAAATATCTCTTTCAAGGAGTTTCTCTGTAAAGAAAATAAATTGAGGTTAAGATTATTAAAATCCCAAAGGCAACTCAAACTCAAAATTTCCAAAACTAAACTCACTAATATTTTATTCCCTCAACTTAGCTTCTTGTCCAATGTTACCCTTCTCAGAGAATGCCTTCATTATTCATCCTGGCACAAAAGCAAAAACCTGGGGTAATTCTCAACACTTTTCCAGTCAATGTCCAAACCTTGTTATTTCTGACTCCTTTACATGACTCACATGAGGATCGATCAGCAAGAGCTTGACCAAGAATAATTTAGGTGTCATTGGTGAGGGTGGGAACCAGTGAAGCATGTTCAACCTTGTTTACCCAAAATAGAACTTAAAATAAAACCATATCCATTCCTTTGGGTTTTGTTCTTGGCAGTCCTTTACAAACTGTGTACATGTGCATAATGTCAATTTCATGCATATTTTTAGCAAAAATGAAAAGGGGGAGGGGCTCTCTTCCACGTCCTTGAAGATTGTTGCAAAGGGTGAGAAATTACACTTATTATCCTTCCTCCAGGCTCTGAGGAAACAAATATAATCAGTGGGGAAATTCAATAGAAGCTTAACAAAGAGCAAAGGCAATAGGTGAAACTTTGGAGGGGAAATTAATTAAGCCAAACTAAAATTAGTGGTTTTGGATTTGAGATTGGGAGGGAGTCTGGGCTTTGGAGAACTGGAACAGAGGAAGGAAACGTACTGGCAGGGAGCCTATTCAGGGTCCAAGATTAATTATCATTCAACATCTAATTATGTAGTCTGAATTACAATCCTGCCAGTTGAGTTCCTTTTCTCTAACACAGGAGTTGAGAAAAATATTTGGCTCTGGAAACTGGTAGTCTTCCTTCTAATTTTCACTTAAGACAGATAATAAAAAAGCTCACCTTTGTCCTTTTCTGATTATTATCATTTTCATCTTTTTAAAAGAGATGCTCCCTTCCAGATTACCTTCTCCTTTCTTGCCAAATAACTATTTTGCATTCTTGTCATCTGAATATAAAAATGCCAGATGTATTCCTTCTGGGTATGATTTATATCAGGTGGAATATTGGATACTAACTCCTATTCAGTTTACTTATTTATACTGCCTACTATGTGCAGGACATCTCTTAAGATACTTCACATTTGCTAATGTATGCAGTCAAGGGTAAATGTGGTCTGGCTTACGTTCATCTACTCCTTACACTAGTCCCAGGAACTGGGAACTAATATTAGCTCCATTTAATAGATGTTGAAACTGCGGTTAGAAAGTTTCAGCAACTTTTCCAAAGTCACTTGACTAGTAAATTAATGAAACCCAAGATTCAAAACCAGGCTTATGTGTATCATCCAACCAACCCATCATCTTCCACACTGATAAAGTCTGAATCTGCTGTGAAGTCCAGCCATACATTTAGGTTGGTCTAGTGCAAACATTTCAATACCATTTTCATCAAGAATTACAACAAAACAAACAATGAGAAGTTTATCTTCTGGATCTCCTGGCTGCTACTAAAAAAATGTTTGCTAGCTTTATGCTCGCCTTGGGTAAATCTCAAAATAATTCCAGGTATGGCACTTGAACTCATTCATGCTATAAATCCATCTTACTTGTCCTGACTCACTTGTCTTCACTCAGCCTCAACTTTGACCCTATATTTTATGTCTGAGACAAACTGGACACATATGGAAATGTTGACAATGATGATGATGACCATAAAGAAGTAAACACACAACCTCTGTCCTCAAACAGCTGGTGACATAAATGAAGATACAAGTTAATCTCATAAAATATCCAGAGATTGTTGGAATGTTCCTTAGAATTCACTGTGATGCAGACTCCAAGAGCCCTGTCAAGTGGCCATGTGCTTGGAAGCTACTTGTAGTGCACATATTATACATCTTGTACTCTGCTGAGCATTCAAGAGTCTGTTGGGACAAAACTGACATGTTTTCTCAATTCTACTGATATTGAGTGAGAGCCTAATGTCTCAAGGGTGCTCTAAAAAACAAAACAAAACAAAACATAACAAAACAGATGTTACTTACTATTAGTAAACTTGTACTCTTGTGAAGAGTGGGGTGATAGTAAACAAGACAATTTCTAATAGTGACATGTGTAATGAAGGAAATGAAAGACAACAGTGGGATAGAATAACTGGGAATGAGGGTGGGGAACTACCTTAGATTGGGTGAACAGAGAAGGCCTTTCTGAGGAGATGACATAGGATTTGAGACCTCATGTTGACAAGCAGCCACCCATTAGAAGAGTTATAAGAAAATACCTTTTACCAGAAGAAGCATCCATAGCAAAGGTCATAAACAAGAGCCAGTTGGAACATTTACACAAATAATTCCCAATCCAATAGAATATGGAGAAAATGTTATGAAGCGCTAGGAGCAGGTAGCAGATTTTAGAAGCATGTCACAATTAAAGACAGGGGTCAGAAACTTTTCTGTAAATGGCCAAATAGTAAATATTTTAGGTTTTGTGGCCAGATGGTATTTGTCATAATTACTCAACTCTGTTGCTGTAATACGAAAACTGTGATAGGCAATATGTAAATAAATGAGCTGGACTGTGTTCCAATAAAACTTTATTTATAAAAACAGGCAGAGGACTGGACTGGCCTGCTGGCTGTAGTTTGCCAATCCATGGTTTGCAATATTAGACAAAGGACTTGCACATACTGTGGCAGATTGTATGTTCCAAGGTGGTCACACCACTATATCCCATCTCAAATGCTCCTATTACAATTGTTTATTGACATTCCTGCATCCAGAAATGGAGTACACTCCCTCCCCTTGAATTTGAGTGTTCCTCAGACTACAGCAGATGTGTGGGGTATGACTTCTGAGGCTAAATCAGAAAAAGATAAGTCAGTTTTCACCTGCCTTTCTTGGGACACACAACTTGAAAGTCCTGAGTTTACACATAAAATGTTCATCTGCTCTGAAACTGCCATGCTGGAGGGATTACATGAAAACACTGCATAGAGTCCCAGGTCTCACCCACTGGAGTCATCCCAGCCTTGTGCCATCTGTGTGAATCAGTGATCTTTCAGATGACTTCCATTCTCAAATTTCTAGCCACTCTGTCTGAAGCCAAATGGAGCAGAGATAGACTATCCCTGTCAGGCTTTTGCAAAATTTCAATTCATGAGCAAAGAAAATGTTTTTCTTGTTTGAAGCCACATTAATACCCTTTTAAAAATTGTTGTTTGATAGCATTTCGTTCTTTTACTAAATTATCTCTGAGACATTATGAATTATCCTCATTTTTTTTTAACATCTTTATTGGAGTATAATTGCTTTACAATGGTATGTTAGTTTCAGCTTCACAACAAAATGAATCAGTTATATATATACATATATTCCCATATCTCTTCCCGCTTGCGTCTCCCTCCCTCCCACCCTCCCTATCCCACCCCTCCAGGCGGTCACAAAGCACCGAGCTGATCTCCCTGTGCTATGCGGCTGCTTCCCACTAGCTATCTACCTTACGTTTGGTAGTGTATATATGTCCATGCCTCTTTATCGCTTTGTCACCGTTTACCCTTCCCCCTCCCCATAGCCTCAAGTCCATTCTCTAGTAAGTCTGTGTCTTTATTCCTGTTTCAACCCTAGGTTTTTCATGACTTTTTTTTTTTTTAAATTCCATATATATGTGTTAGCATATGGTATTTGTCTCTCTCTTTCTGACTTACTTCACTCTGTATGACAGACTCTAGGTCTATCCACCTCATTACAAATAGCTCAATTTCGTCTCTTTTTATGGCTGAGTAATATTCCATTGTATATATGTGCCACATCTTCTTTATCCATTCATCCGATGATGGACACTTAGGTTGTTTACATCTCTGGACTATTGTAAATAGAGCTGCAATGAACATTTTGGTACATGACTCTTTTTGAATTATGGTTTTCTCAGGGTATATGCCCAGTAGTGGGATTGCTGGGTCATATGGTATCCTCATTTTAAACCCAAGCTCAGGGAGAGGAATTCATAAATCTAGAATTCTATAAGGTTGTTATGTTAACAGAATCACAAGATTATTTAAGTAGCTGCATCAAACTCCTGGAAGTTTTAACTCTATTTCATTTATATTATTTTTCAGGACTAAAATTTTATTTGATTTTTCTTCATGTCTACTCTTTCTTTGCAGAAGTTTGCTGTTGCTGTTTCAAGGAATTGCTCATTGGAGCATTTTAATTATAGCTGTCCGTAAATCCTTGTATGGTAATTCCAACCTCTGTGTCATCTTGGTATTGATTTTCTTTTCTCATTCAAGTTAAAATTTTTCTGTTTCTTGGTATAATGAATATTTTGGACTGTGTCGTGGACATTTTGAGTATTGTAAGACCCCTATTCCTATCTATATCTTCTATTTTAGTAGTGTCTTAATCATCTTGGGCTTCTATAACAAAATGCCATAAATTGGGTTGCTTAAAATTAACAAGAATTTATTTCTCAGAGTTCTGGAGGCTGGAAGTCTGAGATCAGGATGTCAGCATGGCCGGGTTCTGGTAAGAGTCCTCTTCCAAGATGCAGACTGTCAACTTCAACATGGTGGAGAGCAAAGAGAGGAAGTAAGCTCTCTTTCAACTTTTCTAAGGGCACTAATCCCATTCATGATGGCTCCAAACTCATGACCTCATCTAAGCCTAATTACCTCCCAGTGGCCCCACCTCCTAATACCATCACATTGGGAGATAGGGTTTCAACATATGAACTTTGGGCAGACACAAATATTTAGTCCATAACGAGTAGGTAGCCATCCCGTTTAGATTCATGTCCTGGCTCCCTTTTGTGGTTTAAATATCAAATTTGGTGCTTACAGTCTATGAAGTGATATTCTGGTCTGCTTAACTTGTGTGTTATCCAGATGATAGGACTCCACCCTACAGTTCCTTGGCTCTGACTGGGCAGGGGGAAGGTACCATCTAGTTACTGCAGGAGTGGAGTGGAAATCAGAACTGTGCCCAGAGGCTCTACCCAGGAGTGGTGCTTTGTCCTTACTCAAGTCCCAAGGTCCCTAGCCAGTCATCTTTCTTTCTCCACCTTCCAGAGTTTTCTACTGATGACTTACACATTTTGTCCAGTTTTTTTCTTTTGATTAGCAGACAAAAGAAAATGGAATATGTTTACCACACATTCAGAACCAGCAGTCCTGCTTTGCTCTAACGCCTATGCTTTTTCGACTATTTCAAACTGTCTTTGAGGCTGTGATGTTTGAAACAGTTATGTGTCCTGCCCATTTCTAAATTGTATTCTGAACATTCAGACACATTTCTTCCACTGTTCTTCTCATCCCCTCAATTTTCCTATTTTCTTCTGTATAACATTATGTCAAAGTTACATCCAGGATATTTTTTCTCTCCTATGTGGCTCTTTCATTGCCCTCCATATCATGCCCTAAAGAGAGGGACATTAATGTCACCAGTCATCTTCAATTCACTGATTGGCCTAGTTCCCTAGAGAGTGGAATCACAGTGTATTGTAAGCAGGGCACATGGAGGAGGCATTCTTTTTTGTACTGTCAAAGCATGAAGATCCAGAGTACAATCCAGAGAGAAGGTGGTCTCCCCACCTCTACCTACCTTCCTTCTTTCTCTTCAATACATTTAGTCTCACTGATAATTGGTACAGAGACTATAGTGGGAACAGGTACATCCATCTTTTTCTTTGCCTCTTTTCTTTCATCTTTTTAATTGTTTTCCGTATAATTGAAGTGAGGAGAGCTGGGTTTGTTCCCAGATGGAAGGAGGTCTTACTATTGTTCTCTTATTCTTCTTTGCAATCACCCAGAGTGTTTATAACATTCGGGATGAGGATTTAAGCACTTATGGAAGTAAAATAAAGTTGGAAAACTAATGAAGTATTAAGTTTCCCTGTGGTCCAGTCCAGGGTTCCCTTTAAATGCATTGGGTATTAGTTTAGTTCTAGGTCCACTCTAACCCTTAGCAATGGTCCAACCCCAGCCAGTCTGTGTGTGTGTGTGTGTGTGTGTGTGTGTGTGTGTGTGTGTGTGTGTACTCTCATATCTCCCTCACAGCCATGGGAAGAATGGGTTCAGTCAGCAAGAAAGGGGTGGACAACTGAAAGTGGCTGTACAAGAACATTTGAAGCAACAGCATTTTCTAAAGCCCTGAGGCCCTAACTGATTAAAGGTCTCCTATTACTAAGACCAAGGAAAAGAGTCAAATGATAGTGGAAGGAGTTTATCTGAGGAGTAATAAGTGTGCGTCCTCAGAATCACAGGACTTAAACCTCAGTAGAGTCTCAGACATCATCTGTAAGGGTGAAGAAGACCTCTCTCTCTCTGTTTCCTGGGCATCAGGATGCCCAGCTGCACAGTTTGTCTGGATATTGTTCTTTTCTTCACTCCTGCTCTCCTGCATTTCTCCTGATTATACATAGGGTCCTCTTAAAACCATCTGAAGGTGCAGATATTCTCAGAGAAAGAAAAAAGACTGTTCTTAGCCAGGAAATGGAGTAGCTTAGTTCTACTAATCATTTAATTAATTAGAATCATTTCTGCTTGTTATAGAAGAGATGGCAGATTCAGGGATTCAAGGGAGGGAGAATCTGTCCCTTGTCCACTATGAAAAACTTCCAGCCTTTTTTTTTTCTTTTGCAACTTTCTGGAAATAGCAAAGAAATTGCTACTTCATGGATTTGGGTCACCAGAAAGTTGAACTTCTACATTTTTTACAAAAGGAAGATGGATGCTTCTGAACTTCCCCCGCAATTGAAGTCCAAACTACTGCAGTGGACTAGGTGCTGTATTAAGCAGTTTAATTAGCCATTTCAATTAGATCAAGGGTCACAGACCTCAGGCCTTATGGTTAAACAAGCCCTGTCCACTATTCACCTTTCTCAATGCATCTTGGGAAAACATAGTTCATTTGCTCAACCAAGTTGAGCTTTGCCGAAAAATTGAAAAAAAGAAAAAGCTACTAAAGTTTTGTTTTCCACTTCCTCTTTCCCCAATTCCTCTGCCAGTTTCTTTCTCCAGCTTCTCTTCAAAAGAGCTTGATTTAACAAGAAAACAGTGGGTTCATTTACCCAGCAAGGGAGCGCTTTTCATGTTTGAGCTTTGAAATGAAAATTATCTTTGGGCAGGCTTCTCTGCAGCTCCATCTGTGAGCAGCAGGGCCTGTCATAGTGACTATGGACTTGGGGGAAGGAAGCCAGACCTCAGAAGGCAGCAGGAATGAGCAAAGTTTTTCTCTGGGTAGGATCCTGAGCTAGTGGAGTGCAGAAACCAACGGCGATAGTGCTCTAATGAGTTTAGGCTGACACCATTTGATTTTACAGACTGTAAGCATTAAATAAATCACCTCTGTGGCCCCCAGTCATAGACGTTAGATATAAATATGACCACTGATCCCAGCCTCTATGCCAGGAGGATTTAAGTCCACATTCTCATGCAACAAATCTATAGACACTCTTAAAGTAAAAAGTAGATCCAGGGACAGACATGTTCCTCCCAGGACAGATTGAATTGGATCAAAAATTTTAACAACATCCATTTCTGAGCTTCTGCTTTTGAACAGGAGGCATATG
Source organism: Globicephala melas (assembly GCF_963455315.2). Classification (NCBI taxonomy): domain Eukaryota; kingdom Metazoa; phylum Chordata; class Mammalia; order Artiodactyla; family Delphinidae; genus Globicephala; species Globicephala melas. The sequence continues at coordinate 41,936,109 of NC_083318.1, read as the reverse complement.
CAGGTGAATTTATAATTTGATACTAGAGGTAGTCACAGAAATGAATCCTCATGTACATGGTAACCAGTAATAGTCTACTCAAGATGCCAGCACATACTATACAGGATCAGAACCTATGCATTGGAATTGCCCCCTCTCTGAGGTTAATGCTAGGTTCTGCCTCTTATTAACTCTGTGACTTAGGGCCAGTTACTTCATTCCTTAGAGACTCAGTTTCCTCATTTGTGAAATGAAAGTGACTATCTCACTTTGTGAAGATGAAATGAAGTTATGCAAATAAGGCAATTGGCATGTGTCTGACCTGTGCAGGAAAAGCTCAAAAATCGATAATTCTGCACTGATAATTTTGTGATTTGGGGGAAAGAGAAAGAATTCTGATTAAGGAGATCTAACAATGTTTTTTTTACAGAAGTGGCTCTGGGAGAAGGGTTATTTCACTGGACTGAGTTTGTAGGAAAAGGCAATTTAGACGGAATTTTGCTTGAAGAAGCAGACATGAAAAGTAGAGTACAAGATTCATGGTTGGCTGATGTGCAGTGGGAGATTATTCTGTAAGAATAGTATGGGGCCAATAGACGAACGTTTTGAGTGCCCATCTGAAGAATATGCACTTAATTGAACAGACAATGGGATGTCACTGAAGGCTTTTGAGTAGGAAAATGACAGACTGAGAGCTTTTCCTCTTCAGGAAGATCACTCAGTGACCTGTGAGTGGGGTGGTTGGATTGGGGGGAGGGGAGCTAGAGAAAAACCTCAGGGTCAGCCCTGCAGTGGGGCAGTAGTGAGAGGGGCGTTCAATATCAGAAACATTACTGGTGTATTCGGCATATATGAAGCACGATTCTGATTTTGTTTTTGGGGGAAGAAGTTAATTCTTGGCAGCAAGGACCAAAAGTAAAAGCTAATAACAGAGCTGGGGATGGGGACACAGAGGGACTGAAAGTTCTTTCTTGTCTACTTCATGCTGCTCCAGTACATCATTTGCAGAGGCAATCAGCACCCCTGTTAGTGAGCTTTGGCATTTAATTGACATCATAGGCCTCTGCACAGAGCAGACAATGGATGTCACTGGTGTGCTAGTGGAACACGTTTGCATTTCGTAGAAAATTGAGAGGGAGCTGATCATGATTGTCGGCAGCATCCCCAGGGAGGACACATCTGGCTGGGACAAGAAGCTGCTTGCTTCCTAGCATGAAAGGAAGACACGGGCTCTTAGGTAACCAGACCCTTCACTCAGCCCCTGGAGAGCTGAGCCCCAGTAATAAGGAAGGTGGATAAATTACCAAGCTGACCCTCTTGGGGCTGACAAGTGGAAAGGCATCAGGCTGGGGTCTGGAGGCTTCAGCTCCTGTTCTGCCTTCCTCACTAACTTACTCTATGCTCTTGAACTTGGCCATTTGCTTTTAGTGTGTGTCAGTTAATTTTTCTGGAAAATGGCTCTGAAAGTAAAGAATCTAAGCTGTAGTCATTGTGGGTGACTTCCTCAGCTCTGGTATGGTCCAGCTGAATGTCAAACATTCATTCTTATTGATAATTTCAATGTTCTAGGCCCAAGATAACCTCTAGACACTGGGATACAGTTCAGTGAGATTTCACTCTGTTTTCAAGGACCTCACAGCACACTGGGATCAACACTTAAACAACTAGATTGATTTAAGTGTAGAAAATACCATGATAGAAATGGGTGCAAAGTCCAGTAGAAATCTGGCTGGTGAGGGGGTCTTAGCTGAACCTTGGGGCCTGAGAAGTGTTTTCTAACTGGACAGAAGGGGAAGTGGCATTCTAGGTAGAGATAGCAGCAGAGATAAAACCTCAGAGATATTCAAGTATATATCTTGTCAGAAAACAGTGAGTAGTCCAGTATGTTAAAAGATTTGGGGACTAGAATTGTAATGGATACAGTTTTAAAATGGATTCTTGGTCTAGGTTATTAGAGCCCTCAGGTTAGTACCATCAGAAACATCTGAAATTTCTTCAATCAAGATTACATTTTGATAAGAATCAATCAATAATACAGTATCAAGCACTTGCTCTGGTCAAGGCCCTGTGAAGGACAGACAGAAGAGGAAGATGCATTATCTCTACACTGGACTCTGCTAAGGAGCGAAGAGGCTATAGACACAAAAAACTCAAAGCTACCCATTCATTTGTTTATAATATTCATCCAGCCATTTACAAATCCTAGTAAACCCCTATGATGTGCTAGGATTCTGGATAAAATAAGTGAAATAATATCCTTGCCCATAGAACTCACAAACAATGAAATAGATGATTATACTGTCAGTGTTTCAGGTTGTGGCAAGAATATGAACAGGTGTCTGGGGAGTCCAAAATCTAGTGGGAACCTCCATACTGTTCTCCATAGTGGCTGTATCAATTTACATTCCCACCAACAGTGCAAGAGTGTTGCCTTTTCTCCACACCCTCTCCAGCAAAACTAAAAATAGAACTACCATACGACCCAGCAATCCCACTACTGGGCATATACCCCGAGAAAACCATAATTCAAAAAGAGTCATGTACTAAAATGTTCACTGCAGCTCTATTTACAATAGCCAGGACATGGAAGCAACCTAAGTGTCCATTGACAGATGAATGGATAAAGAAGATGTGGCACATATATACAATGGAATATTACTCAGCCATAAAAAGAAATGAAATTGAGTTATTTGTAGTGAGGTGGATGGACCTAGAGTCTGTCATACAGAGAGAAGTAAGTCAGAATGAGAAAAAAAATACCATATGCTAACACATATATATGGAATCTAAGGAAGAAAAAAAAAAGGTCATGAAGAACCTAGGGGCAAGACGGGAATAAAGACACAGACCTACTAGAGTATGGACTTGAGGATATGGGGGGGGATGGTAAGCTGTGACAAAGTGAGAGAGTGGCATGGACATATATACACTACCAAAGGTAAAATAGATAGTTAGTGGGAAGCAGCCGCATAGCACAGGGAGATCAGCTCAGTGTTTTGTGACCACCTAGAGGGGTGGGATAGGGAGGGTGGGAGGGAGAGAGATGTAAGAGGGAAGAGATCTGGGAACATATGTATATGTATAACTGATTCACTTTGTTATAAAGCAGAAACTAACACACCATTGTAAAGCAATTATACTCCAACAAAGATGTTAAAAAAGAAAAATCTAGTGGGAGGTTGATCAAAGAGGGCTTCTTAGAGGAAGCGGCAGGCAGCAGAGTGACCCTTGAGAATATGACTAAGTCAAGCCAAGGAGGACAGAAATGCTGTTCATGTCCTAGAGCAGCGATCCCCAACATTTTTGGCACCAGAGATAGGGAATGGGGTGGGGGGGAGGGAGGAGGATAAGGGAGGAGGATATGGTTCAGGCGGTAAAGCGAGTGATGGGGAGAGGCAGAGGGAGCTTTGCTAGCTCACCAGCTGCTCACCTCCTGCTGTGCAGCCTGGTTCCTAACAGGCCTCGGACTGGTACAGGTCCATGGTGACCCCTTTCCTAAAGGGTTCAGAGAAGACTGTTTCGGGAAGAAGAAGTATCCTGTGTAGAGGAGGAGGTGAGGAATCCTGTGACTGGAATAAAATGTGTGTAGGTGGACGAAGGTGTGGCTGGGATAAAACTGAGGAGATGGGCTTCACCCCCTAGTACCAGGCATCAGGTAAGGGGCTGTCCATGGTACTGAGGAGCACAGAGGGGCCAGATTCTCAGTACTGAGATGTTGCAAACTTTCAGAGACAGAATTTTCATGGAAATATGAAACCTTTTGGAATGACTTTTAATTTTACTTGAATGTCTAACTGAATAAGGCCCCCAGCTCAGAGAAAGAGAGGGGAGGAGAAAACTATTTTTCACCAAATGTTTCTCCTGCCCTGGCACCCATTCCAGAAGGATGGTTCCTTTAGTTGCTAGGAAATGCCCAGAGAAAATGTACAGGGGACTGAGAGGGGCTGGTGGAAAGACTGAAGCTCCTCCCTTCTGTGAAGGCAAGGTTCCACCCCCCCTTTGGTGAAGGGTGAGACAGAAAGTAGCTCTGGGATTGGGCTTGCATGCTCTGGGGGCTGGTTGGAGGTCTGAGGCTGTGCCAATGATATAACTCTGGACACCACAGGCATTATTCACCCAGCCACTAAGAGACCCTGTCCAAAGCTGTTTCAAGGCATTCTTGGAGACTTGCTATGATGAGTTACCAACTTTATTGAGTTCCTACTGAAATGCTTATCAATCGGTTTCCCCAAGATCAGTGGCAGAGTGGTATTACTCTGCAGTAATTATTTTGGAGACCCAACAGGAATTCCAATTCTTATTCTTGTCTTTCTCAAACATTTAAAGGATCCCAGTTACTGCGAGGGACCACAAGCAGTTCAAAGCAAATCAAGTCAGACTGCTTGGGTGTAAGTGGGCTTGACCATTTACTGGGCCAATTACTTAAACTTTACGATCCTTGGTGTCTGTATTAGTTCCCTATGATTGGTAAAACAAATTCCCACAAACTCAGTCACTTAAAACAACTGAAGTCTAATCCCTCACAGTTCTGGAGGACAGAAATCTGAAAACAATACCTCTAGACCAAAATCAAGGCACCAGCAGGGCCAAATTCCCTCCAGATTCTCTAGGGAATAGTCTTCTTTTTGCCTCCTCTGGCTTCCGGTGGTTGTTGGCATTCCTTGGCTTGCTGTTGCATCACCCTAATCTTCAAGGCCAGCATCTACTAATCTCTCTCTGCTCCATCTTCAAATTGCCTTCTCCTCTATGTGCAGTAATATTTCCCTCTGCTCCATCATGAATATACATGTGTTTGCTTTTAGGGTCCACCTGGATAGACCCTTCCCTTACCTGGTAATCTTCCCTTCTCAAGATCCTTAGTTTAGTCACATCTGTGCATAGCTGGTTTTACCATATAAAATAACCTTCACAGGTTCCAGGGATTCAAATGTGGATAACTTTAAGGTGACTATTTTTCAGCCAACCAGTGTTCTCAAATGTAACATGGATCTGGTGAAGACACCTACCTTATTGGATAAAGATAGTCCCCTCCCCACATCTCTCTCTCTCTCTCTCTCTCTCTCTCTCTCTCTCTCTCTCTCTATATATATATATATATATATATATATATATATATATATATCCCTCCATCCCTCCCTCCCTCACACACGCACACACACACCAGTGTCTGCCATATGGTAATTTGTCAATAAATTTTAACAACGGCAGTTATTTTGTAGAAACAGCTGTCTCTTTCCTCTTTACCCATTCCTGTGGGACCCTCTCTCTTCCTCCTCTCCAATTCTTCCTGTTCCTGCTATCCAATTTTCCAAATTGCTTCTCTCCTCAGCACTATACTAACATGGTTCTTTTTCTATAACCACTTTTCTTTTCCCAAAATGGTCTTTCTGCCAGGAATTGACCAATCGTCATTGAGTTAGAGGTGATAGTGAGAGGTGGAAGGGAAGAGAGGACTACAGCAATGAAGGCAGGAGAAAAGGAAGACCATGAATCTACACACATTAATATTTTCTTTTCCTTTAAGAACTCTTCCTGTCTCCATCTCATTCATAGCCCATAGGATAGGTTAACCATCTAAAACCACCTGCCCACACGGGCAAGCTGTAAGGCATCCCAGACTCCTTCCCTCCCCTGTGCTGACTCTGACAGCACTCCACCCTTCTCATCAACCCAGACCCAGGAGAATCCACCTCAGATAGGTCTCTCGGTTGGACTTATAGTAAGGTCTTTATGGCCACCACTGCTCATGCTGATGACTAAAATAGCCTCCTAATTGGTTTTCTGCCTCCTAATTGCTCCATCTTTTACACCTGCCAGAAGCTCATTTTTATTTGTCTGCTTGTTCGATTTCCTTTTCAAAGGAGGTAGCATGTGTCAAGATAAGAGAATGGTCTCTGGTCTAAGATAGGTGAGGATTCAAGCTCTGACCCTGCTGTTCACTAGCTCAAGGTATTGAATCTTTCTGAGCCTCGGGGATAGTCTAAAAGAGCTGTTGTAAGCAAAATTGTTTAGAAGAGTGAATGGCACATTTGCATGGTGCTTAGCATATGGCAGGTGCCAAACAAACTGGTTACCTTCTCCATGTTTAATGAAGCAAACAAAAACTCCTCATATCATGTCCCTGTATACATAGCCCCTATTAAGTACCTTGCTTTACCATTCTTCCCTGTATATGTTACATCCACAATAACAATTCCTCTCTAATGAATCATTCCAATCAGCATGACATGATGCTGACTTTTCTGTCTTAAAAATAATCACTTGACTCTACTTCTGTGAGTCTTCACCCCATTTCTTTACTGCAAATCTTGAAAGATTTGCCTGTTCTCAATGTTTTCAATCTCTCCTCCTTTTCTTTAAAACCACCCTAAGCAGGGTTTCTCCTCCCTGCTCTATGGAAATTGCTCACTTCAAGGTCACCACTGACCTACAAACTGCTAAATCTAGTGATCAGTTCTCAATCTTTCTCTTACTTGATTTATCGGCAGCATTTGACACAGGCAATTTTCCTCTCTTTGATATGTTTTCTTTAGGTTTATCAGGGCTCTAAAGCCTACTGATTTTCTTTTATTTTTTGAATTTTATTTATTTTTTATACAGCAGGTTCTTATTAGGTATCTATTTTATACATATTAGTGTATATATGTCAATCCCAGTCTCCCAGTTCATCCCACCACCACCTGCCTCCCCTGTTTTCCCCCTTGGTGTCCATACATTTGTTCTCTACATCTGTGTCTCTGTTTCTGCCTTGAAAACCAGTTCATCAGTACCATTTTTCTAGATTCCACATATATGCATTGATATACGATATTTGTTTTTCTCTTTCTGACTTACTTCACTCTGTATGAAAGTCTCTATTTTCTTCCTGCTTTTCTGGTGGTTCTTTCTCAGTTTCCTTTGTTGGTGCCTTGTCTTCATGACCTCTTCATCTGGGGCTGCTCCACTCTCAGTTCTTGTCCTTTCTTCTCTTTCCTTATACCTTTATGTCCTTGATGATTTCACCCAATACCAAGGTTTAAACAAAATCTATATGCTGAAGGTTCAAGACCTCTCTCCCAACTCCCAGATCCAATATTCAGCTCTTTGTTTCACATCTCTATTTGGAAGTCTAATAGACAACTCAAACTCAACATGACAATTATCTCCCCACCTCGCCCACCATTACAACTTGCTCCACTCTGCCACCCTCCTATCACAGAGGATGTTAGATCATTGCTTCCATTTGATAAGTCTAAAAATCTTACTCAGTCCCATAGGGTATCTTACTTGGTTTTGGCAAAGATTTTTGGGCTTTCACAATATACTGTATAGACTGTCAAGGTGATATTTATCACACTCTTCCTAGTTTGCAACTTTTTCTATGTCTCCTTTTCTTTCCTGCTCATTTGTACTATCAACTCCTTGAAGCTAGGGACCCATTCATTGTGTGTCCTAGGCATCTGGAACAATGCTCAATATAATAAATGTTTGTGGAGAGACTGACATATATACACTAATATGTATAAAATGGATAACTAATAAGAACCTGCTGTATAAAAAAAATAAATAAAATAAAATTCAAAAGTTCAAAATAAAATAAAATAAATGTTTGTGGAATAAATGAATGAAAAATTTAGGGCAGTGGTACCATGATCCATGATTCAAAAAAAATCCTTTAACAATAACCGTTATATACATTAAAATAGAATGAAGTAAAGAATTAGGTGAAAGATATACAGAGATTTGTCAGTTTTCAGTCTTGATCTGGTGTTATGGTTGAAGGTAGTGATTTTTACCAATGTCTGGTGAAACAGAACAGAAAAACTGGTAGATCATTTTAAATCTCCTCAGTACAAGAATGTAAGGCAGGGTCGGAATGGGGATTGCAATTGTACACAGTAGGAAGATCTGAGTTCTCAATCAGGGAGACACAAAAATTGAATCTCCTCCTCATCATTCGCCAACTGAGGACTTTGGGAAAGTTATTTAATCTCCCTGAGCTGAAGCTTTCTCATCTGTGAAATGAGCATAATCAATACTCACCTCAAAGAGTTATTTTGAACATTAAGTGGGAGAAAAGCCTGGTTCATCATCAGTACTGACGAAATTGTAGCTAACATTGTTAGCCTCAAGGAATTGTCTCAGGAATAATCTACGCCTGCCAACTGAGAATTTTCATCTCCAAAGTGTTCTGTTTTTCTATATTTCTCAAAATTCTTATTTAAATGTGTATGTGTGGGGGGGGTGGGGCGGGGTGGCTATAGGTTGGAGAGAATGGAGAGAAATAAAAATGTTTGATCAAAGATTCTCACCATGTATCTACAGAAACGTATGGCCACAAAGACTCAGGTTGGCATCTTCAAACCACCCTCCCAACATCTTGCCCAGCATCATCCACTGTCAAGTCTATTGCCTTCTGCTTTGCTCCTTGCCATCCACTGTTGCTGGAGAAGGTTACATGGATAAAGCCATAACAAAGCTATACTCTTTAACCTCAATTGTGAGCTCTGCCCACAGCTTAACATCCTGTGCTTTGTCAAAATTCATGCTGCTTTGGTATGACTCCACCTGAGAAACCAAGTTACAGTCTTGAGCAGCCCCAATAGTCCTCATTTGTTTATCCCCAAAGACAACTTTGTGGAGAGCAATTTCATTAACATGGAAAGTATGTTACAAATATTAAATTTCTATATGAAAAGAGAGCCCTAGCAAGCAAATCTTAACCCTGTAAATGACCGACTTCCTCATTTACAGATACAGAACTCTCCACCTTAATTTTACTGTGTTCATTGCCTACGAGATCCTAGTCCTGATATTCTGCCAAAGTCTCCAGCCTGGAAGCAACTCAGCTGGGCTCATCAAGTCAAATGAGAACTTTCTTTATCACTCCTCCTCCTATAATTCATGATAGCAGAAGCTATCAAAATGTTAATAAATGTTGTGTTGCATGGTAGCCAAAAAAATACTCATCTGTGTACTTTGTACCCTAGATTTCCTACAGTCATCTAATGACAAGGTATAATCAATGTTGTGAAGCATATCTATCCAACCCTTAGAAATCTAAGTCCAATTATTGGCTTTTTCCTGGTCAGTGGTCAGATGATTCCCATATGATGATCACTAGCGTTTTACATATTGTTTTCCCTTTGCAGACAGCAAGCTTCTTGAAGGCAGGAGTTGTGTCTAATTAACATTTGAAGAAAAAATTGGAGAAATGAGCCTAGATTTTAATTCTAATCAGGTGAACTTGTACACATTATTTGCTAACCTGAACTTTACTTTTATATTTGATTGGAAACATGAATATTCAAGCCACAGAGCTGTTGGGGAAATTTAGTCATTCTTCATATAATATGAATGATAGCAAATGGAAGCCCAGTAAATATTTCTCTTCTTCCCTTTTGGATTCTCATTTATAGCTCACTCTCTCTGTCTTCTCTCTGTCTCTCCTACCTTTATTATCTCTCTATCCTACCTTTATTTCTCAGCATACTACTTCATTCATGGTAATCATTGATGAATATAGGAGGTCAAGTTAATGAAGAACCAGTACAGATGATGATAAAGCCAACTCCTGCAGCCTGATCTTATAGTCTATTTACCTTTTGACATTTCTTGCCCTGGAACTGCCTTGTGCACTACTTTATATTCTCTTGGTCCCATCTTTTAGGCAGCCACTGCTATAACGATCAGTTTCATGCAGGTTGGACAAGGTTCACCTGATACAATCTGACAACATCTCACCTAAACCTGCACTGAATACCTCTCACTTCCTTTCGTGGAGATTCTCTGACACTGAAGATTGGGATGCACTGTGCACATACCTGGAAGTGTGGAGGAAATATTGACTGGGGGACCACTCTTTACCAATAGGGCCAGGAACTGATAAATAAATGTTTTACCCACCTGTTCCCTGGGAAGGCAGTCTTAAGAAGTATTTCATGAAGCTCTTTAGAAAATCTCTCAGGATTGATGACCAGTTGTCTTTCCCTCTCTTGTTTCATGTCCTCCACCCTCCTTCCTCATCCCTGGGATCACATTCTTAAATAAACTCTCTGCATGCAAGTCTTTGCCCCAGTCTCTACTTTCAGGAAACTCAGGCTAAGCCCCCTGACCCACTAAAGCACATTGTAGTGCCTGGTATGTAGTGCAATAAATAGTAGGTATAATTGTTTACTTCACACACCGACTGCTTTTCAGTGAGAACAGGTAAAAGATTCACTAGAATTTTCCTTCTGAGACTGTCCTGTTGAACACAATTTTTCTTACTTTTCAGTCTCTGCCCTATTCACATGTCCTTATTTTTTGAATGACATAGCCTTTCAATGCTTGGCTGTAGCTTATTGAATGAAGGGTAGATATCTGACTAGACTGAGTTGATTCCTTGGCAAGGCTGAGCAGATCATGTTTGTTCCCTAGCATTTGATATCAATATATGGTAACACTAATTTATTTTGGTTGTATTCTTAACTGGAGGTGCTGAAGCACCAATGAGAAGACACAAGAGAGTAGAGAAAGCCAAACTGTTGATAAAGAAGACTCAACAATATGAGAGATGACAGGACTCAACAAAAATAGGAAGTGAGAAGGTAGAGCTTTCCTACTGCTTTGCCTTGGAGTGTTCCTATGCCTGCTTCTCATCCTTATTGAAGAGCAATTATACTTCCTGCCCTTTAGTTCTATGAGATATATCCTGTCCTTATAATAAATTTCCTAGTGAGCTTAAGGTCATTTCAGTGGCTTTATTTCCCTTGGAATTGGATGCTCTCTAAAACAGTTGAGGTAATGACTATACTTTTACCCACTGGATGGAGACCCTTAAAGGCCAATGTTGTATTTTGCTCATAACTGTTTCCCCAATGTCTCATTTACAGCTCTAAATCATAGATGTACATATTTGATGCATAACTGGCTAAAAGAATAACCTCTTCCTTTATTCCTTTTCTTTCACAATATTTTCCCAGCCAACCTGAATGCCAATGTATAGAACAACCCTGCATCTTCTGCCATCCTGAGGTTTTTCCTTCCACTTTTAAACTTCTATGTTCTCATCCTCCCAACATGCTGATCCAGGCCACCCCTGCCCAGTCTATTGCTTTTGCTCTGATTCATGCCAGCCATCATTGCTGAATCCACTTAAGTGTGATGGTTGAGTCCATTTCAAGTTGATTCCATTTAATCTCAATTTGGGTCTGCTCACAGCTTAGCAGCCCTTGACTTCCTCTAAAGGGATCTGATATAATCCCAAAGCAACAGTTTCAAACCTTTTTCATTGTCATCCAAACTCTTTACCTACTCACTCACTCACCACTGGCTCACCTCCTTCCTCACTGGAAAAATTGGTGAGATATGGTAAGAGTTATCTTTGCTGTACTTCGTAGCTATTCTGTATATTCACACACCTTCTCTTCCATTGGGCCTCCTCCACTGTTTACTCAAATTAATAATTTTACTTCTGCAATAGCTCACCATGCATATCTCCTTTTTAAGGTGTCTTCACATGTCTCTACTTACTTTTGCTATGAGCATCTTGAAAATGTCCTATATATAAACTGCCTCAATGTCATTATATCCCAATGGATCCCCTTGTGATCTGAATTCCACTCACACAGCTCTCCTGAATTGGTGAGTTGACAGTGCCCTTACAGTTACCAAGTTTGTTCTGTCCTCATTCTCCTCCAACACATCTGATTTTGATGACAACTTCCACTTTTCAGACTTTTGTAAAAATTCTTTCTCTGTCTGGGTCATCCTGTCAACTTGATGGGTGTTTTCCTTTACATGAAAGTCTTCCCTAAGGTTCAATAGTCTTTGCTCTCCCTTGAGGATCTCTTCTTCTATGTTATTTCTACAAGATTGATGACATTCTTAACATCAACAAGAGGATTCACTTGTCTTGTATCTTCTGGTCCTGAATTTCTAACTTTCTGCTGGACAGCTCCCTGAGTTTGCTCTTAAACTTTTATATACAAAACTCATCCACTTCTACCAAAAAAGATTGAATCTGTATGACTTTGGGACTGATTCAGAGAGATAATGCTATAGGAGAGGGAAAGACAGAGGAAATTTAAAAAAATGAGTCTGAAATTTTTAGCTATAGACTTACTAGTGGTAATTAACAGAGATAGGAAAAGCCAGGAGGCCTTAGACCATCCCTCTCTCCACTCTCATTGCCATGACATCTGGGTAGGAGGAGGATGGCTGTTTATTGAATTCCTACTCTGAGTGAGACACTAACATAGGCATTTAAAATGCACTAATTCATTTAGTTTTCAAAACAACTCTGTTTTATGTATTTTCTATTATTGACCCCATTTTACAGGTAAGGAAATCAGGGCTACATGATATTAAGTGAGATTTCTCAAGATTATATAAAGAGCTATAAATCCAAGATTTGGTCCTAAGTTTATTCAACTTCCCAAACTGTCTTTCTCATCATAGCTCATAATAGGATAAAATAAGAAAGTGCATAAAGCCTTGAAGATGAAAGTAAAACTAATGACTGACTTTGAATTCACATTTATGGCTGGAGTCAGGGTTTTCAAATTTATGCTGATGCCAGCTTACCCTTCCACTGGGACGAAGTGAGAGAGTGGCATTGACCTATACATACTACAAAATATAGAATAGATAGTTAGTGAGAAGCAGCCCCATAGCACAGGGAGATCAGCTCAGTGCTTTGTGACCACCTAGAGGGGTGGGATAGGGAGGGTGGGAGGGAGGGAGATGCAAGAGGGAGGAGATATGGGGATATATGTATATGTATAGCTGATTCACTTTGTTATACCGCAGAAACTAACACAACAATGTAAAGCAATTATACTCCAATGAAGATGTTAATAAATAAATAAGTAAGTAAGTAAGTAAGTAAGTAAATTTATGCTGGTGGTCAGTTGTAAGTCCTGATCCTTCTGTTTGGGAAATTCTTTTCTCAGAAATTTACCATGACAAAGCTTTTATTTTATTCAGGTTCACCTCTTCAATTAGAACTCTAAAACACTCTATTACTTTCCTTCCTGTACTCTTCATAGTTTTTTATTTTTTTTTAATTTTAACATACACGCACACACACACATAAACACACCTCCCTAAATCAAAGTTCCTCAACATGCTATTGGCATTTTGGGTTGAATAATTCTTTGTGGTGGGTGACACGGCTGTCCTATGCATTGTAGCAATATTATCATCATCCCTAACCTCTACCCACTAAATGCTGGTGCATCCACCCTAGTATGGCAATCAAATATATATCTAGATGTTGTCAACTGTCCTTTTGGGGACAAAATCACCTCTGGTTGAGAATAACTGATTTGTATTTATATGCATGTCCATATATATATCCAATACGAATTCTTATGTGGTTCATGGGGGCTGAGATTTATTAGTCTTGCTCACATCTCAGAGTGCTTGGAACAGTGCCTGACACATATTTGGCCCAAAATGCAATAAATATTTATTGAATGAATACATACATGAGAAGGAAGGGAAACAATGTTTATGAAGAATCTACTTTATGCCAGATCCTTCATTAAGAACTTTTTTTCAAAACAACTCTGTGAGATGGATAGTAATTAACTTATTTCCCAGAAGAGTAAACAGAGGCTCAGAGAGAATGGCTTTTCTGATTCACACAGCTAGACAGTGTGAGAGTTAACATTTCACCCTTATTCTGTCTACACTGAAGTCTACCCTCCTTTCAGGATGCCAAGCTGTGATGTAGAATTATGAGAACCAGAGTTTACAACTGAATGAATGGATCACATTTCTCTCAGCTTTTTGTAGGAAAAATTATTTACAAATCATGTGCTGACCAAAATAGAATTTTTGAGTTCTGCTCCCTACACTTTCCCACTCTCCTACTATGGGCAACCTTGTTTCTCAAGTAAAATATTTAATAATCTGCCTTGGTTTCTCTCTTTCCCTCACTCTACATCTAATCTATCAGAAGCACATAAACTGAGAGCTAAATTGTTGCCTAGAGTACACTGCCTGATCTGGCTCCTGATACCACTTGGGCCTCTTCTCACATTGCTATCCTTCTTGCTCCTTAATCTCTGGTCAGCTGACCTTTCTTTCCCTTGAACATGCCACCCACATTAATGCCTTAAGTTTGTTGCGCTTGTTATTTCATATCTTTGAAATGCTGTTTGAAATGCTTGTTTTGTAAATAAAGTTTTGTTGTAACATAAACATGCCCATTCATTTACGTATTGCCTTTGACTGCTTCCATGCTACAGTGGCAGAGTTGAGTAGTCGTGACAATGGGTGATGAGTGATAAGAGGGAAACAAAATATTTTTTACAGTTCTTACAACAAAGATACAAAAACTACAAAAAGTTCTTACAACAAAGTATTCAGTTAATTGTGTTAAGTGCTTTGCTTCCACCATCTTGACTTGGATGAAGATCTTGAGTCTATAAATGACAACCCAATAGATTTAGGGAACAAACAAATCAAATAACATCCAGTATATTACCCTGGGGGAAAATGGAGTGTTGAAATGCTAGGGAAATGTCCTCTTATCAGTTTCAATCAGTTAAAATTAGTAGAGAAAAGATTGGCTTTTAGGAATGTTCTTCAAAATGGTACACAATATGGTGCCTACTCATTTCTCTGTTTTTCTCTTTCCAGAGAACATTGGAAAGTTATAAACTTAGTTATGGTCTGAGAGGAACAAGTTTTTCATCTGCTTAGCTGCTCAGTGATGTAGACATGTTCCCAAATTATTTATGATTTATATCTTGGTTGCCCAGATATAAGGGCTAGGTGAGCTTGATCAGCTAGGCATAACTGCCATCCTTACACAGTGGAGAGTTGCAATCTAAAAGCCAGCTATCTTCAACAAAATTGTCATTTCCAAGCACTTCAAGAAAAATAAGCTCTTCGCTTTGTTGTTTGGAAGGGACCTGGAAATAAAATGAACAAAAACATCAGAAAAGATTTTTCTCTTGACCTAAACTTCAGACCTTAGAAACATTGCAGTGAGTTCCCAGGCTGCAAAGTTTCTTTGGCTGGGATGTCTACAGTATAAGAGTGGAGTTTCAAGTGTCCATTCTTTTCTCTTAAACATGAAACGTTAGTAATAAG